>NC_084654.1:667500-1335000 GCF_019802595.1 Syngnathoides biaculeatus | reverse complement strand
AATGACAAGACCTTTTTCAAAAACAAAGACAATTTTTAGTTGTTTGTACTTACTGGTGAACAAGACGGGCCAAAAATGCTTCTACAAGGTGAGCACAGTAAAGCCAGCTGGTGACTTGCATGTACATGCCTGTGAGAGACATGGATTTGGCCAGAGGTGAGGGGGAAGGGGAGAGTCATGAAGTAAGGCTACCTTCAAATCTTGGGATTAGTTTCAACACGACACACAGCACCTTTGATGTATGCTAAATATAAAAAGTTCCTGCATCACGTGCATAATTTCATTTTTCACAGATTAGGAAGAAATGAATTACCCAGCTGTATGTTACAATGGCATTGTTGTAAGTATCTATAAAATCTGTCATCCCATGACCAAATGCTAGAGCGTCAATAGGGTTTCACATTAACTTTTAGTACTGTGGCGATTTCTAAAACAATGTATATCTTGTATTTAAAGAAAAATGGAGATAATTATTTTTTTAGTGTGTTTAGTTTTACAGTCAACTTCAACTGATGTGTCTAAAAGCAACATCTTAAAGCATGCTCAGGGAACCCAGAATAATATTCTATAGGCTGCAAAGTACATGTCATCTGAATATGGCTCGAAACAGTGTAATATTGCCCTGAGGGCTCGAAACAATAGTGTAATATTGCCCCAGTAACTTCACTCGGTTGTGTGGTGTTGTGCTTTTCGAAAAGAGCTTCCATGTCAGAAGGGACATGTTCGTCTCCCATAGTTAGGATGCACCGCGTGTTTTCATTGGCGAATGTCCGGGTGACGTCACTTACAGATGATGCAGCCAATATGGCGACCACTTGGATATTGTAGAATGACACTTCTGCAACTTTGTGCATGGATGACGCACCCTCCGCTCACATTTATGTTTTTGTATGAACATTGAAGTGAATAATGTTGTATGTATTTTTCATTACAATATCTCTTGAATGTTTATTGGGATGACACTTGGCCTTCAAATAAATTATAAATTATTAAAATCTTTATGTAACATTACAATTTCTAGATGTTAAAATGTGGATTTTTGCTTAGGTGTAAGCTAAAATAATAAAAACATGCAAAAATACGTTTTCTAATTTTAATTTATTGATATGGACAGAGATACATAAATGTGATCCAGCAGTTTGAGAATCAGTGTCTTACACAAGGACACCATAAACGTTAGCATGTGGGATGCTCGGGTAAAATAGTCTGTTGTTGGATCCTTTCTCAAATCTGTCAAGATGATAGGCGTTTTTTTTTTTTTTTTTTTTTGCCTTTGGTGTCTTAAACCTAAAAGTGGCAAGTGACAATGTCAACCAGGCGTCCACAGCTGCGCCCCGTAATTTATATTTGAAACACACATTGACACTTTTCCCTCTATATATTATGCCAGATTAATCTCTCTTGACCAAAATCATGATTAACATTCGGCAAAATTGCTTTTCATTAAAATGATTGTCACAGGAGAGAAAAAACTATCTATCAATCTAGATCAGGGGCCGGCAACCTTGAACACTCAAACAGCGATTTTGATCTAGTTTCTATGGAAAAGACAACATTGGGAGCCTCAACCACTTATTGATATCTGGAATTAAGAAATTAGCTTATATATTTTTGTGGGTCCATACACCCTCAAAAGCAGGTGTGCTCCATGTATCGTGACGGCGTGCAAAAAAAAAAATAAAATAAAATAAAAAAATAAGAGCAGCTTATCGTTCATCTCGTTGCTTGGTTCAAGTGTGGCCAATACGTCAATGGGGACCACACGTCGGTAGATCACAAGAGGCTAGCTGCGGACATTCATTTCCCGAAGCTGAGGCGTAACATATGGATGAAAGTTGCCGACCCCAGATCTGATTAAATTAGATTAATATATTAGATGAATAGATTAGATTAAATACAGACAGACAGACAGAAGGAATATGAACTGTATTTTTACAATCATATGGAGCACTTAAAAGTCTCGGGATTTTCTCCAAAAAGGACCAGGACCTGATAATGCGTAAACACCTTATATGTGCGCTGACGTCCAAAATCTGGAACTGACTGTGACCATTTCCTGCTGACACGCTGCTTCTATGGAGGAAAAGCGGATGTCTGAGAGGATAGCATGCAGACGTTACAGGGGGAGTGGGAGAGGACGTTATTAAAGACAAGCGCCCCAGAATGTACATCATGCCGGTACCGTGCCTTGTGAAAGTATTCAGCCCACTTGAACATTTCAACCTTTCACCACATTTCAGGCTTCAAACCAAGAATCAATAACAAGTGGGACGCAATCGTTAAGTGGAACGAAAGTTATTGGATATTTTAAACTTTTTTAACAAATAAAAACCTGAAAAGTGGGGCGTGCAATATTTTTCAGCCGCCTTGCATTAATACTTTGTAGTGCCACCTTTTGCTGCAATTACTGCTGCAAGTCACTTGGAGTATGTCCCTATCGGTTTTGCACATGGAGAGACTGAAATTCTTTCCCATTTTTCCTTGCAAAACAGCTCAGTGAGATTGGATGTAGAGTGTTTGTGAACAGCTGTCTTCACCTCTGACCACGGACTCTCGATTGCATTCAGGTCTGGACTTTGTCTTGGCCATTCTAACAACTGGATACGTTTATTTCTGAATCATTCCATTGTAGAGTTGCAGACTCCAACACGTTTTCTTCCAGAATGGTCCTGTATTTGGTCCAATAATCTTCCCATCAATTTTAACCATCTTCCCTGTCCCTGCTATAGAAAAGCAGGCCCAAACCATGAGGCTGTGGTCAGGGTGATGAGCTGTGTTGCTTTTACGCCAAACATATCGTTTTACATTGTGGCCAAAAAGTTCAATTTTGGTTTCATCTGATCACGATTGGTGTGTCTCCCAGATGGCTTGTGGCAAACTTTAAATGAGACTTTATGGCTTTGAAAAATGCCTTTCTTCTTGCCACTCTTCCATAAAGGCCAGATTTGTGCAGTGTACAACTGATTGTTGTCCTATGGACAAGACTCTCCTACCTCAGCTGTAGTTCTCTGCAGTTCATCCAGAGTGATCATGGGCCTCTTGTCTGAATCTCTGATCCCAGCAGTCTTCTCCTTGTTCAAGGTGAACGTTTAGAGGGACGGCTGAGTCTTGGTAGATTTGCAGTGGTCTGATACTCCTTCCTTTTCAATATGATTGCTTGCACAGTGCTCCTTGGGATGTTTAAATCTTGGGAAATCGTTTTGTCACCAAATCCGGCTTTAAAACAACAGTATCTCGGACATGCCTGGTGTGTTCCTTGGTCTTCATGATGCTCTCTGCACTTTAAACAGAGCCCTGAGACAATCACAGAGCAGGCGCATTTATACGGAGACTTGATTACACAGAGGTGGATTCTATTCTATTTATCATCATCAGTCAACATTGGATCATTCAGAGATTCTCACTGAACAACTGTAGTGAGTTTGGTGCACTGAAAGTAAAGGGGCCCGAATAATCTTGCATGGCCCACTTTTCAGTTTTTTATTTGTTAAGTATAAATTATCCAATAAATTTCGTTCGACTTCACGATTGTGTCCCACTTGTTGATTCTTGACCAAAAAAAAAAAAAATATACACATACACACACACACACATATATATATATATATATATATATATATATATATATATATATATCTTTGTATGAAGCCTGAAATGTGGTCAAAGGTTGAAAAGTTCAAGGGGGCCAAATACTTTCACAAGTAGGCAGGCATTGTATGTGTTTTGTGCGAAACAACATCGTTTTGGCTAAGAACCCCCAAAAATGCCACCGTTTACGAAGCACAGTTTAAACTGGAACCTATCAGTTACGTGGAAAAACATGGGGATCAAGCAGCTGCGAGGGAATTCAAGATCAACGAATCAATGGTGCTAAAGTGGAGGAAGCAGGAAAATAAGCTTTGCCGAATCAAGAATATGAAGTTGAGTTTATGTGGAAACAAGGCGAGGTGGCCCTAGTTGGAGGAGCAACTCGAGCAATGGATTAATGATCAAAGAACAAACGCTGTGAAAAAAACAACCAAACCAAATTAGCTCTGAGTTTGCTATTATTTCGAGAAGCTTGAGGAAGCAACTTCAAACGCTGGATATTGGTGAAAAAGGGTCTACTAAAGGAAGTTACTGGTGGCATGGGAGCAATGGATAACAATTGGTGAACACATCTTGATTAAGATTGGGAGGCAGCCCGGGCAAACTACACCACAATTTGTGAATGGATTGTGAAGGCATGGGCTCATGTGTCTCCTTCCACTGTTGTTCGAAAAGTCAGAATCATATCTGGATCTGGGTAGCCGCATGGCAACGACACTGATTCAGACAATAACGAGAACGAACCTGGCTTCTTTGATTGAGAACTTACCCAGTGGTTCATTTCAGATACAGACGATGAGGACATTGATGGATTTGTGGATGAGGATTAATTAAAAACAATGTATGTATAATGTTATATACATCAATATAGTATAATTGAACTCACTGTTTACATTGTTAAATACTTCAATAAAGTCCAACCAAACTCACCCTGCAAACCCCCCTGCAAAATGTAAAAAACGGCTACACCCCCCCCCCACACACACACCAGGAATTTTCATGTGTGTGTATTTGGGTACCAGAATGATTAAATTATGTGATGTTGTGTTATGTGATTAAATTATGTGAACAGTGTTGTGAACAATATTTATAATGTACATATTTGAGAATAAGATTACAACACTACATGTATTTACTTCAACCTTTCCTGCAACTAACTAACTCTCAGAGAGAGAGAGAGAGAGACGAGAGAGAGAGAGACGAGAGAGAGAGAGAGAGAGAGAGAGAGAGAGAGAGAGAGAGAGAGAGAGAGAGAGAGAGAGAGAGAGAGAGAGAGAGAGACAGAGAGAGAGAGAGAGAGACGAGAGAGAGAGAGAGAGAGAGAGAGACAGAGAGAGAGAGAGACACTCGTACAGAATTTAAGTTCAGTCACCGGCAGCATTACAACATGATGATCAGAAACAGGCTCCATGAAGAAGTACGCATAGCCATACTCTTCCAAAAACCCTTTTTTCAGCCATGTTAAAAACGTGCACCCACCGCCTAGGAATTTTGTTTCTGAGGCTGTATATTTTTTAATTTTTCCAAACCAGCTTTTGCTGGCCAAAAAGCCTCATCATCGAAGGAGAGAATCACAATGCAGAGTCCAACAAGGAGAGAAGCCCCCAGTCCGGAGCCCTGGAAGACATCCCAGTAGGTTCCACTGCATGTGCCCTTTGCTGCATAAAGTTGATGATTCCTCCTGCTGGATCCCAAAAAGGATAAAAGTGCTCTCAAATAGGTGCCCACTCCAGCTAGATCAGGAAAACAATAAACTTGCATGCATAGTCACCATGTCTCCCTTTTCACCCAATCTGTACCATCAACCTTCGTGTCCAGATGAGTTTTCCCACAATACAATAATAATTGGCATACAGTGGGATTAATACCATGACCTATGCCTGTTAACCTTATCCATATAGAGATGAAAGTGGACTTTTGTGAACATTCCTGAAAATACAAATGCGAGCATTTAAATATATATATATATATATATATAATATATATATATATATATATATCTTGTATGAAGCCTGAAATGTGGTCAAAGGTTGAAAAGTTCAAGGGGGCCAAATACTTTCACAAGTAGGCAGGCATTGTATGTGTTTTGTGCGAAACAACATCGTTTTGGCTAAGAACCCCCAAAAATGCCACCGTTTACGAAGCACAGTTTAAACTGGAACCTATCAGTTACGTGGAAAAACATGGGGATCAAGCAGCTGCGAGGGAATTCAAGATCAACGAATCAATGGTGCTAAAGTGGAGGAAGCAGGAAAATAAGCTTTGCCGAATCAAGAATATGAAGTTGAGTTTATGTGGAAACAAGGCGAGGTGGCCCTAGTTGGAGGAGCAACTCGAGCAATGGATTAATGATCAAAGAACAAACGCTGTGAAAAAAACAACCAAACCAAATTAGCTCTGAGTTTGCTATTATTTCGAGAAGCTTGAGGAAGCAACTTCAAACGCTGGATATTGGTGAAAAAGGGTCTACTAAAGGAAGTTACTGGTGGCATGGGAGCAATGGATAACAATTGGTGAACACATCTTGATTAAGATTGGGAGGCAGCCCGGGCAAACTACACCACAATTTGTGAATGGATTGTGAAGGCATGGGCTCATGTGTCTCCTTCCACTGTTGTTCGAAAAGTCAGAATCATATCTGGATCTGGGTAGCCGCATGGCAACGACACTGATTCAGACAATAACGAGAACGAACCTGGCTTCTTTGATTGAGAACTTACCCAGTGGTTCATTTCAGATACAGACGATGAGGACATTGATGGATTTGTGGATGAGGATTAATTAAAAACAATGTATGTATAATGTTATATACATCAATATAGTATAATTGAACTCACTGTTTACATTGTTAAATACTTCAATAAAGTCCAACCAAACTCACCCTGCAAACCCCCCTGCAAAATGTAAAAAACGGCTACACCCCCCCCCCACACACACACCAGGAATTTTCATGTGTGTGTATTTGGGTACCAGAATGATTAAATTATGTGATGTTGTGTTATGTGATTAAATTATGTGAACAGTGTTGTGAACAATATTTATAATGTACATATTTGAGAATAAGATTACAACACTACATGTATTTACTTCAACCTTTCCTGCAACTAACTAACTCTCAGAGAGAGAGAGAGAGAGAGAGAGAGAGAGAGAGAGAGAGAGAGAGAGAGAGAGAGAGAGAGAGAGAGAGAGAGAGAGAGAGAGAGAGAGAGAGAGAGAGAGACAGAGAGACAGAGAGACAGAGAGAGAGAGAGACAGAGAGAGACAGAGAGAGAGAGAGAGACACTCGTACAGAATTTAAGTTCAGTCACCGGCAGCATTACAACATGATGATCAGAAACAGGCTCCATGAAGAAGTACGCATAGCCATACTCTTCCAAAAACCCTTTTTTCAGCCATGTTAAAAACGTGCACCCACCGCCTAGGAATTTTGTTTCTGAGGCTGTATATTTTTTAATTTTTCCAAACCAGCTTTTGCTGGCCAAAAAGCCTCATCATCGAAGGAGAGAATCACAATGCAGAGTCCAACAAGGAGAGAAGCCCCCAGTCCGGAGCCCTGGAAGACATCCCAGTAGGTTCCACTGCATGTGCCCTTTGCTGCATAAAGTTGATGATTCCTCCTGCTGGATCCCAAAAAGGATAAAAGTGCTCTCAAATAGGTGCCCACTCCAGCTAGATCAGGAAAACAATAAACTTGCATGCATAGTCACCATGTCTCCCTTTTCACCCAATCTGTACCATCAACCTTCGTGTCCAGATGAGTTTTCCCACAATACAATAATAATTGGCATACAGTGGGATTAATACCATGACCTATGCCTGTTAACCTTATCCATATAGAGATGAAAGTGGACTTTTGTGAACATTCCTGAAAATACAAATGCGAGCATTTAAATATATATATATATATATATATATATATATATATATATATATATATATATATATATATAGACGTATACACACACACGCATACTCACACGCACACACACAGGCCTCATACATGTCCTTTACAATTCTAACATTCCCCCACACAAGACTTACGCATGCAGTACCACAGTTCCTCTTTTGGTACTTTGTCATAGGCTTTCTTTAGCTCCACAAAGACACAATGTAGCTCCTTCTGACCTTCTCTGTACTTTCAACCTCAAGGCAAATAATGCATCTGTGGTTCTCTTTCTAGGCATGAAAGCATACTGTTGCTTGCAGATACTAACTTCTGTCCTGTGTCTAGCCTCCACTACTTTTTTTCCATAACTTCATTACTACTCTTTCCCATAATTTCATTTGGGACCAAACAAAGTATGACTCCATAAACCCCTCTGACAAATATAAATACTGGATCTCGGCTTCCCTTGCCTGGACGCGGGTCATCGGGTCAGCCTATGGAGCCAAGCCTTGAAGATGCTGCTAAAAGGCAAGCATCTGGTGGCCAGGCCTGGAGCCATGAGACTCGGGCGGGAATACCCTAAAATGGGAGGAGTATCAGACCAGTGCAAATCTACCAAGACCCGGCCGTCCCTCTAAACTTTCACCTCAAACAAGGAGAAGACTGATCAGAGATGTAGCCATGAGGCCCATGATCAATCTGAATGAACTGCAGAGATCTACAGCTGAGGTGGAAGAGTCTGTCCATCGGACAACAATCAGTTGTACATTGCACAAATCTGACCATTAAGGAAGAGTGACAAGAAGAAAGGCATTTCTTAAAGATATCCATAAAAAGTCTTGTTTAAAGTTTGTCACAAGCCACCTGAGAGACACACCAAAAATGTGGTCAGATGAAACCAAAACTGAACTTTTTGACCACAATGCAAAACATATCCAGGTGTTAGAATGGCCAAGTTAAAATCCAGACCTGAATACAATCAAGAATCTGTGGGCAAAGCTGAAGACTGCTGTTCACAAATGCTCTCCCTCCAACCTCACTGAGCTCGAGCTGTTTTGCAAAGAAGAATGGGCAAGAATTTCAGTCTCTCTGCAAAACTGATAGAGACGTACCCCAAGAGACTTGCAGCTTTAATTGCAGCAAAAGGTGGCGTAAAAAAGTATTAAAGCAAGGGGGCGGAAAAATATTGCATGGTCTACTTTTCAGGGGGGGGTTTTTTGCTAAAAATTTTTAAAAAAAATATCCAATAAATTTCGTTCCACTTCACAATGGACCTTGCCGACCTGTCAATCACTTGAAGAATAATAGCCAATCAGATAGCCGCAATGTCTTAACCCCTGGTTTGACACCCCCCTCTCGCCGTATTGTCCCACAAGCAATCGTGGTTTTCCGTAGTGTGCACTTGCAAAAGTTAATGTTACGAAGAAAATGGTCCTCAGGTGCAGTTGGGGAACGTGCAAGTCCGATGAAAGATATCCTGCTAGGTTAGAAGGGTTGATTCACTTGATTCATTTTCCAAAGCCTAAAACAGTTGAAGTGTCTATGATGGATTTAGGCTCGCGGAAGACCGCACGTACAATTAAATGTGGACAATATCAACAAACACAAGGCTGTATGTTCGCAGGTAAGTGAGGGAGAAGTATCTTCTCTGAGTTTGATTTCATTATTATCAGTGTTTTATACATTGCAGGAGAACAACTTTCAATTTGTTAGTGTATCACTGACCTGCTGAATGAAGTGTGTAATGTTTTTTGTCAAAGAGTCGGGTTAGTGATACTAAATGTGCGATGTCATGCAAGAGAAATGTGTATTTACCTATATGTATCACATCGGACTTTTAAGACAGAACACTGTGTTCGATTACGACTCAAGTCAAATGAATACACTGACTCACTTATAAAGATTACAATATTACTCGTGATCTTTCCAAGTAAAAAGTACTCAACCTGCTTTACATGGGCAGTATGTATCCACTATTTTACCCTGTTGGATTTCCATATGAAATTTGTGAGGAGTCAAACTTTTTTTGCATCGATCGCCAACATTTCGCTGTAACTCTGCCATCGTGTCCTGCTCCGTCCAAAACCTTAATTCCGCGTACATATCCTTGCGTGAAATAGTTGAGACATCTGTAGAACTCTTTTGGACAAATCTGACGCACTTGGCAAAAAACATACCCCAATATTATCTGGAACACACGACAGAGAATCGACTTCGAACATGTTATGTTCAATCGCCATTTTGAAAGCTTGTGAGACATGGCTAAGGGGGCAGAGCTTAGATCGTCATCGGAGGGTCCATTGTCTCCCACTTGTTAATTGACGAAAAAAATGTCATTTTATAGCTTTATGTTTGAACCCTGAAATTTGGCAAAAGGTTGAAAAGTTCAAGGGGCCCGAATACTTTCACAAGGCACTGTATGTCATACATTGTTCTGTATCTTGGAAAGAGCAAGTGGTGACACCCCAACTATGACACTGACCAGACTTTGTACGGTCATCATGTGCTCCCTCAAAAAATAGAATCCACTGGCATTGGTCTTTGGGGATGAGTACACGTAGCAGGGAAGTAGTTTGTGGACACGTAGGACCACAGGATACAAATGTGAAGCTAACCAGAGCTTTTGAGTGGGGCTGTCCGAGGTCTGTCACAGCACTTATCAATGCCTAGGAACAACTCATAGGATTGGGGGGGGGGGGGTTCTGACACACCAGACATTTTGTCTTGTGAGGTATGAGTCCAGGTGCCAGATCAGCAATCTTTGATGTCACACTAAAAAAGGTAATGACATGTGATTAACAACTGATGACTAAAATAATCAGTCAAAATGGTGAATGTTTATCTGCAATCTCAGTGGAGGAAAAAAAATGGCCAACATTTTTGTTATCTGATGTCTGCATTAGGTTTGATGACGAAAGTAGTTTGAACTCCAGAACAATTATTTATTTTTACATAGAACTTAGAACAGAATGTAGACCAGCGTCACAGAATGGATTGGGTTTGATTTGGAGGTTTCATTGTATCGTGTCCCACTTTGTGGCTTTCCAAGCAATGACCATTTAATTTTCCAGAGACCAAACCAATGCTTCATTATTGACTACAGGCAATACATATGAAGCAAACAATTTAAATTCAATGAAAAAAGAAAAAAGAAAAAAAAAAAAAAGAGTCAAAACTACTTGCCTGATATTTTCTAGGTGTATAGATATTATCGTGGATAGCCTCCTGCTGCCATGGAAGACCAAAAAAAGGCCCCATGGGAGATGTTGCCGGGTTGACAAGCTTCAGGCCTGCCATTCTTCAAAGGTGGAGAAGAGTGGGAAGCGCTCCTCCTGTCACCCACTTTATTTCATTTCATATCGCTTTGGTCACAAATTCGCTAAAAGGGGAAATAGGATACTGTGTTAATCAAAGAAATCAGCAAGCAGATAAAGTTTCATGTCCAAACTTTCAAATATAAATCAGTATATCAGGAAAAACTGAGTTGTAAATCTGGATGAAAAACATGACTGGAAGGACCTTCATTTGCGACACTGCCACTGAAATGCCAGACTCCTTTAATTTTAAATAGAAAATTACAAAGAAAATAAACGAAATTTAAAGGAATTTTTTGGCCACTTTTTGTACAAGAGGATGAACAATCTCGGAAAAGTTATCAATAAATTCAACATTATCACACTTCTTCTTCTTCTTTTCCTTTCGGCTTGTCCCGTTAGGGGTCGCCACAGCGTGTCATCTTTTGCCATCTTAGCCTATCTCCTGCATGTTCCTCTCTAACCCCAACTGCCCTCATGTCTTCCCTCACCACATCCATAAACCTCTTTGGGCTTCCTCTCGCTCTTTTGCCTGGGAGCGCCATCATCAGCATCCTTCTACCAATATACTCACTCTCTCGCCTCTGAACATGTCCAAACCATCGAAGTCTGCTCTCTCGAATCTTGTCTCCAAAACATCCAGCTTTGGCCGTCCCTCGAATGAGCTCATTTCTAATCCTATCCAACCTGGTCACTCCGAGCGAGAACCTCAACATCTTCCACATCTTCGAGAACCTCAACATCTTCTCGCACTGAGGTTTATAAATCAATCATCTGGGGCATTTACTTTAGTTTTGTTTATCCAAATAGTAGGCCTACTAAATGTTACAGCCATTATCCTTTTCTTCAAAACTTATGACTTTCACTTTTATTATTTTATAAAAATAAAATATAACAGGAATCTTTGACTGTACACCAAAATTTTGTATTTTTTCAGTGGTATAAGGTATCTGAAAGTGAACATAAAAATGTTCACAATATACACATTCAATTGTAACCACTGAATGGTGTGCCTGCATCCACAAGTGCCTTGAAATTCAGCCACATGTGAAACAGATTATACAGTGACAACAACCTACATGAAACACTTTCAGGATTGCTGAAAATGAAAAAATATTGAAAAGTACAAAACAAAAGGTGTCCAAAAGCATATACCAACATTGTTCAAAACAGCTCCAGGAGAAGGTTGCAACCATAAAAAGATGTTATTTGCTCTAGAGCAGGGGTCAGCAACCTTTAACACTTAAAGAATCATTTTGATTGTTTCCACGGAAAAAACAACACTGGGAGCCACAAACACTTTCTGACATCTGAACTGAAGATGTTCGCTTATATTTTTTTTTTGTGTTAGCTGAGATAGGCTCCACCTCTCTGCCCAGATAAATGCAGAGGGGTTGCGTCAGGAAGGGCATCCCGCGTAAAAACTGTGCGAAACAAATATGACCGTTTATCTAAGATGATACACTGTGGCAACCCTTAAAAGTGTAATCCAGAGGGAAAAGTATTTAGTCTATCATGCAAATGTAGCTAAAATTTCATTAAAAATTTTAAAAAATTCTCAACGCAACAAATTAAATAAATTAGCACCAAAGTGCACAATTTCTTTGTAATCCAAATGCCTCCATGTCCATTTCAAATCGAGGCTCTGTTGAAGCTGCTTTCGTGTACAGAAATATACAGTTTTAACATTCTTTTTATCTCTCCTATATTGAAGTAGATGAAGCTTTGAAACTGCTTTGTGTAAAGGATATAACCCGTGTATAACTCTCTCTCTCAGACAAGGCAACACACGGTGTGCTACCAACAAGAACAACCCTGTTGAATGTATGAGGGATTTGTATTCTTAAGAATGTTTATACATTTATTGCTCATTGCTTAAAAAATAAAGCAAAGTTAAAGAAAGATAGTGACTGTATTTACCAGATACAATTATTGCTTATTGCTTAAAGATTAATGTAATGTTATGGGAAGTAATGGTTGCATTCACGGGCACTTTTGCCTTACTTTGAGTGAGCTGAGAAGGGGCATGTCAAGGCATCTCAGGGATGGCGAAAGGTACTTTACATAATAACAAAGGGTACTTCCCACTGGGAGTAGACAAGCCAAAAATATTCTAGAATGTTCTCCCAAACAGCTATAAAAGCCTTGTACACGGAAGTACAGGGATCTCTGTTTCACAAAGGCAGGGAGACATTAAGTCCTTCTTTTTGGGTAGTATCAAGGGAACATGCTGAGGGGAGGAAATCTTCAAGAAACTTAGGATGCTTATTTGTTATTTATTCCTCTTTGATTGGGCACGAGTAAAAAGACCACAAAATAACGTAACTGCAGAGTAATGCTGTCGATATTACAGGGATACTTTAAGTGCCACTGTCATGAAAGGATTTTTAGTATGTTATTAATGAAAAAAAACGCAGCTGACACGGACCCATGCGTTTGTTCACCACAAAACGTGATTTTGACGTATACAGCTTTTTGTAACTCCTGCCATGAAAATCCTCTTGAAGGATTTGTTTTCAGGAAGAAGCAGAAAGTGACATACATGGCAGGACCGCCCTTAAGTGGACTTGTTTGTTTCTATTAGTTTTACCTCCGGGAAGATAGCTTGTTGTTCCTTTGTGTTGGCCAAAATGCTACCTCGTTCAATTGCTGGACATTGCTTGAACAGTCGGGAGGATGGAAGAGATAGAGATCATGAAATTTTAAAGTGAGCGATAAAATGGATGATCTACAGGGCCAGTGCTACAGATAGGCCTAATCGTATTAAGAGTTGTCAATTATTTATTATTTGAGAACTATACGTCCAACTTACCTCTGTGTTTCCTGGTTTGGATATGCTCCTGGATATTTTTTTCTCCTATCGGAACACAGAGTGCACAGCACTTTGTCGGAATGTCCACTTTTTGTATGTGTTCGGTGAGACATGTTGATACAGTTATCATTCGTATCTGCACGGTTACACTTTTTTCAAGCCATTCCCATCTGAAACAGTTTTTTACTCAGTGGTTTTTATCAATTTCCCTGGCACGATCTTTATCTTTTCATTCCAAGACTTTCGCCATACTGGAAAACGTGCAGACCGCTTGATAACATATGCGTATCTCTATAAGTTATATCTATATCGTAGTAAACAGAATCCTTCTCTATGAAATGTTAACATCAGAGTGAATAAACCAATGAAATACCGCCAAATTGCTGCCGGAAATTCGAATTTTGTCGTTATTATAATCACCAAATTTAATCCAAAAAGATACCAATGCCCTAAACAGATAGCAATGGCGTAAACAGATAGCAATGGCATTTTCCACAATCACAGCTGAAAGGAGTATTAATTAGTGATGCTTCCCATAACCGTCGAATACCCGAATGTATTGTGCAACCATGGTTATATAAGTTGTTTTTCACTCACCTGTTTTTCTGGTCAAGACGTCTTGACCGTTTCACTATCGTGTTCGCATGCATACACTCACTTGTTTTTCGCATATAAGTTGTTTTTCACTATCTTGCTCACATGCATACCAAAGACGAACATTGTTGTGGGATGTCTTGACAGTTATGGCTGCGTAAGATGTTTCTCAGAGCCTGAAGGACACACTTAGGTGTCAATAGTAAATCGGCTACAATTGTTGCGGCGCCAGGTGGGACGGGTAGGCCACCCGTCCTTTCTCTCGCACGCAACTGAAAAGTATAATAGAGAGATGCAGAGTACAAACAGGTACAGTCTGCTGGGGGTTTCGTACGGACGCCCAGCTGGTTGACAAGCGGACCTCTACCTGGGTGTTAGGCTCTCCACCTTCTCGGCATAGGTAAGGGGCTCATATGATTGATTTCACGCAATGTCAACTGTGTTTTGAGAACTTGCATTTGGTCGAAATAAATATGCCAGTTATTGAGGCTAAATAGCATTTGGGAACGTTGGTCTTTTGTTGAGTGTCGTCTTTGTCTCCTGAGCGCCGACCAGCACCGATCCTTTCAATAAAACATTTTTGGCGTTGTCGGCAGGATCGTGCAGGCTACGCGCAGGAAATAAAAACAGTATGCGTCGTTTTAGAAGGAAAACTAAGGGTGCACAAGAGGCACCAGAGGAGTAGGTGGTGCCCGGGTGGGAAGGCATCACTTTCCGAGAGATAGATGCTGTCTTACGGGAGCGTGGGGGGCGCCCCGGACCGTGGACAGGAGTGAATCCCGCTGCCACGCCGCTGGCATTATGTGATATGTTGAGGCGGGTGGATGTGAATGCTCGTGCTCCGCTGGGAGGCACGCAGCAGATGTTGTGGATGTGTGCGGAAGCTTGGAAAAATTGCGTGTTGGAGTTGGATAAGGTTAGAAGCACAGAAAATCAAAAGGCGCAAGAGGTTATCCAGCTAGAGGTTATAGTGAAAGAATTAAAGGAGCAAAAATGCAGAGTATAACGGAAAGAGCTGTAATGCATATCTCCCGAGTGGCGCGAAGAGGGCGAAAGAAGAAAACTCGTAAAATAGAACAAGCGCAAATCCGTTCATTCACCACTGGGCTGTCAGCGCAGTGGAATCCGGAGGAGTGGAACAGGGATATGTGGGGGGATAAGACCAGACCCGCCACCACAGACTGGGTTGTATCCCTCGTTAAAGGGGTTGCAGATACACACTTTCACGCGACGAAAAGAGCAGCGACGCGTGATACCAGATCGAATCCAGGATCTGATGGGCGGCAGACGGTCAACCAATTCCGGACGAAAATGGCGAGCGAGTGCGAGGGCCGGTCCCACAAGCGCAGCCAGAGCCAGAATTGTTCATGACTAGAGAAGATTATACACAGGTCGGCGTGGTTGTTTTGGGAATATCAAGATGGCGGATGGCGACTACAGTTTTGGTGGCCAATGAGCCGTCCAGTTTTTTTTTTGGTTTGTTTTTGTTTAGATCAGTGCATTAAACAGTGAGGATAACGCAGTATAGGAAATGAATGAACGTTCACTTTTGACACATAACGCTTACCATACTCTTATCGTGCGTGCATGTGTTTGTATGCATGTGTGCGCGCGCGGGTGTTGCCTTTCTATCGTGCGTGTACGCGTGTTCGCACACGCGGGTGTTGCCTTTCTGCAAGTGTTTCAATAGACTTAACGTTACAAAGATCTTTGTTTACCGAAAAAGCTATCCAAATACTATATTGTATGCTTGTCATATCTTCTGAATAATGTGGACAATGTTTGCATGTACAGTTTTACAAAGGATGCACCAGTTCCTTTTTGTTAACTACGACTGTGTCTTTTGAAGTATATGATATGGAAATTTATTGGGATAAATTAGTTCAAACAGTAACAGTGTTAGAAGATATCGGGGCGGAGGCCTCAATAATTTATGGAAATCCAGAGAAAATGAAAGGACCCCTAGTACCATGAACAGGACTAGGAGGAAAAGTGATTTATGGAAAACATGTAAACTTACCTTTTAAAATAGGAAATATCCCTATAAAAACATATATGGTGATTGAAAGGAGTGTTAATTAGTGATGCTTCCCATAACTGTTGAAAACCCGAAAGTATTGTATCTCACTTGTTTTATCTGGTTCAAAGACAACATTGTTGTGGGATATCTTGACTGTTATCTCACTTGTTTTTCTAGTCAAGACGTCTCAACCGTTTCACACTCACTTATCTGGTTCAAAGACGACCATTGTTGTGGGATATCTTGATTGTTATGTTTCTCAGAGCCTGAAGGACACACTTAGGTGTCAATAGTAAATCGGCTACAATTGTTGCGGCGCCAGGTGGGACGGGTAGGCCACCCGCCCTTTCTCTCGCACGCAACTGAA
Source organism: Syngnathoides biaculeatus (assembly GCF_019802595.1). Classification (NCBI taxonomy): domain Eukaryota; kingdom Metazoa; phylum Chordata; class Actinopteri; order Syngnathiformes; family Syngnathidae; genus Syngnathoides; species Syngnathoides biaculeatus. The sequence goes on along the minus strand of NC_084654.1, from coordinate 1,318,419 downwards.
AAGTATAATAGAGAGATGCAGAGTACAAACAGGTAGAATCTGCTGCGGGTTTCGTACGAACGCCCAGCTGGTTGACAAAGCGGACCTCTACCTGGGTGACGGCTCTCCACCTTCTCGGCATAGGTAAGGGGCTCATATGATTGATTCCACGCAATGTCAACAGTGTTTTGAGAACTTGCATTTGGTCGAAATAAATATGCCAGTTATTGAGGCTAAATCGCATTTGGGAACGTTGGTCTTTTGTTGAGTGTCATCTTTGTCTCCTGAGCGCCGACCAGCACCGATCCTTTCAATAAAACAGTGATTATAACCCCTCTCCCAGAGTGGATAGTGGGCATGGACATATTAGCCGGAATGACACTTTGACAGCCGGGAGATTTGAATTCGGAGCAAATCCACAGAAAATACATGCAATATTGGTGGCTAAAGTAAAAATGCCACCTTTTCCGATACCACAAGCTACACAGGTAGTTAGTCAAAAGCAATACCTGGAGGACAGGAAGAAATTTCGGCGACCATTAAAGAATATTTAGAAGCTGGTGTATTGAAAACAGTGACGACAAACTGGAACAATCCGTTATGGCCAGTCAGGAAATCAGATAACTCTGGGAGGATGACAGTAGACTACAGAGGATTGAATAAACACACACCTGCATTGACTTCCGCAGTGCCCGACGCAGTGACAATTATAGAACGAGTGCAACATCATCCCGGAACGTGGTATGGGGTCATAGATTTGGCTGACGCATTTTTCACTACTCCTATTCCTGAGGATAGGATGAATTAATTCGCGTTTACCTGGGAAGGGCGCCACTAAACGTTTACCAGACTACCACAGGGTTATTTACATAGTCCCACAATCTGCCACCGGGTGGTAGCAGAGCACCTGGAAAAGCTAAAAGTTCCTAAGGAAATAATGATACTTTAGTTGGGGAGAAGAACAACAGCGATCATTTGATATGGCGAAGGAAGCGATACAGCAAGCAGTGTCACTGGGAAAAATGAAATCGGGACCGGTAGAATTGCAGGTGTCGGCGTTAAATGAATACGCTAACTGGAGTTTGTGGCAAAAGCAAGATAGGATTCGTAAACTCTTGGGATTCTGGTCGAGAAAGCTCCCAGAAGTAGGCCTAAGGTACACACCTTTTGAAAAGCAGCTATTAGCATGCTATTGGGCATTGGTTGAAACTGAGGCTCAAACGGTGGGCCATGAGGTGTTAATGAGAACACATATACCGATTTTGACATGGGTTAAAGGTAACCTGACGACACATAGAATAGGAATCGCACAGGAAGGATCTATCACATTCCCTATTATCCGCAGGCTGCTGGGTTAATAGAGCGAATGAATGGAATTCTTAAGGAAACATTGAAAAAGCTATCTCGAAACAGAACCCTGGACAAATGGTGCAAAGACTTACCCGAGGCGGTGAATCAGATTAATAATAGACCGCTTGGGGCGGGAATAACGCCCCTAATACGAATGCTAATGGGGGAACTGGTACAAAAATTCCAATGAGGAAATTAAAATGTGGAAAATTGATCCTCAAGCTGAAATTCCCGTACGAGCTACTCCAGGCTCAGCGGGATTGGATTTGAAAATCCTGACAAACATCACTCTGGTTCCCAACAAAATCCAAATAATGAAAACAGGATTGGGGCTCCAGTGTCCACCAGGGACATATGGACACATTCTACCACGAAGTGGGTTATCACTAAAAGGGTTAACAATTCAAGCCGGAGTAATTGATGCGGACTATCAAGGAGAAATTGGAGTGGTATGCAAATTATTAGCAGAACAGCCCGTTAAATTGGAAAGAGGGGACAAAATTGCTCAATTGGTAGTGAAGCCTTGCCTTGCAACCAAGGTAAAAGAAATACCTAAACCTGTGGTGATAACCACCAGAGGGGAGGGAGGATTTGGCTCCACTGATTTGGCAGGGGCAAAATTTTGGGTAAAACAGCCAGACGGTCCTCCCCGAGCAGCAGAAATTATAGCTCAAGGGCAAGATGCTACTGTGAGCGTCTTATATCCTGGAGAGGAAAAATGGGTAAATGTACCGGTGTCAAAATGTAATACAAGAGAGAACTAATCACATGTTTGTAGTATGCACTATTTGTCGTGATACAGATGCCGTGGTGGTATTTGCTGATTGGAAGACCATCATCGGAGAGGCGCCACGGCCGGACCAGGGAAGACCGAGGGCCCAAGAGGTGGCAGTGTCGTCTGCTGGGTCACGTGTATCCTTGTCCTTGGTGCCATGGTCCAACTCTGCTGCGCTATGACGGAGGGTGACAAATTGGAGCAGGTCCAGCGGCTCCACATAAGATGGAACAGCAGTACCCAGGACCGTACTCAAGGAGACTACACCTGTCCAGCTTACCAAGCTTGCGACGTGGTAAACGTCACCAGCAATTGTCATATGTGGAAGTGCAAAAAGTGCCTTGGAAGAAAGGACATCCCGGTGGTGGAACAAGGATGCAACTTAACCGTCATTTCAGTAGTCCCCATGTGCCACTACAACAGGACGACCGAGACCTGCAATGAGCACAACTGGACGAGGTGGACAATTACCGTAAAAGAAACCTTGGTGTTTTTTTTTTTTTTTTTTTTTTTAAACAGCACTGAAATCTCGGGACGGAACACATTTTTGTATATAATATGGGTGTTACCTGGGAAACCTAATGCTACAAGAACACACATAGCACCAGTATTAGATACCTGTACACACATGGCACAAGCCAGGGTTAAAACCTGAGTGTACTGGGAAATAAAATTCCCCGATATACCACACTGTACACGAAGACGTAGAGCTTGGTATGATACTCTCTTAGGAGGAATGGGAACACTGTATGGTGTAGCTAATGCTGCAGATAACGAAGTAACCAGAACAATGTTATCTCAGGGCAACATGCATCAGAGGCTATACATCAGGTAGGGGTATGGCTTCCAAAAGCTATGATACGGCAATTGGAAAACACAGGTGTTTGGAAAAAGGCATTTACATGGGAGTTAAAATTATGGAATGAAACATATGATGCGTTAAAGAATCTATCACATATAGGTAATTGGACAACCTGTGCATTGCAAATGATACAAGCGGAAGCTCAAAAAGAGCGATTCCAGAGAATAATGACAACGGGAAATTATCACGAATGGAGACGGGTTTGGAATATTAGTAGCAAACTTTGGTTACAGTTACACTCGGACCGAACAAATTGCAACAGTACATATTGTGCTGGGTATTGGACTCAGTACAATGTGTCTACTGTTAAAACGATATGTAAGTATCAAGTATTACCGGTGATTACTACCACAGGATTTTGGTTTCTACATCTGGATGGAGAGTGGATGGATGTGGGAACAAATACGACTTATGAGATGAAAATGTGTGACGAAACAGACAGAGGAATGGCGTGTACATTACAATAGGGACACACCAATCCATGTTTAACCGACTCAGAAGCTGTACTTTGTGATTGGACTAGGGAGCCACAAAGGGAGATGTGGCAAATCGGACCACATGCTCTATGTGTGGCAACAATGCAAAATAATTCACAAGTACCATCGGTTCCTTTTGTTGGTTGCTTACATAATGTGCACCTATGGCATTGGGGAAACCAGACGTATCGTTTGACGAATTACTCTGTGTCTAATCGGCTGAGACAAGTACAATGGGATGTACTAAAGAATCCCTTGGAACCTCTCACTGGAGCGTTTCAAATGCGCATTGGAACAATCCACTGAAGTTCAGAAAATTATACAGTCACATACGTCTAACATCTCCAAGCTCATGGTGTCCACATTAGTAGCCAGCGGACGGGTACAACATGCTGCTAAAATAGTACAACAGTCCTCAGCCCATCACTAGTGGGACATCTTTTCAGGGATGTCAGTCACTGCTAGGAGGACTTTGGTGCCCCCTCGGATTCTGTTGGTTATTGTAATAGTATTGCTATCACTATGTAATCTGCTAACGTGTATCTACGTAAGACGTATCCGAGCTGAAGTGGAGTGGGTGATTATGCAACGCATGAGATGATTGTACGCCTTGAGAAAAGTAATGGACACTTCGGTGTCGAGAACTACACTGTTAAGTTGGTGCCTCACCCCACTCATATATACATTTATCCTAGATGGCAGGGATGCTTATCACATCAATATATTCACAGAAACCTAACTTTGCGGAAATTATGGTCCATGTTCTTTCATGACATCATGAATCACACTGGAAATGGAATAGTGTTACCATCGACATTTGACAGGTATATCAACTAATATGTGAAGCCTCAAGAGTGGAATGAAAGGAGTGTTAATTAGTGATGCTTCCCATAACCGTCGAATACCCGAATGTATTGTGCAACCATGGTTATATAAGTTGTTTTTCACTCACTTGTTTTTCTGGTCAAAACGTCTTGACCTTTTCACTATCGTGTTCGCATGCATACATTCACTTGAACTTGCATTTGGTCTAAATAAATATGCCAGTTATTGAGGCTAAATAGCATTTGGGAACGTTGGTCTTTTGTTGAGTGTCGTCTTTGTCTCCTGAGCGCCGACCAGCACCGATCCTTTCAATAAAACAACAGCTGTGACTATTTTCATGACGAGCGTTGGCGAAAGATTCTTGCTGCCGGCCTTGATCACAGCCTCGCCCTATGTCAAGCAGTACCCCCCAATCCCGCCTCCCCTAATTTTCTCAACTAATCCACACGTTTCACAACAATTACATTTTCAGATGAAAAAAATCAAAATTCCACGAATCCGTGGAAAATTCTCATCCTTGCTTTATTCTCCATTAAATGTTTGATTTTCTCACATAGAGCAAAGACATACTTAAGGACACCACCTTGGTTTAACCATCTTATCTCGGTTTGGTATTGCAGGCCATGGGTAGTTTTTGTCATTGAGAAGGCTGTCAAACTGACCTCTTGCTCAGATGAAATTAACAGTTTGGACGGACAACAACCTCCATGGCGTGATACATTTTTCATGTTTTGCAGTACTATGCCTCCTGATGCAAAATACAGTGAAATATCCAAAAGTCACTACCTCTACTTGCGGCTAGTACTTTCTTTCTGGGTGGACGACTTCAGATATTTAGGGTCAATAATCCAGAGCAATGGTGAGTGTGGTAAGGAAGTGAAGAAACGGGTCCAAGCAGGTTGGAACAGCTGGCGAAAGGTATCTGGTGTATTATGTGACAGAAGAGTCTCTGCTAGGATGAAGGGCAATGTTTACAAAACAGTGGTGAGGCCGGCCATGATGTACAGATTAGAGACAGTGGCACTGAAGAAACAACAGGAAGCAGAACTGGAGGTGGCAGAAATGAAGATGTTGAGGTTCTCGCTCGGAGTGACCAGGTTGGATAGGATTAGAAATGAGCTCATTAGAGGGACAGCCAAAATTGGATGTTTTGCTGACAAGGTTCAAGATAGCAGACTTCGATGGTTTGGACATGTTCAGAGGCAAGAGAGTGAGTAAATTGGTGGTAGGGTGCTGAGGATGGAGCTGCCAGGCAAAAGGGCGAGAGGAAGACCAAAGAGAAGGTTTATGGATGTGGTGAGTGAAGACATGATGGCAGTTGGGGTTAGAGAGGAAGATGCAGGAGATAGGCTAAGATGGCAAAAGATGACACGCTGTGGCGACCCCTAACGGGACTAGCCGAAAGGAAAAGAAGAAGAAGTTGAGCAACATCTGTAATATCAGTGCTTTCAACAATTGCAACATAAAATGCCACAAATGACCACATTTTGCTCTTCAGTTGGCTGTTTAAATCTGTCGATAGTTCTGAAATCCTCTTTCCTACAGCATTCCTCTTCAGGCCAATATTGGCTAAAGCTTGTCGCTTATCAGGACACACAATTTCTACAGCCTTCAGCAAGCAAGTTTTAACGAATTCCCCCTCACAGTACGGCTTTAATGCTATTTTGCTAGCAATTGGCTTTCACCGCGGCATCACTGGTCTCTCGGCTCCAGGTGAAAATAGACTGTTTCCTCAGACCCACTAACATTTTACGTCTTCTCAGTTCTCCCTGTAAACTGTTGTATTTTTCACTATGTTGAGTCTCATAATGGGGCTGAAGATTATATTCCTTGAGCATCAAAACTTGTTGCATCCACACAAGGTTCTCAGGTTTCCCAGCCACCTCCATGAACAAATGGGAAGAGGTCAATTTTTCTTGGAAAAACTGACACTGTGAATCCACTCTTCTCTTTTTTGACAAAGACATTTTGATGATGACTCTCTCAGGGCCAGATTAAAAGCAGATAAAACTCCAAGTACATGACTAAATCCCAAATACAGAATATATCCCAGAAGCCATCTTGCTGTTATCTGCCATTTTCTGTGGCAGTTGAGTGTGACATGTTGACTACTCTGAATAATAGAAGACAAAATGCTGGGACATCAAGAACTGAAGTTTTTACAAAAATTTTGTGAATGTCAAAATATACATTGTAATGTAATGTTTATCCAGCAAGCGGGACTGGACTCCTGGCGGGCCGGTTATGGCCTGCACGTTTGACACGCCTGTCCTAAATGACCCCTTCCAGAGCATTCCTAGGAAATCACAATGTACCCTCACCGATAAGTTATTTTTTGAGCACACCGCGGGCTACTCATATTGTCCAAGGGGGCATGGTGCCCTTTAGAAGGGAGGCAGTATCCATAGTTTAGAAACCATGCTGAATCAAACGCGTAGCATAATTTTCTGCCTATTTACAAACATCAACCACTGTTACAGACCTTTTTTAAATATCGGTTGAGGAGCTATTCTGCACTGATTCCCCTTGGCAATTCATTTTAGCGAACACATGACTGCTAACATTAACTTTCTAGTCGTCTGGTAGCGTATGGGGACGGGTAATTATCAGGCATAATGAAAGAATGAGTTTTCATACAGCTTTGAAGCCTCATATTCAAGCATTGATGAAGACTAACCTGCAATAGTGACAGCTTTACGCAGCGTAGTTTGCTAGCATGGCTAGCAAAATAGGTATAGGAACGAATCGATCATGAGCATCCCAATAAGCCAAGGCACCTGTGAGTCTTTCGAAGATGGACTTACGTCATAAATTCATAGAAATAAAGGCAGTTCGACCTAAAAATGTAAACAGACGCAACGCATTTCCTTAGTCAATATATCTTCACTGCGGACCCACCGTATCAGCTAATTTGCTAGTTTGTCGCTAGCAAGACCAACAACTGTTGTTGGGTGTCCGACACAAAGACAAATTTATGCATAACCTCACCTTGTATGTGCTTAGTTGATCCAGGGTACTTAGTTGAAGGCAGTCTCTTATTCACCGTGCAGCCCGAATTTGTGTGTCCACTTCCCCACTGTGGAACCATTTCCTGTGACCTAGGTCTTAGTTACGACGAACCAGTAACGTAAATTGCGTAGTCAAACGCATTTACACAATGACCACATTCAACCAAAGTCACCAAGAATATCCGTAAAGTATTCTCCTTGTGGTTCGCGCTGCCATCGACTGTGCTCCTCATAGAGATAAAATAGTTAAATACAACATAGCTTCTCAGAGCAGCGTGCCTACTACGACCCTAAACTAGTAAGGGCAAAGTCATGAGTACATTCAATCTGTGTTGATGACAAAATTAACATGTGCAATGGTATCGCTGAACGCCGTACAAATTGGACAAAGGAATAGGGAATAATCTTAATAATAATCTATAGGTAAATATATATTTTGTTCTCGACTGACGGTTCACACTTTGGTATTGACAAAGAGAAACGTCGTGAAAATCGGTGAAGAAAAGAGTAAACTGCGACTGTATTTCAATGTTCGCGCATACGCTTTGATGGGAACTTCGCCCCTACAAACATGAGAGCTACATGGGCACGTTGGTTAGATGGGTTGCTCCACGACGCTGGCGCATCTAAACATACATTCATATCTGTGGAGCTCCATGTATTTATATCCCAAACTCACTGATCTAGCCGACCGGTGCAGCGATTACTGATCTAAAAAAATAAAAAATAAAAGACTGGATAGCGCATACCACTGATCTAAAAAAAAGACTCCATGGCTCATTGGCCACCAAAACTGAAGTCACCATCCGCCATCTTGATACTCCCAAAACAACCATACCGACCTGTGCAGAGACAGCGATTAACTGTGTTAATCGCCAGTTTCATGGCGGTGAGAAAACATGTCACAAAGTCGGGCCCAAGGTAATATGCAAGGTTTCTTAGTAGTCACAAAAGTGTTATATGTTTTTCCTTTGCACTTAGCTTTTTTTTTGGCTTACCAAGTCGAAGTAAAATCCTTCAGTTTACCAGAAGTGAAAAAATGTCAAGATATCACGACCAGTTTTAATTCCACATGCCAAATTTTGAGGAAAAACCCGACCATAATCCAACCTGTAAATTATGTCTACACACATTTTGGAAGTACCAAGATGGCAGCCAATGGCTTCAACCAATCGACATACCGCTCGATGTGTATGGCTATCCAGTCTTTTATTTTTTTAATTTACATCAGTGGCGCTATCCAGTCTTTTTTCCTTTTTTTAAGATCAGTGGCGCATACACATGCAATGCAATTATGGATCATTTAAATTTTGGATTGTCATGGGTTTTCATGGCAGGACAACATTCTGACACCCCACAGATATCTCAAAAGCAGGAAGAATGTTACGATGGTTACGACCACTCCACAGCATCCCATTTCGGGACTTAACCACTTTAGGGTAGGTATTTCATCTATGTATCCCTATAGGTTTGGTGTTGGTCAGCTATTTTGAGATACTATAAATCTCCACCCAGCTTTTTAACCAGTCTTTCGCTCACCTCGCCAATCAGATCCTAGACTGAAATAACCTTTTTGGAATGTGCCAAAGGAATCCAAGTCAACCCAAATTTTTACAGCTGTGAGTGTTCAACAAAACTTGAAATAGACATTCCCACTTAGGCAAATACCAGTGCTTTTTTATGCTTCTCACCAGGATCCAGTCTCCTGGTTCCACCAATGTGGTGTCCTGCTGACGTCGATACGTCGGGATACTCTGTTGGAAAGAGTTCTATCCATTTTGAGAATCCATTTATTATGACCAAGCAATACTTTTTTTTATTTTTTTATTGTGTCAGGTAAATCCAATTTGACATTTGTTAAATAGAGGCCTGTGACATGACGTAACAATCAGGTAATGCAGCCCTATGGGGGCACAAACCAGTGCAATCTGTAGGCCGGTCCCAAGCCCGGATAAATGCAGAGGGTTGCGTCAGGAAGGGCATCCGGCGTAAAAACTGTGCCAAACAAATATGAGCGTTCATCTAAAGAATCCCATACCGGATCGGTCGTGGCCCGGGTTAACAACGCCCGCACCCGGCACTGCTACCCTGCAGGGCGTCGGTGGAAATTCAGCTACTGTGGGTCGAAGACAAAGAAGAGGAGGAAACCGGATCCAGCGTCAGAAGAAAAAGAGGAATGCACAGAGCCTACAACTGAGTGTAGGGACTTTGAATGTTGGGAATATGACAGGAAAAGCACAGGAGTTGGTTGACATGATGATTAGGAGAAAGGTTGATATTCTGTGCATCCAAGAGAGCAGGTGGAAAGGTAGTAAGGCTAGAAGTTTGGGAGCAGGGTTTAAATTATTCTACCACGGAGTAGATGGGAAGAGAAATGGAGTAGGGGTTATTTTAAAGGAAGAGCTGGCTAAGAATGTCTTGGAGGTGAAAAGAGTATCAGATCGAGTGATGAGACTAAAATTTGAAATTGAGGGTGTTATGTATAATGTGGTTAGCGGCTATGCACCACAGGTAGGATGTGACCTAGAGTTGAAAGAGAAATTCTGGAAGGAACTAGATGAAGTAGTTCTGAGCATCCCAGACAGCGAGAGAGTTGTGATTGGTGCAGATTGTAATGGACATATTGGTAAAGGAAACAGGGGCGATGAAGAAGTGATGGGTAAGTACGGCATCCAGGAAAGGAACTTTGAAGGGCAGATGGTGGTGGACTTTGCAAAAAGGATGGAGATGGCTGTAGTGAACACTTATTTCCAGAAGAGGGAGGAACACATAGTGACCTACAAGAGCGGAGGTAGAACCACGCAGGTAGATTATATTTTGTGCAGACGATGTAATATGAAGGAGGTTACTGACTGTAAAGTAGTGGTAGGGGAGAGTGTAGCTCGACAGCATAGGATGGTAGTGTGTAGGATGACTCTGGTGGTGGGTAGGAAGATTAAGAAGACAAAGGTAGAGCAGAGAACCATGTGGTGGAAACTGAGAAAGGAAGAATGTTGTGCGGCCTTCCGGAAAGAGGTGAAAAAGGCTCTCGATGGACAACCGAAGCTCCCGGAAGACTGGACGACGACAGCCAAGGTGATCAGAGAGACAGGCAGGAGAGTACTTGGTGTGTCATCTGGTAGGAAAGGGGAGAAGGAGACTTGGTGGTGGAACCCCAAAATACAGGGAGTAATACAAGGAAAGAGATTAGCGAAGAAGAAGTGGGATACTGAGAGGACTGAGGAGAGGCGAAAGGAGTACATCGAGATGCGATGTAGGGCAAAGGTAGAGGTGGCAAAGGCTAAACAAGAGGCATATGAAGACATGTACACCAGGTTGGACACGAAAGAAGGAGAAAAGGATCTCTACAGGTTGGCCAGACAGAGGGATAGAGTTGGGAAGGATGTGCAGCAGGTCAGGGTGATTAAGGATAGAGATGGAAATGTGTTGACTGGTGCCGGTAGTGTGTACTAAATAGATGGAAAGAATACTTTGAGAAGTTGATGAATGAAGAAAATGAGAGAGAAGGAAGAGTTGAAGAGGCAAGAGTGAAGGACCAGGAAGTGGAAATGATTACTAAGGGGGAAGTCAGAAAGGCACTACAAAGGATGAAAACTGGAAAGGCAGTTGGTCCTGATGACATACCGGTAGAGGTATGGAAGCAATTTGGAGAGATGGCTGTGGATTTTTTGACCAACTTATTCAACAGAATACTAGCGGGCGAAAAGATGCCTGAAGAATGGAGGAAAAGTGTTCTAGTTCCCATTTTTAAGAACAAAGGGGATGTTCAGAGCTGTGGGAACTATAGAGGAATAAAGTTGATGAGCCACACAATGAAGTTATGGGAAAGAGTAGTGGAGGCTAGACTCAGGACAGAAGTAAGTATCTGCGAGCAACAGTATGGTTTCATGCCTAGAAAGAGTACCACAGATGCATTATTTGCCTTGAGGATGCTCGTGGAAAAGTACAGAGAGAGGTCAGAAGGAGCTACATTGCGTCTTTGTGGACCTAGAGAAAGCCTATGACAGAGTACCAAGAGAGGAACTGTGGTACTGCATGCGTAAGTCTGGTGTGGCAGAGAAGTATGTTAAAATAGTACAGGACATGTATGATGGCAGCAGAACAATGGTGAGGTGTGCCTTAGGTGTGACAGAGGAATTTAAGGTGGAGGTGGGACTGCATCAGGGATCAGCTCTGAGCCCCTTCCTATTTGCAGTGGTAATGGATAGGCTGACAGATGAGGTAAGACTGGAATCCCCTTGGACCATGATGTTCGCAGATGATATTGTCATATGCAGTGAAAGCAGGGAGCATGCAGAGGAACAATTGGAAAGATGGAGACATGCAGTGGAAAGGAGAGGAATGAAGATTAGCACAAGTAAAACAGAATATATGTGCGTGAATGAGAAAAGTGGAGGGGGAAGAGTGAGGCTACAGGGAGAAGAGATAGCGAGGGTGGATGACTTCAAATACTTGGGGTCAACAATCCAGAGCAATGGTGAGTGTGGTCAGGAAGTGAAGAAACGGGTCCAAGCAGGTTGGAACAGCTGGCGAAAGGTGTCTGGTGTGTTATGTGACAGAAGAGTGTCTGCTAGGATGAAGGGCAAAGTTTACAAAACAGTGGTGAGGCCGAACATGATGTACGGATTAGAGACAGTGGCACTGAAGAAACAACAGGAATCTGAACTGGAGGTGGCAGAAATGAAAATGTTGAGGTACTCGCTCGGAGTGACCAGGTTGGATAGGATTAGAAATGAGCTCATTAGAGGGACAGCCAAAGCTGGATGTTTTGGAGACAAGATTCGAGAGAGCAGACTTCGATGGTTTGGACATGTTCAGAGGCGAGAGAGTGAGTATATTGGTAGAAGGATGCTGAGGATGGAGCTCCCAGGCAAAAGAGCGAGAGGAAGACCAAAGAGAAGGTTTATGGATGTGGTGAGGGAAGACATGAGGGCAGTTGGGGTTAGAGAGGAAGATGCAGGAGATAGGCTAAGATGGCAAAAGATGACACGCTGTGGCGACCCCTAACGGGACAAGCCGAAAGGAAAAGAAGAAGAAGAAGAAGACATGACGTAACAATCAGGTGATTTCCGGCTTCGCGGCATGTTGGAAGACAAACAACCGTACCGGCGGCCGTAGCTCCACGCACAAGTGAATACATTACTTTTCAAACTTGCACAAACCAACCAGGCTCCAGGTATAGTTAAATGCTGCTCTGAAGTTGTCCCAGTTACTCGCCAAATCGCCAGGCATCTTCATTGCTAATTCCTTCGTTGCTTCAATCGTTGCTTTTTTTTTTTTTTGCGTTCTGCGGTGAAACGGCATATTAATCCACGGTATTGTCTTTTGTGTCCTGACACCATGTTTGTGTGTGTGTGTCAACAAAAAATGACGTGAGACAGCTTTGAATGCTAAATAGTGCTTGTATTTAGTCATGGCTCTCCACATAACATTCGGACGCTTCCGCATGTATTACTGAAACAAACCATTGAGAAGGGGGTGGACACTATCATTCCTAACAATTGACCCCTCCGTGGATATTGCCCAATCCACGTCACTGACCAACCAGAGGCCAGAGATCTGCATAAACCAAAGCCCGTTTTTTGCTCCTGCCATTTTCTCAGACAACATTGCATGGTCCAGTATAGGTTTAGTTAGCGTTTTATCGCGTATTTGGGTTATTTAACAAAAAATATGGTTAAGAGGTGTAGTCACGGACTTTGTAACAGTGACGACAGGTATCCTGAAAGGCTAGTTGGTGGAGTTCGATTCGTACCCTTTCCAAAACCGAAGACCCAGTACGAAAAATGCCTTCGATGGATCAAACTTTGTGGAAGACCGCATCATCAACTAAATCCATCTAATATCAACCGGAACACATGCGTTTGCACGAAGGTATGCCCTATATTTGATTTTCAACACATGTCTCCTATAAATGAATTCGAAGTTCTTCGCTAGCATAACACTGCTGCGTGTGAACGATTGACACACTTATTCTTTGTTGAGCGATATTTAGCGATGATCGGACTGCACAAACTATTGATTTCTTGCTGGCTCGCGGCCGAAAGTTAACCAGACTGTGTTTGCACGAAGATATGCCCTATATTTGATTTTTAATACACGTCCCGTATAAATGAATGTGTTCTTAATTTTCAACTTTCCTTTGTTGTCATGATGTCAGTCCTGTCTCGTCACCATCTTTTCTATGAAATATCATTTAATATTCTTTCTCTCAACTTCCTATTTTCTATCTCATGCTATTTTCATTCAATATTATATATCTCTTTTTCATCACTTATTATTATTACTTATTTTATTATATACTCTTGCTAGGTCACTATTTTTTTGGCTATTTAACTGACCACTGAAATTGTGTTGGATATCCATTTATATAAATATTAGTTTTGTGTCGGATTTAATTTTTCCGACATATTTCCAATTTTGTCTCTAAATTTTTCCTTACAATATTTTCCCCATTTTAGTCAATTTGAACCAGTCAATAACTCCCAAGGTGTTCGGAGTGGCTTTCGTTCTGGGAATTCTACGTGGATTTGTTCTATAACTCTTTCAAGTGGAGAATTGTTGCCTTTATTTTCAAGTGGCGCGTTACGTTTACAACTGAAACTATCTTCTTCTACTTCTTTTCCTTTCGACTTGTCCCGTTAGGGGTCGCCACAGCATGTCATCTATTTCCATCTTACCCTATCTCCTGCATCTTCCTCTCTAACCCCAACTGCCCTCATGTCTTCCCACACCACATCCATAAACCTTCTCTTTGGTCTTCCTCTCGCTCTTTTGCCTGGCAGCTCCATCCTCAGCACCCTTCCACCAATATACTCATTCTCTCACCTCTGAACATGTCCAAACCATTGAGGTCTGCTCTCTCGAATCTTGTCTCCAAAACATCCAACTTTGGCTGTCCCTCTAATGAGCTCATTTCTAAACCTCAACATCTTAATTTCTGCTACTCCAGTTCTGCTTCCTGTTATTTCTTCAGTGCCACCGTCTCTAATGGCCTCTGACACTGGCCTCTCATCATGGCCGGCCTCACCACTGTTTTGTAAACTTTGCCCTTCATCTTAGCAGAGACTCTTCTGTCACATAACACACCAGACACCTTCCGCCAGCTGTTCCAACCTGCTTGGACCCGTTTCTTCACTTCCTTACCACACTCACCGTGGCTCTGGATTGTTGACCATAAATATTTGAACTCCTCCACCCTCTCTATCTCTTCTCCCTGTAGCCTCACTCTTCCCCCTCCACCTTTCTCATTCACACACATATATTCTGTTTTACTTCGGCTACTCTTCATTCCTCTACTTTACTATACTATACCTAGTGGTATTTTCCTTTCACACAATTTTCTCTTGCACACACAGGTTAGGGGTGTTTATGGATTTTATTGCAAAGCTATTTACGGAATTTAAGTGCACGACAGGGCTCCATCACCCTTTGGATGTTTAGGGAATTTTAGGGGCAAAGCTATTTACACACCGAATTTAAGTGTGTGACAGGGCTCCACCACCCTTAAATTACTTGCCATTGATGAGTATCCACAAGGTTGTGTCTCCTTACATGCTTTAAATATCAAGTGTCATCCTTTAAACATTCTAAAATAGATATTGTAATGAAAAATACAGATAACATTATTCACTTCAATGTCTATACGAAAAAATAAATGAGCGGAGAGCGCGTCGTCCACGCGCAAAGTTGCAGACGTATCATTCCGTGATGTCACCCGGACATTCGCCAATGAAAACATGCGGTGGACCTTCCAATGGGAGACGAACACGCCCCTTCCGACACGGAAGGTCTTTTCAAAGAAGAGAACATCACACAACCGAGTGAAGTTACCGTGGCAATTTTACCCTATTTTTTCGAGCCATATTCAGATGATATGCGATCATGGCCAAACCGCCTCCCCGTCCGATCCCCTTCCACGGCGGAGATGAGCCATCGCGGCTCATCACAGCCGGTCGGTGTGGCTCATTTTCAGCGAGGAAGTGGCTTATCACGGAGCCTAGCCACGCTGCTTTTAGAGCGTTGTTCATAACCGCCGCAGTATGCGATGAACAACACCGTCGAGATGGGGTGCTTTAGGGCAATGTTGTCGCACGCGGCTGAGAGCACCATTGTCGGCAGCGTTCTTAAGAGCCACCGCCGTCTGCCAGCCTGACGCGCAGCCTTCGCTGGTGAAGGGAGGCAGCAGCCTTCGCCAGCGAGCCTGACGCCGTCCGACGCGCACATCGACACATTTAGCACGGCTGTCATACGTACGCGGATCTTTTGTTACGTTATGAGAGCCTGATTATATGGTCCACCCCAAACTATTATTTTTTTTAGTAGCTGTATACACACTTACCTGTCATTTGGAACCCACGAAGCTCTCGTCCTCTGCACCCGTCCAATCCATTTTTCATGACGAACCGGGTCTCTTGCAAACTTATGAAGGGTAAATCCATCCTCCCGAGTGTTCAAGCAATGTCCTGCAATGCAATGAGACGGCATTTTGGCTAACACAAAGGAACAACGAGCTACTTTCCCAGTGGTAAAAGTAATAGAAACAAATGAGTTCACTTGAGGGAAGCCCTGCCATTTACGTCAATTCCTGCTGCTTCTCGAAAACAAATCCCTCGAGAGGATTTTCATGGCAGGAGTTACAAAAAGCTCGATATGTCAAAATCATGTTTTGTGGTGAAAAAACGCATGGGTCCATGTCGGCTGCTGTTTTTTCATTAATAACATACTAAAAATCATGCATTTCATGACAGTGGCCCTTTAATGACTCCCCGTCATTTACTCTTTGAACTAGTTTCACTCATTTTACACCAAAATTGGACTCACCCCGTTGTCTTCCTTCCGTCTCCGGATCCTGTCAACCGTCAGATACCAGCCGGTGGGCCGGACACCATTCCCGGAAAGGGTCCTTAGACTCGGAAAGAGTCTGCCATGGCCACAGTCTTTCAGGTATTCAACACACCCGCTGGAATCCTCAGGCATCTTGGGATCCCGCTCGACACACCAAACTAATGTCAGGTTTACCCAGCCTTTTGCTTAGTCAGGGACAGCTTCTTCAGGGACATGGTTAGTGACGTGTCCGGTGATATAGCATCCGGTGATAGCCAGGCCCACGCAATCCAGGACATTTAAAGTACAATTTCTCAAGGAAGGAAGGAAGGCAAGAGAAACCTCTGGCTCGCGAGGAGAACATAGGATGTCTCTTTCACAATCTCCAACCCATTCTAATCACATCTCCACGAATTCTCATTTTTATTCCTTAGCATGGGCCGCATCACAATAAAGCAAATGTGACAAACAAAGCAACCATGACAAAAATAGCTAATGTTAGTCTTTACAATGTCTTCACCATCCTCTTGAGATCGTCAGTCCTTATGTTGTCTTCTGCATCACTGTCCAGTGTTTCCATGGCACCCAATGTAACTTGATTGCAACACATTCTCATAGCAAAAGTTTCAATGGCACCCAATGGGCCTCTTGATTGCATTACATTAAGCAAAGAAGCATTAAAAACAACCAAGAGAGCAAATACGAGATAACTTTATGTCCAATTAATCCAACAGTAACAAGTGTGGAAAATACCACAGTCAATTAGTTGAATGCCCAGCAAAAAGGTAAACAATGCCTTAAGTGTCAGACCCCTTTTTCTGTCTATTCTTACAACCATAAGTCACACAATGAAATACCATGATGAAAAGGCAATGAGACGCTTATAAGCAAGCCAATATTCACAAAAAGATCACTAAAAGATGTGAGTTGTATTGTAGTTTTGCCGTCCAGTAGGCGTCGTAAACAAAAGTCATGTGACACATGACGTCAAGTGAAAAGTATCTGGGTTGCACTTGAAGTCACGCTTGTTCATCCAGGTACTTGACTGCTATTGTTGCAGACAAGCAGTCAGCTGTCCCTCGTCATCATGCCAGATTTTTGTTGTGTCTACGGATGTGAAAATCACGGAAACAGAGACTTTGGGAAGCGATTTTTCTGTGTTCCAAAGATTATATTCCATAAAGCAGAAGATACACTGGAGTTATCGAAAAAACAGCAACAAAAGTGGCTTGCAAATATACGACATGCAGATCTGAACGAAGCTCGAATACACAAGGCAAATGGTTATTTGAAAGTCTGTTCTGATCATTTTGTAAGCGGTAAGCATGTGTAGTTCGAGTGTCCGGATATTCTACTTCAGGGAAGTCTTTCAGATCCTTTGAAAGTACGTCGTTGTGGAGAGTATACAGATCGATATCTTCACAGAGTTTGATCTTCTGTACATATATAGCTTTGGCGACATCATCCAAGTGAATTAAAGTAGGCAGAAAACATCCACCGCTTGCCGCTTACACATGGGTCTGTAGACGTTGCCATGGTGATGTCGTCTGCAACGCCTAAATTGTCTGTACGAATGGCAGGGATTATCATGTGATTGCAACCCAAGGATTAACTGCGTTAATCACCAGTTTCTTTGAGAAACACATTACCTTTTTTGTAGTATTATTGGAGACTAGGACCTCACTTTTAATGTTGACTTACGGTAAATGTCATCTTATACAGTGTTGAGGTATGCAGGGTTTACTGTATTTTCAGTTCCATGTTTTTCTCCTGACAGTGCCAACAGGCTACTGAAACCGATAATTTCCATGAAATCTGCTTTAAAAATGTGAGCTGCCAGCAACTTTGGGATAAATTTGGCTCAAACCACATTTAGACCTGTTCTTGGTCTCAATGAATGATTGAATGGTTCGTGTTTAATGTCCTTCTTAACAGTATTTCAGTCATATGAGAACAGTATCTACTTGTTGCAGGATCCATTTCTACAGCTTTGTCTTATGCTGCCTCACAATGGTCATTTGCCAGAGACACAGTATAGCCAGCTCCCTGTCACTTACATATGATAATACTGACACACTGCCAACCAAATGACCCCTCCGTACAGGGCACTTAACCACGCCTCCTGAAGTTACATCACCCCACGTGTGCTGACCTCAGACAAACAATTAGCAAAAATGGCGGCGCAGCAATAAAAGACGAGAGTGAAATTGTCCGACTTACCAGCTGATTTCTCACTCGCATTCTTAGCGAATAGTGAAATATCGTTGAAAAGCAGAGAGCAGGGCTTCAAGTATTTCAGCGAGGGGTATTTCAATGGTATTTTCATGCATATCGACGGAGAAACCATTGATATTAGCTCGAGATATTTCCGGAGTCAGAGGAAGACCGAGAAGCCACATAATATAGTATATTATAACCCAAAGACGAATTCGTCATTGACAGTTTCCTATTTTTGTGTTACCTATCACACTTGTGTGCCGAATCTGTATGTGTATCTGTATAGCCCTTTGTAAACCGCCATATGAAGGAAAAGAAGGCGAGGCTTGATTTACGAGTTGTTTCTCTCGTTTTCTTTGTGTAACGTCACGCGCTCCCCTCAATAATTATTCTTGAATTAGTGCCGAACCTACGTAAGTCCCGACCGAGTACGACAATCACTACTTTAGTGTCCTCAAAAATCCTTCCAGTCTTGGTGTCTCGGTGTACGTCGAAGGCTCTTAGGACTCGCTAGTCCGGTTTATCTTAGCTCCCTAGCCGGCAACAAAGAGACATGTTTGTGCAGTCAGATCATCGCAAAATATCGCTCAACACAGATCAAGTGTGTCAATCATTCACATGTAGCTATGTTATGCAAGCGAAGAACTTCTAATTCATTTATATGAGACATGCATTGAAAATCAAATATAGGGCTTACCTTCATGCAAACATATCTCTTCTGGTTGATTTTAGATGGATTCAGTTGATCATGCGATCTTCCACAAAGTTTGATCCATCGAAGACATTTTTCGTACTCGGTCTTCTGTTCCGGTTGATTTTAGATGGATTCAGTTGATCATGCCTTCTTCCACAAAGTTTGATCAATCGAAGACATTTTTCGTACTCGGTCTTCGGTTTTGGAAAGGGTACGAATTGAACTCCACCAACTAGCCTATCAGGATACCTGTCGTCACTATTACAAAGTCCGTGACTATACCTCTTAACCATATCTATTGTTAAGGAACCCAAATATGTGATAAAACGCTGACAAAAGCTATACCGGACCATGTGACTTTGTCTGAGGTAATGGCGGACGCCAACATTTATGCAGATCTCTGGCCTCTGAATGGTCAGCGACGCGGATGACGCAATTTCTACGAAGGGGTCAATTGCCATTGTGATACCAATTACTGAACTTCAAGTGAAATAGTGGCAGCTATCACTCTTATCTTTGGTTTGACAACCCAAGCTCAAACCTTGTCTGCCAGTATTTGTGGCTCATACCACATTTATACTCGTACCAATCATTGAATAATTGGCGTTTAATGTCTTGTATTACAGTTATTATGGTGGCTCTGAAGAAACAACAGGAAGCAGAATTGGCGGTAGCAGAAATGAAGGTGCTGAGGTTCTCCCTTGGTGCGAACAGGTTGCATAGGATAAGAAATGAGATCATTATAGGGAAAGGCAAAGTTGGATATTTTGGAGACAAGGTTAGAGAGAGCACACTTTGATGGTTTGGACATGTTGAGAGGGAAAAGAGTGAGTATGTTGGTAGAAGGGTGCTGAGGATGGAGCTGCCGGGCAAAAGAGTGAGAGGAAGACCAAAGAAAAGATTGATGGATGTTGTGAGGGAAGACATTAGGACAGTGGGTGTTAGAGAGGAGGATGCACAAGGTAGGCTTAGATGGAAGATGACATGCTGTGGCGACCCCTAATGGGACAAGCCGAAAGGAAAGAAGAATGACAATGGTGTCTCCTTGTAGCAGGACATATTTCCATTGCTCTTTATCTGGTGCTCCCTCACTGAGAAAACGAGCCAAAGACACCCACGGGGTTCGCACGTGGCCCTAAAAGTCCCTAAAAACCCCTAAATTTTCGAAGGTGCATTTAGGGGCTCCTAAAAGTCCTTAAAATCCGCGAAAACCGGTCAAGCCCCTAAAAAGGCATTAAATTATAAAAAATCAAAGGGAGGACCTCTACCGCCAAAATTCTCCCGGGGAAAAAAAAATCTTTTATTTAAAAAAAAAAATAGTGATCCATCTGACGTCAAAAACAGCCGGAAATTGTCAACGAAAGTCACCGTGTTGACAATGAGTCGCCATCTTGTCGTCGATATTCCATTGTTTGTTTCTGTGAGTCGCCATTTCACTTCGTCTTCGTTACGTCTTTCATCGATCCAACTTGTATCATGGCGAAGTGCATTTTTCAAGATGCTTGGGTTGAAAGTAAGGAGTTTGGAAGTTGGGTTCGTTGAGATGCAAAATATCGGCACATGTTTTACTGCCATCTGTGCAAGCAGAGCTACCAGCTAGGAAAGATGGGCGTCAAAGCGCTAGAGTCGCACCGGAAAAAAAGGAGACACGCTGATTTGACGAAGATGCTCTCATCTTCCGTTGGTATCAATCTGTTTCTTAAATATCAAGATAGTGAAGCATCAACTTCAGGCAGTGGTACTTGCAGTGCATGTGCACCGACAGTTGTCCAGCCAACGACTTCAACCAGCCAAAAGTCAGAGTTTATGAACGTAGTGCAATACACGAAGACGGACTCGTTAAAGGCAGAGATTGTGTGGACTTTAAAAGTGATCTGCAGCCATTACAGTTACAAATCTTGTGAAAATAATTCGAAAGTGTTTGCAGTCATGTTCCCAGACAGTGACATTGCTAAAAACTACCACTGTGGGGAAAGGAAGACTTCGTACCTGGCTACATTTGACATCACTGCCCACTTTTCATCTCTACTGCCGCAAAGCCAAAAAAGCCAGAATAGAGACTGACATATCTACGCTTATTGAGAAGGCTGATAGGCTGTGTGAGCAGGCAGAAGAAAAGAGGAAGCTGAGGTTTATCACCAAGGCCAATCCACTCAGAGGCAGAGCAAAGGACAATAGAGCCTCTTTGGCACCTCTGCAGCAGCAAATAGAGGAGGCACTGGGTAGGCTCAAGGAGCTAGAGTAGGGGTGCTGAGACAGACAAACAGTAGAAGACATTTGTGTATATAGTTGCAATTGTAGTTAGAATCAGTTTTTCTGTACACTGTTATGTGAAGACGTTGACAATGGTCATATCAATGAGAACTACCACAAGGGGTGACAGGTGATCACTGTCACAGTTACTGAGGTACTGGAACCTTTGATGAACCAAGAACAGCCGATGGCACCATTGGGTGAGTCTTTTTTTCCTTACTCTTGATTTCCCACGATGGCCCTAAATTTTTTCCGTGTCAGCCCTAAATTTTTCGTGTCAGCTCCTAAGAATGACCCTAAAAAGCCCTTAAATTTTTTGGGTCCAACTGAGTATGAACCCTGCACCCAGCAAGCCCCCTGACCCAGTCACATTATAGGCCTACAAGCAATTGGTCAACCAGTCGCTGCTCTCGCTCCTATTGCTGAGTGCCACGCGAGACAGACAGCTTCCGCTGTTGTGTCTTGTGTCAAACTTGAACCAGGTTTTAAACCTGGATCTCTCAGCCAAAAAGGAGATGCTCTACAAGATACAAAAATTCCATAAATTTGGTCTACTTTGTTCAGTTCCTAGGACCACTCTGGCTTAATCAATGTATGTCTCTCAGAAATTTGGTCCGCACTCTTGGATGGAATGCTTTTATTTCACATAGTGCTTCACACCGTATTTTGGGAAACGTGAACATGTCACTAAAATCGGGCCCTAGGTAATATGCAAGGATTCTTGGTAGTCACGGTGTTATGTGTTTTCTTTGCGCTTAGCCTTTTTTGTCTTACCAAGTCGAATTAAAAATCCTTCATGTTACCACAACTGAAAAAATGTCAAGCTCACAAAACAACCGGTTTTAATTCTACATGCGAAACTTTATTGAGAAAAAACCCGCCATAATCTAACCTGTAAACCATGTCCTCTACACGTTTTGGGTGTACCAAGATGGCGGCCAACTGGCTTCACCCATTTGACCCACCGGTAGATATGTATGACCAATCCAGTCTTTTTTTTTTGTTTTTTTTTTTAGGTCAGCGGCTGACCGAGCGAGCAAATGTCACGCCGACGCCATTTTGAAAGGTCCACTTCTGGTGGCAAACATGGATCACCAAGCAGTGGACTTGAAAACACGGGTGAAATGGCAATTTCCGGACAGTACTGGGCTAACCACACCGCTGATCGGCTTAAACTACAGCAAAAATCTGAGAATTCTGTTGCTCGTTATCATTTTCTTCGCCTCGTATATGAAGAGGACAGCCGTTGTTCAGGCATCAAAGCGTGATAAATAGTACAAAGTAAAGGTAAGTAAGTCCTCGGCTGGCTGCCATCAGAACTAGGGCCCATTATCATTCCATTTCTTCTTCTTTTTCTTTTGGGTTGTCGCGTTAGAGGTCGCCACAGAATGTCATCTTTTTCTGTCTAAGCCTATCTCGTGCTTCGTCTTCTCTAACACCCACTGTCCTCCTCCCTCACAACATCCATCAACCTTTACTTTGGTCTTCCTCTCGCTCTTATGCCTGGCAGCTCCATTCTCAGCACCCTTAGACCAATATACTCACTCTCTCGCCTCTGAACATGTCCAAACCATCTAAGTCTGGTCTCTCTAACCTTGTCTCCAAAACATCCAACTTTAGCTGTCCCTCTAAAGACCTCATTTCTAATTTTAAAATTACACACGATCTCATCTTCCACTTTCTACTTTGGCTGGCTTCAGACCAGACCTTTCCCACTACAAAAGAGAAAATCTTGTCCAGTTTAACCACTTTTTCTTCGATTATTCACATACTCCCAACAGTCATTGCATCTTAAAACAACAGCATTTCTTTTTTTAACTTTCTTGTTTGAAAGTAAACATCAGCAGCTTCTTTTCATTTTTTTTACAGTACGTATGTGAATTGTGCCATTGGATGTAACAACCAGTCATCCCTCACTCATTTAATCATATTGCAAACTGCCACAAACTGAATAGCTGTTTGTTATACTTTCAATTTGCATTGGATTTTTTTTTTGGGGGGGGGTTGCACTCAACGCAGAGACTGCATCAGTGGTGCACAATTGTGCACACGCGCAGTTAAGAGGGAACATTGGCTGACGTTTTTTTCTTTTTTTGGGGGCATGAAGTCCTGCGATCGACCTAGAATCCTGCCTCGCTATCGACCGGTCGACACATTGAGCACCCCGATCTAGAGCCTCTTTCCGAAAGGCCACACAACATTCTACCTTTCTCAACTGGAAATAAGTGTTCACCACTGCCTATTCCATCCTTTTTGCGAAGTCCACCACCCTATACCCCTCAAAGTTCCTTTGCTGAATGCCGTACTTACCCATCACTTCTTCATCGCCCCTGTTTCCTTCACCCACATGTCCATTGAAATCTGCACCAATCACAACTCTCTCTCTCTCTGGGATGCTCAGGACTACTTCGTCTAGTTCCTTACAGAATTTGTCTTTCAACTCGAGGTCACATCCTACCCGTGGGGCATAGCTGCTAATCACATTGTACACAATACCCTCAATTTCAAATTTCAGCCTCATCACTCGTTCTGATACTCTTTTCAGCTCCAAGACACTCTTAGCCAGCTCTTCTTTTTACAATAACCCCTACTCGATTTCTCATCCCATCTACTCCATGATAAAATAATTTAAACCCCGGACCTAAACTTCGATCCTTACTCCCTTTCCACTTTCTCTCTTGGATGCACATTATATCAACCTTTCTCCTCATCATAATGTCAACAAACTCCTGAGCTTTTCCTGTCATAGTCCCAACATTCACAGCTGTTGGGTTTGTGCAATCCTCTTCTTCTTCTGATTAAGATGCTTTCCTCCTCTTTTTTGTCTTCGACCAACATTATCTGAATTTCTACCTACGCTTTGCAGATTAACAGTTCCGGGGGCGGGCGTAGGAAGCCCGGTCCACGACCTAACCATCACATACGGTACACAAATCAGATGCTACATGTGCGAAAATATAAAGGATATGGCAATTTAAAGAATATGTGGATGGGAGGGATTCAAACACAATGGCCCTCACTCTAGTCGTTGAAGGCTGAGTCCAAGTTTCGATGTTTGGTCCTCGTTGTATACTCAATGTAGGTAATGTTGTTAGTGCGCTAAGCTAGGCTAACTTGGGCCGAGCAGCTTCAAAACGAATGATATGGCACCAATTTGTTGACTAAGATGAACTAAGATCATACTTGTTAAATTTCCTATCAGTCCTCACGACCCTCGCTGTACAAGTTATGAAGTTACTCACGTTCGATGTTTCTTTAACAGCACGGTTTGATCACAAACACGTCTCATAGTTAGCCAGCTAAACCAAGGTCGTCTGGGCCTCTCATTAAGTTTAAGTTGACGTTTCTATTTGCCCAACTTCCTACTATGTACTCACGGTCCTCGTTGTAAACATAGATTTTGCCAGTCGTCTAAGTATTAACATTTGATGATTACCTCCTCCGGAAATATTTGATTACATATGTTACTTGAAGTTAACGAGCTAGGTTAGACTGGGCTAGGATAGGCCATGCAGCTTCACCTCGAACGAATACGGCTCCAATTTGGGAACTAAAATTACACAGATGATGGTTATAGTCCACAGGAGTCGTCACCAGGGGTGTCCCACATCGAGTATTCACACAATTCGGTCTAAATTCATTAGGATTTATTTATCGTATGGTCTTGCAGGTCAGAGCCTCCTTGATTAGTTGTCACCAGTTTGGGGACCGGAAGCCAACTACCTACCTACCTCTCTTCTTCTTGTTTTCCTTTTGGCTTATCCCTAGGGGCCGCTACAGCGTGTCATCTTTTTCCATCCGAGCCTATCTCGTGCATCCTCCTCTCTAACACCCACTGTCCTCATGTCCTCACAACATCCATCAACCTTTTCTTTGGTCTTCCTCTTGCTCTTTTGTCTGGCAGCTCCATCCTCAGCACCCTTCTACCAATATATAAACTCTCTTGCCTCTGAACATGTCCAAACCATTGGTCTGCTCTCTCTCACCTTGTCTCCAAAACATCCAACTTTGGCTGTCCCTCTAATGAGCTCATTTCTAATCCTATCGAACCTGTTCACACCAAGCGAGAACCTCAACATCTTCATTTCTGCACTCTCAAGTTCTGCTTCCTGTTGTTTCTTCAGGGCCACCGTCTTTAATCCGTACATCATGGCCAGCATCACCACTGTTTTTTAAATTTTGCCCTTCATCCTGGTGGATGCCCTTCTGTCACTGTTCCACCCCGCTTGGACCCGTTTCTTCACTTCCTGACCACACTCTCCATTGCTCTGTATATGTAAGTATTTGAAGACTATCTACCTATCTACCCTGCCCTATATTGAAATAGTGTAAAAAATAATCCAAACACAAGATGATTTGCTTGCCAGTTCATTTCGTTATAAACATAATACACATGGAAAAGGGGATCCTCCC
Source organism: Syngnathoides biaculeatus (assembly GCF_019802595.1). NCBI lineage: Eukaryota > Metazoa > Chordata > Actinopteri > Syngnathiformes > Syngnathidae > Syngnathoides > Syngnathoides biaculeatus. The sequence goes on along the minus strand of NC_084654.1, from coordinate 1,292,741 downwards.
TTTCCCCCACACATTCCAGAGAAGCTTACTGGTTATCTTCTAAGCAGGCTTCGTGTATCTCCCTCATAAATATACAATAGAGATACAAAAAAGATTCTGCTCAATCTTGTGACGGATCCAAACGTAACCACCTTCTGTAAATGTGTCTTGTAGAATTCATTGTCATGTGGCAGCAGCTCTGTTATATGGGTGAGATTTTTCATAACTAAAACAATGACTGAAAAATTACCTGTAACTAGCTACTCGTAGAAAGTTGCACCACATATATAAATATTTTTCATTAAAAACTTGTCTCTACATATGTGATAACACATGTAATATATATCTAAACTTTTGTAATTTGAAACATGCTAACAGGTACAAAAGGAAAAGCATGTCATGGTTCTGCCGGTCCAGCCCTGGCTGGGCGTATCCCAGCACACCGGCGCTGATGAGGAGGTGCACACCTGCGCCTCATCCTCGTTGATTAACCCTAACCCCTAACCCTCACCACCTCGTATTCTTTTGGATTTTTCGGATTTTCAGGAAGACCATGATTTATATGACCGGCTGCCTGACTACGATTCAGATTATGACTGAGAATTTCCTCTCCCTATCTTTAATCCTTTTTTGGGAACCCGCTTGGCCATCTACCGGGGTCCTCCGCGTGGCGGCCAGAGAAGACGCCCAGGCCGGGTGCTCCCTTGTGCCTCCCGCTGCGCGGCTACAAAGACACCGTCCTCGTCCATCCACTCCTCACCGGCAACGGCCAAACCAGCAGATCCGGAGCTGGTGGTGAAACTTCCAGCTCAGAGGGAGGAGGTGTCCGCAAATCCCGAGGTGCAGCAACTCGAGAATCACGAGGTCTTCTATCGCAAAATGCGGGCGGAAATAGAGCGGCAGAGCGCCGAACTGGTGGTCCTCACAGCCCAGGTTCGGCGAGGATTAGATAACCAGCCGAGACACACCCACGTCGCGGTTTCAACAGACTCGTTGCTGACTCACGTTCACGCTGCACTAGCAACGGACCCGCTACCGAGCAAGGTTCACGTCGCTGTGGCAACGGATCCACTGCTGCGCCATTTCCACGTCGCGGAGGCAACAGATTCACTGCAAGTGCATGCTGTGGTAGCCACTGATCCGCTACCAAGCCGAGCTCACGTGGCAGTGGAAACCGACCCACCGCCTCGCCACACTCACGTCGCGGCTTCGACAGACCCGCTGCTGATCCAGGCTCACGCCATGGTATCTTTCGGCCCCTTTTCGGACCGAGCTCATGTCGCGGGTGGCAACAGATTCACTGCCACGTCACACCCAAGCGTCCGGGCAACCGTTGTCTGAAAAGGGTGGAATTGGCGATCGAGGATGAGCCTGCCAGAGCGCCTTCAACGTGCGTGTTCCGAGGGAACAAGACCCAGAAACGAATTGCAGAGGGAAGTACAGAGGCTGGAGTGAATTCAGATAAAGACGAGGCGAACTATTTTCCTCCAGTTAAGAGGCGGAAGACTTTATCATTCCCGTCGCTCAGTGCCGTGGCCAAGAATGATCTATTCATGCCCTGTAGTGTCCGCCAGTTCTCCTCTGGGATCCCTGACTATGAGCCAGTTGGACTCCGTCTGAGGGAGCAGACTCTCATTCATGAACAAGCGCCCAGTTGAGGAGTGCCAAGGCAAACACTGAAAGAGCAACAACGCAGCATTCTGCCGCCTGTGGGGTTTCAGGAGCCAATCTCCGAATCCCACGTTCCTATCCAGGTGGTGGCGATGGCGCCACAGCCGCCTTACGTTCCTGTCCGGGAGGTGGCAATGGTTCCGCAGCCGCTTCACGTTCCGGTCCAGGAGGTGGTGACAACTCATCGGCATCCTCACGGCCCTGTCCAGCAGACGGCAGTTGTGTCACAGTCCCCTTCGTTCCAGTACCAGCGGCAACCGGCCCGCAGCCATCCCACACCCCTGTTCTCGGCGGCGACAAGAGCTGGGGAGTTCAGATGGGCCACCCCGGAACTGGAAGAGCATCGGGATTTCTATGATTTTGATCATAGAGGTCATGGCTTTGGTCATTCTCTCCGTCGTCCTCCTCACTCCTCATGATTCCCAACCGCTTCATGACCTAGGCTCGGCAGGGACTGATCCCCGGCCGCCTCATGATGGAGCCTCGTTGGCGACCAGCCACCGGCCACCTTCCTACCGAGCCTCAGCGGCGACCGATACCCGGTCATCTCGCGGCCGCGTTTGGAGAGGCCTTCGTCCGGAGCAGTTGCATGCTTTTGTCTGGTTCCTGCTTCGCCATTGGGTTCCTCCTCGAGGATGTCCACCCAAATCCCCCCGTGGGGATCTTGGTGCTTATCGTCAGGGTCGTCCTCCTGATATGTCCAGCCGCTCGCTTTTGGTGGCCTGGACGGCCACCAGACAGACTAGTTTTGGGGGGGGTGCCCTCCCCGGACTCCCTTCCACCCACCCCTGGACATGTTAATTTTTATGTGTGTGTTTCTTTTGTTTAGGCACGTCTGGGAGCCGCGCCTCCATACCGATGGGTCGTGACAGAGCATGGCAAATGTGCATGACAAATGTGCATGGCTAAAGCATCCAAAGTCAAGGAAGAAAGACTTGTTCCCACTCAACATGCCTAACTACAGGTACCAAGGTAACAAATTACTCAGAGAAAAATTTTGAAAAATTTAGAATGATCTTGATTGATACATGTTGCATATTATGTGCACATTTGAATGTTATTTAAGTCTTTGTTGGTGTATATATTTTAACACAATATAAATCATGTACTGAGGAGACAAGTTGATGACACAGATCGTGCCTTTCTGCATAATGAACTATCCCAAATTCTGCAGATTACTGATTACAGATTACTAGTCCACGTATTTAATTTAATATATCTGGCAATAGAAATGTAACTAAAAAATTTAGGCAGCTGTAAGATTTACCGACAAGTCCATGTAGAGTTTTGATAATATCATACTTGTATATATATTTTTTTCATTTACAGGTCTGAAGTGGATACTTGATCCAGAACCAACGGATGTTAAGGCTCCAACTGCCACAGTTGAGGAGCTACTGGTCAGTCATGACCACATTAACGCCCTTCAAAATGGCTGCACGGAACACTTGCGAATGCAAGGCAGAGGCCGTCGGGGCGTGTCCTGTTTTCAGAGTATAATCAATGAGGACTTGGTCAACAAAAGATTGAAGTGTTTCTTCTGCTCATATTTAGTCATGACTGTATAAGTCCTTCATACCCTCAGTTAAACACTGTATTGTAACCAGATGTTTGAAGCATGCCAACTCACCAGTTAACCTTCACTGAACCTTGCTGAACTGTTTACTGGAGACCAGGACGTAGGAATGTACCGGTTATAACCAGCTATAACTGGTTTACTCATTATGATGCGGATCTTTTGTGATGCTCTTTATTTTATAATGCGGTTCTCTTGTGATGCCCTTTATTTTCCTTTCATACTTTTGTGATGTGGTCCCTTCTGATAGTATAAGAATGGTTTAAGTTTGTCTGTAACTCATTTGTGCCCGGAATATTATGGAAGTAAAAGCTTTGAAGCCTGTATTTGGATAACAAACAACTCACTACCCGAAATGTAACGAACACGTGGAGGAAAAAGTGTCCTCCAACACTATCTACAACAATCAACACAATATTTGTTTGTGTCCATCAAAAACATCAAGTTCCAGTATTCAGGTATCTGGTTTCATGTGTCAGGGGTCCGTGGGTCGTCTTCAGATGGCATTCTCCTTCTACCCGCCATCAAGAGGTAAGATGTTCTGGCAAACACCAGAGGCCTAGGACTGAGTGCCTCAATTGACCGACATCAAATGTCCAAATAGATACTTTTCACGTGACGTCATGAGTCACATGACTTTTGTTTACGACGCCCACTGGTTTTAGCAAGTTATCTCTGGTCAGTGTTCACGTATTACTGACATCCCGTCCTTTTTTCGCCGATCCACAGCAGGAGGAAACTACTTTTCCTCTTCAGCTCTGTTTTTAAGCGGTCCTGTGAACATGAGTTCAGCGTGTTGCTTGAATCTCCACCACGGATCTGGTAAATTGGATGAGTTGGAACACCGAACGCCTCATCGTTGTCTTCATTTTCTTTTTCCCGTGAGTTCGTTTTTTTTCCCCGAGTCTTTTTTTTTTTTCTTTTACGTGAGTGTAGTTATCCTATCATCACTCTGACACCATGTTATGGTCTTGCTGTCATGTTATTGAATAATGTAGATGTGTCTAACTGTACTTTTTAACGTGGGTGGTATTTATTCACTTCACCCCGCCATCCTCTCTAGCTCACTTATCGTCCTGTCTCGTCGCGCCCCACTTACGTTGCTCCACACTTTCTATATACGAGAAGTACTATAGTTGAATCTAATAATGAGACAATAGTTGCTCTCGATTTTCACGTGTGTATACCTCAGTCCAGCACAATTGCCTCAATCACCTCTGGTTACAGTGTTCATTTGTCAAAGGACTTTCAAGCTAAAAGATCAAACGATAACCATAGCCAAAACATTACAGTATACACTTCTCACTTCCGAGCCATGATATGTAGTCACGATCTTGCCGTCCAAAATGGCGTTGTAAACAAAAAAACGTCGTCGGCGTGACGTCAATGAAAAGTATATATTGAAAGGCATAGATGAAAATAATGGATTTGGGAAAGACCCTTTAAACCTTGTTTGTAGTTAAACTGTCATAAATATGCTATTCAATGCTACTTTAACATTGACATTTGTTCTCTTCTGGTGTAATTTCAGAAGATAAAAATGACAACCTCATCCTCAAGAAAAGTCATGCATACTATCATCAAATACAGGGTCAGATGAACCTAACAGGGACAATATGCTGTGACTTTGTGGGATGGACACCGGAAGACTCTGCCGTCGTCAGAATACCTGTAGATAGAGCTTGGCTCCCCAACCTGGGTATCCTCGTGGAATCTTATTTTTCAAAATTTTTAACTTGAACTCCAGAATAACCATCAATAGTCTATCCGATCGGATACTATGGTTTTGTCATGTACAGCACCACTGCCGTAGATCGGGATCAACTTTGTAAGACCATGAAGATATTTTCACAGCCACAGTTGTGAATGGTGGTCACAAAGTTAAAAGGTATTCACAATATTTTGTGTTACCTTTTATGCCTTTTCAGAATTTTAATTTGTGTACAAAGGTCACTAATAAGTTATTGTATGTTTAAAGAAAACTTTTTACTGCTCATTGTACATACATTGGAACACGGATTCAACTTCTGTAATGAACATAGCTCTTTTAATACTTAACTACATGTACATTTGTTTACATTCCTCCAGCTTCTGATATTTCAACAATGGTGCTTATATGTTTACTGGAGTTGAACATAATTGAAAGATTTTGGTAGAAATTTGTCTCTATAGGGCAGATATGTGGCCTTGTATCTCAAAATTATTGTTTCGTTTGCACGTTCTATATGAATACGTGCCCTTGCGATCTTGTAACAAGCCGCAGCTTCTTGTGCTGGAAATGCGCTCTTGTTGGAAAGGCAATCTGAAAGGAAAAAAATAAATCACTGCTACCAGTAACCTGCACACATATTCACATGATGACTTTGTGTATCATTATCTTTACCTTTTGTGTCAGACCATCCTTTGCCAGTTCTCGGCCGAACAGCCTCAAGTTGGTCCTGTAGTTTTTAACCATACTTTAACCCTGGTCCTCAGGGCTGTCCGGTGGTCTTCCAAATGCCAGCTCCACCGGTGTTCGAATCTGCCGGACCAACATCACCAGAGCAAGAGTGCAGCTTGTAGAACTCTGGACACCAGATTGGAAGACCCATAACTTCTGTGGGATGTGCCTGTCTCAGTCACACAAGTGTTTAACAGTGAGAATATCGAACTGCTGCTGCATGGTGCAGTTAACCACTCAACTAAACCATCATTGAGGACCTCGGGCGTGGTGCGCATCTTTTGTATGTCCAGCCATTCACACAAGGAGGGAAAACCTTGGACTCAAAATTCCTGTCCTGATCATTGTGCAGGATGTCTGCAGTCCCAAACAATCCACAAATCACCTCCAGCAGCACATCCACCACTGTCTTCCCCTCTTGGTCTGGTAGGGCATAGAGTTCTGGGCATTTTGTGACCTTAAACAGTCTCATTACACTCTCCTAAGATGGCCTACCACTCAAAACCCACTGACACACTGGGCAGGGATCACTGTCATCCTCTTGCTTGGCTGCCCACTGAGAAGCATTCAGTGCCTCTAATGTGTAGCATGATGGCCCACCAGTAGTCTCACCTTCACAGATCTCCATTTCCCTTGCGTCTCACCAATCACAGTAGCCACAATGATCTAGAGCACACTATCTCTGAGAAAGGGCATCGGCATTGATATGTTGAGACCCGGCCCAATGAACGACATTGAAGTCCTCTATCCACCGTGCTAACTGTCCTTCAGTTCCCTAAAATACATCAACCACTGTAGTGCAGCGTGGGCTGTCCGAATTGTGAAAGGCAGTACACAGGTGGTATCAGAAATGCCTTGTGGGCAAAATGACTGCCAATAGTTCACGTCTAGTCATGAAGTACTGCCTCTCACTTTTATTGAAGGTTCAGCTAAAGCAGTGCTTCTCAATTATTTTCCGTCACGCCCCCACCCCCATTGCAAAAAGAAAACAAATCGCACCCCCCCCCACTCTTCCTTTTGACTATAAATATTATAATCTGTCTATAAAATTATATGTACAGCTCTGCAGAACATTGTACACTTATTTACAAACAAAACAAAAAAAAAACGTGAATATTGTTCAACTTACAACAAATAACGTCAAAGCGCATCAATTTTCCTTTATTAAAAAAATCCTTGTTTAAACTAAACATTTTTGAATAACTTATTGCACAAATTGAGAGTGAAAAATCTAATTAAAATCAATAACCTCAAATTCAGTTCAGCAACATTAACTCGGGAGCACAGTACATAAAAGACAAAAATTAATAAATCTGCTATGGTGTGGGATTTTTTTGCACTGAGCAGTTTGATACGCTACCTTGTATGATGCTAACAGTTAACTGAAGTAGCTTTCACAAAGTGGATGATTGTCGGCAATATTCGTCACACTTTCATTGAAGAAAATCCGTCGGTTTATCAGCATGACTGGGGTGTAACGTCTTTAAGTGATTAATTTATTTGGCTTCATGCTGTCCTCTGCCAACATTTTTAGACAGTAAACACACCAGTCTTTCCTGCATACACTTTCCTTGTCTTGGCTTTTGGGTGACTTTCTTTTTTCTGGTCTTCATCTCTTCACCTTTCTGTTCATCCCTGTTACCATTTTTTTTTCCATGTTGTCTCTTTGGGGTTCGCTGACTGTACTTCAAGTCACCTGCTCTGTCCCTGCACACACTCTGACAATGAGAACGCCACTGCCAATTACTGTAATGGATGAGCAATTACACTTTATTCTAGTACGGCAAAAAAAAATGTTCCCCAAGGTCACACAGGTTGGAGGAGGAAAAAAAGTAGCTTCAAGAAGAACAAAACAATTAAAATTCAGGATTTAGAAGACATTGAGAAAAATTTTGAATGTCTGCAAATATGGTTCACATAAGCTAATAAGCAAGAGATAAGTCAAAATAATTTAGATAAGGGAAAAGTGAAAAAAGGAGTGCAGCAACTGCAGACTCTGTATCTCCTCCTATGACACTCCGAGGTTCCTTGGTGGAATATGTCGGGATGACACCAGTGACTGGGTACCCCCATATCCTCCACAAGTCAACCAGCAACCTGAGAAACTAAGCGGCAATGACGATGACCAGTGGCCCCCTCCTCCGCATGCAGAACCGGCGCTTCCAAACGCTCCGCTCCCTTCCCTCGACACACAAGCTACTGCTGCTCCCTCCTGCTCTTAGCATGTTCAGATGGCTCCTGCTAGCAGCTTGCCACCTCCTGTCATGGGACAGGAAAAATGGGTCCCAGGTCCGCCATCATCAGCAGTTACCAGACAGAAGGCCAAGAGGGATCCAAACTTCCATTCCAATGATTAAGTTCCCCGGCCTGGACGGTCAACCCTTTCTGGCGTACTGTCACATGACCCGGAAATGAAGGAGGCAATAAAAAAGTGGTCACATCCCAATGAAGGTGGGCGAAAGATGTTTTGAGGTGTCCTCCTGTTTGCCCGACAGTGGAGGCCCATTTGCAGTGAAGTCCACAAACCTCCACTCCTCCATCTTGGAGTAGAGAATTTTAGCAAATTTGTTGCGATAATGGAACAAAGCAAAGCAGCGCAAATTTATTTTTAAAGCCCATTACATACACAAGGTAACTCAATGTGCTTTATATGACTAACATTGAAAACAGGGAAAAAAACAAAAATGACAACAAAATATATACATTAAAAATAAAAGTGCAATTAAAAACAGTACAGTGCAAAAAATATTAAAATTAGAAATGCTACAGGCCTCCAAACGAAAGCCAATATGACACCTTAGATTGTTCACTGCCGCTGCCAATCTCTCTTTAAAACACTGCAACAGTTGTAGGAAGGAGAGACAGAAAAATGTTGTTGACATGAAGTTCAATGGAACAATGACTTTATTAAACATATCCTCCAAATGCAATGCTGTTAATAATTTGCATTGTTGTGCTAATTTATACAAAACTATAATATGGACAGGAAGCTTTTATTTCACAGCTTTCACAAGCAACACATTTTCATCATATTTGAAACTTTCACTTTCACCTTTACTAACATATACAGTGAAGAAAATATATTGCAAGTTCTCAGACGTAGAAATCATGGAGGGGTTTGAAATTTTCATCATAGGTGCATGTCTACTGTAAGATAATCTAAAAAGAAAAATCCAGATATCACAATGTATGATTTTTAACGATTTATTTGTGTGATACAGCTGCAAATAAGTATCTGAACACCTATCAGCTAGAATTCTGACCGTCAAAGACATGTTAGTGCACCTTTAAAATTCCACCTCCACTCCATGTATTATCCTGAATCAGATGCATAAAGACACATGTCCACCCCATATAATCAGTAATCAAAACTGGATGTTACAAAAAGGAGACGACAAGCAAAACAGTTGCAAACAAAGTGTACATGTTTGTTCATGTGCGTGTGCATGTGTGGAAGATTGCTGAATACATGTGTGGTCATCATTTCTTTAACAGGCAGCAGTTCTAACAGTTCTGGTGATTAGATGTTTTTGTTCTTGTTATCTCCTGCTAGGAGGCTGCCACTTTATCTAGAGCAGAGAAAAGCATTTCTTTATTGGAAGCAGATGTATGATAATTATGATCACAATTATTCTTATAAGGGTCATGAGCTGTGTTGCTTTTAGACCAAACATATCGTTTTGCATTGTGGGCAAAAAGTTTGATTTTGGTTTCATCTGACCAGAGCACCATCTTCCACAAGTTTGGTGTGTCTCCCAGGTGGCTTGTGGCAAACTTTAAACGAGATATTATGGATCTGTTTGAGAAATGGTTTTCTTCTTGTCACTCTTCCATAAAGGCCAGATTTGTGCAGTGTCCAGCTGATTGTTGTCCTATGGACAGACTCTCCCACCTCAGCTGTAGAGCTCTGCAGTTCATCCAGAGTGATCATGGGCCTTTTGGCGGCATCTCTGATCATTCTTCTGCTTGTTTGAGGTTAAAGTTTAGACGGACAGCTGGGTCTTGGTAGATTTGCAGTGATCTGATACGCCTTCCATTTCATTATGATTGCTTGCACAGTGCTCCTTGAGATGTTTAAAGTTTGGGAAATCTTTTTGTATCCAAATCCGGCTTTAAACTTCTCCACAACAGTATCTCAGACCTGCCCGGTATGTTCCTTGGTCTTCATGATGCTCTCTGCTGCACTGACAGTAAAGGGGCTGAATAATATTACACGCCCCACTTTGCAGTTTTCTATTTGTTAAAAAAGTATAAAATATCCAATAAATTTCATCCCACTTCACGATTGTGTCCCACTTGTTGTTGATTCTTGACAAAAAATTTTAATTGTATATCTTTATGTGGGGGCACTGTGGATCAGCTGGTAAAGCGTTGGCCTCAAAGTTCTGAGGTCCCATGTGTGATCCCAGCCCCGCCTGTGTGGAGTTTGCATGTTCTACCCATCCCTGCGTGGGTTTTCTCCTGGCACTCTGGTTTCCTCTCACATCTAAAAAAAAATGCAACATTAATTGGATAGTCTGAATTGCCCCTCGGTGTGATTGTGTGTGTGGCTGTTTGTCTCTATGTGCCCTGCGATTGGCTGGCAACCAATTCAGGGTGTACCCCACCTCCTGCTCGTTGACAGCTGGGATATGCTCCAGCACTCCACATGACCGTCGTTTTCAAAGAAGAGAACATCTCAGAATCGAAGTGAAGTGAAGGGCCATATTACCCCATTGTTTTGAGCCATATTAAGATGATAAGTGGATCACTTCTAACTAACAGATTCCCCGACAGACGGACGAGGAACCCGATGAAATATTCAAAATGACAGGCCTCAGTCAAATTGACAGGTTCAATTTCCTTACTCTTTTCCAAATCTTGTGTATGTAGCGTACTCAGGAGGACCTATGCCGGGTCAATTAAGTACGTCAGCGGTGCCCAGACGCCGGTAGGGGAGGGGGGCTCCTTTCTCCTCCCCACCCGCTCACCTCCGGGTCGGGGTTAACGCCAGCAAACAAATAACAACGGCAACAAACAACAACAATGCCAGCGGACAGCAACAACGCCGGTGAACAACAATGTCGGCGAACAACAATGCTGGCGAACAACAACAATGCTGGCCTGTGCACATCGACACATTTAGCACCCCTGACTTACGTACTTTGTGAAGTTATTATGACGCGTATCATTTGTTACGTTCTGAGAGAAGGATTATGTCATCGGACAGCAACTGAGATTTTATTCATCCTACTGCTATTGGACAAGTTGTTCGAGTTTGGTGACTATACGTCTAGTTAGCTAGTTGGCTCGTGTTACATGGTACTAAACTGTCTTTGTACTTCTATTTTATAGTTTTGTGTTGGATTGTATTGTGTGTGTGATTTTCTTAAACGCGATACAGGTGCATTGTTATATTTTGCCGGTTTGACCAAGGGAATTTATTCTAAATTCCCACGTAACATAACCTATCTGTCATTTAAATTATACCTCCATTAGCTGCCAACACCTTGAGAGGCCCCGTAGCTCAGTGGTTAGAGCACTGGTTTGGAAAACTTGAGGTTGTGGGTTCATATCCCACTGGGGCCTCCACTCCCTGAGAAGGGTTACGTCAGGGAGGGCATCTGATGTAAGCATTGTGGCAAGCTGTGGTGACCCCGAAAGGGACAAGCCGAAAGAAACACACACACAGCTGCCAACACCTTGAGATCGCATTCCTCCATCAGCTCACTCAACAGACGAGCTTCCAGATGTGGTATGTATTTGTACTTCCAGGTCCGATTGATCAGGCTAACTTAGGCCCCTGTGTCAAATATACCAGTGACAACATAACCATTCATAATACATATTAGCAGACAGCTTTTCCCAATTAAATGTGCCACTCTCTCAGCTGGGGGTGTGTTATATGCTATTGAACCAGCTAGAATGGTAGAATGACTCCATGACAGGTTTTCAATTTTATCTACAATTGGTTGGGACTGGGGCAAGTGGCCGGTCACAGGTCATCTGACAACTGTGACCAGGGCGAGTTTCCCGCCAGCTTACGTCTTTTTTGACAACCGACTGACCGTTATCCCTGTGAAGCAATTTTGACAGTTTGGCAGCCTTTGTTCGGTGAAGGCAGGACAGCCGTGTTGTTCCCTCTTTTTGGTAGAGATGGTTTTGAACTGACATTTGTACTAGGATGAAGGGCAAAGTTTACAAAACAGTGGTGAGGCCGGCCATGATGTACGGATTAGAGACAGTGGCACTGAAGAAACAACAGGAAGCTGAACTGGAGGTGGCAGAAATGAAGATGTTGAGGTTCTCGCTCGGAGTGACCAGGTTGGATAGGATTAGAAATGAGCTCATTAGAGGGACAGCCAAAGCTGGATGTTTTGGAGACAAGATTCGAGAGAGCAGACTTCGATGGTTTGGACATGTTCAGAGGCGAGAGAGTGAGTATATTGGTAGAAGGATGCTGAGGATGGAGCTCCCAGGCAAAAGAGCGAGAGGAAGACCAAAGAGAAGGTTTATGGATGTGGTGAGGGAAGACATGAGGGCAGTTGGGGTTAGAGAGGAAGATGCAGGAGATAGGCTAAGATGGCAAAAGATGACACGCTGTGGCGACCCCTAACGGGACAAGCCGAAAGGAAAAGAAGAAGAAGAAGAAGATTTGTACAGTAACATGATAGTGGCTGGAGGTTCTGTACCTGTGTATTGGGCTGCAGCCTTGACTGTTTCATTGATTGTACCATCTGTGTTCAGGGCCTGTACTTACGCTGCCGGCTTTTGCATTTCTTCGTTTGTATCGCAATGAGAATCTTCTTTAGAGTCACCTGGCTTTTTAGACCCACCTCACCACTTTGAGCATAGATGGATTTGGTTGGTTTGTTACGACCCACTACGCCAGTCACTCTCATTTGAAAACTGTACGGGTCTGGTCAGTCATGCCTCCAGATATAAAGTTACAGGTGAGTTCTGTTTGTAATTATGAGTGTACCCCTTCAAGAGTGGAGGGGGGCGGTGTAACTTAATAACTTAATATTAACTTAACTTAATATTAACATTCCAATAAAATAAAAACATATACCAGGGGCCCAATGCAGCCCAATGGGGGAACAAGCTGGTACAATCTGTAGGCCGGTCCCAAGCCCGGATAAATGCAGAGGGTTGCGTCAGGAAGGGCATCTGGTGTAAAACTGTGCCAAACAAATATGAGCGTTCATCTAAAGAATACCCTACCAGATCGGTCATGGCCTGGGTTAACAACACCCACCCACGGCAAAGTTAACCTGCAGGGCGTCAGTTGAAATTCAGCTACTGTGGGTCGAAGACAAAGAAGAAGAGGAAAGCGTATTTGTCGGCAGAAGAAGAAGAGGTATGCACAGAGCCGACAATTGAGTGTAGGGACTTTGTGTCATGACCGGGGCTTGAGGGCGGACCCAAATGCACGACTCCAGAGGCAAGCAGAGTAGAGTACAGAAAGCCTTTATTCGGTCCGTGGTCAATGATCAGCGAGTCAGTCAGGAAAAGCACCAGTATCAGAAGTGGCAGGCTTACTAGGATGGTCAGGGAACAGGCGAGGGTCGGTACACGGTAGGTCAGGTATACCGGAGTGCGGGAACGAGGCATGGGAATCAACGATCTGGCGGAGGACTAGTTGTCCCCCGTGCCCTATAAGTACTGGGTGTAATCAGCCGAAACAGGGTGCAGGTGTGTGTCGACTAATCTGCTGACCACAGCTAGCCTGGGGAGGATGCCAGGAGCATGAGACTTTGAATGTTGGGACTATAACAGGAAAAGCTCAGGAGTTGCTTTACACAATGATTAGGGGAAATGTTGATGCATTCTGCATTCAAGAGAGCGGGTGGAAAGGTAGTAAGGCTAGAAATTTAAGAGCACGGTTTGAATTATTTACCATGGAGTAGTTGGGAAGAGAAATGGAGCTGGGGTTATTTTAAAGGAAGAGCTGGCTAAGAATGTGCTGGAGGTGAAAAGAGTATCACATCAAGTGATGAGGCTGAAACTTGAAATTGAGGGTGTGATGTGTAATGTGATTAGCGGGTGTGCCCCACAGGTTGGCATGACCGAGAGTTGAAAGAGAAATTCTGGAAGGAACTAGATGAAGTAGTTCAGAACATCCCAGACACAAAAAGAGTTGTGATTGGCACAGATTGTAATGGACATGTTGATGAAGCAAACAGAGGCGATGAAGAAGTGATGGGTAAGTACAGTATCCAGGAAAAGAACATTGGGGGACAGATGGGGGTGGAGTTTGCAAAAAGGAAGGAAATGGCAGTAGTGAACACCTTTTTCCAGAAGAGGCAGGAACATATAGTGACCTACAAGAGCAGAGGTAGAAGCCCGCAGTTGGATTATATTTTGTGCAGACGATGTAATCTGAAGGTTACTGACTGTAAGGGAGTGGTAGGGAGAGTGGAGCTCGACAGCATAGGTTGGTGGTGTGTAGGATGACTCTGGTGGTGGGTAGGAAGATTAAGAAGACAAAGGTTAAGCAGAGAACCATGTGGTGGAAGCTGAGAAAGGAAAAATGGAACATATCTAGAGTGAAATCTTGTATGTGTCAAGCATACCAGGAAAAGCTCATCCATGCTTTTTTCTCATGTAGACTTGACTACTGTAATGGTCTTCTGTCTGGACTCCCAAAAAAGAGTATGAAACAGCTGCAGCTCATTCAGAATGCTGCAGCTCGCGTTCTGACCAAAACAAAGCGGTCAGAGCATATAACTCCAATCCTAAAGTCCTTGCACTGGCTTCCAGTCATCTTGAGAATAGATTTTAAAGTTCTGCTACTAGTCTATAAATCACAAAATGATTTAGGTCCTGAATACATGAAAGAAATACTTATGGAATACTAACCCAGTAGAGCTCTGAGATCGACTGACTTAGGTCAAATAGTGGAGCGCAGAGTCCAAAGCAAACATGGTGAAGCAGCATTTAGCTATTATGCTGCACACAAATGGAATAGGATGCCAATAGAGGTGAGGGGAGCCCGTAGTGTGAATGTTTTTAAATCCAGTTTGTCATTTTTATTGTTTTTATGCCATTTTAAATGTTTAATCTCTTTGTTTTAAAATGCCTTTAATCATTTAAAGCACATTGAGTTACCTTGTGTATGAAATGTGCTAAACAAATAAATTTGGTTTGCTTTGCTTATAAATCACAAAATGGTTTAGGTCCTGAATGCATTTAAGAAACGCAAACAAAAATCAAACCCAGTCGCGCTTTGAGATCAACAGGTCAAATAGTGGGGCACAGAGTCCAAGGCAAACATGGTGAAACAAATGGAATAAGTTGCCAACAGAGGTGAGATCCTGCCCAAGTGTGAATGTTTTTAAAACCAGTTTGAAAAGTTATCTTTTTTCCTATGCTTTTGAGAGTATTTCTGTGAAACCCTAGTGTGCACAAGAAGGGTATTTAATTTGTTGTTGTTGATGTTATTATCAGCGTGGCACGATGGATCACCTGGAAAGCATTGGCCTCACAGGTCTGAGGTCCCGGGTTCAATCCCGGACCTGGCTGTGTGGAGTTTTCATGCTCTCCCCATGCCTGCATGGGTTTTATCTGGGCACTCTGGTTTCCTCCCACATCCCAAAAACATGAGACATTAATTGGACTGCCTCCTGCCCATTGACAGCTAGTATAGGCTCCAGCACTCCCGTGACCCTTGTGAGTATAAGCGACTAAGAAAATGGATGGATGGATGTTATGATCACTGTTTTTCGTTGATTATTGTTCAGAGAGGTGGTCGTATTTGCTTTTTCCACATGGGCTGTGAAGTGGTTGTCGTGCACCTCCGGGGCAGGAAGGGGCAGTGTGGAGGACTGGGTGGTGTCGGTGGTGAGAAAAGCACCTCTGTGTCATAGTCACATTGAAGTTCACATCAACTACATTGTAAGAGCCTAAATATAATTTTTGTTCTTCAAATATTTTCAGTCAGAATAATTTGTGAAATTATTTCAGCTAAATTTTAATTATGTGATTTTGTGTATTCATGAATTGTTTATTATATGTATGCTGTGGATGATGAATATATTGCATTCTGTGATAGTTAGAATTAGGATTTGAGATTTGCTACATAGTTGATACGTTGTGATGACGTAATGAACCGGAAGAAGAACAAAGGTAAGACGAAAAAAGATGGACAGTGGAATACAGACGGTGTAGTAGTAATAGTTTTTTGACCACCATCATCATCATTAACATCCATTATCATCCGCAATCCTCATCATTTTCTTTTTATTTTTGTTCGTTGACCTGGATATGCTGTGCCCATTCGTTGAGGAAACACTTTTATTTACTTTATTTTTGATGTTGGAGGTCAAGTTGTAGCGCCGGAGAAAAGGAGTCGGAGGCGGAGTGTCGGACACAGGAACAGAACTTGCTTTATTGTTCGACATCCAAACACTACTCGCATAACGGCGGGAACTCTGTTAACCTTTCCTCCGGAAGCGCAACAACAAAAATAGTCCGTGCGGAACCCCGCACCCCAACTCGAGGTCCCGCGGGTGAATTATGTAAACACCACACAAGCCCCCCCAGAATTCACCCATAGTCAAAATCCTTGTGCCGTGGAGGGATGATGACCCGACCCCGGCAGGGGTGTGCACTGTAGGGGCCGAGGGGGGCGGGGCCGCACTGTCCATTGAGTCACGGGACAAGGGCTCAGGCGGGGTCAAGGGTACCCCGGCGGGCGCAGGGGCACAGGGCAAAGGGGGACGACCCCGGCGCGGGGGGAGGGCCAACCCCAAAGGCTGGGCAATGTCCAGGTGCGCGGGTTTGACCCTGTCCACGGAAACAGTCTCGGGTCTGCTGCCAATGTCCACGAGCAGGCTCTTATCCCCGTGCTCCAGGACCCTGAACGGCCCGTCGTATGGGGGGCGGAGAGGTCCACGGTGGGCGTCATGACGAACAAACACAAAATCCGCAGAGCGCAGGTGACGGGGCAGCCGGGCAGCTGGGGTGCCATGTTGCGACGTGGGAACCGGCGCGAACCCTTTTGCGGCCTCCACCAGGGAGGACCTATGCCTGGCTGCGGACCAGGGCGCTCTGGCGTCCGGGATGAATTCGCCGGGGACCCGCAGTGGCTGGCCGTAGACGAGTTCGGCGGATGAGGACAACAGGTCCTCCTTGGGGGCGCACCTGAGGCCGAGCATGACCCACGGGAGCTTACCCAACCAGTTGCCGTCCGTCAAGCCGGCACGCAGGGCTGCTTTCATGGAGCGGTGGAACCGCTCGCAAAGACCGTTCGCCGGGGGTGATAGGCGGTAGTGCGGTGCAGCTTGACCCCCAAACTCTCAGCGACTGCGTTCCAGAGTTCAGAGGTAAACTGAGGGCCACGATCTGAAGAAAGGTCGCACGGTGTCCCGAAGCGTGCAACCCACGTGCCGATGAACGCCCGGGCCACGTCTGACGACGTTGTCGAGGAGAGGGGAACGGCTTCGGGCCAGCGGGTCGTCCTGTCCACCATGGTGAGCAAGTAGGTGAATCCGTGCGAGGAAGGAAGTGGACCTACCAAGTCGACGTTGACGTGGTCAAACCTCCTCTCGGGGACAGCGAAGGGCTCCAAGGGGGCTTTTGTGTGGCGATGCACCTTAGCCCACTGACAGGCCACGCACGAGTCGACCCAGGCCTGCACATCTTTCTTGAGACCGCGCCACACGAACTTCTGGGCCACCAGCCTCACGGACGGTTTCCTTCCGGGGTGGGAGAGGTTGTGGACCGCCTCGAAAACAGCTCTTTGCCAGTTTGCAGGGACCAGCGGCCGAGGCTGGTCAGCCGAGAGGTCGCACAGCAACCTGACGCCCGAGTCACCAACCGCGACTTCCTCCAGGCGCAAACCTGTGTCAGAAGTCTTGAGGGCCTGCACCCCGTGGTCCGAGGCCTGGTCTGCGCTCATGCGGGAGTAGTCGAGACCCAGATGCACAGTGCCGACGATCGCCCTGGAGAGGCAGTCCGCGACCACATTGGATTTGCCGGCGATGTGTTGGATGTCCGTAGTGTACTCAGAGATGGACGACAGTTGGCGTTGCTGGCGGGCGGACCACGGCTCGGCCACCTTGGACATGGTGAAAGTGAGGGGTTTATGTTCCACATATGCCGTGAACTCACGGCCTTCCAATAGGGAGCGGAAGTGGCGGATCGCCAGCCAGAGGCCGAGGAGCTCTCTATCGAACGTGCTGTATTTGGGCTCCCTGGGGACCAGCTGACGGCTGAAAAAGGCAAGCGATTGCCAGGCGCTGCCGACCCACTGTTCGAATACGGCTCCAACAGCGTAGTCCGATGCATCGGTAGTGAGAGCGACAGGGGCCCCGTGGGTCGGGTGAGCCAGCATAGCGGCACGACTCAGTGCGGCCTTCGTAGCCTCAAAGGCTTCCATCCTCTCGGCCGTCCATTCAACGTCCCGGTTGGGGGCCTTGTCTTTAAGAGCCTCATAGAGCGGGCGCATGATGTGGGCCGCCCGGCGGATGAACCGGTGGTAGAAAGTCACCATCCCCAGGAACTCCCGGAGGCCCCGAGCCGAGCGAGGTCGGGGAAAAGCGGAGACGGCCTCCACCTTTGCCGGAAAGGGGGCGGCGCCGTTCTTGTCTATGAGGTGCCCGAGGAACTGGATAGAGGGCACCCCGAAAACACACTTCGCCGGGTTGATGATCAGGCCATGCTGCTCAAGTCTTGCGAAGAGGTCGCGGAGGTGCATCAGATGTTCATCCTCCAAGGAGCTGGCGACGAGGATGTCATCCAAATAGACGAACACAAATGGCAAGTCCCTGAGCACAGAATCCATTCAACGCTGGAAAGATTGTGCCGCGTTTTTAAGACCAAACGGCATCCTCAGAAACTCGAACAGTCCAAACGGAGTGATTACAGATGTCTTGGGAACGTCTGAGGCGTGCACGGGAACCTGGTGATACCCGCGCACCAGGTCGACCTTGGAGAACAAGATTTTGCCTGCCAGGTGGGCTGAGAAGTCCTGAATGTGTGGAACAGGGTAGCGGTCGGGCGTAGTGGCGTCGTTAAGGCGGCGGTAGTCACCACACGGTCGCCACCCACCACTCGGTTTAGGGACGATGTATAGTGGCGAGGCCCACGGGCTATCCGAGCGGCGGACGATGCCCAGACGCTCCATGTTGGCAAACTCGGACTTAGCGACTGCTAGCTTCTCGGGATCAAGCCGTCGGGCCCTCGCGTGGATCGGGGGGCCCTTGGTCTCAATGTGGTGCTCGACCCCATGTTTAGTCGTGGCAGAGGAGAAAGTGGGCCGTGTCAAGGCAGGGAACTCACCAAGGAGGAGTTGGTACTTGGTGCCGTCCGATAGCGAACTGGAGAGACCACCATAAGTCGCCTCATTGCGGACGCAGGCGACCGTGGAAAAAGTCAGTGCATCCACCAGACGGCCCCTCTTAACATCCACCAGCAGCCCGTGGGCACAAAAAAAATCAGCGCCGAGGAGAGGGAATGAGACATCCGCAGTGACAAAGTCCCATTTGAAGCGGTGACTCCCGAAACACAAGTCCACAGTCCTCATGCCATAAGAGCGGATAGGGGAGCCATTAGCGGACAGTAGGGGTGGCCCATGAGTCCCGCCAGCAGCGTCCTCCGCAGTGGCCATCAGGACGCTCCTCTGGGCGCCGGTGTCACAAAGGAATTTGCGCCCGGAAAGGTTGTCCTTGATGAACAGCAGCCGGCTCTTCACGCCCACGCTCACGGCCGCTGCGAAGTGTGGGCTTTGGCGTTTCCCGACGCGTCGTAGTTGCAAGGGGCCCGGCACCTCTTCGCTTTCGCACCGAAACAGGCATGGAAGTAGCACAAGCCTGTGCCAGCACGGCCGTCGGTGCCGAAGGGGCCCCTGCTGGATGCCACCCCCGCGCCCGAAGGTGAGTAACTGCGCGTCGCGGCCAGCGTCTCAGGGGAGAAGCGCTGGGTTGCCAGGAAGAAACGGTCGGCCTCCTCGGCCAGGGCCCGGGGCTCAGTGACAGTACTGTTCGCGAGCGCCGTCTGAACATGCGGTGGCATTTGCCTGAGAAACAGTTCCATGAAAATGAAATTGGGCTCTTCCGTGCCCAGCAGGTTTAGCATCATTTCCATAAGTTCGGAAGGTTTGCTGTCCCCCAGTCCATTAATAGCCAACAGACGTCGGGCACGTTCCGGCCGTGAAAGCTCAAAAACCTTGAGAAGGTGAGCCTTGATCCCAGCATACTTATCTCGGGCCGGGGGAGAGGTGATGAAGTTCACTGCTCTGGCCGCCGTTGAGCTCCCGAGTGCTGAGACAACGTGGTAGTAACGCGTGGAATCATCTGAGATCCCGCGGAGGGCGAACTGAGCCTCAGTCTGTGCGAACCACGCTGCCGCGGACGTCTCCCAAAACTCCGGCAATTTGAGGATGGCGGTTGCCATGTTCGTTTCAGCCTCGAAAACGCCGGGACTGATGTCGGGGTCACCAGTGTAGCGCCGGAGAAAAGGAGTCGGAGGCGGAGTGTCGGACACAGGAACAGAACTTGCTTTATTGTTCGACATCCAAACACTACTCGCATAACGGCGGGAACTCTGTTAACCTTTCCTCCGGAAGCGCAACAACAAAAACAGTCCGTGCGGAACCCCGCACCCCAACTCGAGGTCCCGCGGGTGAATTATGTAAACACCACAAAGTAAACCGTTTTCTTTGAACAAACCACCTGCATCACGCATTACTTTTGTTTCCACCTTTTTTGGTGCAAGTAAAGAAGGAATCATGCGTCAAGATTAGCCACCGTTTATTAAACTACAAACATGTCTCCGTCTCTCCTTCCTACATACCGTGTTGAGCGCGCAATATGTAGGAACGCAATGTGGAAAGCAGTCATGTTTAGGCAGTAGTAGCGGTGGGGCGAGCAGTCTCCACATTATATTTGTTAGTTAGTTATATATAATGTGAGTAAAGGTAAAAGTGAGATTTTCAAATGTGAGGAAAATGTTTGTGTTGCTTGTAAAATTGCTTCTGAAAGCTGTGAAATGGAAACTTCCTGTACATATTATACTTTTGTATAAATTAGCACAATAGTCCAAATTATTAATAGCATTGCATTTCGAGGATATGTTTAATAAAGTCGTCGCATTGAAGTTCACGTCAACATCAAGCCTCCGTCACTGTTGCAGTTTTTTAAAGGGAGATTGGTTGTGGCAGTGAACAATCTAAGCTGTGCGACAGGCTTTCGTTTGGAGCCCTGTAACAATTTCTTGGGTGCTCGTCCGGGATTGACGTTGACAACCCATCGTCAACAATCAGTCCAGTGATCATCGAACCTGTGGACCATCTGCAACGCTATCAAAAAAGAAGGGTCACGCCAATCCAGAACGTATGCCTACAGCGGAAGTGGGAGCGTCAGCGTTTCCAGCAGTTTGAGTCCAGGTGTCCAGGACCTGGAGCCAGGTGCAGCGGGCGGCCCACCGTCGTAAGAGCATCACATCCATCTCCAACCTTAATATCACAAGCCCAGCCAAGGTGAACCATGATGACCAGTGCAAGAAAAGAACTGGTCTGGAGTATCAAGAAGGGTCTGTTGAACTTTTCTGATGATCAGATCTTCAAATTAGCAAAAGTTGTCTCAGCTTCACTGCAAGGTTCTAGTGATGAAGATTCATGTTTTAACTATGCTTGTTCTCAGGTCTTCTACATCCTTACTTGAGCCAAAAGATGAAGGGATGTCCATGTTGCTCAGTTTAAAGGATTTGATTGATGACTTCAACAAATCCAACTTCAACACCCTTGAAACTGTCGAGGGAGGGGCAGATTTGGTTACTTATGCACAGCCAAGTTTGACAGTTAGCGTCACACCCGGTACTGATACGCAGCACAATACAGTTCTCCCTGGGAATGCATTCTAATGCTGACCATAGCATCCTGACATGTGCACCGACCAGTGTGTGCAGTAACTCCAATTCATCTGTCCATACCCCAGTAGCTCACTCGACTCATTCAGCAGCAGGACATTCGCAGATTTTTAGAAGGGAGTGGCTGGTGAATCAGGGAATTAGCACTATTTAATAGGAGGAAGGTCAAAGTCCATGGAAGTTATATTGGGGACAGCTCAGCAAGCAGATAGATGAAGGGTTAAAAGAACAACACACAGAATGTGAAATAATTCAAGGAGTAATGTGGGTTCTCCAGCCAGGTCATTTTAAGAACATGTTGATTTTTAAAGATGAGTTGAGTATATGAGAGTTAAAAAACTTCTTGCGGCCTCACATTGGAGAGAAGAGCACAGCCGAGCTATTCTAAGAGTTAGTTTTAGGCAGGCAGCTAGAAAATAAAAGTGCTTGTCCACTGTAAGAGAGATAATCTCAAAAGAAAAATCCAGAAATCACATTGTATGATTTTTTTAACAATTTATTTGCGTGATACAGCTGCAAATAAGTATATGAACACCTATCAGCGAGAATTCTGACCGCCAAAGACCTGTTAGTCCGCCTTTAAAAATCCACCTTCACTCCATGTGTTATCCTGAATCAGATGCACCTGTGTGAGGTCGTTAGCTGCATATTAAAGGAATATAAGAGTTTGAGCTTAAAGTAGTTAATTAGATGTTGCTACACCCTGTGTATGAAAGTGTGAGACTGTAAAGTGCTGAGCGTGTGACTGGTGGAACGAAACAGGGTATGTGGTGCAAGAATGTAATGTTTTAGAACAGACGGTGCTAACTGCAAGGAGGATGCGGAGACGAGAGGACTCAGAGGCAGTTGGTGGAAAAACTACTGTCAGGAAACCACCACCAGGAGGAACCAGCATGCGATTCTGGAGGGGATGAGTCGGGCCAACATCCGGCGGACCAAAGGAGACCAATGAGAGAGCGCCAAGGATACCTGAAGGAGACACAGAACCAATAGTGAATCAGTAGATTGGACTTTAAAATTGTTCTGGGAAACTCGGAGGTAGAGTACATCAGCTGAGGGAACAGAGACGTACAGGGTTGTAATGAGAGGGACCCGAGAAGGAATAAATCCACTCGCGTGTGAAAATGCCGGCTTCCTGATACCTTTCTATTGCAGAAAGAGCGCGCATATTGTTGGATGAGTGGCAGTTGGGTAAGGTCACAAATTTGAGTCAGATTACTAACTTAAGTTTATGATGATTTAGAAATATAATTCCAACAATATAGACGCCTGTCCACCACATACAATCAGTAAGACTCAAACTTGTAATATGGCCAAGACGCGTGTTCACGAATCGAGGAAGATATGACCAATGATTAGAAAAAGTTCACAGCAAATGTATTTATTACAAAGGAATGTGCAATACTTATCTAGGTCTCTGCCGCACATGAGACGTGTGTCTTCTGGCAGGATAGCCAAAGAAGAAGACAAAAGCTGCCCAGTAACACAAGGTTTTTATATGTATGGGTCCATGGTAAAATGAACCCCAATCCCCCCCCCCCGCAGTCTGGTCCTGGATGGTAACTTTTCACCCTTATCTGGTGTCATTCGTCTCCACGGCAACGCCTGAGAGAGGAGGATGGTGCAGCAGCTTTTCTGCGTACAAAGATCAAGGACAACCAACGGCTCCACAACACATCTTTGTCCATCAACGGCCTTAGTGAGGCGTCTGCCAGGTCGCGTGTTATTCGGCAAACACCTCCTTTCTCGGCCAACAGTCCAGCTAATGCGATTCTATTTTGGAAAGTCATAATAGATGTAGCCTTAAGTTGCTCATGTACAGCTTCAAGTCCTTCAAGGATGAAATTGCACAAACGTTGCACATTATAATGTATGTAATTGATACGTTCATTTTCGTTAGGAGTAACGGGGAAAAGAGTGGAAATTACATATGTATTTTCAAAACCGGCAACTACCTGATCAGTCAGTTTATACTCATCTGGGACATCACGGGGACGCCAAAAGCGTCAATTTAGGTGGGGTCGTCAGCACCGAGCCAGGTAGGTTTGGACCTACGTGAACAGTGTAGGCCAAGAGCTTCCTTGAAGTGTTCAGGAGCAACCGCCAGATCATCTAGCGTGATCGGAACAACGGAAATAGGGAAAAATAAAGTTACTCGTGCACATCTGCCCGTACTGTTGCACAAGAGGCGGTTGAAGATACGGTTCCCTCTGCACCACCACCACACATCAGTACGCCCGACAGGTTGGACGAAAGGTGTTTCCTGGGTCTCTGCACACTGATCATCACACATATTGTCAATTGGGGCACCATTATCTTGAAGGAAAATACAGGTGAAGTTTTGACGTGCCACAGCACGATAAAACACAGGTTTATTCTTTTGGGCTTGTGTTGGGCAGTATCCCAAATTTTGCATTAATTTTTAGTCGGCCCATAATTTTTCAGAAGATCTAGAACACAGGTGGAGTTTACAGAAGAGGAAAGAACACATAACAAAGGTCTATGTCCATGCATACAACACAGTCACTCGGGGTTTTATTAGCTGCTTGTTCTGCCATTAGTAACTAATTATTGTTTACTGCGCTAACCCCAACCACCTTTCTACAGTAGCTAGGTGTGTAGATGTGAAATGTGCACCGTTGTTCGAGCGGATGAGAGCAGGGAAACCGTACGTTGGAATCCAGTGGTTCACCAAAGCTTTCATTACCGACATGGTGTCTTCGCAAGCGCAGAGGTTGCCTTCAGGCCATCCGGAAAAGGTGTCAACAAGAACAAGAAGGTAGTGCTTACCTTGAATAGGAGTAATCATGTCTGTGAAATCCATGACCAGTAGGGCGTCACCGACTGGTCAGTAAGGACCACAGGGGGATATGACATTACCGTTTGTGCAATTTTCTGAATAACTTTGGCAAGCCCAGCTGCAAACTTAGAACATTGTGTACCTGGCAAATATTACAGTCACAACAGTGGGCATGACACAAGTTAGATATTTTAGGATGCCACCACATGTAAAGTTTGGTTAACATGGCTCTGGGGCCAATATGAGCAATAAGTGGGTTTCAATCAGAATATCTTTTGTTCAGGAGAGGTGTTGTGCTGTATTTTAACCAATTCACTAAGAGACAGAGGTTTGGGCAGGTCAGGAGAGGATTTGTCGGATAATTGGAGAAGCATCTGTAAAACATTGCCCGCAGCCTGCTTGGCAGCCAAGTCGCCAGCATTATTGCCGAGGGCTGTGGTTGAAGTGGATTTGGCGTGGTCAGGGACCTTGACGATAGCCACCGCCGAAATTTTGGCCAGGGCTTTATCTAATCGTTGGATCAGTGTCAAATGTGCAATAGGAGTACCTTTAGCTGTTTTAAAATAATTCTGTTTCCAGGTAGACAAGTCCAACACAGCAGCCGACACAGCGTAAATAGATATAAATAAATAAATAGAATAGACGGTGACAGATTGTCTGACCGCTAGTTCCAGTGCGAGGCAGAGTGCGAGCACTTCCGCTGCCTGGGCTGAGGGACCAGATGTTACTACGGAAGGGGAAACAGTTAAAAATTCACCTGAGGGCTGCTTCTCCACTAAGGCAGCCACCGCAGCCAAAGAGCCATTCGGCTTACGGTAACAGCAACCATAAGTGAACAGAACCCTGGCGTTTGTCAGAGGTTGGACAGAGACGTTGGACAGCACGTGGATAAAGAGAATCTGTAGAATAGAAGAACTGTTACGAGGACATAGCGGATCCTTCAGAGGACACCACTCTGCCCAAGGTCACCGATTTGCAACAACACTGACGTTTCTTTCTGGAAGCTTTGAATCCCAGCTCATGCAAACGAAGTAAAACAAGTTTATTAGAGACAAACAACTCTGCTGTTGGGGCTGCCAACACGAGATCAACATACATCAGGAGTTTACATCCATCTGGGAGTTCTAGATCCTGCAGCAATGATTTCAAACATTGATCAAAAACTCCAGGTGAATTTTTGAAGCCTTGTGGCAACCTGGTGTATTGCAAATTGCGTCCCTGATATTTGAATGCAAACAACTGTCTACGCTCAAGTGCGAGTGGGACACAGAAGAATGCATTTGCCAAATTAATTGCTATGAAGTATTTCAAACCAGGTGTGATGGTAGACAACATTCTGTGGAGGTCTGGTTGAGGTCACAATGGTGTGGTTGATACATCATTAACGGCTATCAAATCATGTGCCATACGATAAGTGTTACCGTCTGCTTTTAAAACTGGCCGGAGTGGTGTACACCACGAGGAGGTGGATGTTTCCAGGACTCCAGAATTCCACAGGCCAGTGAGAGTGTCCTCCATCCCCTGGTTAGCAGCTGTCATCTCTGGACCGGAGGTTAGGGTCAGCTTTAAGAGTGGTGTGTACTGGTTCAGGGAGACCTGCCAGGATCCCAGTCCTGAACATAGCCAGACTGTCCAGGGTGATGTCCAGTTGATTCAGTGGAAAGTTTAGTAGTCAAGTGCTCAAGTGGGTCGTTTAACATGTCCTGTCACTTTGTCAGTTTGTCTGAATCGGGAATTTTACCCAAGTTGTGGTTTTGCCATTATTTTAATGTGCGCTTTTTAAAATCTTGTTTCTTTTTGTCAACATTAAGCATCATTTGCTGCTCAATTTCAATGTATATTTCATCTTTAGTTGGATTATATTCAGCACATAATTATTTCTTTAATTTAGTGGTCATTCTTCTTTGACTAAACCCAACCGAATTCCTATCGCACAACAAATTAGCCTATACTATTCGTTTTTTTCATACGCCCCTTGCGACGTCCCAGGATCAAACCGACGGCAAACCCTCTGTTTTTAAGGGATCCCATCCCTGTTAGGTATAACAGGTGAACCTCACAGTGCAATTGTACGTCTACAATAAACGTCAGCCACGACGGGCTATACATCTTCTCTTTATCTGTTATTCTCTTTATCTCTTATTCTCAATAACTCATATGAGACGTGAACAATCTGATACCAATGACTTCTCAAATTTAGGCAGTTCAATATGCAGAATGCAGTAAACAGGCTTCTGCTTACCTTTGAATTTGGCCGCGACCTGGAGAAGTCAGCAGTACAGATGACCACCCTCGACTTGTCCGTATAACACTCCTGTGTTTCTCATATGTCTCTCTTTATCTCACCTGTCGATGGCCAACGCTCGTCTACCTCCCTCGACTTACGGTCGGGGTCACCAAATTGTAGGGATTTGCGAGTTTGGACTCTACGCGTGTTAACGAATCGAGGAAGATATGACCAATGATTCGTAAAAGTTAACAGCAAATGGATTTATTACAAAGGAATGTGCAATACAGACGTCCGGGTCTTATCTAGGCATCTGCGCACACGAGACGTGTGTCTTCTGGCAGGATAGCCAAAGGAGAAGACAAAAGCTGCCCAGAAACATAAGGTTTTTATATGTATGGGTCCATGGTAAAAGTAATCTTTATTTCAAACAACTTAACTTACAAATACACTGATAGTATAAAGACACATGATGCAAAAATAGCTCTTAAACCTAAATGTTGATGATTAACCAAAAGATAAAATAACTGTGAAAAACAAAGTCTAATTTACTGTATTTTTATCATTTGGTGAAAACGTACAGTACAGTACTTCCATCTTTGCCGATGTGTAATTTAGCACACAAATGAACCATTGTAAATATCTCTAAAACAATAGTGGGATATATAAACACAAAACAATAAAACACACACTTTTTTTTTGCTTAAAAAACAGTCACAACAAAAATGATCCAATTGAAATAAAATTAAAAGAAAAACAAAAACTCATTTTTGACTGATCATTTAAGTGTGTAGTAGACTTTATCACATATCACACACAACTTCATATAAATACCAAAGCTAGCACAAAAGGTCAAATTATCATTGGCCAATTGTGGTTTGGATTTGCCATGGCAGTGACAGAGACTCTAATGTCCTATTATACTACTCAGTACACAATTTGACATTAAAAAAAAAAATAAATTGCCAAGTTCTTTTAATAGTAAAATAGTAATAGTAATAGCCAATAAAAATACAACACATGCTTGGCTGATTTTGGTGCGGAAATCTGCACAGAGCAAGGATATCATTAAACATTCACTTTCCCCACCACTCAGGACCAAGCTCTGAATATGGGGCGCCACAGGGCCCCATTAAGGCCACCACTGACACTGCCAAATGCTCATTAAAATCAAATACATAAAATAAACGAGCTTTTGTACATTTTGGTCTTGACTTTATATTTGTTTAATCAAAATAAACATCACAAGAGGAAACATTTTCATACAACAAAACTGACAGTTGTTCTTGTAAAATAGGTGGTAAAATTGGCAGGAAATCCCCGCATGCTCTGAAAGTACTAGAATTTGACCCTGTAACTGTTTATACTTTATTTAACATTACAAAGTCATACTACATACCACCAGGACTTGAAGAATGGTGACAGCTGTCCTAATGTTCATTTTTTATGGAAATGCGATTAATCTAGTGGCACCAAGACTCAAAACTGGAGTTATTGTGCAACAACATTTGCAATGATAACTGAAAAATAGTTTATTCTATGCCATTTTACATCCATCTATCCATCTTTTACTACTTGTCCGGGTCAGGTTGTGGTGGCCATAGCTTTAGCAGAGAGGCCGAGACTTCCCTTTCCCCAGCCACTTCATGCAGCTCTTCAGGAGGGATCCTGAGGCGTTCCAAGGCCAGCCGTGAAACAGTGTGTCCTAGGACATCCCCGGTGTCTCGGACATGCCCGGAACACCTCACCAGGAAGGGGTCCGGGAGGCATCCAAATCAGATGCCCCAGCCATCTCATCTGGCTCCTCTCAATGCAGAGGACCAGTGGCTCAACACTGATCTCCTGCCAGATGACCGAGCTTCCCCCCCTTATCTCCAAACGGGAGCCCGGACACCCTGCAAAGGAAACATGGTTAGCATAATTTTGTCCGCTTGTATCCAGGATCTTGTTCTTTCGAACACGACCTACAGCTCGTGACCAGAGGTGAAAGTAGGAACGTAGATCGACTGGTAAATTGAGACCTTCGCCTTTCTACTTGGCTCCCTCTTTACCACAACAGACTAATCCACATCACAGCAGATGCTGCACCGATCCGCCTGTCAATCTGTCACTCCATTCTTCCCTCACAAGACCCCAAGATACCTGAACTCCACTTTAGGCAGAATTTCATCCCTGACTCAGAGACGGCACACCAACTGTTTCCGACTGAGGGCCATGGTCTCCAATTTCCAACAGATCCGGTCAGGCACCTCAGCAATTGAGGCGCAGAACATCCTGCACTCGGACTGAATGTCTTCGGCCTCCCCTGGAACAAAAGCAAAGCTCTTTCGGAGGTGGGAGTTGAAAGTCCTTCTGAGAGGGTAATCTTTTAGACATGACCAGCAGACCCTCACAATACGTTTGGGCCTGCCATGCTGGACCGGAATCTTCCTCCACCATTGGAGCTAACTCACCACCAGGTGGTGATCAGTTGACCCCTTCGCCCCTCTCTTCACCCGTGAGTCCAATGTTGTTAGTGCCAATGGCATGGGTAACTATCCATCTATGAAGGCACAATTAAACCTGATAAGTAAAAACAAGTGCCACGGTGGCACAGCTGTAGCGTGTTGGCCTCACAGTTCTGAGGAACGGGGTTCAAATCCCATCCCCCCCTGTGTGGGTTTCCTCCCACATCCCAAAACACATGCATTAATGGGAGACTCTAAATTGCCCCTAGGTGTGATGTTGAGTGCAACTGTTGTCTGTCTCCATGTGCCCTGCAATTGCCTGGCAACCAGTTTAGAGTACCCTGCCTCCTGCCCGATGATAGCTGGGATAGGCTCCAGTATTCCCATGACCCCTTCTGACGGTAAGCAGCTCAGAAAAAGGATGGATGAAAATTTGCAAAGAGCAATAAGAAGAACATTAAATATCTTGTCTTTGTACTGAAATCAATTAAATATAGGTTGAACATGTTGTGGTATGGTGGCTCAGCTGTAAAGCTTTGGTCTCCGAGTTCTGAGGAGCTGGGTTCAATCCTGGCCCCGCCTGTGTGGAGTTTGCATGTTCTCCGCATGCCTGCATGGGTTTTTTCTGGGCACTCTGGTTTCCTCCCACATCCCAAAAACATGCAACATTAATCAGATTAATAAATTGGAGACTCTAAATTGCTGATTGTGAGTGCGACTGTTGCCTGTCTCTATGTGCCCTGCAATTGGCTGGCAACCATTTCAGGGTGTACCCTGCCTCCTGCCCAATGATAGCTGGGATAAGCTGCAGCACTCCCGTGACCCTTGTGAGGATAAGCAGCTCAGAAAATGGATGGATGGACAGGTTGAACATGATTTGTAAATCATGGTTCTCTCTTTTTGTTTAATACAATGTTCCAAGTTAATTGGAATTGGGGTTGTACTTTTGTAAAAACTGCTAAAACTGTGTGTGTGTGTGTGTGTACGACTGTGTTTGCATATGTGTTCATTTGGATGCATATCTTTAATAGTTGATGTTGAAGAGCAGATTGGGCAAAGTCTTCAGCTCCATTTGTGGCAACAACCACAAGCAGTAGAGTAGCAGCCACAGTACAAGCAGCAGATAAGGCTCCCAGCTCTCACGCCACCTAGGAAAACACACCAAACAAAAAAACAATAGAAAGTTGTGCAGTTTGCAAACACAAATTTATTACCAGGTGTTCAAAAGAGAATTTGCTCCATATATGATTCTGAAATATGCTGTAACTGGTTTGGTGAATCCAGTGAAAACTTTAGATTTTTGTATTCTGTACAGTGGTGCCTTGAGATACAAGTTTAATTCATTCTGTCACCATGGTTTATCTCAGCACTATTTTTCCTCTTTTAAAATAAATAAAAATGCCATTAATCCACGACCCCCCCCCAAAAAATCTACATTTTAAATCAAGAAAACTGCTGTATACTGCACAATATAGTCATAAAAAATAGAAAAAGTAAACAACTAGATTTATGAAGTGTAATCACAGTAAAGGTATGAATACACAGTAGTACAATTTGCATGTTGTGACTTTAAATGCTCTCTCTCTCTCTCTGTATGTCTGTCGAAAAAGTTCCAACTGTTCTGCTCCAACTAGCAAAGATACAGTCAAGTATACAAGGTTCCCTCACTACTTTGTGCTTCATTTTTTAAGGCTTCAGCGCTTCACATTTTTTCTCACCCCACCCCCCAAAAATAAACAGCCAATTGGCATACAGTAATTCCTCATTTTTCGCGGTCAATTGGTACAAGACCTGCAAAAAGTGAAAAACTGCGAAGTCGGGGTAAACTTTTTTTGTTCCCTGCTATAGTACTCCACTAATGTATGCTGCTGTTTTTTGTTTTGTTTTGATTTTTTATTATTATTATTTTTTGCTTCATTGGTCCATTAGTATGTAGGCATCCGGCTTTTTCTATGGGGGGGGGGGGGAAATCAGAAATCCTCGATGCACTGAATCCACAATAAGTGATCTGCAAAGTCGAGAGTGACTACTGTATTGCAGGAAGACATATTGATACAAGGCGTGTGATTGGTCCCCGGCGCGACATTGACCAGTGAGCGAGCGCATGTGTGGATTTATCTCGTGAGGTAATTGAACATCATCGAAGCGTCACCCAGCAACTTCCATTCCCCCCTGTCCCTTGTCCTTCTTTTCCGCCATTTTGTACCCTGTTGACCATCAGCGTAAAAACCTCTCCCGTTCACAATGCCACCGAAGCGCTGTGCTAATGTGAAAGCTTCCGCCGAAGCACCCAAAAGGAAGAGGATGATGATGACGATCAGTGAAAAAGTAAAACATTTGGATATGGTCAAGATGGCAGAAGATACGCTTTTGTGGCCATTATGTGGCCATTTTGGCACGAATGAATCCATGTTGCTACATAAAATCCATAAAACCCCTTCTAGAACTTTTAAGAAGGAGGCGAAAGGTGTGATGACTGCAAAATAATGGGATTGTTCGAATGGAAGCTCTGTTAGTTTTGTGGATAGCGGATTACAGAAAAACAGCCCTATGATGATGATGAAGAGGCTGAAGAAAGTGCTGACGAACCTCAAGCTGCAAGGAGTGATTCACCCCCTTCGAGGGCGACGCTTTTTGGCAATTAAAGGTTGGTTTGAAAAATTTCTAAACTGTTACGACCTCAGAAGCTTGCTTCTGTATGGTGAGGCTTCCTCCGCTGACAATGATGCTGCTCGTTGTTATGTGGAGGAAGAATTTGCACAAGAGATTGACACCAATATGGTACAAGCTCTCAAGTTTAGCAATTATGTTGACGGGGTTATTTTAGAGGGGAATTTTGAAGCAAAAGGAAACAACTCCCCATCACCATGTTTTCTCAAAGATAAAAGCCTCATTTACATGATCAGCACCTCCAGCAGAAGATTCTCCAAGTGAGGAATAGGCAGCTAAGAAGATGGATGGATGGATGAACAGATGGACGTAAATCCCCTTGGTTAAACCAGCAAAATATAACAAAGTAGTTGTATTGGGTTAAGACAGTTTAATCACATGCAAGACGTACATTAAGTTAACACAAGATTTAAGATTACAATATCAAATCAATATCAATATAAATAAAACTCTCCTCGCAACCACCTGGAAAAAAAAGGCTTAGGTGCTATAGATACAAAAGCGTTTGGGGAACCAGTGGACTGATTTTTGTACTTGAGCTTTTGGCAAGCAGAAATCAAGAGACCAGGCTTCTTACAATAAGCACAAACAGGAGCAGAGTCACAAGAGTCACGAGAAGACTTGGGGTTAAACTGAGAATGTGACTGCTTCTGTCAGAAGAATTTGAACCTGCCTTGCCCTACCTGACCCTGCATGACAAGTTGTCTGACATGATAAAAAGTCCTTTTGGCGAGAAAAATTGGAAATGCTGGGAGTCAAAAAATAATCATTTGCCAACACTGATACATCAATTAACCTTCTGTTCATCTAAATAAGATCTGAATGAACACACTGCTTAAAATCCTCAATCGAAACTAACTGTCTCAAACCCTCAAAATCTTTCAAGTTTAAGTTCAATCTCTTTCTGAGCCTCAATTTAGAATTTTTCTTTTTCCAACTTCAACTTCTAATTTTCTAAGTTCTATTGTTTTTACTTGTAAATTCCAATTTCTTTAGCTCAAAAATGTCTGAAGGTTCCTCTTTTTCCATGGCCAAAACAACAGGTTCAAAAACTTCATCTATGAAAGAATTCAGAACCTCCATCCATCCATCCATTAACTTTCTTAGCCGCTTATTCTCACGAGGGTTGCAGGAATGCTGGAGCCTATCCCACCACTCAACGGGCAGGAGCCAGGGTACTCCCTGAAATGGTTGCCAGCCAATCGCAGGGCACATCGAGACAAACAGCCGCATTCACAATCAGACCTAGGGACAATTTAGAGTGCCCAATTAATGTTGCATTGTATTGGGATGTGGGAGGAAATCGGAGTGCCTGGAAAAAACCCATGCAGGCATGGGGAGAACATGCAAACTCCACACAGGCGGGGCCAGGATTGAAACCGGCTCCTCAGAACTCGGAGACCAAAGCTTTACAGCTGAGCCACCGTGCCACCTGATTCAGAACAATTTTCAAAATTTGGAATTTTCTCGTAGCAGGTTTGGCATCAAGTTTGAAATGAATAGAAATTTGCAAAAGATTTGATTTGCACAAGGCCCTGACTGCTTCAGGGGTAGGGGATTCAAGAAAATCCTTAAGTTTAAACACCCTTTTGCTGGCTTCACAGTTGAGTTGCAGATATGCAGAAAATTAGAAAAAGTTAAAAAAAAAATGTCTCAAATGTCGAATGAATTTGATCCCGGACGAGCCCACAATTTTGTTACGTGTAAATTTAGAATAATGAAATCCCCTTGGTCAAACCACCAAAATATCACGAAGTAGTTGGATTGCGTTAAGACAATTTATTCACACACGAGATTGAAGATAACACAAGATTTAAGATGACAGAATCAAACAAAATAGGGTTACAATGGCGAATCTGGAAGATTAGGTCATTTAATGAGCCACCCCGGCCCAGCCGCGAGCGTTGTTGTCACTCACTGAAAGAAGGATTACGGAGCCCCCCCAAAACAATTTTTTTTAATAGCTCTATACACACACCTACCATTTGGAACACACAAAGCTCTTGTCCTTTGCACCTGCGCAATCCATTTTTCATGATGAACCTGGTATTTTGGAAAATTGTGAAGAGTGAATCCATCCTCCCAAGTGGTCAAGAAATATCCAGGAATACAACCAGCCGGCATTTTGGCGAACACAAAGAAAGGAACAAAGAGCTACCTTGTTGCAGGTAAAACTGGTATCAACACACGAACCCGCCTGAGTGGGCGTCTGCAAATAACGTTACTTCCTGCTTCTTCTCCAAAACAAATCCATCATGAGGATTTTCATGGCGGGAGGTACAAAAAGCCACAATACGTCAAAATCATGTTGTGTGGTGAAAAAACAGAGGGGCCTTCTGGTCTTTCACATTCTGGCTGCCTTTTTAAAAAAAATTAAAAACATACAAAAAATCATGCTTGTAATGTCAGATGGACTTTAAAGGTCTAATCCAGAGGAAATGTATTTTATTTGTCTATCATACAAATGTAGCTGAAATTTCATTAAAATTTAAAAAAAAAAATTAAACAAATGAAATAAATTAGCGTCAAAGTCAGTCTCAAGATTTTGTTCGAAATGTCACTTACATTCGACAAGTTCCGCAACTCCCTGGAATGTGACGTCTCAGCAAGACAACATTTAGCCAGAAAGTGAAAAAGCTAGCAATGATGATGAGGAAGTGTGTTGCATATGGCTGTTCTGCGTCAAACGCTGACGGAGTCATCTTACATGAATGGCCAAAACATGAACGGATAGGCAGGTTATGGACCAGGTTTGTGAAGACAAAGAGGGCACATTGAAGTTACAAATCAAAGTGGACAGTAATATGTTCCAAGCATTTCACAGAGGACTGCTTTGAAAACTGGGTACAGCGTTCACTTGGCTTCGGTAGCAAGTAAGTACATACGTGATCAATTGTTTAGTATTGACAAGTATCTACCTCGTTTTAAATGGAAGTACAATACTGATATAGATATATACAGTATCTGGAGTTGTATCACACAAATCGTTAAAAAAAAAAAAAAAAAAAATCATACATTATGATTTCTGGATTTTTCTTTTTCGATTATCTCTCCCACAGTGGACATCCACCTATGATGAAAATTTCAGACCCCTCCATGGTGGGAGAACTTGGACTTTTAAATGCGGACTAACAGGTCTTTGAGGGTTGCGTCCACGTTTTGGTACCTCACGACCACGCATCAGCAGTGACCGATCCACGGCCACCTCACGACCACGATCGTTGGTTGCCTGCCTCTCGCTTCGGCGGCGACCAATCCCCCGCTGCCTGATGACCACGCCTCGGCAGCGAATGATCCATAGCAGTCTCATGACCATGCCCTAGAGGTGGCCGATCCACAGCTGCCTGATGACCATGTCCCAGTTGTGACCGATCCTCGGCCACCTCATGACCACATCCCGGTGGCGACCCATCCACGGTCCCCTCACGACCATGCCCCGGCGGCGACCTATCCACGCGGCTGCTTTACATCCACGTCTCATCGGAGACTCATCCACGGCAGCCTCCCGGTCCTTCTTCAGCGGCGACTGATCCTCAGCCACCTCTCACCCATGTCTTAGCGGCACCCAATCCACAGCGACCTCTCACCCATGCCTCAGTGGCTCTCTGTCTTCATCGGCAGCCACCGGCTCTCGATCATGACTAAGGGGGGCTGAGCTGTCACACACTCCTGTCTGGCTCCTGCTGTGCCTTTGGGACCCCCCTGGAGGGCGTCCGCCTGAGTCACCCCGTGGCGTCCCTGGTGCTTGACGTCCTGGCTGACCTCCTGAAATGCTCAGCCGGGTTCCTCGCTTTGGGTGGGTGATGGAAAAATAATTACAGGGTTGCTCACTGTCACAACATGAACAAAGTTCCAATTCTGTCTGTTCCCTTCAGCTTGTCTCGTTAGGGGTCGCCACAGCGTGTCATCTTTTTCATGGTTAATGGGGACCAGAACCCACCGCGAAATGTGAAAAACCCCAAAGTAGGATTCCCCCCATGCCCTAGGAATTTTCATGTTTGTGACTGCGGGTACAAGAATAATGCAGCCCTATGGGGGCACAAACCAGTGCAATCTGTAGGCCGGTCCCAAGCCCGGATAAATGCAGAGGGTTGCGTCAGGAAGGGCATCCGGCGTAAAAACTGTGCCAAACAAATATGAGCGTTCATCTAAAGAATCCCATACCGGATCGGTCGTGGCCCGGGTTAACAACGCCCGCCCCCGGCACTGCTAACCTGCAGGGCGTCGGTGGAAATTCAGCTACTGTGGGTCGAAGACAAAGAAGAGGAGGAAACCGGATCCAGCGTCAGAAGAAAAAGAGGAATGCACAGAGCCTACAACTGAGTGTAGGGACTTTGAATGTTGGGACTATGACAGGAAAAGCACAGGAGTTGGTTGACATGATGATTAGGAGAAAGGTTGATATTCTGTGCATCCAAGAGAGCAGGTGGAAAGGTAGTAAGGCTAGAAGTTTGGGAGCAGGGTTTAAATTATTCTACCACGGAGTAGATGGGAAGAGAAATGGAGTAGGGGTTATTTTAAAGGAAGAGCTGGCTAAGAATGTCTTGGAGGTGAAAAGAGTATCAGATCGAGTGATGAGACTAAAATTTGAAATTGAGGGTGTTATGTATAATGTGGTTAGCGGCTATGCACCACAGGTAGGATGTGACCTAGAGTTGAAAGAGAAATTCTGGAAGGAACTAGATGAAGTAGTTCTGAGCATCCCAGACAGCGAGAGAGTTGTGATTGGTGCAGATTGTAATGGACATATTGGTAAAGGAACAGGGGCGATGAAGAAGTGATGGGTAAGTACGGCATCCAGGAAAGGAACTTTGAAGGGCAGATGGTGGTGGACTTTGCAAAAAGGATGGAGATGGCTGTAGTGAACACTTATTTCCAGAAGAGGGAGGAACATATAGTGACCTACAAGAGCGGAGGTAGAACCACGCAGGTAGATTATATTTTGTGCAGACGATGTAATCTGAAGGAGGTTACTGACTGTAAAGTAGTGGTAGGGGAGAGTGTAGCTCGACAGCATAGGATGGTAGTATGTAGGATGATTCTGGTGGTGGGTAGGAAGATTAAGAAGACAAAGGTAGAGCAGAGAACCATGTGGTGGAAGCTGAAAAAGGAAGAATGTTGTGCAGCCTTCCGGAAAGAGGTGAGACAGGCTCTCGATGGACAACCGAAGCTCCCGGAAGACTGGACGACGACAGCCAAGGTGATCAGAGAGACAGGCAGGAGAGTACTTGGTGTGTCATCTGGTAGGAAAGGGGAGAAGGAGACTTGGTGGTGGAACCCCAAAATACAGGGAGTCATACAAGGAAAGAGATTAGCGAAGAAGAAGTGGGATACTGAGAGGACTGAGGAGAGGCGAAAGGAGTACATCGAGATGCGACGTAGGGCAAAGGTAGAGGTGGCAAAGGCTAAACAAGAGGCATATGAAGACATGTACACCAGGTTGGACACGAAAGAAGGAGAAAAGGATCTCTACAGGTTGGCCAGACAGAGGGATAGAGATGGGAAGGATGTGCAGCAGGTCAGGGTGATTAAGGATAGAGATGGAAATGTGTTGACTGGTGCCGGTAGTGTACTAAATAGATGGAAAGAATACTTTGAGAAGTTGATGAATGAAGAAAATGAGAGAGAAGGAAGAGTTGAAGAGGCAAGAGTGAAGGACCAGGAAGTGGAAATGATTACTAAGGGGGAAGTCAGAAAGGCACTACAAAGGATGAAAACTGGAAAGGCAGTTGGTCCTGATGACATACCGGTAGAGGTATGGAAGCAATTTGGAGAGATGGCTGTGGAGTTTTTGACCAACTTATTCAACAGAATACTAGCGGGCGAAAAGATGCCTGAAGAATGGAGGAAAAGTGTTCTAGTTCCCATTTTTAAGGACAAAGGGGATGTTCAGAGCTGTGGGAACTTTCGAGGAATAAAGTTGATGAGCCACACAATGAAGTTATGGGAAAGAGTAGTGGAGGCTAGACTCAGGACAGAAGTAAGTATCTGCGAGCAACAGTATGGTTTCATGCCTAGAAAGAGTACCACAGATGCATTATTTGCCTTGAGGATGCTCGTGGAAAAGTACAGAGAAGGTCAGAAGGAGCTACATTGCGTCTTTGTGGATCTAGAGAAAGCCTATGACAGAGTACCAAGAGAGGAACTGTGGTACTGCATGCGTAAGTCTGGTGTGGCAGAGAATGTATGTTAAAATAGTACAGGACATGTATGATGGCAGCAGAACAATGGTGAGGTGTGCCTTCGGTGTGACAGAGGAATTTAAGGTGGAGGTGGGACTGCATCAGGGATCAGCTCTGAGCCCCTTCCTGTTTGCAGTGGTAATGGATAGGCTGACAGATGAGGTTAGACTGGAATCCCCTTGGACCATGATGTTCGCAGATGATATTGTCATATGCAGTGAAAGCAGGGAGCATGCAGAGGAACAATTGGAAAGATGGAGACATGCACTGGAAAGGAGAGGAAAAAGATTAGCCGAAGTAAAACAGAATATATGTGCGTGAATGAGAAAAGTGGAGGGGGAAGAGTGAGGCTACAGGGAGAAGAGATAGCGAGGGTCGACGACTTCAAATACTTGGGGTCAACAATACAGAGCAATGGAGAGTGTGGTCAGGAAGTGAAGAAACGGGTCCAAGCAGGTTGGAACAGCTGGCGAAAGGTGTCTGGTGTGTTATGTGACAGAAGAGTGTCTGCTAGGATGAAGGGCAAAGTTTACAAAACAGTGGTGAGGCCGGCCATGATGTACGGATTAGAGACAGTGGCACTGAAGAAACAACAGGAAGCTGAACTGGAGGTGGCAGAAATGAAGATGTTGAGGTTCTCGCTCGGAGTGACCAGGTTGGATAGGATTAGAAATGAGCTCATTAGAGGGACAGCCAAAGCTGGATGTTTTGAGACAAGATTCGAGAGAGCAGACTTCGATGGTTTGGACATGTTCAGAGGCGTGAGAGTGAGTATATTGGTAGAAGGATGCTGAGGATGGAGCTCCCAGGCAAAAGAGCGAGAGGAAGACCAAAGAGAAGGTTTATGGATGTGGTGAGGGAAGACATGAGGGCAGTTGGGGTTAGAGAGGAAGATGCAGGAGATAGGCTAAGATGGCAAAAGATGACACGCTGTGGCGACCCCTAACGGGACAAGCCGAAAGGAAAAGAAGAAGAAGAAGTGCGGGTACAAGAATGATAAATGAAAATATAAAAAAGGGTATTTATACTTTACGTATTTGAGACTAAGATTACAACAGTACACATATTTACTTAAATCTTGAATTATAAAATCTTTGTTAAACTTTCCTGCAACACTTGCCTGACTGTGGTTGGAAACACATGGGAGACACCTTGGTGACGGGAATAATAATGGTACGGAGCACCGGTTTGCTGCTCAGAAGGCTTTATTAGATCCTTTAAGCGCTCAGCATCAACGCGTCCTCTCTTAAACGCCACTCCTCCCCGGTTGCCCTTGCAAAACTTAACTGTACACACAAGCAACTGCTCGCGCTTCGTTTTGATTCCTTCTCACTCAGTGCTCCACACACTGGCACAGTCCTGTCTCTCTCTCTCCCTCTCCCTCTCACACACACACACACACGTGTGCATGCAGAAACACACACACGGCGGAGGATAGGCTCACAGAGGCTTTAAGTTCACTCACGTGCAGCATTGTCACATGATAATCTTCAACACGGTCCATGAAGAAGGACTTGTAGGCATCCCGTTTCAAAAAAGGCCCGTTTCTTCCATGTTAAAAACTTGCACCCACCTCACCTCACTGATGATAATGACGAGCGCCACCATACAGAGGCACATTTCTGAGGTGCTATTTTTTTTATATTTCCAACCAGCCTTCACTGGTCAAAAAGCCTTGTCCTCGAGGGGGCAGATCACTATGAAGGGTCCAACAAGGAGTAAAGTGCCTCGTTCAGAGCCTGGGAGGACATGCCAGTAGCGACCACAGTGTCTGTGCCTTTTGCTGCACAAAGTGGTTGATTCTTGCTGATGGATCACAAACAGGGTAAAAGTGCTCCCAAATAGGAGCCCATTCCTTCCACTAGATCCCTATAAGGATAAACGTGCATGTGGAGTCACCACCTCTTGGGCGCTGCGGAGGAAAATTCCGCTGGGGCACAACACTGTGGTGGTATTGTAACTAAATAATCAAAAAATGTTATTGCTTAATGTTAGATTTATTATTTTATCATGCATTTGTTTAGATCATCCTTGCCCGAATCATTCTCCTTCCGAGCGGCTGTATGACCCGAAGTATAACCCAGTGTCAAGTTGTCTTTAACTCCTTCAGTTCTTCCCCAACTTGAAAAGGGCCTTGGTCTTCAAACACATCAACAACTCAAATCTTCCTCTTTTCACAGTTTACTGATGGTTAAGGTGGTCAGAGGGCGGTTGGAGGGTGATTAGAGGTTGATTAGGTTGAAAACCTTGAACAAAGAAGCACATTGAACACATTGCATTATTTTTTAAATAAATAGTTAATCAAAGCATTACCTTTAACCTTACTAATCACATTTTAAGTAAATGCAGCCCTATGGGGGCACAAACCAGTGCAATCTGTAGGCCGGTCCCAAGCCGGGATAAATGCAGAGGGTTGCGTCAGGAAGGGCATCCGGCGTAAAAACTGTGCCAAACAAATATGAGCGTTCATCTAAAGAATCCCATACCGGATCGGTCGTGGCCCGGGTTAACAACGCCCGCCCCCGGCACTGCTAACTTGCAGGGCGTCGGTGGAAATTCAGCTACTGTGGGTCGAAGACAAAGAAGAGGAGGAAACCGGATCCAGCGTCAGAAGAAAAAAAGGAATGCACAGAGCCTACAACTGAGTCTAGGGACTTTGAATGTTGGGACTATGACAGGAAAAGCTCAGGAGTTGGTTGACATGATGATTAGGAGAAAGGTTGATATTCTGTGCATCCAAGAGAGCAGGTGGAAAGGTAGTAAGGCTAGAAGTTTGGGAGCAGGGTTTAAATTATTCTACCACGGAGTAGATGGGAAGAGAAATGGAGTAGGGGTTATTTTAAAGGAAGAGCTGGCTAAGAATGTCTTGGAGGTGAAAAGAGTATCAGATCGAGTGATGAGACTAAAATTTGAAATTGAGGGTGTTATGTATAATGTGGTTAGCGGGTATGCACCACAGGTAGAATGTGACCTAGAGTTGAAAGAGAAATTCTGGAAGGAACTAGATGAAGTAGTTCTGAGCATCCCAGACAGCGAGAGAGTTGTGATTGGTGCAGATTGTAATGGACATATTGGTAAAGGAAACAGGGGCGATGAAGAAGTGATGGGTAAGTACGGCATCCAGGAAAGGAACTTTGAAGGGCAGATGGTGGTGGACTTTGCAAAAAGGATGGAGATGGCTGTAGTGAACACTTATTTCCAAAAGAGGGAGGAACATATAGTGACCTACAAGAGCGGCGGTAGAACCACGCAGGTAGATTATATTTTGTGCAGACGATGTAATCTGAAGGAGGTTACTGACTGTAAAGTAGTGGTAGGGGAGAGTGTAGCTCGACAGCATAGGATGGTAGTATGTAGGATGATTCTGGTGGTGGGTAGGAAGATTAAGAAGACAACGGTAGAGCAGAGAACCATGTGGTGGAAGCTGAGAAGGAAGAATGTTGTGCGGCCTTCCGGAAAGAGGTGAGACAGGCTCTCGATGGACAACCGAAGCTCCCGGAAGACTGGACGACGACAGCCAAGGTGATCAGAGAGACAGGCAGGAGAGTACTTGGTGTGTCATCTGGTAGGAAAGGGGATAAGGAGACTTGGTGGTGGAACCCCATAATACAGGGAGTCATACAAGGAAAGAGATTAGCGAAGAAGAAGTGGGATACTGAGAGGACTGAGGAGAGGCGAAAGGAGTACATCGAGATGCGACGTAGGGCAAAGGTAGAGGTGGCAAAGGCTAAACAAGAGGCATATGAAGACATGTACACCAGGTTGGACACGAAAGAAGGAGAAAAGGATCTCTACAGGTTGGCCAGACAGAGGGATAGAGATGGGAAGGATGTGCAGAAGGTTAGGGTGATTAAGGATAGAGATGGAAATGTGTTGACTGGTGCCGGTAGTGTGCTAAATAGATGGAAAGAATACTTTGAGAAGTTGATGAATGAAGAAAATGAGAGAGAAGGAAGAGTTGAAGAGGCAAGAGTGAAGGACCAGGAAGTGGAAATGATTACTAAGGGGGAAGTCAGAAAGGCATTACAAAGGATGAAAAATGGGAAGGCAGTTGGTCCTGATGACATACCGGTAGAGGTATGGAAGCAATTTGGAGAGATGGCTGTGGAGTTTTTGACCAACTTATTCAACAGAATACTAGCGGGCGAAAAGATGCCTGAAGAATGGAGGAAAAGTGTTCTAGTTCCCATTTTTAAGAACAAAGGGGATGTTCAGAGCTGTGGGAACTATAGAGGAATAAAGTTGATGAGCCACACAATGAAGTTATGGGAAAGAGTAGTGGAGGCTAGACTCAGGACAGAAGTAAGTATCTGCGAGCAACAGTATGGTTTCATGCCTAGAAAGAGTACCACAGATGCATTATTTGCCTTGAGGATGCTCGTGGAAAAGTACAGAGAAGGTCAGAAGGAGCTACATTGTGTCTTTGTGGATCTAGAGAAAGCCTATGACAGAGTACCAAGAGAGGAACTGTGGTACTGCATGCGTAAGTCTGGTGTGGCAGAGAAGTATGTTAAAATAGTACAGGACATGTATGATGGCAGCAGAACAATGGTGAGGTGTGCCTTAGGTGTGACAGAGGAATTTAAGGTGGAGGTGGGACTGCATCAGGGATCAGCTCTGAGCCCCTTCCTGTTTGCAGTGGTAATGGATAGGCTGACAGATGAGGTTAGACTGGAATCCCCTTGGACCATGATGTTCGCAGATGATATTGTCATATGCAGTGAAAGCAGGGAGCATGCAGAGGAACAATTAGAAAGATGGAGACATGCACTGGAAAGGAGAGGAATGAAGATTAGCCGAAGTAAAACAGAATATATGTGCGTGAATGAGAAAAGTGGAGGGGGAAGAGTGAGGCTACAGGGAGAAGAGATGGCGAGGGTGGACAACTTCAAATATTTAGGGATAACAATCCAGAGCAATGGTGAGTGTGGTAAGAGTGAGTGAAGAAACGGGTCCAAGCAGGTTGGAACAGCTGGCGAAAGGTGTCTGGTGTGTTATGTGACAGAAGAGTGTCTGCTAGGATGAAGGGCAAAGTTTACAAAACAGTGGTGAGGCCGGCCATGATGTACGGATTAGAGACGGTGGCACTGAAGAAACAACAGGAAGCAGAACTGGAGGTGGCAGAAATGAAGATGTTGAGGTTCTCGCTCGGAGTGACCAGGTTGGATAGGATTAGAAATGAGCTCATTAGAGGGATAGCCAAAGTTGGATGTTTTGGAGACAAGATTCGAGAGAGCAGACTTCGATGGTTTGGACATGTTCAGAGGCGAGAGAGTGAGTATATTGGTAGAAGGATGCTGAGGATGGAGCTCCCAGGCAAAAGAGCGAGAGGAAGACCAAAGAGAAGGTTTATGGACGTGGTGAGGGAAGACATAAGGGCAGTTGGGGTTAGAGAGGAAGATGCAGGAGATAGGCTAAGATGGAAAAAGATGACACGCTGTGGCGACCCCTAACAAGACAAGCTGAAAGGAACATACAGAATTGGAACTTTGTTCATGTTGTGATAGTGAGCAACCCTGTAATTATTTTTCCATGTTACCAACAGAGGCCGTCAATCAATACTACAAACAATGATGTTTTTTTTAACTAAAGCCACTCTCACACAACGTTTGACTAATTAGTACATCAAAGGCGTAACTGTAAAGCCAGCATTTATTCTCCTGTATGTCAGACATAATGGAAATGTGACGCTGAATCCAAAATGCACATTCCCATTGCCCCGAGTGAACCTATGCTTGAAATCAGTTTTTACACCTAGTTGCACCATAAAATACTTAGCTCTCTAAGTACCGCCTTAATGACCAATTTTATTATATCTCAAATATATTCCTAAAAAGTATGTTTGAATATAGGAAAAGCAAACTAATATAACAACTAAATTAAAATATATTGCTCATAATGATGAAATAAAAATGTTTCTTATATTTTGAAAAACTATTTATTCGGGATTAACTGCATATCTATCTACTGTACATGAAAGTTAAATAAAACTGAAATTCCAAAATGTGCCACAATCGACCTAACGGGATAAGCCGAAAGGAAAAGAAGAAGAAGAATCACATTTTAAGTAAATTAATGACATACATTTAAGCATTCAAAAGTAACAAAGTAAAAAGTAAATAAGCACCATAACTGATAAAATAAACCAAACAAAAGCATCCACTTTGTCTCCATGAATACTTTAATTCAGAAGTTAGACGAACACAAAGAACATAGCTTGGAGCTGAAATGAAACAAATTGACCAATTAGCATCCAAGTCCTCTCCCTACCAGTTGTGTCTGACCGGAAACTGAGGGGGTGCCATTGGGTTTTGTAGTTGCTTCTTGGTTGCTTCAGTTGTTCGTTAGTGATTTATTCCTTTTGCTGGTAGGCTTTCTTTGTTCCACACAAGCTCATATGCTGTCTGTGAGCAATATGGCTGCCCCTCACCTCTGACAGGAAGTTTGAAGAGTTGTGTGATTGAGGTTTCTCTGCCCCCTGCAGGTCTGGAGGGGGACAGTTCCTCTTCCTGTGAGTTGACTTGACACGTCCCACTTGACATCTCGGTTCTTGAACCCAGAGGTCACATGAGTCCTGGATGCTAATTGTCCTTTTCTTTGTTGATGGTTGATGATTACTTTTGTTCTTCTACAGGGATTAGAAAATTGATGCTTTGTACATCTCTGTGCAGAATTGTCGAGATTTTTTTGGGGGTGGGGGGATTTCTTTGCTGACCCTCTTTGATCAGATTTGACAGTAGAGGGGTGGCTGGGGAAGGTCTTGATATGTACATCTCTGAGGACACCCTTTTTGTCAGGCTTGACACTGACGACTCGGCCAAGTTTATACTGACCCCT
Organism: Syngnathoides biaculeatus; assembly: GCF_019802595.1. Lineage (NCBI taxonomy): Eukaryota > Metazoa > Chordata > Actinopteri > Syngnathiformes > Syngnathidae > Syngnathoides > Syngnathoides biaculeatus. Next base: position 1,248,063 of record NC_084654.1, on the reverse strand, counting down.
CAAAACATTTTGGTCGGCCAGCCAAATTTTTGTTTGTTATGTGCCACTTACTTCTGATGAATACATTAGGGCCCGTCAATTGACTCCCCTTCTCCAGAAGCGGTCAACTTCAGTTTGAATGGCTCTTAGCCTCTTGTATGGGTATCCTTGAAAGTCAAAGCTTCCCAGATCTCCCCTGAGTCCTGTTCTTCTACAGAAGAGAGTTTGGGCTGATGTAGTCTATACAGTCCTCCCGGATTTGAGTTCTGGCATCCATGGGTCTCTCGGTGGCCAGGTTAGCAGTCATGCAGAGGAAGGCTTGGAACTCACTCCATGTGAAGCGCCCGTCTCCTCCCAGGTTGTGCAGAGTGCGTTTCACTGTGCGTACAGTGGCCTCTGCAGCTCCATTCCTGTGAGGGGAATCAGCAGGGTGAAGTTTCCAGTGCCATTCTGTTCCATGCTTGGAAACTCCATTCTCAACTTTGGATGTTTCCAGCTTCTTCAGAAAGGCAGACAGTTCTTTGAGGGCAGGTCTGGCACCCACAAAGTTTTTTCCTGGGCCTGACCAGATTTTCTTTGGATGTCCTCTCAATGCTGTGAATCTCTTGTAGGCCAACAGGAAACCTTCAGACAAGTGGTCACTTACGACATCTGAGTGTAGAGCTCGGGATGCCATGCAGCAGAAGACTAGCCCCCATACTCTTGTCATAAAGTCTGCAAAATTAATGTCCCCCTGGATTTACCACCAGTCACCAGTGGATGTGGTCTTCTCAATTTCTCCAATTCTTCTGAGGTGAACTGCATAGACAGCATCACATATTTCAGTTTTGACTGCTTCTCCCTTCTGGTCGAGTGGTGTGAGCTTTGCCTTGGACTCGACGAGTCTGACTTCAACGCCCTTTGCAGTCTCCCATCTCAGGTACACCACGGCTCCGTAGCTCTGGTCGTTCCCATCAGAGAATGCCACTCCCCACGGTTTTCGGGTCTAGTTCCATGGTGTGAGGCTTCTTTGGAAGGTAATTTAGCTGAGGCGGACATATTCTTCAAATAACTGGCTTGCTTCTACGCTCAACTTTTCTGATAATGGCTTGTCCCACGTGTTTTGGGTTGTGCTGGTTCCAGCATCTTGGAAAGCTCTCCTGACTAGAATGCCACCCTTCTGTTGAGCAGGAGTGACAAGACCTATTGGGTCATCGATGCTAGCTACTTGGCTTAGCAGTTGTCTTCTAGTCAGTGGCTTGGGAGTTTTTTCTCTCACCTCTTCTTCCAGGAGGTTTTGACCCACTCTCATTTTCTTCCTCCTCTCTGAGAGGTTGACTGAGGGCATTGGGTAGTTTGTCATTTTCGACAAGGTAGCCGACTCCCAGGGCTTTGTCATCTTCTTCTCTCCTTTGATTTGGTAGAATAAGTACTTTACTTATTGATGGTCCTGGTGTGGGCATATCCTTCCCACTTTGGCCTGACCGGACGCAGGGCTTAAGGAAGAATTCGCCTGCCTTTAGGATCCCTTCGACTCTTCTGGTTTCTTCATCCAGCTTTTCCAAGTCGTTGTGGGATGTAAGCACATCATACACATAAGAATCTTCCTCCAGGATCCTACACTCCTCCTCCAGGTAAGTAAACATGGGTAGCTTTGCAGTCTCTCTCATGGCCAGCTGTCCAATCCATCCTTCTGGTCGGTCCCCAATGTTGACTCGGGTGATGACATACTCTTCAAGTTCACTGTCTTCGGTGTCTCTCCAAAGAAATATGTGAAGATGCTTTTCCAGGTCTTCCAGCCACACTGAATTGTAGATCTTTTTGATGTCACCAAGTGCTGCGTATACACCTCTTCTGAACCCGAGTAGCACTGCACGAATTGGATTGAGGATGTCAGGCCCTTTCAACAGGAGATCGTTCATGCTGAGTCCCTTGAACTTCTGGCTGATGTTCCAGACCAGACGCACAGGTGTAGTGACAGAGTGCGGGTATGGCCCCACCAAGTGGCTAACATACCATACTGGTCCCTTCCAGTCTGCCATCATTTCTTTGGTGAGCTTCCTTGCTGCTCCTCTTTCCACCATCTCATGGACTTGAGCTGAATATGCCACCTTCCACTTTGGTTCTTTCTTGCGTTGCTTTTCTGTACTCAGAAAAGTGGCTTCTACTCCAAATCTATCTTCATTCCATGGTATTTTGAGTCCCAGTGTGGCTCACCAATGTGATCATCAGTGTTGACATAGGTGAGGCCTTTCCTGATGATTTCCAGCTCTTTCCTCACTCAGTGTCATCTCCTTGCTTCCTGGCTGGCAGTTGCCACATCTGCATCCTCCACACTTTGGTTCGCAAACTACTCCAATCCTGTCCGATTTCCACCAGTTGAGAAATTCTTTATCTTCAACAGTGCTTTTCGTTTCAGCTTTGAATCCCTCTATAACACTGAGTTCTTGATATTTCACAACTGTGGCTCTCATGGACCGTGCAAAGTGCGTTTTGGATGTGTGAGCTGCCAAATCCACTTTCTCAAAGAGGTCTGGGTGAGTTCCACCAACTGTCTTCACCAGTGGGCTGTCCCATAAGACGAAGTCTCCAACCCCCTTACCCTCTGCGGTACAAGCTGTCCTTCCCGATGACTGATGAGGAGTTCGATTTGGTCTGTGCAGGTCTTCTGAGCTGGCATCTGGAAATAACCTCTTCAGTTCTTTAGGTTTGGCTGTTCTCTGTACTTTGGCTATTTCCTCCAAGCCATAACAGACATGTTCATGGGCTCTTTCGGTTTCTGCGCGTGTCTAGACCCTCACTCTGAGGTGTTATCTTTTTGTCTTTACTTTCAGGGCCATTCCTCCAACGCCATGGACAACTAAATCTATTTTTTCACGTCTGAGGTTGAGTCTCCGGGCAGCGCTGTGAGTAATGTAATTTGTGTCAGATGCTCACTCAATCAGCATTCCAATCTTCTGACCTGCATTGGTTGTGACTTCAAGGAGCATAAGGATCACTGGGAGTTCTTTACATGCACTCTGGTCCATCCCTGCAGGCTTGTCAGTGCAGAGTGATCTTGCTGAAAGGCTCTTGAATTTTTCTGCCATGCCGAGGGACAGTTCAGACACAAATTGCTGTTGTTCTTCTGTCAGTTTGTGCCTCCTCAGGTTTGGCTTTGATGTTGTGGCTGTCTCAACATTTTTAGGGTCTCCTTTCCGGCACAGGAAGAAGTGATAGTCTCTCCTGCAGTTCTGTTTCCTACACAGGTAAGTGTCTTTGCATTCACTCTCTTCTTCATGACACTCTAGGCACTTTGTGCAGGATCCAAGTCTTTCCACAGCACTCAACTTGTCTTATGGCTTCAGTTCTTTAAACTTTTTGCAGAAGAAATGTTTTTCTTTGTGCCAGTCATCTCCACAGACGATGCATCCCCCTTTACTTGTGGACCTGGTTGAGGTGTATTTCTTGGAGTCAGCTAACTTTTTGTACAGCTTCTCACAAACTCAAAGCTGCTCAAGCCTCTCCAAGACCTCTTCTTGATTTTTCAGGTAGTTTAGGAGGCTATCAAAGTGGTTGTCTGGTGTGACTGCATTTGCCGGATTGACCATGAAGACGATTGACCATCATTGTATCAGGCAGTTTGCTCTCTATTGATTTGATTACAAGCGGATTCTTGATGGCTCCAGTATTTCAGAGCTGTGTGAGGTCATTAAGGGCCTTTTCAACTGATTGGGTCATTTCAATCATTTTCCTGGGCTGGTATGACTTCAGAGGGGGGATTTTCCCCAGGTCCTCAATGATCCCCAGGGCTATGGTTGATTTGTGTCCAAATCTGTTTTCCAGCACCTTGAACATGTCCTCCGCGGTCTTGTCGGTGGACAGTCTTCGGTCTCTGCAGATCTCCTCATCAACACTGTCGAGGAGCTGGATCTTTTTGGCTTCTGCTGAGCCAGTTGGCTAACCTTGTTTCTGAAGACTTTCCCAATCCCTTTTCCATCGATGGAAGTCTCTTTTGGAGCCGTAGAATCTGGGTAGGCTGGTAGGTTTAATTTTAAGAACAGCCTGCTGGGCTGCAGGCTGTATCTGAAGAGCTCTTCCTCTCATTTCCTCCTCTGCAGTACTTTGAACCACTAGGAATTCTGACTTTTTGGCTTTGAGGCTGTTCTTCAGTTTTCTTAAGCCCGTCACTCGACCATCCAGAAGGGATTTTTCTGCTCCCGGGATCAATTCTTCCCATTCAGTGAAGCTTGCCATCACATCATTGATGAGTTTCTTTGCACCACCCACTTGATGTTCATAGGCATCTTCACCACAGACACAGGAATTGCATGGGCCCCTTCACAAGCTGATTCTGCCTCTTTAATTGCGAACATCAGCTCATCTTCCCCATACCCGGACCAGAGGTTGGACTGCACTGTCCGCTTCACTTCGACCAGCTTGGTGTTGCAGTCTGCTATGGTCTTCGCCAGGTCCACCAGTTGCTGCTTATCCAATGGCATTTCTTCATCTTCCTCATCCCCTCCCAGTTCAGCTTGTAGGCCGAGTTCATAGCTGTCATTGGTGTGACCATTGGTGGTGGTGTGAATTCCTTCTGCAACTCTGACTTTGCCAGGTGTCCAACAGCTCTGCACAGGTAGTTGGCCTACTTGGTGAAAGCACTCTTTGCTGAGGTCCTCTATTGCTTCAGCAGCTTGATTGCTTTACCTGTGGCTTCTTCCACCATACTTGCAATTGTTCTTTACGTTGACTGTGTTGACTTGAGGCCGTTAATCCTTTGTCTTTGCTGCCACGCTGGTTTTCAACTCTCAAGTTGTATTTAACTCCCTCAGTTCTTTGCCCCAACTTCAAAAGGGCCTTGGTCTTCAAACACATGAACAACTCAAATCTTCCTCTTTTCACAGTTTATTGATGGTTAAGGTGGTTAGAGGGTGGTTGGGGGGTGATTAGAGGTTGAATAGGTTGAAAAACTTGAACAAAGAAACACATGTGTTGACTTGCGCCCGTTAATCCTTTGTCTTTGCTGCCAAGCTGGTTTTGAACTCTCAAGTTGTATTTAACTCCCTCAGTTCTTTGCCCCAACTTCAAAAGGGCTTTGGACTTCAAACACATGAACAACTCAAATATTCCTCTTTTCACAGTTTATTGATGGTTAAGGTGGTTAGAGGGTGGTTGGGGGGTAATTAGGTTGATTAGGTTGAGAAACTTGAACAAAGAAACACATTGCATTATTTTTAGTTTAAATAAATAGGTCATCAAATGATTACTTTAACCTTACTAATCACATTTTAAGTAAATTAATGACATACATTTAAGTATTCAAAAGTAACAAAGTAAAAAGTAAATAAGCACCATAACTGATTGAATAAACAAAACAAAAGCATCCACTTTGTCTCCATGAATACTTTAATTCAGAAGTTAGACGAACACAAGCTGAAATGAAAAAAAAAAAAAAAAAATGACCAATTAGCATCCAAGTCCTTTCCCTACCAGTTGCGTCTGACTGGAAACTGAGGGGTGCCATTGGGTTTTGTAGCTGCTTCTTGGTTGCTTCAGTTGTTTGTTAGTGATTTATTCATTTTGCAGGTCGGCTTTCTTTGTTCCACACAAGCTCATATGCTGTCTGTGAGCAATATGGCCGCCCCTCACCTCTGACAGGAAGTTTGAAGAGTTGTGTGATTGAGGTTTCTCTGCCCCCTGCAGGTCTGGAGGGGGGCAGGCGCTCTTCCTGTTAGTTGGCTTGACACCCAGTGACGCCTTGAGGAGTGATGCATCCCCTTGCTGAGCAGATACTCCTCAACACCATTGTTATAAATGTTTCTTTAGTATTCACCCCTGTATTGGCATTCACCATTCTTATGTTTATCTTAGTATTCACCTCTGTATTGGAATTCACCATTCTTATGTTTATCTTAGTATTTGTTTTTGTGTTGGTAATGTCATCTGTTCCTTAATTTGCTTTATAATCTTGTGACCTTTTTGTTTTGAGAAACAAATAAAAAGGGGGACACTGGTGAAACTGACTCAGAACGGGTGTGGGTGTTGCAGCTGGTCAATCAAACCCGTTTCTCTGCTAGAGCCAAATTAAAGACCTCTCTTGTCCCTTCATTTGCATAATTCATCCAGCGACTGAGTTTAAACCTAACACTTGGGAAAAAAAAGTTCTCACGAACACAACACTAAGATACAGTACATATGCGAGACGGTCAAGCGCCTGGACTAGACAACACGCAAAACAAGGAAATGAGTAGGACAAGGGAAGATGCTGAGAGGCTTCAATGATGTGCAACCAATCAGCTTACGGGATAAAGCCACTCGTGCCTTGTATCAACGTCTTCCCGCAATATGCCAATCTGGCTGTATTTTTTTTCTTTGATTAATAAAAACACACGACGCACTGAAGCCCCCAAAAAGTGTAGCGCAAAGTAGTGAGGGAACCCTGTATACTATATTTAAAATTTTATAATTAAAGACTTAACTAAATACTTCTGTTTGTCTCAAATATGCAAAGTGCAAATACTGTTTCCATAATTTAAATGTTCTGGTACCCACATAAACATACGTGTCCCCCCGACTTTGCATTTTTTGACTTTTCGTGGGTGGTTCTGTTCTCAATTAATCGCGAAAAACAAGGGATTAATGTCACATTGAAACTAAAATGATCACAAACAGCCAACAGAGTAAATAAAATTAATTAACAAAAGAATGACTCAAGAAATAATTGACAAAAACATATACTTTAAACGCAATTTACATCCTTCCAGCATGCTTTGCAGCGCTCTAAGCATCCTTTGTGGCACCTTTGTGCCGCAAAGCATGGTGGACGTCAATTGCGTTTGAAGTGAAAGTTTTGTGTCAATTATTTTTTTTCATACATTTATCTGTTTTATTATTTGTTCGGTATGCTATTTTGTTTTCTGTGGCTGATAATCTTAGTTTCAATGTGACACCATGAATGTGAACAACATTGTCTCCAATGACCTGCCTCCACAGGCACTTTGAAGGTTAATGTCAGCTTCTGCTTACAGATGTGAAATGCAATTGTTTTTCACTGCCTCATGAATGCCATGTGTGATAGCTTCCATATATGCTAATATGCGTGCTAGCATGCAAGCTCACAGCATAATCAGCGTGTTTAAGTATACTTTATTGGACAAAAAACACAACAAAATTTGCAGATGCTGGAGCTCAGGGGACACAAAAGGTGCCCCACATTGTCAGGCCCCATGTCTAATGTGCCACCTTGTCGCCACAACCTGTAATCTAAAGCCACAAACGGGCAATGCCACACTGTACATATGCAATTTTTTTTTTTGGTCGAGCCATTCACCTTTGGCATTCGATTTGAAACTCTGAACCACAATAACACTAGCTGGCTTGATGGAGGTAGAAAGTGTCCCGAATGGACAAGTAGTCAGGGTGCACCGTTTTGTGCTCTTCTAAGAATCTTTGATTTATTTTTCTTTGTGCTTCCCAGTACTACATGGTCCGTGGCCTGGTACTGTTCCACATGCCAGTGATTGGGGACCACTGCTCCAGGTGAACTTTTATCTTTGGGCAAACTATAATTGTCTCTGCTCAGCTAAGTAATAATGATGCTCATTTCAGCTCCTTTAACAGTGGAGGTTCAACAAGGGAAAGTAGCTTGTAGCTACTTGCTGGCTGGTTCAAGCAGAGTGGTAAAAGCCATAATTTTAAAGACCTGTAAATCTCACTCATGCTCACAAGTGTGTTACGGGCCTCAGGTTTTGAGGCCAGCATCACAAAGTTGAATATTATTTATTGCTTTGAAGTGACCTCTCCTACCTCTCCTCTTGGAACCCTGGAAAGTAGAGTTCGACGATAAGAAGGAGCGAGCCAGTTGCTACCTCTTCCCCGGAAAGCATGTTCTTTATTACAAGTACTTTTGTACAATTTCAAACAAAACATCATATTACAGTCATTATGTTCTTTTTAAAATAAACTTCCCTTCTCTAACAATTGTGCTTTACAGTCAAGGCTTACACCCATATATGTAAATATCCACTCATGATACACAATCAAGGACTTCAAAGAATGACTCACGTCGCTGGCCAAAGCTATGTTGTCACAAAGTGAAAGTTCTCTCTTTCAAAGACATCTCAATTGTACATTGGATTCCTCTGCCTTACCTGGAGAGTTACTTTTATTATTACTATTTACAGTCATTAACTCTTGCTGAGCACTCAACGTTATACTATAAACTTAACACAGAACAAAAAGTCATTAACGCGTCACGTCACCACACACATTCACTCCATCCATATGAGCACAGTTGCTGTGAAATGTCCGCTCCTCGGTCTATATCGGCCATTCATAAATACAGTACACAAACACATCATTCAAGTATAACAGTTTTGGACAGTGTTTCACACAAATACCACACCTGAAAAACAGAAGTGCACGATGAGAAGGAGAGAGCCAGTCGTTACTTCTTCACCGGTAAGCATATTCTGGAGTAAGAAGGAAGATTCCAGCCCCGTTTATGCATTGCCATGGAACAATCCCGGTCAACTTTTGACCCCCCCAAAACAGTCGTTGTTAACTCAATCTGATTGGAAACCAACGCATTAATTTGAAACCCGTTACCTTCACATTTGTGTATATCACATTCTTCTGAACAAACATGTGGCTCCTGGCCCAAACTAATGAGAACCTTATGAACAGTACCTATCTTCTTTCAAAACCTATCAAAAGACTCAATTAAACCTATTGCTTTTCTTATACCTAAACTACAGAATGTGCAATGTGTGTAGAGTCTGCGTGTTAATTGGGGTGTCTAGTGTGAGAGATTGATAAAGTTCCTTCGGGAGATTATGCTGTCTATCCCTCGTTCTTTCTCGCTTCTCTATTAATAAAATGGGTTCATGACTGGTAGGTATGGGTTTACGGCCATGCTACCCTGAGAACCCCCAATCTCATTAGATCTCGGAAGCTAAGCGGATTTGACCCTGATTAGTACTTGAATGGGAGACTGCGTGGCAATACCAGGTGCTGTAAACTTCTCTCCCCAGCTAAATTGTAGAGGGCTTCCGTAAGAAAGGACATCCGGTGTAAAACTGTGCCAAGCAAATATGCGTTCATCTGAGATGACAGGCTGTGCCAACCCCTAACGGGACAAGCCGAAAGAAAAAAAAAGATTACTGGTAGGTATGGATGTGGGTTTGGGATTTGAAAAGGGTGGAGACCTGAGGTATAGGGGAGTAGGTGAGTACAGGGTTGGATCCTAACTGCACTCATAGTAGGACGTGGCTGATAGGTGGGCTGGCCTAGAGAGGGATAGGTCAGAACATAATCGGGCCATCTTTCTCTGGTAGATCGTCTCAAGGAAACATCCTAAGGTTGCTGAGTAGGGACCTGGGCGTCTACCTGAACAGTGTGTTGTTCCTCCTGTGCCGCTGTAGTTCCTGACTCCTCCACATGCGGTTCATCCTTGATGGGGATCCCCTGCTCTTCGTGTCCTGCACTTCCTTATCCTTGTTCAGGTACTTTGTGAATTGTGTCTCTCTGGTCGGTCTTACTCTGCTCTTCCATATTATGGACTGCAGGAACAATGGGCACTTTCAGTGTGAGATTTCTTGCTGGTGTCCGCAACCACTAATGGTGTACCCCCTCATCTTCCTCTGAGTATCTGTGTTTTTCCCTCTGTCTTCTCTGTGACCCAGTTGTTGTGGAGGTTGGATTTGGGAGGGGCTCTACAGGTAAGTTGTTCACTTGTAGTAGGAGGTTTCTGTGAAGTGTGCGAACTAGTCGACCCTGTCTCTGGACCTACCTTGTAGATTAGATTTTCTCCGACCTGTTCCCTAACAACATACATAAGATGCTCTTAATATGGTCTGAGTTGGCCAGTGCCCCCTTGTTCACCGAGATTGCGTACAAGGACCCTGGATGGATGTACTTTTTCCAGCTTCTGAGGAAGCACGGCTTGTCACAAGAGCTGCTGAGACAGTTATTATACACAGCGGTCATTCAATCAGTACTGTGTACCTCCATCACACTGGCCACCTGCTCTTCCAGCTCCTTCCTTTGGGTAGGCGCTAACGATCAATGCAAGTCAAAACTATCAGGCATTCAAACAATTTTTTCTCTCTGGCAATTAAGTCATTAAATTATTGATCAGCAAACAACTATTTTTACCTTGTGCTATTGGTAAGACACACTTATATCTCTCTGGTGAAACAGTATGAGTATTCGTAATATATTCTGTAGCGTATCGCACGACTCGTCACTTTAAACTGCTCCCTTTGCACACTTGTCATTGTACTCGTTCATAACGGAAACTGGGATTGGGTAAGGGCACTCTGTATTAGCTCAACATAATGTGGGGTGTTGACGCACACTTAAATGTTCTAAATGAAGAAGACTGCATCTTGCACATCTGTAACTGAATGTCCCTTGTTCCTTGTTCATGTGAATTTGTTTGTTCTATGTTCTGAATGTCGTACCAGGGCGGCACGACTACCGGAGACAAATTCCTTGTGTGTTGTTACACACTTGGCCTATAAAGCTGATTCAGATTCTGATTGTGCAGGTGTTGCAGATATTTGCCAGTCAAGCACGTTGCTGTGCAAGTGGAGCAGGTGATACTCAGGTGCGAGACGCTAGTATTGGTCAAGAACAGATGTGCAGATGGTGCAGCGTGGTGAGACTACAACAGTGAGTGGATGATTAATTTATGATATAAATAATTAGATGGCAAAATTTGGTGACAAACTCAAGACAAAAAAATGGCTGCATATTGCAGTTGAATTTTAAGTTAGTTGTTTAAGAAGTTAATTGCAAGGGGGAAGAAGCTGTTGGAATGCCTCCTAGTTTTGAGAGTTGGTGGCCAAGATGTGGAGGGTCAGAGTATTTTGTCTGCTCTTGTCGTAGTTCAGATTGCTTGCAAGTCACCGAGGATGGAAAGTGGGGTACTGATGATCCTTGCAGTACTTTCATCCAATCATGTACAGTTCAACTGTTTTACTTTTCGATTGTGGCACATTTTGGAATTTCAGTTTTATTTAACTTTCATGTACAGTAGATAGATATGCAGTTAATCCCGAATAAATAGTTTTTCAAAATATAAGAAACATTTTTATTTCATCATTATGAGCAATATATTTTAATTTAGTTGTTATATTAGTTTGCTTTTCCTATATTCAAACATACTTTTTAGGAATATATTTGAGATATAATAAAATTGGTCATTAAGGCGGTACTTAGAGAGCTAAGTATTTTATGGTGCAACTAGGTGTAAAAACTGATTTCAAGCATAGGTTCACTCGGGGCAATGGGAATGTGCATTTTGGATTCAGCGTCACATTTCCATTATGTCTGACATACAGGAGAATAAATGCTGGCTTTACAGTTACGCCTTTGATGTACTAATTAGTCAAACGTTGTGTGAGAGTGGCTTTAGTTAAAAAAAACATCATTGTTTGTAGTATTGATTGACGGCCTCTGTTGGTAACATGGAAAAATAATTACAGGGTTGCTCACTATCACAACATGAACAAAGTTCCAATTCTGTATGTTCCTTTCAGCTTGTCTTGTTAGGGGTCGCCACAGCGTGTCATCTTTTTCCATCTAAGCCTATCTCGTGCATCTTCTTCTTTAACACCCACTGTCCTCATGTCCTCCCTCAGAACATCCATCAACCTTTTCTTTGATCTTCCTCTCGCTCTTTTGCCTGGCAGCTCCATCCTCAGCACCCTTCTACCAATATACTCACTCTCTCGTCTGCTCTCTCTAACCTTGTCTCCAAAACATCCAACTTTAGTTGTCCCTCTAATGAGCTCGTTTCTAATCCTATCCAACCTTTCACTCCAAGCGAGAACCTCAGCATCTTCATTTCTGCTACCTAAAGTTCTGCTTCCTGTTGTTTCTTCAGTGCCACCGTCTCTAATCCTTACATCATCATCATCATCCGGCTTGACCACTGTTTTATAAACTTTGCCCTTCATCCTAGCAGAGACTCTTCTGTCGCACAGAACACCAAACACCTTCCGCCAACAGTTCCACCCCGCTTGGACCCGTTTCTTCACTTCTTTACCAAACTCCCAATTGCTCTGTATTGTTGACCCCCAGTATTTGAAGTCATCCACCCTCGCTATCTCTTCTCCCTGAAGCTTCACTCCCCCCCCGCCTCACATTCATACACATATTCTGTTTTACTTCGGATGATCTTCATTCCTCTCCTTTCCAATGCGTGCCTCCATCTTTCTAATTGTTCCTCCGCCTTCTCCCTGCTTTCACTACAAAATCATCAACATTGTCCACTTGTCAATACTTTTTACTTGTGAAGTGTGAAATATGCAAATACATTGAAACTTAAGTAGAAATGGGAACGAAATCCTTTTCGAAAATTTTTATTCAAATAAAATGTATCATTTTATTATGAAATGAAACATGAACAAGATACAATATTAGTTGTATATTCAAAGATACCAAAGTCTATAATTCCCATCAGAATTCTTTATGATACCCTCTCTAGATTCCCACAAGGTCAGTCTTCATTTACAGCTACATCTGCATCTACATACTGCATTTGCCGAGTAGATTTAAAGGAATATCACAGGATTGCTCATTGATCATTGGTTGCCAAGAGAGCCAAGTAAAATAAATAAAGAACGTAATAAAATAAAAAACGTCATTGCTATAACACTTGATTACCCCTGATGAACTAACTTTGTAACTCTACCAAGAATCTAGGAATGGAAATCCTACCTCATAGTCTCTGAAGAACCCTGGCGATCTTGCTGAGTCTCACTGAGACCACTGCAGTCAGGTGGAAAAACACTTCCTATGAATCCTTTGATTTGCCCTACATGCCCTTGGCACTGTTTTTTTGGTTCAGATGTGCTGAAAGTCTTATATTTGATGTCAGTCATCACCTAATGAGAACAACACAAAAAGAGGGGTTAAGGTCTGAGAAAACAGGAGCAATGTAGTGACAGCCCATATGGGTAAATGTTTGCATGTTGAAACAGCGACGTTTAAAGTCACATTTTCAAAGAATTATTGACGATTTGAAATCTATCCATACATTTTCCATTAGGGTTAACCACTTATACTCACTACGGTCGTGGGCGTTCTGAAACCTGTTCCAGTTGACTCTGGGAGGGAGGCAGGGTACACAATGAACTCGTCGCCCACCAATCGCAGGGCACATAACCGTAAAACATACATTCACACTACAGTCACACCTATGGGCAAATTTGAGTCTATAATTATAGTAAATGCAGCCCTTTGAGGGCACAAGCCAGTGAAATCTGTAGGACGGTCCCAAGCCTGGATAAATGCAAAGGGTTGTGTCAAGGAGGGCATCCGGCTTAAAAATTTGCCAAACAAATATAAGCGTTAATCAAAACACTCCCATACCAGATCGGCCGTGGCCGAGGTTAACAACGCCTGCCCCTGACACCGTTAACCTGCATGGTGTCGGTAGAAATTTAGCTACTGTGGGTCGAAGACAAAGAAGTGGAGGGAAGCGGATTTATCAGCAGAAGTAGAAGAGGAATGCACAGAGCCTACAATTTAGTGAAGGGACTTTGAATGTTGGGACTATGACAGGAAAATCTCGGGAGTTGTTTACATGATGATTAGGAGAAAGGTTGCTATATTGTGCATCCAATAGAGCAAGTGGGAAGGGAGTACGGCTAGAAGCTTAGGTGCAGGGTTTTAAATTATTTTACCATGGAGTAGATAGGAAGAGAAATGGAGTAGGGGTTATTTTAAAAGAAGAGCTGGCTAAGAATGTCTCGGATGTGAAAAGAGTATCAGATTGAGTGAGTGAAGAAAAGCTCAGGAGTTGGTTGACATGATTAGGAGAAAGGTTGATATATTGTGCATCCAGGAGTGTCATGGGTTTGTCTGTTCCCGTTGTTGTGCGCAACTGCTCCGCTGAGCACATGCGGTAACATGTGTCTTGTTTTAGTGATTAGGGTCCATGTATATATTGTCACACGTGCGGTCTGGTCCTCGCCAGATCATTGTACTACTGTGTCACATAACCGTAGCCCTTTGCCTATGTCCTTGCTACTCTGTGTACTGAACCCTGCCTCGTTAATGACCTTGCCTCCACACCTGCTGATTTTGTACTGCTGCTTTTTTGGACTGCCTGCCGGTGTTTCGACCTTGGACTGAATAAATACGCTACCCGAACTGTACCTATTCTGGTGAGTCATGCATTTTGGGTTCAGTCTCACGTTTTGGTCACGACAGAACGATCTGGTGAGACATGGACCCAGCCGACTCTGATCCAGTGCGCAACGGCTTCCAGCCTCAAGGTCGGCGTCTCGCCGAACACGTAGGAGTCTTCCAGATGATTGCACGCCTGCTGCTGTAGGTAATGGCGTGGCTTGAATTTTTGCCCACATCCACTTCCAGTGGAGCCGGCGCCAGTCTGGATCAGACAGCTGCTGCGGCAGCCTTCCGTAAACCCAAGCCAGCCCCCTCGCCGGTTCCTGATGTGCATTGGGTTGTCTGCTCACCGGTTTTCAGGAGACTCACACAATATCCAGCCTTTCATCACTCAATGAAAACTGCATGTCAAATTACAGGCTGCTGCCTTCCCCACCGACCAGGCCAAGATTGTGTTTGTGATCTCCCACTTGACGTGAAGGGTGGAAGCATGGGCGACCGCGGAATGGAGCCAAGACACAGACATGTTCCGGACGTGGGCGTCCTTCACTACGCCCTTAGTGGAGGTTTTCCAACCTGCGACCCCTGAACGCGAAGTGGCAAATTCGTTAATCACGCTACACCAGGGCCAGAGTATCCGACTACGCCATCGAGTTACGGATTCTGGCAGCCGAGATCCAGTGGAACGTCAGGGCGCTCCTAGATGCTTTTGTCCAGGGGCTGTCACCCACCATAAAGGATCAATTAATTCTGATAGACTTGCCAACAGACCTTGACTCCCTCGTATCACTTGCTCTGAAAATTGACAGGAAGCCTGTGAATCAGGAATGCGACAATGCCCGGCGGACGAACTCCCGGCTGTGCCTCAGGGAATCCACTGCTCTGTAACGGCGCCTGCCAATGCGGAGGAGCCCATGCAACTGGACCATCCACACCTGTCACCCGAAGAACTTCAATGACGCGCACGGAATGGACGCTGTTTCTACTGCGGCTGGTTGGGTGCCACCGTGGCTCACTGCCGGGTCAAGCCAGCGGGACCCACAATCAGAGTGTCCATGACGCTGAGTCTCAACCCCGTCTCAGACTGTCCCACCTGAGCGGTCCTTTGTGTAACCTTAAGTTCAGGCGGTCTCCTCGCACTGTGACGGATTTAATCAATTCAGTGCTCAGACGCCAACCTAATTAATTCTCGTTTCATTAGCAGTATGGTTCTAGGGATCTTCAAAGTACAACACCCCCATATTGCATTTGCGGCAAATTCCTATGCAAAATAACCCACCGCACTCAGATGCTCTCCCTGAGGTTTCCGGATTGGCATTCAGAATTTATACCCAGAACAGCGACATTATCTTGCGGGGTCCATGGCTGAGGCTGCATAACCCTCATATGACTTGTCTACCGGACAAGTCTTGGGGGTTGAAATGCACCTTCACCTGCCTCTCACCCCAGAGGAAGGACGGCACGGATGCCGTGATGGGTGGACCCTGCAGGAAGAGGCAGCCCTTTCTCTAGTTCCTCCCTATTACAATGATCTTAAGGAAGTGTTTTCCAAGTGTAAGGCCAAGTCGCTTCCTCCTCACAGGCCTTACGGCTGGGCCATTGACCTGCTGCCAGGCTCCTCACCCCCTCGCGGGAGACTATAATTCTCCTTCAGGTCCGGAGCATCAAGCCATTAAAACATACGTGGAGGAGTCGCTGGCTGCAGGACTGATCCGGCCCTCATCGTCACCGGCCGGGACAGGCTTCTTTTTCGGAGAAAAGAAGGACAAGACCCTGTGGCCCTGCATCGACTACCATGGACTGAATGACATCATGATAAAGAACAGGTACCCTCTCCCCTTCATTGCTACAGACTTTAAACGTCTGAAGGGGGCAAAGGTTTCCACCAAGCTGCATTTGAGAAATGTGTACCACGTGATGTGGATAAGAGAGGGGGATAAGTGGAAAATGGGTTTCAACATGCCCACTGGGCATTATGAATATTTGGTTATGCCGTTTGGACTCACAAACGGACCAGCTGTGTTTCAGAATTTTGTCAATGTTGTTTCACACAAAATGCAACATATATGTTTTTGTGTAGGGTTAGACATCATGATTCTTTCCCCAGATGAAAAATCCCATGTCAGCCATGTTCGTGCGGTGCTACATCAGTTATTGTGCCACGACCTGTATGTCCAGGTTGAAAAGTGTCAGTTCCACCAACCCTCCGTGTCATTCTTAGGCTTTGTCTTGCCAGAGAGAAAGGTACGAATGGATCCCAGCAAGGTTGAAGACGTTCTTCATTGGCCCACTCCTGAACCCTGCCTCGTTAACAATCCTGCCTTCTCGCCTGCTGATTTTGTACTGCTGCTTCTTTGGACTGCCTACCTATGTTTCGGGCTTCGACTGAACAAAGACGCTTCTCGAACTGTACCTGCTCTTGTGAGTCATGCATTTTAGGTTCAGCCTCGTGTTCTGGTCATGATAATGACAGCAGGTGGAAACGTACAAAGTCTAGAAGTTTAGGGGTAGGGTTTACATTATTTTACCATGGAGTAGATATGTCATCGTTGTGAAATGTGTAGATTCATTGAGAAAATTGGAGAGTGTGTGTGTGTGTGTGTGTGGGGGGGGGGGTACGGCTCGATGCGGGGAGAGGCTGTGATCAAGACCAGCCGTCAGCATCTATCGGCAACGGTCGTCGTGAAATTAGTCATAGCTGCAATAGCGGAAAACGGCATTGGTATCTGTTTACAGCATTGTTATCTGTAACGACAAAATTCAGATTTCCGGCAGTATTTTGACGGTATTTTAACACTGATGTTAACATTTGTTAGCAAAGCATTCTGTTTACTACGGCATAGATATAATTTATAGACATACGTACGCATATGTTATCGAGCAGTCTACACGTTTTCCAGTGGGGGGAAAGTCTTGGAGCAAAAAGATGAAGATTGTGAAATTGATAAAAACCACGGGGTAAAAAACAGTTTCAGACGGGCATGGCTTTTAAAAAAGTGTAACTGTGCAGATAGGAACAAAACACGGTATCAACATGTCGAACTGAACACATCCAAAAGTGGACGTTCCCAACAAAATGCACCCTGTGTTCCGATAGGAGCAAAAAATATCCAGAAACATATCCAAACCAGGAAACACAATGGTAAATTGGACGTAAATTTCTCAAATATTATATCATTGACAACTGTTAATACAATTAGGCCTATCTGTAGCACTGGCCCTGGAGATCACGCATTTTATCGCTCACTTTTATATTTCATGATCTCTCACTCTCTCTCATATATATATATATATATATATATATATATATATATATATATATATATATATATATATACATATATATATATATACATATATATATATATATATATATAAACAAATTACTTGTTCACTTATTTCTGAAGTATAACTTCTAAGTGCAGAAACTTATTCAATATAAATTTCACTCAGTCTTATTTTGGTTGTTTAGACTCATATTTGAAGTTTTCAAAATATTATGATTGCCCTGTATTTACACTGGTAGACGTAACCAGAGGTCACCATTTAACAGTGTCTTCGTGCCCAAAGGGGGGGCACCCTCTTTGAACCACCCCAGGGCAGAAATGTTGTGCGGCTTTTAAGAAAGAAGTGAGACAGGCTCTCGATGGACAGGAGGAGCTCCCGGAAGACTAGACTACTAAAGCCAAGGTAATCAGAGAGACAGGGAGGAGAGTACTTGGTGTGTCTTCTGGTAGGAAAGAGGAAAAGGAGACTTGCTGGTGGACCGGGAAGTGACAATGATTAATCAGGGGGAAGTTAGAAAGACACTAAAGAGGATGAGAAATAGAAAGGCAGTTGTTCCAGATGACATACCGGTGGAAGTATGAAAGCAATTTAGAGAAGTGGCTGTGGAGTTTTTGACCAATTTATTCAACAGAAGACTAGCGATCGAGAAGATGCCTGAAGAATGGAGGAGAAGTGTGGTAGTCCCCATTTTTAGAAACAATGGGGATTTGCAGAGCTGTGGGAACTATAGAGGAATAAAGTTGATGAGCCACAGAATGAAGTTGTGGGAAAGCATCGTGGAGGCTAGACTCAGGACAGAAGTATTTATCTGTGAGCAACAGTATGGTTTCGCGCCTACAAAGAGTACCACAGATGCATTATTTGCCTTGAGGATGCTTGTGGAAAAGTACAGAGAAAGTCAGAAGGAGCTACATTGTGTCTTTGTGGATCGAGAGAAAGCCTATGACAGAGTACCAAGAGAGGAACTGTGGTACTGCATGCGTAAGTCTGGTGTGGCTAAGAAATATGTTAGAACAGTACAGGACTTGTATAAGGGCAGCAGAACAGTGGTGAGGTGTGCCGTAGGTCTGACAGAAGAATTTAAGGTGGAGGTGGGATTGCATCAGGGATCAGCTCTGAACCCCTTCTTGTTTGCAGTGGTAATGGCTGACAGATGAGGTTAGCCTGGAATCCCCTTGGACCATGGTGTTCACAGTTGATATTGTGATATGCAGTGAAAGCAGGGAGCTGGTGGAGGAACAATGAGAAAGATGAAGACATGCACTGGAAAGGAGAAGAATGATGATTAGCCAAAGTAAAACAGAATATATGTGCGTGAATGAGAGTAATGGAGGGGGAAGAGTGAAATTCCAGGGAGAAGAGATCAAGGGTGGATGACTTCAAATATCTGGCGTCAACAATCCAGAGCAATGATGAGTGTGGTAAGGAAGTAAAGAAACGGGTCCAAGCAGGTTGGAACAGCTGGTGGAAGGTGTCTGGTGTGTTATGTGACAGAAATGTCTCTGCTAGAATGAAGGGCAAACTTTATAAAACAGTGGTGAGGCTGGCCATGATGTTCGGATTAGAGGTGTTGGCACTGAAGAGACAACAGGAAGCAGAGCTGGAGATGGCAGAAATGAAGATATTGAGGTTCTCTCATGGAGTGACTAGGATGGATAAGATTAGAAAAGAGCTCATTAGAGGAACGGGCAAAGTTGGATGTTTTTTCGACAAGGACTGAGAGAGCAGACTTCGATGATTGGAGATGGCCAGAGGCGATAGAGTGAGTATATTGGTAGAAGAGTCCTGAGGATGGAGATGCCAAGCAAAAGAGTAAGAAAAGTTTGATGGACGTTGTGGGGGAAGACATGAGGGCAGTTGGTGCCAGAGAGGAAGATGGAGGAGATAGGCTTAGATGGAAAAAGATGGCACAATGTGGCGACCCCTAATGGGACAAGTCGAAAGGAAAAGAAGATTATCAGTTAACTGAGAATGCACATACAGTATGTCTATTACCATGGCTTGATTTTTCGTGTGAAATCATGTAAATTTCATAATATATGGGAGTTCTACATACCTTGTCGTCTTTTAAAAACTTCACAAAGTCTTCATCCATCAGATAAAGTGGTTGATCTTCAGGTACAGTCTCGGAAGCTGGAGCTTGCTCAAGGGCAGTTACACTCAAAACAGATGGGCAGCTTTGCATTTTATCATGTGGCTCTGGAAACAGGGCTTCCCCTTTGTATGGACAAAACAAATCCATAGGCTCGACAAAGTCACTAGCTTGGCTGAAGTCTGTGGAAAAAGCATTCATTTTCATGGATGAACCAGGTGGTTCATAACATAAGTCACCATTATTACCTTGGGGCTGAGTATTATCTGAATCAAAAGTGTTTTGTGAGGCAACTAGGTGTCCAGCTTTTTGGGTAGTTGGAGACATGTTATCTGTATTCACAGAATAAGTTTCTGCGTTATAGTTTGAACTTATTTTTAGTTCTCCATATTGGTTCTCTGTGCTCAGCTTTGCTTGTAGATCTGAGTAACCAATCACTTCCTTTTGGTTTTCTGAAATCACCTCAAGAGGTAAAAAGTTTTCTACTGACTGTTTTCTATCCTGCAATGAACATACTGATTTCTCCCATTCATTTTCCACCTGAAATACATTATCAATATTTACCCTCATGAGACTTTTCTGACAATCAAACTGTCCTTCATTAACTTCTGAATCAGATTGCTTAAAGAAACCCTGATTATATGATCTTGATGTAACACTATCCTGCTGCTGAATTTGTTTGTCGTAATATGGTTCCAGTTCAGTTTTGATAAAGCACTTGTCTTGGTTCGTATTATCACTTTCCAATTGATAGTCATCTGCATCGGACACACATTTGTCATTGTGGGCCATAAGGAATACTTCATAATTCACAATAGAATTTGCACTCATTTGTTTGTATCTACAATCTGTTTTGTAACATTCATTTTCCAATTCAAGTCCCTTGACATCTTGAGAATCAGTTATTTTTTCATCCACCTGTGAATTCCCCAAAGGGTCCATATCTTGCTTCAAACATTTCTGTTCTTCATTCGAAGTTGATGGAACACTTAACACCTCTGAAAGTTCTTGCTGAGAAGAGAGTTGCTTTTTAGTTTTTGGACATGCATGAAATTGGTTATCATCACTCTCTTGAGCGCCAAATGATGACCTTCTTCTAACTGGAGGTTCCCCCTTGGAAAGTCCTTCATCTTTAAGAGAATAATTTGCATGTATCTGTCGAAACATAAAATCTTTGTTCTCATGTATATTTTCCAATGAAAGTTTTCTCAACTGTGTTGGTAAAATGTATTCGGTCCGGTTCTTGAAATCTACCTCTTTCTTTTCTTCAACTCCCTTGTAACCCAACTCCCTTTGTTCTTTTTGTTTTTCTTGGACTTTCACCTGTATATCATCCCTGCAGTTTAGTGAAAAAATACCTTCAACAGTATATGACTCAGAAACTGACTGGCCATCTGGTACTTCATGTTTAACTGGGACGGGTACTCCATCAGAACAAGTAATATCCACATGGGTTGCACAGTCCATCTCACAATGTGTTGCGGAATCACTTTGACTCTCACAGCATTTTACTGGAACAACTCCATCCTTACTCTCCACCCAGGAATCTGGAAAGCTAATAGCAGAATCACCCATGACAGACTCAGTTTTCACTAACTTGGGCAACATAGAGTCAAATAAAGAGTTACTATGTGTTAATTGAAGAGAGTTACTGGTTAAGTTGGTTGTGATTTCTTCTGTAGATTCCTTAGCATTTTCTTCTGCACTCCTTAAATTGTCTTCCAACCTGGTGGAATGAGGTAAAAGGTCTTCACTAAACCATATGCGAGACATTGCTGGTTGAATGGACAGTGGAAGGCACCCTCTGTTCTCTGACACACAAGAAAATAAGATTTGGGGCGGAGGTTGTGCACAGTCCATCTGGAACATGATGCGCCGCTCTCTCACTCTGCTGCTATGAACACTATTTCCTAAATGTTGGGTGTCAAGGTTACAGAGTCGTCCCATAGAGATACTCCTTTTGATTAGTGGATAACGCTCTTTTTGCTAAGGAAGTAAAAAAAAAAAAAAAAAAAATCAGTACGGCACTCATCGAATTAGTTTTCAGCACCACGTGATGAAAGAAATACAACAGACATGCATGTTAAGACTTTTTTTTTACCTCCTCTATGGCAGGGAAGTGCTCAAGGAACTGTGCTACATATGTCATGATGGAATGTTCGTCTGGTGCACTGATAGTCACATCTGGGGTAGAAGACAAGGCATTTACCAGAGTTACTATAATACAAAGAATGTCAGTTATGCATGATTAATCATTACAAAAATATAAAAATGATTTCAAGCTTTCGATTTTGCTGCATTATCTTATACTTATATTATCTTATGCATTATCATTATACAAACGGCCACCACGTGCCCGCTATGACCCTTCTAAGAGCCGCTGTTTCCCTCTGCCTGAACTCTGATGCTCAACCTGCATTCCTCGACCTTGGTCAATGCTTGGAACTGGAGCCTTACGTCCGACTAAAAGGACAGATTGATGTATATTGGGGTTAAACTAACCAGAGCAGTGAATCCTACTACACAGCCGGCCACCCCACGTTCACTGAGTACCTCCCCCAATTGTTTCCCCACAACTCATCTTACGAAACCAAGGTTAATCTGTCTTCAGTTCTGTTGTACATCATGTGGATTCACCTGTTAGTTTCCATTAAAACAATAAATTTCTCTATGTGCATCGTCGTTTTTGCGTTTGAGTAAGGGCAATCGACGTGTGACCGTAATGGAGAACGTACTGTAAATTGATTTAATGTAACAACCCTTTTTAGGTTTATGAGACTGATCAGCAATTAATCTTCATCATTTACGTCAAACCGGAAGCAACGCGGGCTTCCTTCCTGGCGACTTCATCCAGTCCATATTAATTAGATTTAACTCTATCTGGTAAATAAAACTACACCGTACCTGGACGAAGCCTGAAACAAAAATTAATCTCCCAAGCACCAGTTACCACCAACACATGTTTTTCCCCTATTTCGTTTAAAAAAAAGGCCAAATATTATACAACTAAAATGTGATTTGAGAATAATTACACAGCCTCAGATTAATTAGAGTTTTAAAATTATGTCCCACACCTAACACAAACACACACACATGCACACACAGTGGAAACAGGAAGTATTCAAGCCTGAATTTTTTTTCCCCACTTTGTTCTATTGTAGCCATCCACCCATCCATCCACTCATTTTCTTATCCTCGCGAGGGTTGAAGGAGTCCTGGAGCCTATCCCAGCTGTCATTGAGCAGGAGGCGGGATACACCCTGAAATGGGTGCCAGCCAATCTTTTGCAGCCAGTTGCCAAAGTCAACAATTTTTTTTCCTCATTAATGTACCCTTGGCACTCCATTTTGACAGAAAAAAAGTTGAATATTTTTGCAGATTAATTAAAAGCAAAGCAAATTTATTTGGAAACTGCAATTCATATACAAGGTTGCTTCACATGATTAAAATTATTCCAATACAAAGAAAAAAAGATTTGAAAATAAAAAGTACAATTAAAAAAAGTCAAAGAAATATCATTGAAAAGTGGAAGTACTCTAAAATCCATGAGAAAAAAAAGTTTTTAACCTGGATTTGAAAACATTCACACACACAAAAGAAAAACAAAACAATATTACATAGCCATCAGTAATCAGACTCATTGTACAGTATTGAATAGAAGTACCCTTTTGAGCTAATGGTCTTTCAGGGAATGATGCAAAGGTTTTCTCACACCTGGATTCGGGGATCATAGGAAATTCCTCCTTGCAGATCCTCTTCAGTTCTGTCAGGTTGGATGGTGAATGTTGGTCGACATTCCATTTTCAGGTCTCTCCAGAGATGCTCAATGTGGTTTAAGTTAGGAATCAGGTTGGGCTATTCAAGAACAGTCACAGACTTCTGAAGGCACTCCATTATTTTAGCTGTGTGCTTCAGGTTGTTGGAAGGTGAACCTTTGGCCCAGTCCAATGTTCTGAGCACTCTGAAGAAAGTTTTTGTCCGATATGCCTGTACTTGGCTGAATTCATTTTTCCTTCGATTTCAACCACAAAATACAAGGGGACAGCATGCTGCTGCCACCACCATGCTTCACTGTTCGGACTGCATTGAATAGATGATGAGCTGTTCCTGTTTTTCGCCACAAATACCACTTAGAAGAAATGCCAAAAATTTCCATCTTGAGCTCATCAGACCAAAGAATCTTTTTTCTCATCACCTTGGAGTCCTTCAGGTGTTTATTATTTTTTTTTTTTTAAAGAAAACTCCATGCGGGCTTTCATGTGTCTTGCACTGAGGATAGGCTGTTGAGCCAATCGGCCATAAAACCTCAACTGGTGGAGGGCAGCATTGATGGTTGATATTCATAGCTGTCTCCCATCTCCCAACTGAATCTCTGAAGCTCAGCCACAGTGATCTTTGGGATCTTCTTTACCTCCCCCGATTGCTGAGTTTGGAAGGACAGCCAACTCTAGGAAGGGTTCTTAAGCCAAAAAGCTTCCATTTAAGGACTATGGACAAGAATTTGCTCTTATGTCCCTTGAGTGAGGCAGTTTTTTTTTTTTTTAACTTTGGCAAGACCTGTGCCTTGCCTCAATTCTGTTTATAAACTCTTCAGGAAGTTACTTTGACCTCATGATTTTCATTTGCACTGACATGCACGGTGAGCTATAAGGGTTTATATAGACAGGTATGTGCCTTTCCTAATTAAGTCCAACCAGTGTTGTACACACCCAGACTCCAATTAAGTGTAGAACAATCGCAAGGATGATCAGAAGAAATGGACAGACAGAATTGGAGTTAAATATGTGTGTCACAGTCTGAATACAGTGATATCTCTACTTACGAAATTAATCTGTTCTGGAAGTCGTTTGGTAATTGTAATTTTTCGTAAGTAGAAACGCTTTTTACATGTAAATACCCTCTGTTCCAACCCCCCCTGACCCCCCACCGTCGCCAGAAATAAACATTCCAAGTGTCCATAATGTAAATAATAATACAAAATTATGTTCATTTACCTTAAAAATAAGCATTCAAAGTGTATATAATGTAAGAATAAGAAAAAAATATGTTCATTTACCTTTGGCGTCGAGCTACGATGGATAGAGAATGGTGAGTGATAAGGCATCGTGGGGAACAGAGGAGGAGGCACGCATTCAACTTAATTCCACAAAAAATTACAAAATTCCAGAGCTGCTCTACCGCACGACTTTCAAACCAAGATAGAGTACAAGATGCTTACGTTTGGTGGAATTCAGCACCATTTTTTTCCTTCCATATCCTGAATTTCTTTTGTAACAAGAGACAAAATTTTTCTGGAGGCTTTTTGTAACCTGAATTTTTCGTTGGTAGAGACATTCGTAAGTAGAGGTAACACTGAACTTATGGCCGCATGATATTTCAGTTATTTTTTTCATAAATTAGCAAAAATGTAAACAATCCCATTGTTTCCCTGGCAGTTTGAATTTTTGTGTGGACATTAATGAAAAAGATAAAGGATTTCAACAAAATGCCTGCAATAAAATGGATACATTTAAGTGGGTCTGCAGATTTTCCGTCTCCACTGTGTGTGTGTGTACATATATGTTCACACACTACACAAACGTGTGCGCACACACACGGAATGAACTGATGAAGTGTAAGTGAAGTGAATCAGAATCAGCTTTAATGGCCAAATATGTAGCAACACACAAGGAATCTGTCTCCGGCAGTCAGTGCCACCCTGTTATGACATTCATGTTGAGTACTGAGAAGAACAACAAAAAAACAAGAACGAAGAACAATAGACATTCAATTAATGGGAAATAAGAGTCACAGTTATGTAAGATGCAGAATCTTCTAGCATTTGAAGCAGTTAAGAGTACTAATACTGATTGGACCAGTAGGATGTGAGAGTGTGTCCCAACAACAGTGCAATGCAGAAAAATAGTAGGTTCACTGATCAAAAACATAATGCCTTAGTTAGAAGAGGGAAAAACTTATTTGAATGCCTGCTAGTTTTGACGGAAGGAGCTGGATGGTCCGAAAGGATGCTGCCAGTTTTGGTCCTAGTTTGAGTGGTGTGCAAGTCTTCAAGATTGGGTAAGGTGGTGCTGACAATCCGTTGAGTGGTATTTATTATCCATGACAGTCAGAGCTTTTCCTTTTTTGTGGCAGCCCCAAACCAAACTGTGATGGAGGTAGACAGAACTAATTTGATGACCACTGTGTAGAATTGTCTCAGCAGCTCTCGTGACAGGCCGTGCTTCCTCAGGAGCCGCAAGGAGTACATCCTTTTCAGGCTTATTCTGAGGATGGATTTGATGTTCGTCTCCCACTTCAGGTCTTGGGAGACGTGACCAAGAAAGTTGAGACCAAAAACTTGGAGGTTGACACAAGACAGCTGGACAGTGTCAGGGGAGCTCTGGTGAAGGATGCCTCCTGAAGTCCACAATCATTCCTACAGTCTTTAGCGTGTTCAACGCCACTCTGTGTTAGGCTTTCCAAAGCTCCAGTCTCGCCACTACCTGTCAATATGCAGATTTGTCGCTGTCTTTGATGAGGCTGATGGCTGTGGTGTCATCTGTGAACTTCAGGAGTTTGACACCTGAGTGCCTTGAGGTGCAGCCATTTGTGTAGAGGAGTTCTTCTCAGTTATTTTCTGTCACGCCCCAATAGCAAGAGGAAAACAATTCGGCCCCCCTGCAACTATAAATATAATTTGTCTATAAAGATTTTATATGTACAGCTCTGCATAACATTGTATCCTAATTAACATGAAAGAAAACCAAAACTAAACTGGAAATTAATAGTTTAACTTAAAACATATAGAAACTTCTTTAACATTGTTTTTAGACTTTGACGGAAAAGATATTAAGCGCATCAATTTTTCTAAAATGAAAAAAAATCCTTGTTTAAACTAAACATTTTTGACTGACTTATTGCACCATTTGATAGTGAAAAATAAAATTAAATAAAATCAATAACTTCAAATTCAGTTAAGCAACATTAACTCAGGAATGCTATATATAAAACACTTCAACTTACTCAGCAAAAATGAATAAATCTACTATAGTGTAGGTCTTTTTGAACTGAGAAATTTTGGTATGCTACCTTGTACGATGCTAATAGTGCTCGCTGGTTTACTGAAGGAACATTCACAAAGTGGAATAATTGTCGGCAATATTCGGCACGTTATCCCAAACAAAAAAAAAACAAAAAAATCCAGCGGCTTATCAGCATGCTTGGGGTGTATGTAATGTTTAAGTGGCACATGAATTTATTTGGTTTCATGCTGTCTGGGCTGTGGAACTCCTGGTTCAGCTGAGAAGTACTGGCTGGCCAAGGAGAATTCAGCTTCGGTAGTCGCTGAAAGAACTTTGCTCGTGTTCTGGGGAAAGCAGGGGACATTGAGTCCTAGTTGATGCTGTTCTGCAGCATGGGAGGAGTTCAGTGAGGTCATGGAGAATGACTTCAAGATGGCTTTGAGAAAATTCTGGTCCACCATCCACAGATGTGTACTTGTTATTGATCCGTTGTGGTAAAGAGGGAGTTAAGTCGAAAGGCGAAGCTTTCAATTCACCAGTCAATAAGTTCCTACCTTCACCTATGGTCACGAGCTGTGTGTCGTGACTGAAAAAACAGAATCCCGGATACAAGCGGCCAAAATGAGTTTCCTCTGCAGGGTGTCCGGGCTCTCCCTTAGAGATAAATGAGAAGTTCGGTCATCCAGGAGGGTCTCAGTGTCAAGCCGCTGCTCCTCCGCATTGAGAGGAGCCAGATGAGGTGACTGAGGCATCTGATTCGTATGCCTCCTGGACGCCTCGTGGGTGAGGTGTTCTGGAAAATTCCCACCGGAAAGAGACCCCGGGGACAACCCAGGACACGTTGGAGAGATTATGTCTCCTTCCTGGCCTGGGGACACCTCGTGATCCCTCCAGAAGAACTGGATTGAGTGGCTGTGGAAAGGAACGTCTGGATTTCCCTGATGAAGCTACTACGCCTGCGACCCGACACAGAAAAGCGTTGTCTGCATCGCTGCAGATATTGCACAAATCTGCCTGTTGAGCTCCCACTCCATTCTTCCCTTCCATACTTAAGCTCCTCTTGTTGGGCAGGATCTTATCCTGGACCCGGAGAGGTTATGCTATCCTGTTCTGACTGAGGACCATGATCTCAAATTTGGAGGTGCTAATTTTAAACCGAGCCAATTTATACTCGGCTGTGAACTGCTCCAGTGAGAGGTAGAGATCATGGTTTGATGAAGACAACAGAACCACATGATCTCCAAAAAGGAGAGATGCAATTCTGAGGCCGCAAAACTGGACCCCTTCTACACCTTGCCTGCTCCTAGAAATTTTCTCCATTAAAGTTATGAACAAAATCAGTGACAAAGGTGAGCCGTGGAGGAGCCCAACCATCACCAACCAGGTGAAAAGAGTATCAGATCGACTGATGAGGCTGAAACATGAAATTGGGGGTGTTATATATAATGTGATTAGTGGCTATGCCCCACAGGTTGGATGTGACAGAGTTGAATGAGAAATTCTGGAAGGAACTAGACGAAGTAGTCCTGAGCATCTGAGAGAGAGAGAGAGAGAGTTGTGATTGGTGCAGATTTCAATGGACATGTGGGTGAATGAAACAGGCAAAAAGGATGGAAACGGCAGAAGTGAACACTTTGAGAAGAGGTGGGAACGGAGCGGAGGTAGAAGCACACAGGTGGATTATATTATGTGCAGACGATGTAAACTGAAGGAGGTTCCTGACAGTAAAGTAGTGGTAGGAGAGAGTGTAGCTCAACACCATAGAATGGTGGTGTGTAAGATAACTCTGTTGGTGGGTAGGAAGATTAAGAAGACAAAGGTAGAGCTGAGAACCATGTGGTGGAAGCTGTGAAAGGATGAATGTTGAAGAAGTGGGACACAGAGGACTGAGAAGAGGTGAATGAAATGCACTGAGATGTGACGTAGGGCAAAGGTAGAGGTAGCGAAGGCTAATCAAGAGGCATATGACGACATGTACGCCAGGTTGGACACGAAAGAAGGAAAAAACGGATCTCTACAGGTTGGTCAGACAGAGGGATGGAGATTGGAAGGATGTGCAGCAGGTAAGTGTGACTAAGGATTAGATGGAAATGTATGCTGAATAGATGGAAAGAATACTTTGAGAAGTTGATGAATGTAGAAAATGAGAGAGAAGGAAGAGTAGACGAGGCAGGTGTGAAGGACCAAGAAGTAGCAATGATCAGAAAGGGGGAAGTTAGAAAGGCACTGAAGAGGATGAATTTAAGGTAGAGGTGGGACTCCATCTGAGATCAGCTCTGAGCCACTTCCTGTTTGCTGTGGTAATGGATAGGGTGACAGATGAGGTTAGACTGGAATCCCCTTGGACCATTAGGTTTGCAGATGACATTGTGATCTGCAGTGAAAGCAGGGAGGAGGTGGAGGAACAATGAGAAAGATGGAGGGATGCACTGAAAAGGATAGGAATGAAGATTAGCCGAAGTAAAAAAATATATGTGCATGAACTAGAGCGGTGGAGGAGGAGGAGTGAGGCTCCAACTAGAAGGGATAGCCAGGGTGGATTACTTCAAATACCTGGGGGTCAACAATCCAGAGCAATGGTGAGTGTGGTCAGTAAGTGAAGAAAGGGGTCCAAGCAGATAGGAACAGCTAGCGGAACGTGTCTGGTGTATTATGTGACAGAAGAGTTTCTGGTAGAATGAAGGGCAAAGTTTATAAATCAGTTGTGAGGCCAGCTATGATGTACGGATGAGAGATGGTGCCACTTTAGAGACAACAGGAAGCAAAGCTGGAGATGGCAGAAATGAAGATGTTGAAGTTCTCTCTAGGAATGAGCAGGTTGGATAGGATCAGAAATGTGCTAATTACAGGGACAGCCAAAGCTGGATGTAGACTTCGATGGTTTGGACATGTCCAGAGGCGAGAGAGTGAGAAATATTGGTAGGTTGCTGAGGATGTAGCTGCCAGGCAAAAGAGTGAGAGGAAGACCATAGAGAAGGTTTATTGATGTTGTGAGGGAAGACATAAGAGCAGTTGGTGTTAGAGGAAGATGCAGGAGGTAGGCTTAGATAGAAAAAAAGATGAGGTGCTGTGGTGACCCCTCACGGGACAATCTGAAGGAAAAAGAAGATGTGGCAATAATGCAGATGAGTGAACTTCTCTCTCTGCCATCGTGTGTGTGTGCATGCGAGCGAGCGAGAGAGAGAGAGAGAGAGAGAGAAAAGGACAAAAAGAACTTTATCCTTTTATCTGTTTCATAGAACGAGGCTGGCCCTTTTTGACCTAACGGAAGGCAGACTGCGCCTCGAGAATTGCATTTAATTTTTGGATTGTTTAAAACCAGTGAAAGAGAGAGATGGGACTGCGCCATGTGTGTAAAGCAGTGAGAATGAGAAGGGATACGCGAGCAGTTGCTAGTGAGTACTGTTTTCAAGTTTAGCGAGGGCAACAGGGCAGGAGTGGTGTTTTAAGAGAAGACACAATGCTGAATGCTTGAAGGATCTAATAAAACCTTTTGAGCAGCAAACCGGTGCTTCATACTTTATTGTTCACGCCACCAAGGCATCTCCCCTGCATTTCCCGATCACGGTCAGGCAACTGTTGCAGGAAAGAAACAGCTGGCTGAAGGTGTCTGGTGTGTTATGTGACAGAAGAGTCTCTGCTAGGATGAAGGGCAAACTTTATAAAACAGTGGTGAGGCTGGCCGTTATGTATGGATTAGAGATGGTGGAACTGCAGAGACAACAGGTAGCAGAACTGGAGGTGGCAGAAATGAAGATGTTGAGGTTCTAGCTCGGAGTAAGCAGGTTGGATAGGATTAGAAATGAGCTCATCTTTGAGACAGCCAAAGTTGGATGTTATGGAGACAAGGTTCGAGAAAGCAGACTTCGATGGTTTGGACATGTCCAGAGATGAGAGAGTGAGTATATTGGAAGAAGGGTGCCGAGGATGGAGCTGCCAGGCAAAAGAGCAAGAGGAAGACCAAAGAGAAGGTTAATGGATGTTGTGAGTGAAGACATGAGGACAGTTGGTGTTCGAGTGGAAGAAGCAGGAGATAATCTTAGCTGGAAAAAGATGACATACTGTGGCGACCCCTCACGGGACAAGCCGATAGGAAAAGAAGCAGGTCAAAATTTTCAAAACTTCAACAATCCAGAGCAATGGTGAGTGTGGTAAAGAAGTGAAGAAATGGGTCCAAGCAGATTGGAACAGCTGGTGAAGGGTGTCTGGTGTGTTATGTGACAGAAGAGGTCAGCCTTGATGTACGGATTCGAGAGGGTGGCACTGAAGAGAAGACAGGAAGCAAAGCTGGAGGTGGCAGAAAATTATAATGTTGGGGTTCTCTCTCGGGGTGAGCAGGTTGGATAAGGTTAGAAATGAGATGACCCTAACCCTAACCCTCACCCTAACCCTAAAAAAAGACACACTGTGGCGACCCGTCACAGGACAAGCTGAAAGGAAAAGAAGATGTCGTCTTTGGCTTTGATCAAAAATTAACTTCTGACATATCCAGCTCTTGTCAAAATTATGGATGGTTTATGACAGGGGTCGGGAACCTTTTTGACTGAGAGAGCCATAAAAGCCAAATATTTTAAAATGTAATCTCAAAACAGGAATACAGTAAGTACGTGTGTATTTGCGCATTCATGTAGAAACCAACACTTTTCGTACAATAGTACTTCCGGTGCTGCATGGTTTTGCTGGTTGCTTTATCGTCTGTTTCATACGTCGTTAGACTGAGCTTCATGCAAGCGTTGAGACTTCCATCTGTTAATCGTGAACGTAATTCAATTTGATTTGCCATCATGATGGTACAATGGTGAACAGGGGTCTTGTAACAGATTAAGGCTATTTACATGTAAAATGCATTTCTATTTATGAAAGTTTCACATTATGACACGACATCCAGAACAGATTAATTTCGTAACTGGAGATACCACTGTATAAGAAATTGTCTTTGACCTCTGATGCTATGTCTTTTGAAAATCTTCTCCACAAGAAATGCACGGTCTTTTTGATATCTTCACTTTCTGAAGTTGTGGGGCGTAGCAAAATGGATAGTGTTTTTTCGTAAAACTCTGAAATCGTGGCATCTGACTGTCAAAATCCTGAAGTTCGCAGATGACACCACGGACATCGGTACAATCAAAGACTGATGACTCTGCATATCGACAGGAAGTGGCGAGACTAGAGCTTTGGTGTGGGTAACACAACCTGGTGTTCAACACGCTAAAAACTGTAGAGATGATTGTGGACTTCAGGAAGCATCCTTCACAACAGGTGCCCCTGACGCAGTCCAACTGTCTTGTGGCAACTGTCGAGACCTTCAAGTTTTTGAGAATTAAGAGTCTCAAAGGACCTTAAGTGGTGGACGAACATCAACTCCATCCTCAAAAAAGCCCAACAAAGGATGTACTTCTTGTGGCTCCTGGGGAAGTATGGTTTGTCATATGAGCTGCGAAGACAGTTCTACACAGGGGTCATCTAAACAGAACTGTGTACCTCCATCAAAGCCACGAAAAAGCACAAACTCATACTCAACGGACGCTAAAAATAGCTGTATGGATTATCGGCTCCACTCTACCCACTATTTGGGACTTACACGAACTAGGTCCAGAGCAGGCAGGATCCATTTGGATCCTCCACATCCTGGCCACCAGCCCTTTCAGCTCCTTCTGTCGGGAAAGGGCTACAGTTAAATGCAAGTCAAAACTAGCAGGCATTCGAACTGTTTTTTCCCTCTGGCAATGAAGTCATTAAATAAATCAGCAAATTTACCATTTTCTGCCCTGTGCCATTGTTGGGACACTGACTCTGATCCTGCTGGTTCAATCCATATTAGTATTAGTAATATATTTTGTAGACTATCACACGAGTCGTCACTTTAACCTGCTCCCTTTGCACAACTGTCATTGCACTGGTCTATTACGGGAACCGCGATGGGAAAAGAGACTCTGTACAAGCTTTACACAATGTGGGACGTTGACACATATGTTACCTGTTCTAAATGAAGATTTTGCATCTTGCACGACTCTTATAAGGAATAGTTCCTATAAATAAAAATGTCTCTTGTTCTTTGATCTTGTTGCTTTGTTGTTCTTTGTTCTGTATGTCATACCAGGGCAGCATCGACTGCCAGAGAAAGATTCCTTGTGTGTTTTTACACAGTTGGCCAGTAGAGTATTTGATTAAAGAACCCTTTTCCAGCATTGGTTTGTAAATTTTTGGGCTTACCGCTAATGGGTAGGATAACTTCGAAAGTTTTGACTACCTCAAGAGTCGTCTTGTCCTTCAACACGCATACAAAAGCCATTTTAGGAAACACATCTATGACCGTTAGCTAAGATTTAAATCCATCATTG
Organism: Syngnathoides biaculeatus; assembly: GCF_019802595.1. Taxonomy (NCBI): domain Eukaryota; kingdom Metazoa; phylum Chordata; class Actinopteri; order Syngnathiformes; family Syngnathidae; genus Syngnathoides; species Syngnathoides biaculeatus. The sequence continues at coordinate 1,215,262 of NC_084654.1, read as the reverse complement.
TACTCCCCCAAGGCCTTTATATTGCATACATCTGCTTGAAACTCATGCAGCGCTCTCGGTACAAACGCTGTTTATGGGGAAATTAATTCTAGCGGGTTTATGCAGGGTGTAAGCGTCCTGTTCTGATATAAAGGCTTTGATCTGAGCTGATTTTATCGCCATTTACTTTTCTCCCCATTTTTTCCTGCACAGATGTGTGGAGACGGTCAACACAATCTTTATCTTCTTCATTCACCTCTTCTCACTCATGATCAGATACGATGTTGTAGTAAATTGTGTCCAAGTGTTTATTATGACACAGATGCATCTTCAACCTGTTTTATTGAACATTCAGGTGACACAAACATCATAAAACAATCTTGAAAGAGCTTAACAAATCATTCTATATAAAAAGAGTAAGATTCAAGTGTATAAAATCATTGGATAAATATTGTGTAGTAATAGGTGGTTAATAATGTGTGAAAGCATTTTTCTTAGACTTGATAAGCATAAGGGTCTGGGAAAGGATAGAGGGTTGTACTTTTGATTCTAAGAGTTTGGAAATTCGATAGTTTGTAAGACAAATCAATCGGTCTGTCAGTGTCTTACGGTGTCTGTAAACAGAACGATGAGGGTTGGGTTGGCAGTTTTGTTTTGCATATGTACCGAATATTACTTCTAAAAGTTCTACCTTCAGATTTAACAGTTATCCCGGTTCCGCAGTTCCTCATGTGATGTTGTTTTACTGGCTCCATGTGTACACAGCTAGACATAGATAACTATATTGTTTTGAACCAACTGAGTTGCTCTGGGCCTTCATCATCACCCCATGAAGAAGTAAGCAATGGTGAAGATCGAACCAGTGAAGACTGCATACCTTGATCTTTAGGAGGGGTAAGGTAGACTTCAGTCACCTCCTTGTCACAGTCAGTTGATGAAGACATAAGATTCGGTCGGCTCATCAACAGTCATCTAAGGAGAGGTCAGCTCTCCCATGGTTGGAGTTGGGGCAAGGAAATCCTAAGTAGTCTGCTCGCTAACATCAACAACCAGGGTTAGGAAAGTCACAGCTAGGGTTAGGAAAGTCTTGAGTCGCCTCCTCAGCGCCGTCAACAAACGGGTTAAGGAAAACCTGAGTACTCTCATCAGTCATCAGCTGTTGGGTAAGGAGAGCTAGGGTAGCCTCTTCATTGCAGTCAGACTTCTCAGAACTAGAATTTATAATAATAGTATCATTATAGGTAGTCTGAGCACTTGTAGAGATTCTCATGCAGGACATTTCCACAGAACACTCTCCAGGCTGTCCTCTTGCAGTGAAGGGTTGCTACACAGTAGCCAAATGTCGATGCCAAAATGAGGTGCATTCATCGTTCTTGTTTTTCGGTTAATTGTTACCAAAACCACCCGCAAAAAGTGAAAATCCGCAAAGTAGCGGGGATGTATGTTTATGTCGGTACCAGAATGTTTAAAATATGTAAACAGTTTTTGTACTTTGCAGATGAGACAAAAATAGGTATTAAGTCAAATCTTTAATGATAAAACCTTATAAATATAATATATACAGTATTATAAATGTATAATATAATTATACATTTTAAAACACTTCCTGTATTATATCACTGTATATTTGCCATTCAACACTCAGACTTCTGCTGAAGCTGCCATGTGGGTGCCAGAATGTTCAATCAACAGTACAGCATTTATACTTTTCCCACTTAAGATAAAAATGACACGTTTCTAGTTAAACAATAAAATAACGTTTTTATTGCAGTACAGAAAGTCACATACCAAACACGTCTTCTTGTATAGCATCGAATGCCCGCAATGCCTTGTTTTGACATCACTTCCGTTCTGCTGGGGCTGCCGTGTGGATACCAGAATGTTAATCAACAGCACAGCTTTTATACATTGCCCACTTGAGACAAAATTTACAACACTACAAGTGTCTTGTTAAACCATAACATAACATTTTTTATTGCAGTACAGAAAGTCACAAAGCAACCGCATGGTCTTCTCGTGTAGCACCGAATGCCCGTGGCACGTTATTGTGTTGGCACTGTTGCATCACTTCCATTTCACTGGTGTGGCGCCCCCTCCTGAGAAGAGGAACTTTTCCTCCCGAGGAGAACGCGGGACGTGTCTCTCTCACAATCTCCACCCAGTTTTAACCAAATCTCCACGAATCCTCTTTTTTTTATTTCCTTAGAGCGGTCCGAAATGTAACAAACTCAAACACGTGATAAATAGAGCAACTGTAAGTCGATAAAGAAACTACCGTAAGCAAATAAAGCCAACGCAAGTCAATAGAAGCACATTAAGCACTGCAAAACAGCATTCAAAGCAAAACAGGAGAGCGAATACAGGGTTCTTACACTTCCAGAGAATCAAAATTCCATGAATTTTCAATGACTTTCCAGCTACTCAATTCAAAATTCCATGACTAATATTGGATTGACTGTTTGTGGCAGACTGGAATATTTCAGCTATATGATCGTGTGTTGCCACTTAAATAATAAGGGCCAAAGCTTAACAATGTAGTAGGTGCATCATAATGACTGAAATTTATGGTTATTAAAAATATAAACTATAATTACAAGTGTATAAAAGTATTGTTGATAAGAAGCTCATTGGCTTAGTGTGTAATAAGCAGGGTCATGGGCATGCTTTTACAAAGTCATTCACCTTTTAATTTGCTTATCTTATCACTACAACATGGCAGTAAACTACGCATGTAAGTGGTTTCTTACCTGCTGTGTTGCTCCACTTTAATTGGCATGACAGTGCAATTCTTCAACTATTATGTCAGCATTATTATTATTTTTTTTTATCCCTGCATTGAAAAGAACAATAAATTGGCTCGGAGGAGGGTAGTCCATGGTATTTGTGGGAGTTGCAAAACAGCGACATACACTCCAGCATCCTGGTACTTGCATTATTCTTTTCAAATCACATAATTTGGAAGCCATTTCTTTTTAAAGGATAATGTTGTTAGACGAGTTGGAAATTAATTCTAAACCTGTTACTAATGGACATATTTTCGCTGTTGGCAAGTATCATATAGTAATTGTAGTAAAACACAGGCACACACACTTTCACAGTTGGATATGTGTTTTGATAAGAGCTTATAGAAGGTGGTCTTGTTGGGGGTACAATGCTGGTGTTAATAGCACCCATGAGAAAAGTACCCTTAGCCACAATGCTGTTTTTTATTGCCCAAATGAGGTTTTAAAACATATATTTTTAAATATTGTCAGCGCACTTGACATATTTATGATTCAGAGAATTGCCACCTTCGCATCTGTTTTGATAAGACCTTTTTGACGGAAGGAATACCATGATGATCTGCCCCTATGAGGATAAAACTGTTGGACCACTGTTGTTTTTTTCTTGACGAGATGATAAACCATCGTTTCCCTTTGTTACTACAGACACCCCCGAACATGATCTCACACCCCAACAATGCCAGGAAACATAAGCTCACCTTGTTTTCAACGGATGTGAACCCATTTTGTTCTCAGACGATGCTACTCTTTGTTAACGGAGGCGAACTCAGTTGGCATGTGTCCCTACAAGTGATGTCGACAAACACGTGCGCCGGCTGCGTGACAAGGGATGACCTCATAGACAATAATTTTTATAAGAGCCGGATATGTCATAGACAACCATCATTTTGACAGGAAATGGATATGTCAAATAATTTTTTGATCAAAGACAAATATGACGTCATAGGCAATAAATCATTTTTTGATCAAAGCGGGCCTTTATTAGTCTCTGCCATTAACCACGAGAAAGAGTTACTGTATTTAAAATACAGAGCTAGCTTTTTGTATTTTTGTCTGTGCTTTCATTCTTGATGAGGGTGTGCCAATGTGGCCTCTTAACATTATACACCGTCTCTTCCTGCACTATTTGATTGATTGAATAAACAAATTCAAAGGCGTAACTTCCTTTGCCCGGACGTGGGCCACCGAGCCCCCCCTTTGGAGCGAGGCCTGAAGGTGGGGCTCAAAGGCGAGCGCCTGGTGGCCTGGCCTGCACCCAATAGGCTCGGCCGAGCACAGCCCGAAAGGGTAAAATGGGTCCTCCTCCCATGGGCTCACCACCTGTGAGAGGGGCCAGAGGGGTGGGGTGCGAAGTGAGTTGGGCGGTGGCCAAGGGTGGGGACCTTGGTGATCCGATCCCTGGCAAGAGAAACTAGCTCTAGGGACATGGAATCCCACCTCTTTGGCAGGGAAGTAGCCCGAAAATGTCTGACTAGATATAGTTGGACTCACCTCGATGCATCGCTTGGGCTCTGGCACCACTCCTTTTGAGAGGGGTTGGACTCAGTTCAACTCTGGAGTTGCCCTCAGGGAGAGACGCCGAGCAGGTGTGGGTATACTTATTGAGCCCCGGCTCGGGGCTTGTATGTTGGGGTTTACCCCGGTGGATGAGAGGGTAGCCTCCCTCCAACTGCAGGTAGGGCAATGGGTCCTGACTGTTGTTTGTGCTTATGCACCAAATAGCAGTTCAGAGTACCCACCCTTTTCCTTAGAAGGAGTGCTGGAAACCGCCCCCTCTGGTGATTCCATCATTCTGCTTGGGGACTTCAATGCCCACGTGGGCAATGACAGTGAGACATGGAAGGACGCGATTGGAAAGAACGGCCCCTCCGATCAGCACTCATATGGTGTTCTTTTACTGGACTTCTGTGCTCATCGCGGATTGTGCATAATAAACAAAATGTTCAGGCAGAAGGGTGTTCACATGTCCAACTGGCACCAGGACACCCTAGATCGCAGTTCGATGATTGACTTTGTGGTCATGTCATCAGACTTGTGACCGCATATCTTGGATACTCAGAGAGGGGCGGAGCTGTCAACTGATTACCACCTGGTGGTGAGTTGGCTCCAATGGTTGGGTGAAGATGCCAGTCCATTGTGGCAGGCCCAAACGTATTGTGAGGGTCTGCTGGGAACGGCTAACGGATTCTCCTACCAGAAGGAATTTTAACTCCCACCTCCGAAATAACTTTGCTCCCGTCCAGTTACTGAGGCGGCCGACTGGAGCTGTGGCCGTAAGGTGGTCGGTGCCTGTCGTGGCAGAAACCCATGAACACGTTGGTGGACACCAACAGTGAGGGATGCTGTCAAGCTCAAGAAGGAGTCCTATCAGGCATTTCTGGCCTGTGGGACTGCCGAGTCAGGTGATAGGTAGTGGCTGGCCAAGCGGAAGGCAGCTTCGGTGGTTGCTGTGGCAAAAATCTGGGCATGGGAGGAGTTCGGTGAGGCCATGGAAAATGAGTTCATGACGGCTTTGAGGAAATTCTGGTCCACCGTCTGTCGTCTCAGGACGGGGAAGCAGTGCACTGTCAACACTGTCTTTAGTGGAGACGGGGCGCTGTTGACCTCAAGTCGGGGTGTTGTGAGTCGGTGGGGAGAATACTTCGAAGACCTCCTCAAATCCACCAACACGCCCTCCCACGAGGAAGCTGAGTCTAGGTGCTCTGAGACGGGCTCTTCTATTTCTGGGGTTGAGGTCACTGAAGTGGTATGAGCTGTGCGTCGTGACCGAAAGTACAACATCCCGGATGCATCGGGACACTATCATAGTCAACAGCGTTGACCTGCTGTGTTAGTACGTATGTGAATTGGATGGATGTTGCAGCTAGCAACCTCTTACTCATTGAATCACATCGCGATTGACAAAATGGTACAAACTGAATAGTTGTAGGTTATACTTAAAATCTGGGTTGGATTTTCATTTTTTGGGGTGCAATGCAGAATGTCTGTGCACAGAGACCATATTAGCAGTGCGCAATTGTGCACATGCGCATCTTAGATGGAACATTGCCGCTGATATTCACAATTACAGTTTGGGACTAAAATTCTGCATTCAATCAGGCAAATCCAAATCATTGTGGCTTCAGCACATTGGACATGTTCCGCTTAAAGTTCAATTTCTGCCCTGTCAAATGCAGCGGCTGATTATTTTCCAAATACAATCTTGATCAGGCATCGGCAGCCTTTGTGACCTGGAGTTCTTGTTTGCAATTTTCTTCTCAGCTAGTGTTCCATTCAGCCCAAATGCAAAGTTAAATTATGACACAAAATACACTTGCAACTTATCTACATGAAACACATCTGACTTTCCATGGTTTCCAATACAATGTGCGATGCTTTCTTCTATCCTGTGAATTACAATAGTGGTAAAAATTTCAAGGGAAGTAGCTTGTTTACCATACCTGGACACAACACGTTCAATTGACTCTGCTCTATGTGCTTTGTCTCTGAAAGTCTTCTCATGCTTTATTTTAAAATACCACGAAACATTTGGTGATCACAACGTAACATTCTCACAAAATAAACTGCACACAGAATGGTCTTTCAAAAATACAAACCCAAATCATCTGTCCACGTTCCAGCTCCTTTCGTCGGATAGGCGCTACCGATCAATGCAAGTCAAAACTAGCAGGCATTCAAACAGTTTTTTCCCTCTGGCAATTAAGTCATTAAATTCTTGATCATCAAACCTACTATTTTTTACCTTGTGCCATTGTTGTGTGTTGTTGGGACACACCCTCAAATCCTGCTGGTCCAATCAGTATTAGTATTAGTAATATATTCTGTAGACTATCGCTCAACTCGTCACTTCAAACTGCTCCCTTTGCACAATTGGCATTGCGCCGGTCCATCACGGGAACCACAAACGGGTAAGAGCACTCTTTACAAGCTTAACATAATGTGGGGCGGTGATGCACGCTTAACTGTTCTAAATGAAGAAGAATGCATCTTCCACATCTGTGATTCTTAAAAGAAATCATTCCTATTAACTGAATGTCTCTTGTTCTTTGTTCTTGTTACTTTGTTTTTTGTTCTGATTATCGAATCAGGGCGGCACCGACTGCCAGAGACAAATTCCTGGTGCGTTGTTACACACTTGGCCAATAAAGCTGATTCTGATGAAATTTTGAAAGCCCTATTTTTTGCCTTGTTTGTCAGCTGGTGGTGGCATGATTGACATTTGTGCTGAGTGGCTCTTTGGAAATGTGGGCAGGATCACGAATACAGCGCTGCAGGGACTGTGGGCGGAAGCCGTCACTCAAGCTCAATAAATCATGGCATACATAGAGTCAAACAAAGATCGCATTGCATGGCACATTGTATTGCAACCATCAATCCATCAGTTTTCCAGGCTGCTTATCCTCAATATATATCAATATACAGTATTTGACCTAAGAAAATCATGTTTGGTAAATTAGAAACTATATCGAGAGAAAATAGAATCTGCAAAATAAAGAAATTCAGTTTTTCCAACACCTTATCACAGTGGTATTGTATTTTAATTTGATGGTATGTTAGATTACAAGTAAAATTACAGAAAATTACCTCACCTTTCGGCTCCAGAAGGCATGGGATACCCAAGCTGTAGTGGGCAATCCTAAATGCATCCTCAAGATTTTCTCTGGCATTTCTCATTAAGGCCTTCCTCATGTCTACTAAGCTGGAGTCAATGGATTTGATGATGGCAAGGAAACCAAGACCACTTGTCCAACTCTTTCCAAAGTCTTGAATTGCAATACCGTACCTTAGGAACAGAAGTGGTAACAGCCACAAATTTAATGTTGCAGAGAATGAGAAAATAAAAAAAAAAGCTCACACTCACCTGCGGGTTTGCTTTTGTGCCCACTGCAGCAATTTTTTAAACTGCCTGCTGTGTTCTTCTGTGGTTGTGGTCACCATCTGCCCTACAGCCATTGACGTGTTGCAGTTGGATCGGTGAGTGCTGGTCGGTATGGATGAAAAACTGGAGGTAGAGGAAAACTGGCTCCGTAAATTACTAGTCAACTCCTTAATCTGTCATGACACAGACAGTGATATGATAATTAGTTTGATTGGCTTTTAATTGATGGCTTCGCAAGGGATTTGAGATGAATGGTAGAAAAGCAATCAGACTCATATTGTATTGGAAGTAGATGAAGAATGGTAAAATATGGAAGCCACAGATGGAAAACTGCTTGACAAACTCCGTTATCTTGTAAGTTAAACTAGGAAAAAAAGAGTGTGTGGCCGAGCAGCAGGTCGTCGTTAGAGAACGTTCTGCGTGCTGCCAAAATGAAACCAGTGGCTTCTCCTTTTCATTTTTTGTAGGACATATGTGAATTGTGCCATTGGATGTACCAACCAGTCACTCCTCACTTATTGAACCACATTGCAAAATGCCACAAACTGAATAGCTGTATGCTATACTTTCAATTTACGGGTAAAGCAGAATATCTGTCCGAAGAGACCACATCACCAGTGCGCAACTTAGAGGGAACAGTGGCTGATGTCTTCTTTTTTTTTGGCACGCTGTCCAGCAATCGATGAAAACTGCCTTGCGATCGACATTGAGCACCCCGGCTCTAGACCAAGTGGCATCAATATCACTGCTCCCCTGCCTCAGTAGATGACAACAGAGATGCGAGATTCAACCTCACACATAGACACAAAATAAATTACAAGCCAGGACCATCAAAGCTGAGACACAGACATCTAGTTTTGAACGATAAATTAATTAATCCTGAAGAGGCACACCCAGAAAAGATTTCTCTTTCATGCTATTCTGTGACACCTGCCCATCTGGGCTGGGACAATGGACGGTGTACTAGTTACACCTGCAAACCTGGATGAACTAAACAGAATCTTCACTGGACTTGATTGTGAAATACCATTGTACAGTGAAAAAAACGAGTATTTGAACACCCTGCTATGTTGCAAGTTCTCCCACTTAAAAATCATCGTAGGTGCATGTCCACTGTGACAGAGATAATCTAAGAAGAAAAATCCAGAAATCACAATGTTTGATTTTTTCAACGATTTATTTGAGTGATACAGCTACAAATAAGTATTTGAACACCTGAGGAAACCAATGTTAATATTTGGTACAGTAGCCTTTGTTTGCATTTACAGAGGTCAAACATTTTCTGGAGTTGTTCACCAGGTTGGCACACACTACAGGAGGGATTTTGGCCCACTCCTCCACACAGATCTCTAGATCAGACAGGTTTCTGGGGTGTCGCAAAGAAACACGGAGTTTGAGCTCCCTCCAAATATTTTCTATTGGGTTTAGGTCTGGAGATTGGCTAGGCCATGTGTATATGCTTCTTACGGAGCCACTCCTTGGTTTTTCTGGCTCTGTGCTTCGGGTCATTGTCATGTTGAAAGACCCAGCCATGACCCATCTTCAATGCTCTGATTGGGGGAAAGAGGTTGTTCCCCAAAATCTCACAATACATGGCCACGGTCATCCTCTCCTTAATACAGTGCAGTTGTCCTGTCCCAATGCAGAAAAACAGTCCCAAAGCATGATGCTACCACCCTCAGGCTTCACAGTAGGGATGGTGTTCTTGGGATGGAACTCATCCTTTGTCTTCCTCCAAACACGGTTAGTAGAATTATGACCAAAATGTTCCAGTTTGGTCTCATCTGACCACAAAACCTTCTTCAATGGCTCCTCTGTATCATCCAAACGGTCATTGGCAAACTTAAGATTGGCCTTGACATGTCCTGGTTTAACCAGGGGAACCTTCCATGCCATGCATGATTTCAAACCATGACATCTTAGTGTATGACCAACCGTCACCTTGGAAACAGTGGTCCCAGCTCTTTTCAGGTCATTGACCAAGTCCTGTTTTGTAGTCCTGGGCTGATTCCTCAACTCTCTAAGGATCATTGAGACCCCACAAGGAGGTGATCATATCCAAAAGTTTCACTTTTTCCACTTTTTCGCTGATCAAAACACTTGTTTTGAAGGAGCTGGAAGAGCTGGTGACCAGGACGTGGAGGGTCTGAAAGTATCCTGCCCACTCTGGACCTAGCTTGACTGGCATGCAAGGATTGAAGGGTGTGAAGGGTGGTGCCGACAAACTGTTCAGCAGTTTTGATTGTCCTTTGCTGTCAGAGTTTGTCCTTTTTTGTGGCAGGCCCAAACCAGACTGTGATGGAGGTACACAGTACTGATTGGATGACCGCTGTGTAGAACTGTCTCAGCAGCTCTTGTGACAGGCCGTGATTCCTCAGAAGCCGCAAGAAGTACATCATTTGCTGGGCTTTTTTGAGGATGGAGTTGATCTTCGTCTTCTACTTCAGGTCCCGTGAGACTGTAATTCCCAAGAACATGAAGGTCTCGACGGTTGAAGCAAGACAGTTGGACAGGGTCAGGGGCAGCTCTGGTGAAGGTTGCCTCCTGAAGTCCATAATCATGTCTACAGTCTTGAGAGTGTTCATCGTCAAGTTGTGTTGGCCACATCGAAACAACGATAGCTCGCCTCAGTGGCTTCAGGTGGGCATTAAAACAACGTGAGCTCAAATTGTATAAATATAAAAAAAAAAAAAAAACAGGAGAGCGCACACAATTGAAATGGTCACTTTTTATTTTAAATTTGCCCATTACCCTCGTTTCTACGTAGTTTGAGGTCACTTGGGCGAGAGGCTGCGCTACGGAACCAAACTCTTGGCATTCAAAAAAATGTTTCACCACAAACACCATGGATGGCACAGAGGATGACATGCTGTGGGAGCAGAATAGGATTACTGTTCATGAATTCTTGATACTAAATACCTCTTTTTGTCTCAAATATGCAAAGTACAAAAACTTTATATATTTTACCTACACAGACATATATCCCCCACTACTTCACGGTTTTTCGCTTTTAGAGGGTGGTTCTATTTCCAATTAACTGCAAAAAAATTAGGGATTACTGTAAAAGCTATTGAGATCGTCAGCTAAACCACTCTTGTTTTCTACTGGGGGGGGTCCATCGCTTGTAATGAGTGGGAGATTGTAATCCGTGCCAGACTCATTTGGCGTCATTAGGGCCAAGATGTTTTTCCCGTTTAGCTGCATAGTTCCTCTTTGCAATGTTAATTTCTTTTGTCAGCAGGTTTCTAGTGCGAAGGTAGAGGGCCCTATACCCAGTACGATATGCAACCTCTTTAGCCACACACTTATTTTGCATTTCTTTACTGCTGTTGCAATTTCTACTGACTAACGGTAAAAGTTTTTCGTTGTTTACCATAATTTTTTTTCGTAAAGAAGCACATTTTCCATGACTGGCTCCACCCAGTGTTGAAAGTGCAAAAGAGTTGAGCTCAAGCTTCTCCTGCTCTTATTCAATTGCATTTTCAGAATTTGTTGCGGCCCACGACTGGAGGCCCCGTAGCTCAGTGGTTAGAGCACTGGTTTGGTAAACCAGGGGTTGTGGGTTCGTATCCCACTGGGGCCTTCACTCCCTGAGAAGGGTTGCGTCAGGAAGGGCATCCGGCATAAAAATTGTGCCAGACATATATGTGCGTTCATCTGAGATGATACGCTGTGGCGACCCCGAAAGGGACAAGCCGAAAGAAGACATACATAGAGCTCGTGCCATATTGCTGGTCTAACAAAGCATTGTTGACAGTTAATTCTGTTGAGACAAAACAAAAATGTCTTATAGCTCGACATCCGGAGTTTTTTTCCGATACAGTTAAACATTTAGAAGGTTTTAATAAATGTAGTTATGTGGAAAAAATTAGAGACATTTGGTATAGAGTACCCATATTTAATGCCGAAGTTGATGTTTTCACCGATAAGAAATTGGACTGTTAATTCGCTTCCGCTTGTCTTGGACAACTGGATATACACATGCAACTGGTGAATAAGACGTTGAGATTTACACAGAAAAGTTCGACAGCATATAAAACGCATACAAATACTTCGTTGCTGGATCTGTTTTAAATCAGGACTAAATCCCAAATAGTGACGGACCCAGTCATATTTTTTCGATACAAATACCAATATTTAAATAAACAACCCGTGGTTTTACACAAACTAGTATTCATTAACTATGAAAGGAAAAAAAATTCAGCCTCCATACACAGAAGAGTATTGCTGCCACACGCTTACCTCCTTAAACCTCTCTGAGACAGACATTTTTTTCCCAATACGCATTGTTCTCAAATGAGTCAATTTGGCGTTATAAATATTTGACAAATTGAGATTGCAAAGAATAATTCCTACCTGAAATGATTGCTACACAGGCGTGTGCATTTCGTTGGGCACCATCCATCACGTGCATGATCTCTATACACTTTTCCTTTTTTCAATACAAATACCAATATTTAAATAAATGACCCCTGGTTTTCCTCCTGGGGAAAAAAAATTAGGACAGGAACTCATCTTCTCCGTAGACGAAAGTGTATTGCGGCCACACGTTACCCTCCGTAAACCTCTCTGCGACAGATGTTTTTTTTTTTTTTTTTTTTTTTTTGATAGCATTGATCTCAAATGAGTCAATTTGGCATCATAAATAATTCTTGGTTATTTGAGATTGAGAAGAATAATTATTAACTGAAATTAAGTGATCGCTACACAGGCGTGTGTATTTGGTTGGGCACTATCCATTACGTTTCATTGCCGAAACACATAAATCTTTTCTGGTCTTTTCAGCTGGTTTTCTATAGAATGATCTCTCAAGATGTGTCTCGTCTGCTGTGACAGCCAGCAGCACAATAGGTCTCGGGCATTGTGAATCTTCTGCTCCAGTTCAAAGTCTCCCACAATGTCGAGCAGCTCTGTTTGAGGAGCAATATGGCGCCGTGAAAAATGGTGATGTCACGTGCACAAGCTCTATATTTCCAGGGCCTTTTTTTCCTTTTCTTTTTTTGAATGGAATTGCACAGGCTGTGAGACTTTCTTGTCATGGTTGATCTCATTCTGAGAGCAACAGCATTTATGATAAAGGACAGATGGAAACAGTCAGCACAGATGAAAGAGGTTTTTAAACAGGAAGACGAAAGAAAGATTATTAACCTGGAAGAAGAGAATGATGTTCCAAATAAGTCCTAGGATGATGGATGAGTTTCCATCCACAACATCAGCAGCATCAATACTGATAAGCTTTACCTATTGAGCAGAGTATGCACACATTATTTTCCACGCATAAATACTTCAGATACTGATAATATATCAAAATGTATCAAAATGATAAAATTTTTTAAATAATGGCACATGTGAAATGCACTTTGCACAAACGTGGAATAAATTAATATGTATTGGCTAGGGCTGCACAACTAAACATTTTAGTCGTGATCAAGATTTTGGCTTCACAATTAAATGAGACCGATAGTCTGCGTTTTTTTTTTTTTTTTTTACACATTTAAAATCCAGAATCTGCTGTATCAGGGGGCGAACGCTTCATTAAGTTCACATTACAAGGGAGCGGGGCCCAGGACTCCGCACCGGATAGTGTGAACCTTTCTGTCATTCTAGAGAAGCAAGTACAGCAAAGATTGGAGCCAGCACCTCAGATACGGATCGATATTTATTTTCTGGACATATTTTTATTCAAGGAAAGAGATTTTAAACAAGACACCATGTCAAAAGTGTAGTTCAGTACAACACAGTTGCCCTGCAAGGTAACAATCTGTTAAACCATTTGAAAAAAAACAAACAAAAAAACCCAACTGAAGATGAAATCTCTAAAGTGGCATTAAATACATTGTATGAACAGTGTCTGCGGTCAGGCCAGTCTGCAGTTGAGATCAAAATATTAATATAGTGATCATAATATTGATTAAAATCTTTAACTTCGGAACCGCTTATCCTTACATGGATCGTAGGAATGTCCAAATATATACCACCTGGCTCTGGGTGAGAGGCGACATGCACCCTGATTTAAACCTACAAAAAGTCTTACAATGCATGTTTGTATGTGGGAGGAAACCATAGTACCTGGAGAAAAACCCATGCAGGGATGGGGAGAACATGCAAACTTCACACAGGCAAGGCCGCATTTGAATTCAGATCCTAAGAAATGTGAGGCAAAAGTGGTAACCAGTATTCTACCGTGAGGCCTATTGATCAAAATAGTCCTGATTGTTTTGGCCATCATCATGCACTGGTTTGGTACACCAGGGGTTGTGGGTTCATATCCCACTGGGGCCTCCACTCCCTGAGAAGGGTTGCGTCAGGAAGGGCATCCGGCGTAAAAATTGTGCCAAACATATATGTGCGTTCATCTGAGATGACACGCTGTGGCGACCCCGAAAGGGACAAGCCGAAAGAAACTTACTTACATGCAGCCCTTGAATACTGTTTTGTGTACTTTGTTGCACACATGTGATGTTTATCTGAGTTTGACCAATCAGACATGACCTTAAATGCTGCCATTCACCCCCCTATGTAGTCTTTTTTTCTGTTGGCCAGAGCGGACCCAAGGGTGCATAGTCACAATCTCAGCAGCAGCAGAAACAGTAAAAATTGCAGATGTGGGAGGAGAGGAAATAAACAAGGAGAAAAATAAAAAAACAACTTGTGCCTAAAATTTAAAACTCGTCTGAAATTGGGGCGAATACAAATGCATTGCTAAATTTGCTGCATAAAAAAAGTATTTATTTCATGAGATAAAAGTTTCTTGATGTCTTCATGTCAAATATTGCAATAATATCGCTAATGCAAAATCAACTCACATTGCATGTTTTTACAATTTTGTGTAGCACTAAACTCAGCAATGAAAAAAGGAGCATTCTCACATTTTTGGGATAACATAATTCTGGCACTCACATTTCTCTCCTCAAGGAAAGACAAGACTTTGGCAATATTGTTAAGTCTGAAGATTCGATGGGATGACTTCTTCAACCCATGAAGCTGGACCATCGTGTGAAACAGTGACACCAACAAAGCAAGTATTATCTTTCAATATTCATTGACATTTATGTACAAATAAAGAGTAAGAGTCTGACCAGCTTGCATCCTGAAAGCTCCTCCAGAAGAGCCATGAGGATACGTCCATCCTGGATATCTTGGAAAAGATCTTGGACTTCAATGGGCGGATTACACTGAGCATGGAAGAAAACAGAAAAGAGTTGAAAATGCAATTAGCACAGGCGGGAGGCAAAGAATACTAAAAAGTTTAACTGTAACTGTAAATCTGACAGCAGTATATGATGATATGCAGTAACCCCAATAGGCACAACTAGATTCAATGACCGCATAAAGGTGGGTGGTAGGTGGTATGCCAATCCATTAGACACATTTTCCGAATTATAAGAGCTTCTGGACAGTGGTTGTAAGTATTTATGTTTCAAACACTAGGGGTGCTGCTGGATTCAATGTACAATGATTATGCAAAGTATTCAGAACCCCTTAAAATTTTCATTGTTATATTTCAGCCATTTGCTGAAATCCTTTGAGCTCATTTTGTCATCATTGTGAACACAGCAACTTATATTGACAGGAAAACAACCGAATTGTTATTAATGCTGATTTATGAAAAGCGAAAAGCTGAAATATCACATAGCCATGAGTATTCACACCCTTTGTTGTGCCTCTGGGGGGGACTGGAGGCTGTGTTCCAACTATAGGGGGACCACACTCCTCAGCTATTCAGTCTATTCAGGGGTGCTGGAGAGGAGGGTCCGTCAAGAAGTCGAATCTGACATTCAGGAGGAGCAATGTAGTTTTCGTCCTGGCCATGGAACAGTGGACCAGCTCTACACCCTGCGCAGGATCCTCAAGGATGTATGGGAGTTTTCCAACCATGTCATTCATTGCTAGTTTGTTGTTCCTCGATGTTACGTACCCGCACTCCTTGTTCCACGTTTTTGACTTACCGAAAGGACCTTGCCTTTTGCCTCACGTTTTGGATATGGTTGTCTTTTGGACTGATCGCCTGTGTACCGACCTTTTGCCTGCCATTAAAATCCTCTGATCGCACAAAAATTTGTCATGAGTCTTGCATTTGGGTCCTCTCCCCTGTTTGGCCCTTGATAGTTTATTTTCATTTACAGGATGCTTTTTTTCACTTACAAGGCATGGTTTTTTTTTCATTCACAGGTTGTTGTTTTGTTATTCATTTTCAGTACACTGTATGCTTTTTTCGTTTACGCTATTTTTTTTTTCGTTTCTTAAATGTTTTAACGGTTTTAGCCTAACCCCTAACCACACATTCAATAAATTTTTCTCAGACAGAAATTAACAATTTCTCACATTTCTATTGTTCAATGTTGAAATCGTCATGCAATAAAAATAGCACACTACTGTATTCTAGAATAAAACCAAAGATCAAAACCTGTTTGAAGCCAAAACATTTATTTTGGAAAATAAATAAGTAAGCATCCCTCAATCCATTTTCTTCCGCTTTATCCATGACCATGTATATTCTACATAAACATTATATCATTTAGAAAGTAATTTGATTTTAATAATCTTTGAGGTTGGACACGATAAATTATTAATATCGACTCACACGTATTTTACAGTTCCTCTGGCCACGCCTCAATATTGGATCATTCAGAGATCCTCACTGAACTTCTGGAATGAGTTTGCTGCACTGAAAGTAAAGGGGCCGAATAATATTGCACACCCAACTTTTCAGTTTTTTATTTGTTAAAAAAGTATAAAATATCCAATACATTTTGTTCCACTTCACAATTGTGTCCCACTTCTTGATTCTTGGCAAAAAAAAAAAAAAATGTTACATCTCTATGTTTGAAGCCTGAGATGTGGAGATTGAAAAGTTCAAGGAGGACGAATACTTTCACAAGGCACTGTAGATATGCGACGACCCGGCCGTTCATTGAACAGTGCGATGGATCTGCCTGTGCTTGAATGAGAAACTATCTGTAGTACGATATGCGCCACTAATTTGTGTCTAAAAGGCTCATTTATTATTGCACCAAAACACACAGATGATGAAAAAGGAGTCCATAGTCTAACTTGGTGTATTTTCACAAATAAGGATTTTAATGGACGAAATCTGTTTAAAATGTTGTCAAGTTAATTTGAGAGCAATAGCTGGTCATAACTTGCTTCACCCTAATTATCATTTCATGTGCTAAACTGACGCCATAACTAGACAGTACCCGTCCAAACCCCAATGCAGTCACAAATCTCCCAGGATGTCATGAGCAAAACCGCCAAACTTTATCCTGAAAGCTGTAAACCAGTGTCTTTTGTTTTGATTGGGCACAAAATGCTTAAAACACAAATGTAAAAGGGATGGACGGTTCTGTTTGCTGGACTGATATGGGTGTTTGAGCTGTAGAAGTTTGTGAATATGAACAGATTTTTATTTATTATAAAGTTGGATGTTTGGAGACAAGGTGAGAGAGAGCAGACTTCGATGGTTTGGACATGTCCAGAGGCGAGAGAGTAAGTATATTGGTAGAAGGATGCTGAGGGTGGAGCTACCAGGCAAAAGAGCGAGAGGATCCAAAGAAAAGGTTGATGGATATTGTGAGGGAGGACATGAGGACAGTGGAAGTTAGAGAGGAGGATGCACGAGATAGGCTTAAATGGAAAAAATTACACAGTGTGGCGACCCCTAACGGGACAAGCCGAAAGAAAAAGACGAGGATATCCACAGGTGTGCATGTAAATGCTGCTGCATACCTATGCAAACAACAGATCATTTGCTTCTTTTACAGTTTTATTTAGCAGCATCTCTTTCACCCAATCACTTAAAGTATTTTCTTCTGACTGTTGCACTGGCCGCTCTACCACGGGCAGTCTAATCTAATCTAATCTAATCTAATCTAATCTAATCTAATCTACTAGATACTATTTCAAATGGGAAAAGTCCTTTATCTGTTGGGGTTATTTTCATATACAGTTTTACTAAATGTAGTTTCCCTTAATCAAGACTTCACTGTCCCATTGCTTCGTTCCACTAATTCTGCACAATGATTTTTTTTTTTTAAGTTATTTCTAGATTTGCAGATACTTGACTGATTTTTTTTTTTCAATAACAAAATGTGGCACATTGTTGGCATACAATTTTTCTGGGATGCCATGAGAAGGAATAATATATTTACACAAGAAGTTTGCCACAGAAATAGGATCAGCACTTGTACATGGAAAAATCTCACCCCATTTAGATAAGGGCCAGATCAATACTAAACAACATTTGTAATGCTGTTTAACTAAAAAAAAAAATTAATGTGTAAAAACTGGAAAGGCTGACTGCCTTGAGGAAACTGCCCTCTCTTAGGTCTGCAGGTCCCTTGAGTATGAAACTGACAATTTTGAGTCACGGGCCTTGCCATGTCTCAACAGGAGGGATGGTAATGGTAGATATTATACAGACATTTTCGGACCTTTGGATTCAATTCTTACTCTAAAAAATTTTGTAGATCATGTCTTAATTGCTACAGGCACAATACTCAAGGGACCTGCAGACCTAAGAGAGGGCAGTTTTCCCAAGGTAGTTAGCCTTTCCAGTTTTTACACATTGTTTTTTTTTAGTTAAACAGCATTACAAATGATGTTTAGTATTGATCTGGCCCTTATCTAAATGGGGTGAGATTTTTCCATGTACAAGTGCTGATGCTATTTCTGTGGCAAAGTTCTTGTGTAAATATATGATTCCTTCTCATGGCATCCCAGAAAAATTGTATGGCAACAATGTGCCACATTTTGTTAATGAAAAAAAAAAAAAATCAGCCAAGTATCTGCAAATCTAGAAATAACTTAAAAAAAAATCATTGTGCAGAATTAATGGAACGAAGCAATGGGACAGTGAAGTCTTGATTAAGGAAAACTACATTTAGTAAAACTGTATAAGAAAATAACCAACAGATAAAGGACTGTTCCCATTTGAAATAGTATCTAGTAGATTAGATTAGATTACATTAGATTAGATTAGACTGCCCATGGTAGAGCGGCCAGTGCAACAGTCAGAAGAAAATACTTTAAGTGATTGGGTGAAAGAGATGCTGCTAAATAAAACTGTAAAAGAAGCAAATGATCTGTCTCCTACTCTGCCTTCTTTACAGGTGGTGTTGGTGTCCATTGGTGATTGGGTCCTGAGAAAAGTCATCAAGAGGAAGTGTTGGTCCTCACCTCGCTGGGATGGTCCACTCCCACGGTGATAAAGATAGCAGAATGTCCCACTGGAAGCCTGTGGCTCCCTTTTCATTCAACGACAAGTAGCGGTGGAAGTCCAGCTACAAAGGGTGGGGTAGCAATACGTTGCCCTGGTCTCAAACCGGTGAAGAATTCAGATGATCCGCGGTTGAGCATGTTAGGTAAAGGAGAGGCACTATTGGGACTGCTGGCTTTCGTGCTGATCGGACCATGGCTCCTCTACACTGGCCAGTCTGGGACTGTACGTGTTTGTCACTGGATCTATGGACATGAATCATCATGGAGCAAGGACAATCCCGCCTCTCCAATGGACGCCAACGCCTGGTACCCTTATGTGAATATGGTGTCTCTCCGTGGACAACCAATGACAGATCAACAAGTGTGGTGAAGCTGGAACTACTCAGATGCCCCGCTATGAAAAGAAGTCTGAAGCAGCGACGAGTCCGACAATGCCAGAAATTCCATCTGCTGGCCCCAGGATTCGTGCCAGGCCAGGAGAGGATGCAGAGAGAAACCATCTGAGGTCTTCAGGACGGACCTGATCACCACCATGAAGGTGCATGACTCGTACCAGCTCAACGCAGAGGATTACTACGTCCTGGCCGTTCCATAGAAGCAGAAGCGAAACAAAAGGTTTCCACGTGCCATTAGCCCGCAGTCCATCGCGGAGCCCTTGGCCCGGGTGCTAACTGACAAAAGCAAGGATGTCATGTTCATCAGGCCCAAGAAGCTGATCCGCACATCTGCCACCCTGGTCGTCAGTTATGTGGACATCAGGACTTTGGCGAAGGGCATGTGTCACTACAACCTCAATGAGGAAGACGTCACCTGGCTGCAGGTATTCAACGGGGAGTTTGCAAGGTTTTCCCTTCTGCCACTGTATGAATTCGCCATGGAGTGCTGAGCACCGTTGTCATAACAACATGACACACACTACTGAGACACAGTAGGGCCTTGGTATCGAGTACAACGAGAAGGTGGTGTGTGACGTGCCAGTTCCCCAACGGAGAGGACGACAACGAGATGGTGTTTTGCAACAAGTGCAATATCTGCATCCACCAGGTATCCTGCCAAAGTGCCAGTTGTGCCTGAAAACGGGCGATGCTATGAAGCCTGCCCGCAGTGGAACAAAGTGTGTCCATGTCGGTTGTGCCTTGTGGATCCCTAAGATGAGCAATGGGAACCTGGAGAAGATGGAGCACGTCACCAACGTGTCGCCCATTCCCAGCAACAGCCTCCACTCTGGACCTGGAGAGACCATCATCACTCAGAACGACAAAGTCAAGGTCAAGTACTACTGGCCCAAGCACAGTGGGGCCTTAAAGGCAGTGACTCTGTGGAGCGGGACTCCGCCACTGAAGTTGAAAATGAGGAAAGCGTCGGGAGCAAGAAGGGCAAATTGAGAGGAAAGGTTGGAGGGGACAATAAAGAGGACATGGCCGCTCTCGGCCTCATCCCTTTCCCCTCGTCGTCCCCCTTGTTGTTGCAGTCGTCCTTGTGTCTTGTTTGTAAATGTGACCCACAGGAAAAGTGTGACAATGTCCGCAAGATGAAATTGCAAGAGATGGAGGAGGTCTTCAGTTTGTGGATGCCGAGGAAGTGTGCTGTCACCTCAAGATGACACCCAAGACAGTTGACTTCATGTACCAGTACTAGAAGCTGAAGCTCAAAGCTAACTTCAACCAACTGCTGCTCATGCCTAAGAAGGACGAGGAGGACACCCTGGCCAGACGTGAACACGAGATGTTGCTGAGATGACTGCACCTATTCACGCACATCTGCCAAGACCTGGAGAGGGTGTGCAACCTGACTTGCATGGTGATGAAGATGTAAAGACTGTTGTTTGGAAAAATAAAAGCGATGGAGTGCAGGACAATGGCCTGACTTTAAACGGTCAAGGAGTCTGCAGTGTCACCAGCAGAGCTGAAGAATCTCTTCTGTGTTTGCCCTTATATGCCATGGGGCGCCAAAGACTACATGATTGTCCCAATCACCAGCGAGAGTTACATCTCTAGTCACGGCTTCCACTGTCAGTGGAGGCTGTGTCCTTACTTCGACATCAACCGTTCCCTTTCTCCTACATGTTTCCCGACTCCAGTACCAAGAACACCTACACCTGACTTGCTTGGGCTGCTCTGTACCCGCACTTGATGGGTTCAGAAATGAGCAACGATGTTCACCCACTGTTTATTTATTATTATTAGTATTCGTCCTCGTTCACCTCTGGACCTTGGTATGTTATGATGAAGTTCCTAGTATCCGTAACTCCTGTTCTAGGTTTGTTGTGCCTTTTCACAATGTATATAATCGCACGTTTGAAATCTATGATGGTTCGAGCAAGGTCAAATGTTTTTGTGAACTATGCCCTTCTACAACAAGTAGACCGTGATTATATACAGCTACAGCCAAAAGCAAGCCTCTGATGCCCCTTTGTCCACTCGAGTATAAATGATGAGCTTTCTGAAAATGCAACAGCCTTCTGATGTCCCCACTCGTATTTCCGAAATGATAAACAGGAGGGAAATGTTAAAATAATCATCCATATGTTCTTATTTTGTTCATACTGTAGTTAGTTACACATCACCACCAAGCTTGTACCTTTGAATTCACTGTCTTGGAAACAGATGTAATCAATCTAACTTGATGTAATCAATCTAACAGATGTAAACAATCAAAGAGTCACACACACTCACACTCATCATGTGATTCACTGAATAAAAAGAACCTACAAGGGGACACAAGTTGGAGTTGGTTGGAAGCAGGGAAAAGTCCTGTCGCTCCCCTTGCAGCAAGTAAAACTTGAAGCCTTGTCTGTTCGCCTTCTTTTAATAGAGAGTCAAGCTTTTTAAACCTGACACTCTAAATTGCTCTTATGTGTAATTGTGAGCGCGATTGTTGTCTGTCTCTATGTGCCCTGCGATTGCCTGGAAACCACTTCAAGGTGTACACCGCCTCCTGCCCAATGATAGCTGGTATAGGCTCCAGCACTCCCGCGACCCTCGTGCGGATAAGCAGCTAAGAAAATGGATGGATAGATTATTTTTCCAACTGAAAGCAGAATTTTTCCAATCAGTGCTTGTTCAACCAAAGTCCCATTCTGGTAATTTGTCATTAAGTATATTTTCTTATTTTCAGGTTAATGCAACATACTGCTTATAGAGAGCTTCTGAAATGGTGTTGGGGAATTGACCCCTCCGTGGATGTTGCGCAATCCGCGTCACTGACCAATCAGAGGCCAGAGATCTGCATAATCTCGGACTCAAATCTCAGACAACGCTGGCTGGATGGTCCAGATTAGCTTCTGTTGGCGTTTTATCGCGTATTTGGGTTCTTTAGCAATAGATATGGTTAAGAGGTGTAGTCACGGACTTTATAATAGTGACGACAGGTATCCTGAAAGGCTAGTTGGTGGAGTTCACTCACAATCACATCTAGGGGCAACTTAGAGTCTCCAATTAATGTTGCATATTGTTGGGAAGTGGGAGGAAACCGGAGTGCCCGGAGAAAACCCATGCAGGCACGGGGAGAACATGGAAACTCCACACAGGGAGGGCTGGGATTGAACACTGGTCTTCAGCACTGTCAGGGCAACACTGCTCCACTGTGCCGCCATTTGTACACAATATTTTTCTAGTTGCGAATGATCTATTTGCGGTAGTAAAATATTTTTCACCAACAACGACATGTACTTCTATCATTCAACCATGTAAACAGTGTTCAAAGTTTTTAGGAAAAAAAACAAAACATACCTCTGCAACTTGTCTTTTTAAAAAAAGCTCTTCGCAGTTTTGCTACTTTCTGTGGGGGCCTGAGCTTGTCGAAGCATGTCCAGGTTCAGCAGCCAATCCAAGTTTGCGTTTTGTGCCTTTAGCAACAGCGATCTGTTCAGGTGTTGGAACTGGCTGAATGGTCGGCACTGATCCAGGTTTTAATATTTTTTTTACATTTGAAACCCATCTCAGACAAGAGTACACAAGAAAAAGAGTCTAGGGTGAAATGTTCACTGCAAATGACAGAGTGCTGACCGGGTTTGGAAAAAACAGGCATCTTCGTTTGCACAAAGCTTACCCCACTGTCTTCTGAGGTTTGGGTCTTTGGGAAAATAATGCAAACTGTGACCAGAATAATTTAAATTACTACAAAACCGATCCACACACCCAATTTTTACAGATTGGTTTTAGCTGGTAATCACTGAGTGTCAGATTCACCAATCAGACATTCATTAAACAGGACAACAAAGGAAGCAAAGACACCAGTTCAAGTCTCGGGAGGAGAGAGGAGAGGAACTGTCTCGTACAATTCACCTCTGCACTCTCTGATTATCCTCTCCTCAGCACCTCTATTTATTTAGTTTTAAGACGCGCCTTATTTACATGGATGTTACAAAAAGGAGACGACAAGCAAAACAGTTTGAAACAAGGTGTACATGTTTGTTCATGTGCGTGTGCATGTGTAGAAGATTGATGCATACATGTGTGGTCATCATTTCTTTAACAGGCAGCAGTTCTAACAGTTCTGATGATTAGATGTTTTTGTTCTTGCTATCTCCTCCTAGGAGGCTGCCACGTTATCTAGGGCAGAACAAAGCATTTCTTTATTGGAAGCAAATGTATGATAATTATGATCGCAATTATTCCTACACTGAGGAATTCTCGAATCAAATGGGTTTTTCTTCGGCGTAAATACGAAAGGCTCCAGGCTAATGCTAGTCCTGCAACAGGATGTTTACCTGTAGTGACGCCAGAGGTCAGCCATACGAAATGAGTTGCTTTGCAGGTAAGGGAAACTAGGTAAAAGTTTGCAGACTTTAATTCATAAGCACAAATATTTTATTATTGTTGAACAGTTTCCTCTAAATAAGGTAATTTGCGTTAGAAATTGGACATACCATACACTTTAAAGGATGTAATTAATAAAGCTTTCTGAGCAGCAAACCGGTGCTTCATACCATTATTGTTCCCGCCACCAAGCCGTCTCCCCTGCATTTCCCAACCACGTTGGGGGGGGCTGTTGCAGGAAAGTTTAACAATAGTTTTACAATTAAAGATGTAAGTAAATACGTGAACTGTCATAATCTTAGTCTCAAATATGTAACGTATCATGACTGTTTACATATCTTAATCATTTTAGTACCCAGATACACAAATGTGAAAATTCCTGTGGTGTGTGGGGGGCTGGGTGAAGTCCTACTTCCCGGTTTTCACATTTCGTGGTGGGTTCTGGTTCCCATTAACTTTGAAAAATGTGGGATATATTTATATAAATGTTTTTTTCCCAGGAATTTTTATTTATATTGTTGCCAACACATGAACAAACCTTTTTTAAGTGTAGATTCATCCATCGAGTAAAGGTCCGCTTCTGAACCACTTCTCTCTGAACTGCAAAAAAAGATAAACATACACAATTCAGTGAACACCAGACTGATTCACAAGGACTAAAGGACTCAAAAAGAGAAAGAGCCAAATTATTACCAAGCAAACGGCAAAAAGGACAAGCATGAATCGCACACAATTTTCCTTACACTACTGTAGTCATTCCTCTTACATTTACATTGATGTGGAAAACTGCACACATATATATATATACATATCTATGTGAACATAGATATATATATACATATATATATATATATATACATATCTATGTGAACATAGATATATATATATATAATATATATATATATATATATATATATATATATATATATATATATATATACATACATACACCCAAGTTAAAATTCATTTTGAAAAGTTTCTGACCCATGAGTCGACACAATCTGATATTTCAGGAATAAATTAAAATAAAGCCATTTTTGAGGCCCTTAAAACATGCACAAAAACTCACTAAATTTGGCACACATGTAGGGCCCGGTGAAAAAACTTCACATTTTCAAGTTTTTGTGTCCATTTTCCCCAAAAATGACTCCACAGGACCATTGAGAACAGGCAAAGAGGAAATTAACAATCCTGTGCGCTACAGGTCTGACATTTTGGATGCATATTGAGTGCACCTAGCCTCAAATAAAAAAAAAATAAGTAGGTTTCTTTCGGCTTGTCCCTTTCGGGGTCGCCACAGCGTGTCATCTCAGATGAACGCACATATATGTTCGGCACAATTTTTACGCCGGATGCCCTTCCTGATGCAACCCTTCTCAGGGAGTGGAGGCCCCAGTGGGATACGAACCCACAACCCCTGGTTTATCAAACCAGTGATCTAACCACTGAGCTACAGGGCCTCTCAAATAAAAATAAAGAAAATGAATAAAAAGTCAGCGCATGTGATATTGTAGCTCTGACAAAAAGTGACCTATAACCTTTTGAAGGAAAATGTGCTAAATTTCCATTTTTTCATACTTTTGCGAACTCCTACAGCTTTGGTTGGATTCGTTTCAAACTTGCTGTGTCTCATCTCGAAACAGGGGACATTAAAATTTGCTCAAGGATTTTGGATATCTCGACCTGATGATGAGGGCACCCTTCAACGTTGACATTTGGTGCACTCAACACAAAACTGATCAAAAAGGCACAACGGAGGATATCTTGACAATCAGAATTAGCTTTATGGCCAAGTGTGTAAAAACACAAAAGGAATATTTCTCTGGCAGTCAGTGCTTCCCTGGTTACGACATTCAGAACAAAGAAAAGAAACAGCATAGCAACAAGAACAGAGAACAAGATACATTTCTTTTTATAGGAACTATTTCTTATAAGACGTACAAGATGTAAAATCTATATAGATAAGTGTGTTAAACAATGCCAATTGTGCAAAGGGAGCAGTTTAAGGTGACAAATCGTATGGTCTACAAAAAAAATATATAAAAAAAGTATGTACAGTACATACATATATATATATATATATATTTTTTTTTTTAACCAATACTGATTGGACCAGCAGGATGTGAGTGAGTGTCCTAACATGTCACAAACAGGTTTACTGATCAAGAAATTATTGACTTACTTGCCAGGGGGAAAAACTGTTCAAATCCCTGCTACTTTTGACTTTAATTGATCTGTAGTGCTTTCCCGATGGAAGGAGCTGGTGGCCGGGATGTGGAGGGTCTGAAAGGATCCTGCCCAACCTGGACCAAGTTCACGTTGCGTATAAGTCCTTGATAGTGGGTAGCGTGGTGCCGACAATCCGTTCAGCGGTTATGATTGTCCGTTACAGTTGAGTTTGTCCTTTATTGTGGCGGCCCCAAACCAGACTGTGATGTCGGTACACAGTACTGACTGGATAACTGCTGTGGAGAACTGTTTCAGCAGCTCTTGTGACAGGCCGTGCTACCTCAGAAGCTGCAAGAAGTATATCCATTGTGGGGCTTTTTTGAGGATGAAGTTGAAGTTCGTCCCCCACTTCAAGTCCACTGAGACTTTAATTCCCAAGAACTTGAAGGTCTCAGTAGTTGACACAAGACAGTTAGACAGCGTCAGGAGCAGCTGTGGTGAAGGATGCCTCTTGAAGTCCACAATCATCTCTACAGTCTTTAGAGTGTTCAACACCAGGTTGTGATAACCACTGAAACTGTACATGCTGATAGAGGACATCAAGACACAAGAGAAAGACATTGTGCCCGACTTAGATCCTACAGGAAGTGAGCTATGACCTTTTGAATGAAAAGAGTGGCAAATTTTTGCTTTTTGGGGGAGTATACATTTTTACATGGTGCTTCTACAGCTTTGGTTGGATTCACTTCAAACATGCCATCTCTAGATGTGACCTTAAAAGTACTGAAAATCTTTTTGATACGACAAACTATAAGATGGGGGTGGACCTTCAAACTTTTCCTTAAATTTTCTCTGACAACACAAAAAAAACTGACATGAGAGTATCAGTCTCTCATTTGTTGCACGTTTCACTGAGAGCTACCAAACTCGCTAACTGTATCACTCCCGGACATACAAAAAACTCGGAACACACGTACCCTAACCCCAACACACAGTGCGCTGCGACTTTTACATCCCTTTATTACATCGTTACAACTGTACTA
Source organism: Syngnathoides biaculeatus (assembly GCF_019802595.1). Taxonomy (NCBI): domain Eukaryota; kingdom Metazoa; phylum Chordata; class Actinopteri; order Syngnathiformes; family Syngnathidae; genus Syngnathoides; species Syngnathoides biaculeatus. The sequence goes on along the minus strand of NC_084654.1, from coordinate 1,188,429 downwards.
CTCGGTGCAGTACTTTTGTTTCGTTACAAGTAGAGTTATCAAACTGGCCAGGTAGGGGCTCATCCAATTTTGTAATCAACCTTTTCACTATAATCAACAGAAAATGCTCTACGCCCTTTTGAAGATGCCAAATCTGCTTTTTAGCCATATCTTTTTTTATTTCAATTCAGTGCCTCACTCAGGCCTGACAATTATTTCAGTCTCTGGTGCCCTCATGTGGTTGTAAAGTAACCTAAACATAAAAAGTTCCATGTTTATCCATCCATCCATCCATTTTCTGAGCCACTTATCCTCACAAGGGTGGCGGGAGTGCTGGAGCCTATCTCAGCTGTCAACAAGCAGGAGGAAGGGTGCACCCTTAACTGGTTGCCAGCCAATTGCAGAAGCTCCATCTCCCTCCATTGAAATACAATCCGCTGCCTTTTACACATTCCTTTATAATTTCCTTTTTTTCTTAACAGATTCTCACTATTCCAACTTCTACGTGTTCCACTCCTTCGATCTGATCTGTGAACAAGTCACATTTCCCAATTTTCCAACAATTTCAAAATAAATGTCTGAACTTCCTGCTTTTTACTATTTTATTTCAACCCATCCATTTTTTACGGCATTTCCGGGTCGGATTGCATGGGCAGTAGCTTGAACAGGGATACCAAGACTTCCTTTTCCCCAGCCACTTCATCCAACTCTTCCGGAGGGATCCCGAGGGGGGCCGATTACTTTTTCTCATGCTTTCTTTTTTCCACTTTTCTATATTTTTTCAACTGTATGCGTTTTTGTACCTTTTTGGTCTTCTCTTTCCCTCTTTTTCATTTTTTTGCACAACTTTCATCATTCTTCTGTCCTTCTTTCTCAAACGTTCTCGTTGTTTCTGTGTGCATGCCTCAAGTAATTAGGCCTGAAGAAAAAAATGTTGTGGTTCCGATTTTCTACATTTCACAGCACTAGGGTATGCAGGTAATTTTATTTATTTATTTTTTTACAAAATATTTTTCAATGGACCTTTGACATGTCAATCACTTGTACAATAGCACCCAATCAGATAGCCGCATTGTCTTAACCCCTGGCTTGTCCTGCAACCTCCCGCAGCCATGTCCCACAAACAACACTGTCAGTAGCGTGCATTTTGATAAGTTAATATTAGCACGAAAATGGTCCTCAGATGCGCTTGGGGAACATGCAATTCTGACGAAAGATAATCTGCTAGGTTACAAGGGGCCCGGTTGATTAATTTTCCAAAGCCTAAAAAGCAGATGGCGAAGTGTCTCTGATGGATTAAAGCTTGCGGAAGACGTCACATACAACTCAAGTGTAAAAAATATCAACAAACACAAAGCTGTATGTTAAAAGGTAAGTGAGGGAGAAGTATCTTCGCTGAGTTTAATTGAATTATTATCAGTGCTTTATACATGACAGGAGAACAACTTTTACTTTGTTAGTGTATCACTGACTTGCTGAATGACGTGTGTAATGTTTAATGCCAAAATTTGGATTAGTCATACGTAAATGTGCGATGTCACGCAAGAGAAATGTCAATTTGACCATTTGTGTCACATCGGACTTTTAAGACATAGCACTGGGTTCCATGACGAGCCAAGTCAAATTAATACACGCATTCACTTATGAAGGCTACAATGATATTACTCGTGATCTTTCCAAGTAGAAAGTACTCACCCTTCTTTACATGCGCCATACGATTTAACTATTTTATCCTGTTAGATTTCAATATGAAGTTTGTGAGGCGTCAAACTTTTTTTGCATCAATAGCCAACGTTTCGCTGTAACTCTGACATTGCGTCCTGCGCCATCCAAAATCTTAATTCTGTGTACATATCCTTTCTGTCATGATCCTCCCGCTCCAGCACGAGCTGTGCGCGCAGGTGCGCTGATTGGAAGGTGCACACCGGCGCCTCATGGAGTCTGATTATGCTGTGGATTTATATGACCGCGATGACAACTGGCCGGCGCCAGTTCGTCTGATCTTCATGTCCCGTTCGTGTGCTCCGGTATCCCTGATTGAACCTGTGTGTACCGACCTTCGTCCGTTCTCCGACCAACCTTGTAAGCCTGACTCCTTCGTTACTTCTGCCTGCTTTGATTGTTTCCCTGTGTACCAACTCCTGCCTGTCCGCTCATCTGCTCTCTTCGCCCGACGTCCCAACTACCGCTGCTGCACCGGACTGCCTGCTCGATCCCCGACCTCGGCATATAATAAACGTGTCTCTTCTTGAACTACCTTGCGTCTTCCGACTTCCTGCATTCGGGTCCTACTCTCGTTTCCGATGGGACGTGACACTTTCGTGAAATAGTTGAGACCTCTTTGTAGAACTCTCTTGGACAGGTCTGATACATTTGGCAAAAAACATACCTCATTATTATAAGGAATATGCAATAGAGGACAAAGTTCAAACCTATTTATGTTCAGTCTCCATTTTGGAAGATTATGGGGCATGGCAACTGTAGCTAAGGGAGGCGGCGCTGAAATGTAACTCGACATCAGACATGCATGTAACCATGAATATCTGGGAAAGCCTGTCTCTCAACCTGGCAGTGTGTTATTTCAAGATGCTACTCTTAAAATCAATCTGAATAAAGAGAGAAAAACTGTTGTATTTGATTCTTTCATGTTGAATACAAGTCTTCTTTTCCTTTCAGCTTGTCCCATTGGGGGGGGGGGGGTGTCGCTGCAGTGTGTCATTTTTTTCTATCTAAGCCTATCTCCTGCATCTTCCTCTCTAACATCAATTGCCCTCGTGGTTTACCTCACAACATCCATCAACCTTCTCTTTGGTCTTCCGCTCGCTCTATTGCCTGGCAGCTCCATCCTCAGCACCCTTCTACCAACATACTCACTCTCTCCCCTCTGGACATAACCAAACCATTGAAGTCTGCTCTCTCGAAACTTGGCTGTCCCTCCAATGAGCTAATTTCTAATCCCATCCAATCTCCTCACTCCAAGCAAGAACCTCAACATCCTCATTTCTGACACCTCTGGGTCCGCTCCCTGTTGTCTCTTCAGTGCCACCATCTCTAATCCAAACATCATGGCCAGCCTCACCACTGTTTTATAAACTCTTCCCTTCATCCTAGCAGAGACTCTTCTGTCATATAACACATCAGACACCTTCCGCCAGCTGTTCCAACCTGCTTGATATTTCTTCACTTCCTTACCAGACTCTTCATTACCGTTGCTCTGGATTGTTGACCCCAAGTATTTGAAGTCGTCCACCCTTGCTATCTCTTTTTCCTGGAGCCTCACTCTTCCCCCTCCACCTTTCTCATTCACGTACATATATTCTGTTTTACTTCGGCTAATCTTCCTTCCTCTCCTTTCCAGTGCATGAGAAACAATGCAAGGAACAATGAGCAAGATTCTCCATCTTTCTCATTGTTCCTCCACTTGATCCCTGCTTTCACTGCTGATCACAATGTCATCTGCGAACATCTTGGTCCAAGGGGATTCCAGTCCAGCCTAATCAGTCAGCCTATCCATTAGCGCAGCAAAGAGTAAGGGGCTAAGGGCTGATTCCTGATGCAGTCCCACCTCCACCTTAAATTCTTCTGTCACACATACGGCACACCTCACCACTTTCCTGCTGCCCTCATACATGTCCTGTACTATTCTGACACATTTCTCTGAAACACCGGATTTACGCATGCAGTACCACAGTTCCTCTCTTGGTATTCTGTTACAGGCTTTCTCTAGATCCACAAAGACACAATGTAGATCATCCTGACCGTCTCTGTACTTTTCCACTAGCATCTTCAAGGCCTACAATGTGTCTGTGGTACTTTTTCTAGGCATGAAACCATACTGTTGCTCACAGATACTTATGTCCTGAGTCTAGCCTCCACTACTCTTTCCCATAACTTCATTGTGTGGCTCATAAACTTTATTCCTCTATAATTTCCACAGCTATGCACATTGCCTTTTTTTTTCTTAAAAATGGGAACTAGCACACATTTCCTCCATTCTTCAGGCATCTTCTCGCCCGCTCGTATTCTGTTGAAAAAATTGGTCAAAAACTACATAGCCACTTCTCCAAATGGGCCTTTCCGTGTCAATCACTCATACAATAAAAGCTAATCAGATAGCCGCATTGTCTTAATCCCTGGCTTGACGTGACCCTGCTGCCATGTTGTCCCAGAAGCAATACTGGTTGTCTGTAGCGTACACTTGGAAAGGTTAATGTTACGAAGAAAATTGTCCTCAGGTGAACTTGGGGAATGTGCAATTCTGGTGAAAGATATCCTGCTCGGTTACAAGGGGCCTGGTTGATTCATTTTCCAAAGCCTAAACCCAGTTGATGACGATGGAACAAGGCTTGCGGAAGACCGCATGTACAACTAAATGTGAACAATATCAACAAACACAAGGCTGTATGTTTGAAGGTAGGTGAGGGAGAAGTATCTTCTGAGTTTGATTTAATTATTATCAGTGCTATACATGACAGAACAACTTTTATTTTGTTAGTGTATCAGTGACTTACTGAATGAAGTGTGTTTTATGCCAAAATTTGGATTAGTGATACGTAATGTGCAATGTCATGCAAGAGAAATGTCAATTTGCCCATTTCTATCACATCAGACTTAAGACTGGGTTCGATCAATGGATCCGTGAGAATGATTGACGGCTCCCTTTTGACCAATCAGTGAGCGTCATTTTCTGAACTCCACCCATGCTATCCACAGCCAGGATCTTGTACTCCCAAACTAAGAGCGTGTGCTTACTTTAAACATCTGAATTACGAGTGTATAGTCCTGCTTATATCCAATTCAGAACTATGGTGCTTCGATGTGGCTGGGGAAAGTGTAATGAAGATGAGCGCTATCCAGAGAGATTACTGGGAGACTATCTGGTGCGCTGTCCCACCTTGAAGTGTAATTTATATAAATGCAAACGGTGGATTAAGGCTTGTGGTTGACCTCACGACCAGCTGAACATATCGAAGATAAATCAGCACAAAGCCGTCTGTTCCAAGGTAAGTTACTCAATTAGTTGGTGTAACAGCTATAAAGTACAATGATGATGACCATCTCCTGGAATGTGACAAGGGGCTTGCACTACAAATTGACAAAGACCATCCCATTATTTTTAACATTATTCTTTATTTATTTCATTATTTTAACATGTAGTTCATGTCCGTCTGACAGAATTGTTTTTCTTTTCCTGCTTTCTGTTGGTTGAGCGACAACTACTACACTTATCCGCACGGGTTTGATTTTGGACCCTCTTGGTTTATTCCACTGCTGTGGCAGAGACGTGCAGCTTTGCTGACACGGCACGTGAGAAGAGTTATGGAGTTTGAGCCCTTGTAGAGATTTAATCAAATCAATAATATGGGAGCACAGCAACACATACCAACCGGCCAGCACATTGCAGAAATTTTAACTGCTGTTCCCAGTGGGGAAACCTTGACATTATGAATATATCCCTGTTGAAATTAATTCAGGCCTTTCTGTACACTCTTTGCCGATATTTCTGATACCATGGGCACAAAGGAAACAGAAATACTATCGGGAATTCGCTCTAATGAATCGCTCATAACATGCTTTGTCCGCGCTGCGTTCACAATTTTGATCGGTAGCTTGGGGTGCCTAACAATAGTATCTGAGTAAGCGTGGCTTAGGCACCCTGCACGGATCCACCCATTACGATGCAAGTCAAACTTTTTCATCTGGTGTCTATGGTACTGACTGAGTTAATCACCACTGTTTAAATGTACTTTTAGAAAATCGAACCTAACTCACTTATAAAGACTACAATGATATTACTCATGATCTTTCCAAGTAAAAAGTACTCACGCTGCTTTACATGTGCAGTACGATTCCACTATTTTATCCTGTTGGATTTCAATATGAAATTTGTGAGGCATCAAACTTTTTTGTATCGATTTCCAACATTTCACTGTAACTCTGACATTACGTCCTGCTCAGTCCAAAATCTTAATTCTGTGTACATATCCTTGTGTGAAATAATTGAGAACTCTCTGTCGAACTCCCTTGGACAAGTCTGATGCATTTGGCAAAAAAAGTACACCAATATTAGTTGGAATACGTGATAGAGAATCGACTTCAAACCTGTTATGTTCAGTTGCCATTTTGGATGTGAGCAAAAAAGCTTGTGGGCCATGGTGATTGTAGCTAAGGGTGCGGGGCTTAAGATCGGCAGTCGGAAAGGTCCATTGCTTCCATACCTCCAAAGGTATGTCATCAAGACCAACTGCCTTTCCATTTTCATCCTCTTTAAGTGGCTTTCTAACTTCCCCCTTCTTAATGATGGCCACTTCCTGGTCCTTCACACTTGGCCTCATCTACTCTTCCTTCTCTTTTTCTTCATTCATCAACTTCTTCCATCCTCTCAGTGTCCCACTTCTTTTTCACTAACCTCTTTCCTTGTATGACTTCCTGTATTTTGGGGTTCCGCCACTAAGTCTCCTCCTCCCCTTGCCTACCAGGAGAAACACCAAATACTCTTCTGCTTGTCTCTCTGATCACCTTGGCTATAGTAGTCCAGACTTCTGGGAGCTCCTCCTGTCCACCTCCGAAAGGCCACACAAAATTCTTCCTTTTTCAGCTTCCACCACATGGTTCTCTGCTCTACCTTTATCTCCCTAACCACCACCAGAGTAGTCCCCTACACCACCACTCTATGCTGTTGAGATATACTCTCCGCTACCTTACAGTCAGTAACCTTCTTTAGATTACATCATCTGCACAAAATATAATACATCTGCGTGCTTCTATCTCCGCTGTTGTGGTCACTCTATGTTCCTGGCTCTTCTGGAAAAAGTGTTCACTATTGCCATTTCCATCCTTTTTCAAAATCCACCACTATCTGTCCCTCAAAATTCCTTTCCCTGTATGCCATACTTACCCATTACTGCCCGTTTCCTTCACCAACATGTCCATTACAATTCGCACCAATCACAACTCTCTTTCTGTCTGGGATGCTCAGAACGACTTCATCTACTTCCTTCCAGAATTTCTCTTTCAACTCTAGGTCACACCCTAGCTGTGGAGCATAGCCGCTAATTACATTATACATAATACACTCAATTTCAAATTTCAGGCTGATCATTTGATCTGATACTCTTTTCACCTCCAAGACATTCTTCGCCAGCTCTTCCTTTAAAATATCCCCCACTCCATTTCTGTTACCATCTACTCCATGGCAAAATAATTTAAACCCTGCCCCTAAACCTCTAGCCTTACTACCTTTCCACCTGCTCTATACAATATATCAACATTTCTCCTAATCATCATGTCAACCAACTCCTGAGCTTTTTCTGTCATAGTCCCAACATTCAAAGTCCCAACACTCAGTTGTGGGCTCTGTCCATTCCTCTTCTTCTTCTGCCAACGAATCTGCTTTCCTCTTCTTCTTTGTCTTTGACCCACAGTAGCTGAATTTCCACTGACGCCCTGCAGGTTAAAAGGTCTAATCCAGAAGACCTATATTTTATTTATACATCACACAAATGTAACAAATTTTTAATTAAAATGTATTTTAAAAATTCTCAACACAAAAGAAATGAAATAAATTTACGCCAACTTGCACATTTTCTTTGGAATCCAAATGCGTCCGATGTCTGTTTCAAACCGAGGCTCTGTTGCTGCTGCCGTGAGACATCACGCCAAGACAACCCCAGTAAACACAATGGCTTCCTACACAGACAATCATACACGCTGCAGGTGGGATCTCGAGGAGATAGACAGCAGTGATGAAGTTTTAATGGAATGCGCTGTGGAAGAGGTAGGAACTGAAGAGGAGGAATTTTCTTATTCTTCCCATGTTCGAAAACCCTCCCATGCAGGTCTAATCCAACCATATATGTTCGAACCTGTGTTGACGAATGCAACACAAGGACAGGATTCGGCGAGACCTGACGAAGTTGACTTGGAACTTCATACCCAAAACACAGAAATCAAGAAATCAACGTACACCTTGTTGACAAAATCTAATTCAAACATGATTAAACATCTGATGCTGCTTGCACACAACAGTGAGTCATTTGTTGTTGTTGTACTAGCGATTAAGTCGGCGTAAAACAAAAATCGAATCCTTTGGAATTGTTCTCTGTTGAAAGATCACGTTTATAGGGCATTCTTCACATTATTTTGATGTATTTAACTCTTATTTTAAATAATGCACCGAACACTTGAAAGCACACAGTGCCGTAGTTGGATTTCAGGAAGACCTTAGTGTCAAAAGTACACTAACTTTGTACAGTGTCCAAATTTCATCACCTCCTAAACATCAGGTGGGTTCGGATATTCTCTGACATATATCTGTATCGGTATTGTACTTACATTTAAAATGAGGTCGATACTTGTCAATATTAAACATGTATGTACTTACTTGCTACCGAAGCCAAGTGAACACTGTACCGGGTTTTCAAAGCAGTCTTCCATGAAATGCTTGGAACATTTTACTGTCCACTTTGATTTGTAAGTCCTATAAGCCCGCTTTGTCTTCACAAACCTGGTCTATAACCTGTCTCTGTTCATCTTTCGGCCATTCATTTACGCTGACTCAGTCAGCATTTGACGCAGAACAGCCATATACAACACACTTCCTCACCATCTTTGCTAGCTTTTTCATTCTCTGGCTAAATATTGCCTTGACGTGACGTCACATTACAGGGAGTTATGGAATTTGCCGAATCTAAGTGACATTTCTAACAAAATCTTGACTGACTTTGACGCTAATTTATTTCATTTCTATTGTGTTGAGAATTTTTTAAATATTTAATGAAATGTTAGCTACATTTGTATGATAGACAAATAAAATACATTTCCTCTGGATTAGACCTTTCACTGTGCCAGGGGCAACCATTGTTAACCCAGGTCACGACCAATCCGGTATGGTATTCTTTTCCCATTGGGTTGCATTTGTTGAATACAAGTCAAATGCTTAAAAAAAATAAATAAATTTTAAAAAAACTTAAAAATCTTCAAAGGACCCAAATTTTTGAAAAAAATGGAATGTAAATGTAGGAAAGTACAGGGAGAGGAGAGGAATCATGCAGAACAGGCGAGTGTATGTATGAGGATACCAAATAAATTTTCATATTTATGTTTTTTTTTTTTTGTCCCGTTCACCTATTTGGTCAAGCAGAATGGAGGATCTGTCTCCTTTTTTGCTGGGACAGTTTTACTGTGTCCGTTTTTCGTGGAGTTTTTAAAGTGCCACTGACATCCAAAGCATGAAATTTAGTATGTTGTTAAAAGTCTATGTTAAGACCCCAATGCACCTTTTTGCTCATATTATACAGTTTTTATCCTGAATACGAATCTTAAAACGTTATGAAGGAACGTTTTTATTTTTTGATTATCTGCAACAAATGATTCCACATTGCTGTATGCACTGAAAAAGGTAGGAAACGTCGTGGAAAATGCCAATCAGGGGCATGACGTAGAACGTTGTGACAACATGGATCTCATAGGAATACAGTGTAAGAACGCCAATGAATTTTCCGATAATTCGAATGATGAACATTATTCTGAAGGGCCCCACGAAGACGTGGAGGAATACAAGCTTTTTGAAAGCGTTAAATGTCAATCAATTTGAGCCAGTTAGACAGCACACACGTTCAAATTCAGATGAAGTAGCTGTTGATGAAGAAGCCGACACAAGCAGTCAGACCCATCGTGGAGGATATTCCTCGTGTTGGAAATATTGACTGGTAAGTGTTTGTGAGCTCCTTGTTTGGTTTAGTCATAAACTGATAAACAGTAAAGGGTTCGACATCCTGAATGTATATACGAAGTTTTCGGTCTTGTTTTGAAAATGCAGTGTATTTAGGCTTGGTTACCGACAACTACTTTGCGTGTAAAATCCTTATTATTGCACCAAAACTTTGTGCTTGTAAACCATGTAACGGTGTTCAACGTTTTCAGGGGAAAAAAAATACATACCTACTCTGCGCGGTTGAGCTTGTCGAAGCGTGTCCAGGTTCAGCGCCCGATCCAAGTTCGCATTTTGTCCCCTGAGCAACAGTGATCTGTTCTGGTGTCTGAACTGGCTGTATCGTAGGCATCGCTCCGGGTTTTAGCAGTTTTTTTATATTTAAAACCCATCTCAGGCATGAGTCCGCCAGTAAAAGAGTCTAGGGTAAAATGCTCACTGCATATGGTAGACTGTTGACCAGGTTTGGATAAACTAGCTCTCTTTCTTTGCACAAACCTGACCCACTGTCTTCTGAGGCTTGGGTCTTTGGGAAAATAATGTAAACTATGACCAGTATCATTCGAATCGCCACAGAACTGAACCACACACGTCTTCACCATTTTTACGGATTGGTTTCAGCTTACAATCACTGAGAAATTCTCGAAACGAATGGGTTTTTCTTCAGCGTGAATACAAAAGACTCATCTTATTGTCGTTCCAAAACAGCCCATCCCAGATTATGACATCGCCCACTAAATGAGTTGTTTTGCAGATAAGAGAAACAAAGTTTGCGGACTTTAATTCATAAACACTTATATTTTTTTGGTAAAAACATCAACCAGAATATGCATTTTATGGAACAGTTGAACATTTTCGTCTAAATAAAATAATTTGCATTAGAAATTAAATGAAATGAAGCTTCTGAGCAGCAAACAGGTGCTTCGTACCATTATTGCTCCCGCCGCCAAGGAGCCTCCCCTGCATTTCCCGACCGTGGTCATGGTCCTGTCTGCATGATTTGCAATGCCAAGTTCAGCAACTCTAGCCTCGCACTGGAAAAACTAAAGGAATACTTTGAAAAGCTGCATCTAGATGGGCATATATGAACACAATGCTTGCTGGATTCAAGGTGAAGAGAGCCAGATTCGATGATAAGGCCACTCTACCTGCTTTTAGATTTGTACCAATTAACAAACCGATCCTCACAACATGATATGAAGTAAGTGGTGAAACACTTGTAAAACCAGATCTGATTTGATTTGATTGATTTCTGATTTGAATATTAAGCCTTCAACTCAACAAGACCACAGACGTTATTAATGTACCCCATCTTGCTTTTTTGTGCGGTAAATGAAAGACGACATGATAAAAAGAAGACATTTTATTTTGTAAGCCTCTTACAACAACAACTAAGGCAGCTGATATGAAGAAGCTTGTGGATGACTTCTTCAGAGAGAACAAATCTTTCGTGGGATATACTGTAGTTTCTGCAGGTTGTATGGACAGAGCTCAAGTCATGCTGGGAAGAAACTCGGGTTTTGGTGCGCTAGTAAAAGCCGATGCACCACACATCATTGTTACTCATTGTATTCTACACAGACATGCATTGGCAACAAAAACCTTGCCCCCTCAAAATGATAGAAGTATTAAAAACTGTAGTGGAATGTGTGAACTATGTGCAAAATAGTGCTCTGAGGCACAGAATCTTAAGTGAGCTGTGTAAAGAAATGGCAATTAGGTTGGAAGCACTAATGTACCATTCAGTTCAGTGGTAATCCCAGGGACAGGTGCTAAATCGTGGTTTTGCCTAGTGTGTAGAATTAGCATTTTTTGGGGGGGAAAAGCACCAACATTGTCATGCAAATTGCTTAAAAAAAATCTTGGTTCATTCTCATTTTAGCGTACATGGTTGATATATTTGCAGCTCTTAAGTACCTAATCAGCAGATGCAGGGGGGTGGAGTCAATATCATGGAAGCAGAAGAAAACCCAACAGCTTTTCAAAGACAACTTGAAGGCTTTTAAAATAAATAAATAAATAAATAAATAAAAATCTACATTTATGGAAACGATGAACAGAGAACAAAAACTTTGCAAACTTTCCCCTTCTTGACAATTGTGTACGTAAGATTGAAGATGTGACTGGAATCTGTGACATTTCTGTACCCATGGAACTGAAACAAGCAATTGCCACGCACTTGGATGATCTTACAAAGTCAAGTCTCTCGCAGATACTTCCCTGTACAAAACTCATATCCAGCATGGGTGAGACAGCCGTTCATGTTTGATGTTGAGACAGGAGAAGTCAATGATGAATACCTCGACAAAATCATTGAAATTCAGCCAGGTTCAACAGCAACTCTTGAGAACAACAACGCTCTCAACGTTTTAGGGTCAACAAATGGAAAAGTATCCAGTTATTGCCAAGAAAGCCCTGGTTTTTTTTGTTTTTTTTTTAAAATACCATTCGTTACAACATATCTTTGCGAGCTATCTTTTTCAAGAATGCTGAATGTAAAAACACAGAAAAGGAAAAGAGTTTGCTGTGAAAATGAGTAGCACTTGCCAAGGTGAAGTCATGCATATGTGAAGTGGTCTCTCAAAGGCAACACCAGAGATCACACTGATTTGCAGTTATGTAATTTGTTGTGTGAGTTCATGTACGGTTCATTTTGAGCACCAGTAGAAAAAGTATATGCCTTGAATTTGAAAAAAAAAATCTAATTTTATTTTACACTAAAGTATTGATCGGTGAATGTGCAATTGAAACTGGTGGGGTTTGGAAGCTCCAATAAGGTTAAGAACCACTGGTTTAGATGTAGTTTGAGCTCTTGCTTTGATAGTGACCTGATGCCACAGAACAACTGTTACAGACTGTAGCCAAATGGAGGGCAAGAGGAAAATAATATGTGATGACTTCCCAGGTGTGTGAGGACATAAAATATATATAATATAATAATGAGGAATAAAAGGAACTAAGACTCTTAGGAATCAAAAACTGTTTCCTACCAAATGCTCACAGAGAATGATATGCTGTGTAAGGAAGATGGGATCACTGTTCATGATGCAATGGAGGAGTCACCGGAGCTGGACCAAGTCATCAATGATCAGTTCCACAGATCTGTAAGGTAAGGTAAAGGTAGCCAATATGGATCTTTTTCAGATTGGGCATGAATCAGATGCTTCTTTTGAAGGTTTGGCCAAGGATGTGTGATGTAGCGAATAAAGTGCACTGTAAACAAACGTTTCATACACAAATATTGAAAACAAAAAAACGTTTCTCCACAATGTTCAAGTTAAACAGTGTTAAATTTCTCATTTATTTTTAGACTATAATACATGTTATCAGCGGTACGGTGGGTCAGCTGGTAAAGCATTAGCCTCACAGTTCTGAGGTCCTGGGTTCAATCCCAGACCCACCTGTGTGGAGTTTGCATGCTCTCCCCGTGCCTGCATGGGTTTCCTCCTGGCACACCGGTTTCCTCCCACATTCCAAACACATGCAACATTAATTGGACACTCTAAATTGCCCCTAGGTCTGATTGTGGGTGCGGTTGTTTGTCTCTATGTGCCCTGCGATTAGATGGCAACCAGTTCAGGGTGTACCCCACCTCCTGCCCGTTGACAGCTGGGATATGCTCCAGCACGGCCTGCGACCCTCGTGAGGATCAGCGGTGAAGAAAATGGATGGATGGAATACAAGTTATCAACACTATTAATAAAATGTTATGCCATTATTGAGCACTTATTTTAGTTGCTTGAGGGATTGTTGTTGTAGAGACTTTTTTGAAAAACAGTACAAATATACACAATAAAAGTAAAATCCTAACAAAACAGAAATACAGATAATTCCAAATATTTTGATCAGATGGATACCAGGAAATTGGTGGTGCGCATTGTACATCAGTAGAAGGATTTTCCTGGCTATTTATTTTAGGTCAACGTTGGGGGGGCACATTATACACAAGAACTTATGGTATACACTCGTTAGCATAGCATGTTTGTTGCCACTGCACCAAAGATCAGAAACAAGTGCCCGTGAGTTTGTTTTAACTTAAACCAAGACAAAAAATGTCGACTACAACGGCTAGATGTACAGCTGCTTTAAAATGAAATGTCATCACTCGTGCCGATGACGCCACCAACCCGCAAGTGGCCCCGTAGTCCGAAACAACAATAGCTCCCCTCAATGGCTTCAGGTGGGTATAAAAACACTGGATCAAACTACGTAATACGAGCGTCATGGGCACATTAAAAAAAAAAAAAAAAAAAAAAAAAAAAAAAAAAACAGGAACGTGCACGCAATTGAAATGGTCGTTTTTTTTGTTTTTTTTAAATATGCCCATTACCCTTGTTTCTATGTAGTTCGAGCTCACGTTGTTTTGAAAGCCACCTGACGCCATAGGAAAGCTATGGTGTCAGGTGGGCAAAAGGCTGCGCTCCAGAACTAAAACTCTTGGGATTCAAAAAATGTTTCCCTACAAAAGCCATGGATGGCACAGAGGATGACATGCTATGGGAGTAAAATAGGATCACTGTTCCTGAATTCAGGAGGCACCAGTCACCAAAGGTAGCTATGGTGCATATGTTTCAGATTGGAGATGAACCAGATGTTGCTTTTGAAGTCTTGGCCAAGGATGTGTCATGTAGAGGATAAACTGCAGTACGCACAAATGTTTTACTCACAAATATTTAATGCAAAAATTTTTCAAGTCAAATTGGGTTAAATATTTAAGACTGTAATATGAGTTATCAACAGTATTAATAAAATTTTATGCCACCATGGTTGAGGGATTCTGTTCTGATTATAGGGACCAGGACAACCGTGTCCTGTGGCCTGTCCCGAGATTATATTGTGGCTACATCAGCACCTGCACAATGATTATTATTAATGATTGTTGTACAGACAGTTTTTAGAAAAACAATATGAGTACAACCTTAGCAAAATATAAATACAGATAATTCCCAATTTTTTGAGCATAAGGGTAGCAGCAAATTGGTGATGGGCATTGTAAATTGGTAGAAGGGTTTTCCTGATTTTTTTAGGTCAATTTTGGGGTTGCGCATTATGCTTCAGGACGCATTATAGTCGGGAAATTATGGTAAATAAACTGGAGACAATTGTTTTTGGCAAAAAAGAAGGGAATTGCTCTTAGTAAACACCTGGACTCTCTGTCTTTAAAAAGCAAGTCTGAAACCTTGGTGTTCTGATTGATTCCAACCTGACTTTCAACAGTCATACCAATCAATCACAAAAACTGCCTTTTACAATCTGAAGAACATATCTAGAGTGAAGGTTTGTATGTGTCAAGCAGACAAGGAAAAGCTCATCATGCTTTTATCTCAAGTAGACTTGACTACTGTAACGGTCCTCTGACTGGACTCCTCAAAAAGAGTATTAAACATCTTCAGCTCATTCAAAATATTGCAGCTCGCGTTCTGAACAAAACAAAGCGGTGGGAGCATATAACTCTAATCCTAAAGTCCTTACACTGGCTTCCAGTCAGCTTTAAATTGGATTTTAAAGTTCTGCTACTGGTTTATAAATCACAAAATGGTTTAGGTCCTGAATACATATAAAAAAATTCTTACAGAATACAAACCCAGTAGAGCTCTGAGATCGACTGACTGGTCAAATAGTGGAGTGCAGAGTCCAAAGCAAACATGGTGAATCAGCATTTAGCTATCATGCTACACTCAAATGGAACAAGTTGCCAACAGGTGAGGTCAGCCACAAGTGTGAATGTTTTGAAATCCAGGATGAAAACTTCTTTTTTCTCATGCTAGTATTTCCACTTTTTAATGAAATTACTTGTAATGTACGTGGTTTTAATTCTTTATTGTAATATATATATATAGTCATTTTTATTATTTTTATCCCATTTGAAATGTTTTCTCTTTGTTTTCAGATACTTTTAGTCATGCAAAGCACGTTGACTTACCTTGTGTATGAAATGCACTATACAAAAAAAAAAATTGCTTTGCTTAACTACCTGTCTTGGATCGTTTTTGGTGATGTGGTTATTTCATCATGTAATTATGTTTGACTGCTTAATGACTAATGGTTTTGTGTTTGTGTATGTTTCTCACGTTCAGTCCTCCCAAGATTGCATTTCTCACAGAATACGCAAAGAGCTTGAGCCCAGTTGCAAAGGCCATTGATGTTCTACAACAAGAAGCAAATGTGCAGATGGCGTGGCTTGTACTAAACCATCACACTATTCAAGACCAAGTTTAAGAATCTTAAATTACCTCCAAGTATTGTAGGGCAGTGGTCGCCAACCTTTTTTTGCGCACCGTGGACCGGTTTCGATTAGGCAATTTTTTTTCCAGAGCCTGGCTATCAGGGTGTGGCATATAGTAATCCCTCTTGACTTCGAGGATCACCTATCGCGGATTCTGTGCATTGTATATTTCATCACACCCCCAAAGAAAAAAAAAACTGGTCGTCTCACAGTACGTACTATATCACTTTAAGAAGCTCCAAAAATTTTTTTAAAAAAAAGCCAGATTCACCTTTTGGAGCTGAGTGGCTGCATCATCGAAGCTCCACCCAGCATTCCCCTTTCTCCCTCCCTTCTTATTCGGTATTTTGCACGGATGTTGACTCTTTGTGCATATCCTCTCTAGTCCAAAATGCATCCGAAGCGCTTGTGCTTGATTTTAAAGCTGCTGCCGAAACACCAAAGATGAAGAGAAATATGCAAAAATATAGGATTGCTTGAAAATGCAGCTGGATTTGTTTTGCGGACAGTGGATTGCAAAAAAAATTTAAAAATTAGCCTAGTCACAATGAGGAGGAAGAGGAATGGAAGGAGCTGATGGATTGGCAAAAAAGTAAAACTTTCAGATATGATTCAAAGACAGAAGTTACGCTTTTGTGGCGCCATGATGGTGTGAATGAATCAGCGGCACGCCACAAAGAAAGATTAGGTAAACATCAACCTGAAGTTGCAATGAGTCATTCAATCACTCGAGGACGAGGCAAAGGTTGATTTGAAACCTTTCAAAGCGTGCAAAAATATGGTATGAGCTGTCGAGTTTAGGAATTGTGTTAACAGCGTTATGTCCTTGTATTTGGTGTTGGATTAAATGGATTAATTGTACATAAAGTTCTCATATTTGCTCTACTGTTTTGCTTTGAATGCTCTTTTGTAGTGCTTAGTATGCTTCTATTGACTCCTGTTGCCTTTGTTTGCTTACGGTTGTTTGTTTATCGACTCACGGTTGCTTCATTTATCTCGTGTTTGTTATATTTCGGACCGCTCTCAGGAAATCAAAATGAGGCTTCGAAAACTGGCTGGAGATGGTGAGAGACACATCCCGCGTTCTCCTCGCAAGCAAAAGTTCCTTTTGTCATAAGGGGGCGCTACACAGGTGAAATGCAAGTGAAAAAAAATTTGTCACAACGCAACACGGGCATTTGGTACTACACGAGAAGACCATATGTTTGCTTTGTGACTTTATGTACTGCAATAAAAATGTTATTTTATTGTTATTGTTTAACTAGACACTTGTGTTGTCATTTTTGTTTTAGGTGGGAAATGTATCAAAGCTGTGCTGTTTATTATGAGAATCAGGACGTCCAAATCCGAGTCAATGGTCCTCAGTTGGAAAAGGGTGGCATGCCCTCTCCATGTCGGGGATGAGATCCTTCCCCAAATGGAGGAGTTCAAGTACCTCGGGGTCTTGTTCACGAGTGAGGAAAGAATGGAGCGGGAGATCGGCAGATCGATCGGTACAGCGTCTGCGGTGATGCAGACTTTGTATCGGTCCGTTGTGGAGAAGAAGGAGCTAAGTCGAAAAGTGAAGCTCTCAATTTACCAGTCGATCTACGTTCCTACCCTCACCTATGGGCATGAGCTGTGGGTTGTGACCGAAAGAACAAGATCTCGGATACAAGCGGCCAAAATGAGTTTCCTCCACAGAGTGTCCCGGCTCTCCCTGAGAGATAGGGTGGGAAGCTCGGTCATGCGGGAGGGGCTCAGTGTCGAGCTGCTACTTCTCCGCATTCAGAGGAGCCAGATGAGGTGGCTGGGGCATCTGATTCGGATGCGTCCTGGACACCTCCCTGGTGATGTGTTCTGGGCATGTCCCACTGAAAAGAGACCCCGAGGACGACCCCAGACACGGTGGAGAGACGATGTCTCTTGGCTGGCTTGGGAACGCGTCGGGATCCCTCTGGAAGAGCTGGAAGAAATGGATGGGGAAAGAAAAGTCTGGGTATCCCTGCTGAAGCTACTTCCCCCGCGACCCGACCCGGAAAAGCAGTAGATAATGGATGGATTCTGCTGGGCCAATTACTACAACTCTACACCATCTGCACATCTGTTGTTCACCAATACAAGAAGACGCTACAGCGATAGCCAGTTGGAGAGAAGCTCTATCATGCCAAACAAACACAGATACAGGATGTTAATCCGGTGGAATCTGGGAGCTGCAAAGCTAGTGCCTATTTTTTCCTTATGTATCCTGAATTTTCCTTTGTGACCTGACACAATATTTTTTCGAGGACGCGTTTTATACGAGGAGGTGTGATGAGAGACGTTTGTAAGTACACGGCGGCAAAGCCGGAAAGCATTGGCCTCACAGTTCTGAGGACCCGGCTTCAAACCTCGCACTCCCTGTGTGGAGTTTGCATCTTCTCCCCATGCATGCACGGGTTTCCTCCGGGCACGCCGGTTTACTCCTACATTCCAAAATCATGCAACATTAATTGGACACTCTAAATTGCCCCTAGGTGTGACTGTGAGTGCAGTCTCTATGTGGCCTGCGATTTGCTGGCAACCAGTTCAGGGTGTACCATGCCTCGTGCCCGTTGACAGCTGGATACACACACAAACAGTGAAAAAAATAAGTTTGAACACCCAGCTATATTGCAAGTTCTCACACATTTCGACATCATGGAGGGGTCTGAAATTTTCATCATAGGTGCATGTCCACTGTGAGAGAGATAATCTAAAAAGAAAAATGCAGAAATCGCAATGTATGATTTTTTTAACGATTTATGTGTGTGATACACCTGCAAATCAGTATTTGAACACCTGTCTATCAGCTAGAATTCTGACCCTCAAAGACCTGTTATTCCACCTTTAAAAGTCCACCTCCACTCCATGTATTATCCTGAATCAGATGTACTTGTGTGCGGTCGTTAGCTGCATAAAGACAACTGTCCACCCCATACAATCAGTAAGACTCACTTGGAACACGGCCCAGACCAAAGAGCTGTCCAAAGACTGCAGAGACAAAATTGTACAACTCCACACGAATGGAAAGCGCTACTGAGAAATTGCCAAGTACCTTGGTGAAAAAAGGTCCACTGTTGTTCCAATCATTACAAAATGGAAAAAGCTCAAAATGACGTTCAATATCAATTGGAGTGGAGCCCCATTCAAGATATCACCTCGTGGGATCTCAATGATCCTGAGAAAGGTGAGGAATCAGCCCAGGACTACACAACAGCACTTAGTCAATGACCTGAAAAGAGCTGCGACCACCGTTCCCAAGGTGACTGTTGGTAATACACGAGGACGTCATGCATGGCACGGAAGGTTCCCCAGCTTAAACCAGCACATGTTAAGGCCCGTCTTAAGTTTACTAAAGACCATTTGGATGGTACAGAGGAGTCATGGGAGAGAGCTATGTGGGCAGATGAGACAAAAATGGAACTTTTTCGTCAGATTTCCTCTCACCATGTTTGGAGGAAGACGAATGATGAGTTCCATCGCAAGAACACCAACCCTACTGTGAAGCATGGGGGTGGTAGCATCATGCTTTGGGGGTGTTTTTCTGCACATGGGACAGGACGAGTGCACTGTATTAAGGAGAGGATGACCGCGACCATGTGTAGTGAGATTTTGGTGAAAATCCTCTTTCCCTGAGTCAGAGCTTTGAAGATTGGTCATTGCTGGGTCTTTCAACATGACTATGACTCGAAGCACACAGCCAGGAAAACCAAGGAGTGGCTCTGTAAGAAGTATATAAAGGTTCTGGCCTGACCTTGCCAGTCTCGTGACCTAAACCCAATACAAAATCTTTGGAGGGAGCTGAAACGCCGTGTTTCTCAGTGACAGCCCAGAAACATGTCTGACCTAGAGAAGATCTGTGTTGAAGAGTGGACCAAAATCCCTCCTGCAGTGTGTGCAAAACTGGTGAATAACTACAGGAAACGTTTGACCTCTGTAATTGCAAACAAAGGCTACTGTACCAAACAACATTGGTTTTCTCAGGTGTTCAAATACTTATTTGCACAGCTTTATCACACAAATAGTAAAAAAAAAAAAAAAAAAAATCATACATTGTGATTTCTGGATTTTTCTTTTTAGATTATCTCTCTCACAGTGGAGATGCACCTACGATGAAAATTTCAGACCCCTTCATGATTTCTAAGTGAGAGAACTTGCAATATACCTTCTTCTTTTCCTTTCGGCTTGTCCCGTTAGGGGTCGCCACAGCGTGTCATCTTTTGCCATCTTAGCCTATCTCCTGCATCTTCCTCTCTAACCCCAACTGCCCTCATGTCTTCCCTCACCACATCCATAAACCTTCTCTTTGGTCTTCCTCTCGCTCTTTTGCCTGGGAGCTCCATCCTCAGCATCCTTCTACCAATATACTCACTCTCTCGCCTCTGAACATGTCCAAACCATCGAAGTCTGCTCTCTCGAATCTTGTCTCCAAAACATCCAGCTTTGGCTGTCCCTCTAATGAGCTCATTTCTAATCCTATCCAACCTGGTCACTCCGAGCGAGAACCTCAACATCTTCATTTCTGCCACCTCCAGTTCAGATTCCTGTTGTTTCTTCAGTGCCACTGTCTCTCATCCGTACATCATGGCCGGCCTCACCACTGTTTTGTAAACTTTGCCCTTCATCCTAGCAGACACTCTTCTGTCACATAACACACCAGACACCTTTCGCCAGCTGTTCCAACCTGCTTGGACCCGTTTCTTCACTTCCTGACCACACTCTCCATTGCTCTGTATTGTTGACCCCAAGTATTTGAAGTCATCCACCCTCGCTATCTCTTCTCCCTGTAGCCTCACTCTTCCCCCTCTACTTTTCTCATTCACGCACATATATTCTGTTTTACTTCGGCTAATCTTCATTCCTCTCCTTTCCAGTGCATGTCTCCATCTTTCCAATTGTTCCTCTGCATGCTCCCTGCTTTCACTGCATATGACAATATCATCTACGAACATCATGGTCCAAGGGGATTCCAGTCTAACCTCATCTGTCAGCCTATCCATTACCACTGCAAACAGAAAGGGGCTCAGAGCTGATCCCTGATGCAGTCCCACCTCCACCTTAATTCCTCTGTCACACCTAAGGCACACCTCACCATTGTTCTGCTGCCATCATACATGTCCTGTACTATTTTAACATACTTCTCTGCCACACCAGACTTACGCATGCAGTACCACAGTTCCTCTCTTGGTACTCTGTCATAGGCTTTCTCTAGATCCACAAAGACACAATGTAGCTCCTTCTGACCTTCTCTGTACTTTTCAACGAGCATCCTCAAGGCAAATAATGCATCTGTGGTACTCTTTCTAGGCATGAAACCATACTGTTGCTGAGTCTAGCCTCCACTACTCTTTCCCATAACTTCGTTGTGTGGCTCATCAACATTATTCCTCTATAGTTCCCACAGCTCTGAACATCCCCTTTGTTCTTAAAAATGGGAACTAGAACACTTTTCCTCCATTCTTCAGGCATCTTTTCGCCCGCTAGTATTCTGTTGAATAAGTTGGTCAAAAACTCCACAGCCATCTCTCCAAATTGCTTCCATACCTCTACCGGTATGTCATCAGGACCAACTGCCTTCCCATTTTTCATCCTTTGTAATGCCTTTCTGACTTCCCCCTTAGTAATCATTTCCACTTCCTGGTCCTCCACTCTTGCCTCTTCAACTCTTCCTTCTCTCTCATTTTCTTCATTCATCAACTTCTCAAAGTATTCTTTCCATCTATTTAGCACACTACCGGCACCAGTCAACACATTTCCATCTCTATCCTTAATCACCCTAACTTTCTGCACATCCTTCCCATCTCTATCCCTCTGTCTTGCCAACCTGTAGAGATCCTTTTCTCCTTCTTTCGTGTCCAACCTGGTGTACATGTCTTCATATGCCTCTTGTTTAGCCTTTGCCACCTCTACCTTTGCCCAATGTCGCATCTCGATGTACTCCTTTCACCTCTCCTCAGTCCTCTCAGTATCTCATTTCTTCTTCGCTAATCTCTTTCCTTGTATGACTCCCTGTATTATGGGGTTCCACCACCAAGTCTCCTTCTCCCCTTTCCTACCAGATGACACACCAAGTACTCTCCTGCCTGTCTCTCTGATCACCTTGGCTGTCGTCGTCCAGTCTTCCGGGAGCTTCGGTTGTCCATCGAGAGCCTGTCTCACCTCTTTCCGGAAGGCCGCACAACATTCTTCCTTTCTCAGCTTCCACCACATGGTTCTCTGTTCTACCTTGGTCTTCTTAATCTTCCTACCCACCACCAGAATCATCCTGCATACTACCATCCTATGCTGTCGAGCTACACTCTCCCCTACCACGACTTTACAGTCAGTAACCTCCTTCAGATTACATCGTCTGCACAAAATATAATCTACCTGCGTGGTTCTACCGCCGCTCTTGTAGGTCACTATATGTTCCTCCCTCTTTTGGAAATAAGTGTTCACTACAGCCATCTCCATCCTTTTTGCAAAGTCCACCACCATCTGCCCTTCAAAGTTCCTTTCCTTGATGCCGTACTTACCCATCACTTCTTCATCGCCCCTGTTTCCTTTACCAATATGTCCATTACAATCTGCACCAATCACAACTCTCTCGCTGTCTGGGATGCTCAGAACTACTTCATCTAGTTCCTTCCAGAATTTCTCTTTCAACTCTAGGTCACATCCTACCTGTGGTGCATAGCCGCTAACCACATTATACATAACACCCTCAATTTCAAATTTTAGTCTCATCACTCGATCTGATACTCTTTTCACCTCCAAGACATTCTTAGCCAGCTCTTCCTTTAAAATAACCCCTACTCCATTTCTCTTCCCATCTACTCCGTTGTAGAATAATTTAAACCCTGCTCCCAAACTTCTAGCCTTACTACCTTTCCACCTGCTCTCTTGGATGCACAGAATATCAACCTTTCTCCTAATCATCATGTCAACCAACTCCTGAGCTTTTCCTGTCATAGTCCCAACATTCAAAGTCCCTACACTCAGTTGTAGGCTCTGTGCATTCCTCTTTTTCTTCTGACGCTGGATCCGGTTTCCTCCTCTTCTTTGTCTTCGACCCACAGTAGCTGAATTTCCACCGACGCCCTGCAGGTTAGCAGTGCCGGGGGCGGGCGTTGTTAACCCGGGCCACGACCGATCCGGTATGGGATTCTTTAGATGAACGCTCATATTTGTTTGGCACAGTTTTTACGCCGGATGCCCTTCCTGACGCAACCCTCTGCATTTATCCGGGCTTGGGACCGGCCTACAGATTGCACTGGTTTGTGCCCCCATAGGGCTGCATTAGAGAACTTGCAATATACCAGGGTGTTCAAATACTTATTTTCTTCACTGTAAAGGGCTGGCCACAAGAGTGATATAATCAATAGAATGTTTGAAAACGTTTAGGACCACACCACAAAGCACACACTTACTCTTGTGCCTCGTTGCAATGTGCGGTTGTCCTCAGAGAACATTATACATCTTTCCCAGGGCCTCGTCCCTTGAACATTCTAAACAGACGCCCGGGCCACTTCATCTTGGTCTTCTCAATACAGAGGAGCAGCAGCTTTCTCTCATTACTCTTTGTTGATCAGTTCATTATCATGGGTGACCTCTTTCTGAGTTAAGCATGCTTCCCACTAAAAGGTCTTCTGAACATACAAGAAAGATAAAAAGGTTATGAAAGTTTGAAACCCATATTAAAAAATGAAAAAATATCACACTTAAAATCTCAAAATGTCTGCTCTCTCTTACCTTGTCTCCAAAACATCCAACTTTGGCTGTCATTCTAAAGAGCTCAATTTTAATCTTAGGCAACCTGGTCACTCCTTGCGAGAACATCACCATCTTCATTTCTGCCACCTCAAGTTCTGCTTCCTGTTGTCTCTTTCGTGCCACCGTCTCTAATCCGTACATCATGGCCAGCCTAACCACTGTTTTATACACTTTGCCCTCCATCCGAGCAGAAACTCTTATGTGAAATAAGACACCAGACACCTTCCGCCAGCTGTTCCAACCTACTTGGACCAGTTTCTTCACTTTCTTATCACACTCACTATTGCTCTGAATTGTTGACCCCAAGTATATGAAGTTGTCCGCCCTCGCAATTTCTTATCCCTGGAGCCTCACGCTTCCCCCTCTACGTCTCATTTACGCACATATATTCTGTTTTACTTTGACTAGTCTTTATTCGTCTGAGAAACAATGCAAGGAATAATGAAAAAGATCCTCCATCTTTGTCATTGTTCCTCCACTTGATCCCTGCTTTCACAATGTCATCTGCGAACATCATGGTCCAATGGGATTCCAATCTAACCTCATCTGTCAGCCTATCCTTCTGTCACACCTACAGCACACCACACCACTGTTATGCTGCCCTCATACATGTCCTGTACTATTCTGACATATTTCTCCGCCACACCAGACTTACGCATGCAGTACCACAGTTCCTCTCTTGGTATTCTGTCATAGGGTTTCTCTAGATCCACAAAGACACGTTACTCCTGCTGACCTTCTCTGTACTTTTCCACCATCATCCTCACAGCAAATGGCCTGTACTATTCTGACATATTTCTCCGCTACACCAGACTTACGCATGCAGTACCACAGTTCCTCTCTTGGTATTCTGTCATAGGGTTTCTCTAGATCCACAAAGACACAATGTTACTCCTGCTGACCTTCTCTGTACTTTTCCACCATTATCCTCATGGCAAATAATGCATCTGTGGTACTTTTTCTGGGCATGAAACCATACTGTTGCTCGCAGATACT
This sequence comes from Syngnathoides biaculeatus, assembly GCF_019802595.1. Classification (NCBI taxonomy): domain Eukaryota; kingdom Metazoa; phylum Chordata; class Actinopteri; order Syngnathiformes; family Syngnathidae; genus Syngnathoides; species Syngnathoides biaculeatus. The sequence continues at coordinate 1,163,764 of NC_084654.1, read as the reverse complement.
TACTTCTGTCCTGTGTCTAGTCTCCACTACTCTTTGCCATAACTTCATTATTTGGCTCATGAACTTTATTCCTCTACAGTTCAAACAGCTCTGCACATGGCCTTTGTTCTTAAAAATGAGAATTAGCCCATTTCTCCTCCATTCTTCAGGCATCTTCTTGCATGCCAGTATTCTCTTGAATAAGTTAGTCAAAAACTCCACATCCAGTTCTCCAAATTGGTTCTATACCTCCACAGGATTGTCATTAGGACCGACCGCCTTTCCATTTTTCATCCTCTTTAGTGCCTTTCTAACTCCTCCATGACTAATCATTGCCACTTCCTGGTCCTCCACACTTGCTACTACGTCTCCCCTTCTCATTTTTTTCATTCATCAACTTCTCAAAGTACTCTTTCCATCGATTTTGCGCACTACTGGAACCAGTCAACACATTTCCATTTCTATCCTGAATCACACTTACCTGCTGCTCATACAGTACTTCCCATTTAGCAAACCCGTAAAGATCCTTTTCTCCTTCTTTCGTGTCCAACCTTGTATATATGTCATCAAATGCCTTTTGTTTAGCCTTCGTCACCTTTACCATTGCCCTACATCGCATCTCAACGTATTCCTTTCGTCACTCCTCACTGTCCCACTTTTTCCCTCATCTCTTTCCTTGGATGACTTCCTGTATTTTGGGGTTTCACCACCAATTCTCCTTCTGCCCTTTCCTACCAGAAGACACACAAAGTACTCTTCTGCCTGTCTCTCTGATCACCTTGGCATTGGTTGTCAAGTCTTCCGGGAGCTCCTCCTGTCAATCGAGAGCCTGTCTCACCTCTTTCCGAAAGGCCACGCAACATTCTTCCTTTCTCAGCTTCCACCACAAGGTTCTCTGTTCTACCTTTGTTTTCTTAATCTTTCTTTACAGCATTCTATGCTGTTGAGCTACACTTTACGCTACCGCTACCTTACAATCAGTAACCTCCTTCAGATTACATCGTCTGCACAAAAGGTAATCCACCTCCATGTTTCCACCTCGGCTCTTGTAGGTCACTCTATGTTCCTGCCTCTTCTGGAAAAAAAAAAGTGTTCACTCCTGCCATTTGCATCCTTTTTGCAAAGTCCACCATCATCTGTCACTCAGAGTTCCTTTACTGGATGCCGTACTTAGCAATCACTTCTTCATCCCCCCTATTTCCTTCACCAACATGTCCATTACAGTCTACACCAATCACAATTCTCTCTGTCTGGGATACTCAGAACTATTTCATCTAGTTCCTTCCAGAATTTCAATTTCCACCATAGGTTACATCCTACCTGTGGGCCATAGCCGCAAATCACATGATACATAACACCATCAATTTCAAATTTCAGCCTCATCACTCGATCTAATACTCTTTTCACCTCCAAGACATTCTTAGCCAGCTCTTCCTTTAATATAACCTCCACTCCTTTCTCTTCCCATATACTCCATGGTAAAATAATTCAAACATGGCTCCTAAATTTTTGGCGTTACTACCTTTCCACCTGCTCTCTTGGATGCACAATATATCAGACTTTCCCTGAATCATCATGTCAAGCAACTACTGAGCTTTTCCTATCATTGTCCCAACATTCAAAGTCCCTTCATACAGCTGTAGGTTTTATGCATTCCTCCTCTTCTTCTTCTGCCAATGAATCCGCTTTCCTCCTCTTCTTTGTCTTCGACCCACAGTAGCTGAATTTCCACCGACGCCCTGCAGGTTAACTGTGCCGGGGGCGGGCGTTGTTAACCCAGGCCCGGACCGATCCGGTATGGTATTCTTTAGATGAACGCTCATATTTGTTTGGGACAGTTTTACGCTGGATGAACTTCCTGACGCAACCCTCTGCATTTATCCGGGCTTGGGACCGGCCTACAGATTGTACTGGATTGTGCCCCCATAGGGCTGCATTATGTACTCATTTGTATGTACTTGCTATATTTTAAGTTGTCCCTCAAGGTGAAATCCACCTCCCACAGCAATGTATACCATATATCCATACAGACAAAGAGAGATTCAGAAATAGTTTTCCTTAGAGTGCTGCACCACCAACTGGGGATGATGCCTTTCTTAAGACGAAACAGACTAGATAACAACTAGCTCAAGAGGTGCTATTAACATTTTTCTCTTTAGTGGGGAACGGTGACGCAGCTGTAGAGAGTTGGCCTCACAATTCTGAGGGCCAGGGTTTAAATCCCGTCCCCGCCTGTGTGGAATGCGCATGTTCTCCCCGTGCCTGCGTGGGTTTTCTCCAGGCACTCCAGTTTCCTTCCACAGCCCAAAAAACAGGTAACCAGTTCAGGGTTAGCCTGTCCCCTGCCTCCTGCCTGATGACAGCTGGGAAAGGCTCTAGCACTCCGGTGACCCGCATGAAGATAAGTGGCTCAGAAAATGGATGGGTGGATGTCTGTGGTAAGACTCAAACTACAATGAGGCAAAAAGAAATAAGAAAGAGGGGAACAGGGAGTGCGAATGAGCAAGTATGTGTGTGTGTGTGTGTGTGTGTAGGTGTGCAATACTGTACATGAGTAGGACAGAAACAGTGAGTTGTGTTGGATGTGGGAACATTCAGCCAAGAGACTACTGCACAATAAAGCAGGGGAAATGCACTCCCACTCTCTGACTCTTCCTGTTACGCAAGAGCCTCTGGGCCATTGTTTTAAACCAAGAGCTGCCATTCCATGATTCATGGTGTGGATAACAACTCTCCCAGCCACTCATCAGATGGCTAAAGACAATCTATGAACACTTTCGAGGACAAGGACTGGCATAAGACAATACCTGTTTAAGCAGCTGGAAAAGTCTGTGAATAAAAAGAAAAAAAATGTGAATATTGCACAATAAATCAGTCGCCCACTCATTAAAGCAGACGTAGTTCAACAAGGCCAACACAGGTTCTGGATAGTTTATATATACAGTGTTCCCCCGTTATATGCGGGGGTTCCATTCCCTACACACCCGCGAATCACGAAAATCGGCAAATAATGGATGCAGGATTAACATACCTTGATATGATATGTACCATATTTTTGAAGTGATAAAATGCTGTTAAAAATCTTAATTTTCTCCAAAATGGACAGTATCCCTTATGTGCACAATTGTTGTATGACTTGTCTAATGAAGTACACTTGAACACACTGGCAACACTGTTAGCATGTATCCTAGCACGTTTTAGTGTTTATGTGAGCAACAATATGATGGCACTCACAAGGCAGAGAGGAATAATTGTTTTTTTTTTTACATGTGTAAGCAGAACAAGCTACATTGCCCCATAAACTTCCTGTGTGCGGGTCCATTCATCACATTATACATAAATCCCTCCATTTCATGTTTCAGCCTCATTACCCTATTTTATACTCTTTTCACCTCCAAGACATTCTTAAGTAACTTCCTTTAAAATCAACCTGACTCCTTTTCTCTTTTCCATCTGCTCCCCTGGAAACGGAAGTGAAGTTTCTCATTACCATCTTGTAACCCAACTTTGGAGCTAAGTTTCCACATTCAGTTATAGTCTCTCTGCTTTCCTCTTCTCTTTCTGGCAAAGAACCCACTCTCCACTTCTCCTTCTATTTTGACTCACCACAGCTGAATCTCCACTGGCGCACTGTTGGTTAATGTCGCCAGTGGACCAGGCCACAACTGATCACTATGGAATTCTTTGAGAGAATTGTCATATCTGTTTGGCAACGTTTTAAGGCAGATTCTCTTCTTGACGCACCCCTCTGTGTTTATCCGGGTTTGGGACCAGTCTACAGTGTGCACTGGCTTGTGCCTCCCAAAGAGTTGCATTCAGATCAAAGATGAGTATCAGATAAAGGTTCTGAACTCCACCTTTTATTTCACAGTTTCATCTTTGTTCAAGAACTCAAGACAGAACATTGTATGCATGATTCATTTCTGTAATCTTGTTTAATTTAATTACAAATGTATACTACTCAGTGTGACATATGGGGCTTGTTCAGTTGAACACAAATCTTACATATGGATAGGTTTCCAATTATGCCATCTTGTGTGTCATCGAGGTCAGAGAAGACAGCTGATAGGTCCCTCCCCATACACATCCATCGTTTATCTCAGATGCTTATAATGGTCGCGGAACTGCTGCAGCCTAGCCCAGCTATCTTTGGGCAGGAGGAGAGGTACACTGAGCTGGTTGGACGCAACAACATAAACAACAATTCACGCTTACATTCACACCCACAATTTTGAGTTTCCAATTAATCTACCATGCATGTTTTGGGGGAAAGAGGAGTGCACGGAGAAAACCCACGTAGGTACAGGAAGAGCATGCAAACTCCACACAGACAGGGTGGGAATTTGAATCCATGCCACAGAATTGTGAGGTAGACGCTTTTCCCAGTAGTCAACGGTTCCGCTTATACTTTATACAAATACCTTTCTAGGTTTTCATGTCAGGGAGTGAACAAAACAAATGTATTGGAACATTTAAAACGACGAAATATGGAACGTTTGTTTAAATAGTTTGTTTTATTTGGCCAACTGTGGATATGGAGACGGAAAAAGCATAGGTTTACAGCTTCGAATGATCGGGTTATCTAACTGCTTTATTGGCAACCGCGGGATGCGCCTACCTTGGAGGTTCTGCACTCGCATGTCGCTTATTTGTCCAATGAACTCCTCCCGTTCGAACCAGTCGTCCCACTCGTATGCAGCCATCAGGATCACTGGAAAGTTCTGAAACCCAGAAAAGAACACACCGGGAGGTTGCCCCACTGAAGGCGAAGTTGTTTTCTGCAGCGGGCAGACAGACTGTCTATTGTCCAGTGATCCGACAGAGAGGCATTCAGTCAACGAAAGACTGAAATGGCGAAACTCAGTCAATAGACATGGTGCCAAAGATGGAAAAATGTGTTTTTCTTTCCTTCTGCTTCTTTACAGTGAACTCGTTTCAGGTCTGTGAGGAGAAGAATACAACCCGTGGGTACGAGAGCGTATGAAGAGGAAGTCCAAAGCACTTGGTTGGTACTTCCGAGAAGGGCGGGATTTCGCTCAAACCTGATCCCGCCTCCCAACCGAGACCGCCCCCCTCAAAACGCAAAATAAGCAAGCTGAAGCCTTCACAATGGAAATTATTAAAATTATTTTATTATTATTTATTTTCAAAGCCATCGAAACAATTTTATTGCATTTTGATAACATGTTAATTGCAAATTACTGCATCAACCGGACTGTTGGATGTGTCACCTAAAAACGGTAATAACCAGAAATGTCTTCTTCACAAATAATAAAGTGAAAACCTAAAATTGGGAAATGACCTGTAAGTACAAAAAAATGTTCCGTTCTACACACACACACACGCACACACACACACACCACACACACACACACACACACACAGACATGCACATACAGTGGCTGAAAAAAGTATATTTAACACATCACCATTTTTTTCATAAAATATATTTCCAAAGATGCAGTTGAGCAAACTGCCATTTATTTGATGCTTTATACAAAAGTCTTTATTTGCAATAAATCCCATGAATTGCTGTTGTGATTTTGGCCCATTCCTCCACAAAGCAGTCTTCAAACAATGACAATTCCATGGGCTTGCTTTATCTGGAGTTTCAGTTCTTTCCATAGATTTTCAATAGGATTCAAGTCAGGTGATTGGGCCATTCAAGCAGTTTTATTTTTTTTCTTTGAAACCAATTGAGAGTTTCCTCTGAAATATGTTTTGGATTATTTTCCCAATGAAATGTCCTCCTTAGTTTCATTTTCATCATCCTCGATAACAGCTGATTTTTGTCAATGTCTTGGTAGATTTCCCCATTCATTTTTCCTTTAGGAATGTGATATTTTCCAGTAGCATTTGCTGAAAACCAGCCTCACACCGTCATGTTCCACCCTCCTAACATCACTGATTGTATGGTGTTTTTTGGTGATGGTTACATCTAGTGAACAACTGAAGCCATGGAACCGCTCAGAACACAAGTGAAGCACTCGAACCATTTCCGATGATGGTAATAAAAGTTCAGAAAAGTATGATAATTCAAGTGTTTTGTTCTCTTGTACCAAATACTGATTACATTTTCATTACAATGAAATATGCAGATGCTCTCCTTGATACTAAAAAAACACACTTTCTAGATTAACCAAAGAATAAATGCAAAATACATCAAATGTTTCAGGGTGTGTTTTTGTTTTTTTAAAGCTTTGAGCTTTATTAAATTTAGAATTAGAGATCCTTCATATTTTACAAATTATCATTGCGTGTGAATTCAGAAATGTTCTTTTTCTTTCTCTCTCTCTGTATGCATGTGTGTGGTGTTTGAAGTAAAACCTTGAAAGATAATGGTTTGTCATTTGTCGACTTGAATGGTTGACTTGCCAAAATACTCATGCCTTCAAAAACTGTACCTCCTCAATGACACGTTATGCAGCAAGTATGGCGCCAAACCACTTCAATCTGTAAAATCTGTCATTAGCTCAGAATGCTTTGAAACCCAATGAACCAATGAAAAGCTTTGAAACATTTTGAAGGATGGAAGCACGGACCAAAACAGTGATGACATCTGAAGCTTCAAACATCATGTGATACTGGGGTTTTGAACCAATCTCCAATACAGAGTTTCAAATCACTCCGCTTCAGGAAAGGTGACACAAGCTCTAAAGCCTCTGTATCATTTGGCCATCACTCCTGTTTGTTTTGTTTCGAGTTTTAGGTTCTGTTGTTTCCTTGTTACTTTAGTGAGTTTGCATGTTTTTTCCATGTGCAATGTTTACCTTGAATCAATTTTTTTTAACCTCCTGCACTCCTTCCTTGCCTCCCTGATTCGCTGCACATGGGTCCTCCACATTTTGCCTTGTCTTCCTCACCTTCACAAACCCTAAAAGTGAAAGAATAGAATAGAATAGAATAGAATAGAAACACAATTCCAATGAAGTTGGGATGTTGTTTAAAACAAATAAAAACCGAATCCAATGATTTGTAATTCATGTTCTACATATTTCCATCCATTCCTTCCATTTTCTTCGCTGCTTATCCTCACAAGGGTCATGGAAGTGCTGGAGCCTATCCCAGCTGTCAACAGGCAGGAGGCAGGGTACACCCTGAACTGGTTGCCAGCCAATCGCAGGGAACATGGAAACTGACAACAGTTGCACTCACAATCACACTTCGGGTCAATTTAGAGTGTCCAATTAATGTTGCATGTTTTTGGGATGTGGGAGGAAACTGGAGTGCCCGGAGAAAACCCATGCAGGCATGGAGAGAACATGCAAACAGAAGGAGGGACGAGATAGAACCTGTTTTTTATTTTTACAAAAAATACCATACAAAAACATTAACTTGTAACTCAAGTTAACGAAATATTTGAAACAATCCCCATTTTATGAAAATTACAAGCAACTTTTCAACTTCCTCCAAGATCTGTGGCCTCTAGCTGCTCAACACGGTTGCTCCTTTAGCAACATCACCTACTTTAAGGGCGGCCTTGTGTTTCAGAATGGTGCTTATCATCGATTTCACCACGGCATACTCTTTCAATAGCTCAGAAACACGCACACCAGATTCGTATTTGGCGATCAATTCTTTCTTAAAGTCGACAGTTTTACTCACAACTTTCCCTTCTTCAGCACCAGCACCCTTACTACTTCGACCTGCAATCTTAGGAGCCATGATTGGGGGTTAATAGTGCTCAATAGGAAGAAAAAACAGTCACTACTGGGGACATGTCTGTGTACAGAGGATGTTTGACACAGAATAACATGGGTGGGGTCTGCTGGTCAGGCCGCGCGCGTTATGTTATTTACGGTAGTATTTTCCGAGTATTCACTGTAATAGAATTTAAAGTTGCGAGCATTTAGGCCTCCCTCCTTTTTGCTTTTCTGAGGAATGGATAGACATTCCATTTTACTTATTTTTTTAAGATAAATATATTACAGCTGAATTAAAAGTGCTAAACCATTTAACTGTGGTCTTAAAAGAAATAATTGTAAATATTTAATTGATTTAAAGGAAGATTTAAATTCTTATTGTTACTAACATAGGCAAGTTATTCCAGTGTCTTGAATAAGCAAATATTTTTTTTTCCAGAAATGGTGCATGACATAGATTGGTTACCTCGGTGAGTTTTGCCGAGATAATCATGCCAAAATATTTATTTTCCTTTATTATCTCAGCCTCCCTGGTAAGGTCTATTCAGGGCTGCTGGGGAGGAGGGTCCGTTGGTAAACCGAATCTTGGATTTAGGTGGAGCAATGTGGTTTTTGTCCTGGTTGTGGAACAGCTATACACCCTCGGCAGGATCCTTGAGGGTGCATAGGAGTTTGCCCAACCAGTCTACATGTGTTTTGTGGACTTGGAGAAGGTGTTCGACCGTGTCCCTTGGGGAGTCTTGTGTGGGGTTCTTCGGGAGTATGGGGTACTGAACCCCCTGATACAGGTTATTCAGTTCCTGTACAACCAGTGTCAGACTTTGGTCCACATTCCCGGCAATAATTCGGATTCGTTTCCGGTGAAAGCTGGACTCCGCCAAGGCTGGCCTTTTTTCATCAAGCCATGATCTCCAACTCTCACTGGAACGGGTCGCAGTCGAGGGTGAAGTGGCTGGGATGAGAATCAGCACCTCCAAATCTGAGTCCTCTGTCGGAAAAGGGTGGCATGCCCTCTCCGGGTCGGGAATGAGATCCTACCCCAAGTGGAGGAGTTCATGTATCTTGGAGTCTTGTTCACGAGTTGGGGAAGAATACAGCGGGAGATCGACAGACAGGTAAGTCCAGCGCCTGCAGCGATGCGGATTTTGTATCGGTCTGTTGTGGTGAAGAGGTAGCTCAGTCGAAAGGTGAATCTCTCAATTTACCATGATCTACGTTCCTTCCCTCACCGATGGGCACGAGCTGTTGTCGTGACTGAAAGAACAAGATCCCTGATACAAGTGGCCAAAATGAGTTTCCTCCGCAGGGTGTCTGGGCTCTCCCTGAGAGATAGGGTGAGAAGCTCGGTCATCTGGGAGGGCCTCAGCGTTGAGCCGCTGCTCCTCCGCGTTGAGATGAGCCAGATGAGGTGGCTGGGGCATCTAATCTGGAATACTCCCAGACGCCTCCCTGGTGAGGTGTTCCGGGCATGTCCCACCGGAAAGAGCCCGGGGACAACCCAGGACATGCTGGAGAGACTATGTCTCTCGGCTGGCCTGGGAATGCCCCGGGATCCCTCCGGAAGAGCTGGAAGAAGTGGCCGGGAAAAGCGAAGTCCGGGTATCCCTGCTGAAGCTTCTTCCCCCCGACCTAATGAGAAGAACTGTTAGAAAATGGACGGATGGATGAAGGATAGGGTAATCTGTGATTTAATCTGCAGGAGTCCATGAATTTGGCGCTATTGGGCATACTGTTGACATTATTTGGTTGATTGTAAATTTGTGAGAATGGTTCAATGAGCTCACCACCTGTGAGAGGGGACATAAGGGTTGGGTGCAATTTGAGTTGGGCTGTAGCTGAAGGTGGGGACCTTGGTTATCCGAGCCCTGGCTACAGAAACTAGCTCTGGGTATCTGGAATGAATGAATGAATGAAGAAAGAAAGAAAGAAGAAAGAAAGAAAGAAAGAAAGAACGAAAGAAAAGAAAGAAAGAAAGAAGAAAGAAAGAAAGAAAGAAGAAGAAAGAAAGAAAGAAAGAAAGAAAAAAGAAAGAAAGAAAGAAAGAAAGAAAGAAAGATAGATAGATAGATAGATAGATATAGATAGATAGATAGATAGATAGATAGATAGATAGATAGATAGATAGATAGATAGATAGATAGATAGATAGATAGATAGATAGATAGATAACGCTGCTAACCACCTATAGCTGATGGCTCATGTTTTGCTGAGGTTATAATATAGGTCAGTGGATTACTGTTACAACGCTAAAGTGATTGCCACAAAGATAGTCGCAGAACTTTTTTGTACTGATGACTTGAGTGCCAGGAACTCCAGCTTGTGTACCGGATAGCGGCTTTAGCTTCTTGACAGACCTCTACTCGCCTACCCTATGACCCTCAGATGGTCTTCTTGCTCCTGGTACAAAACAGCACCGAGCCTAGTGGCCCTTTCTGATTAATTATATTGTGTTCTTTTAATAAAATGGTCTGATAGGCACTGATTTCTGCAGTAGTGGGCTTTGTATGGATGACAATGTCATAGTCAGACTCATTACTAATCACAACTGGCAGTTTCTGAGGACGCAGCTGTGGGAAGTCAACAAGACCAGTTTTAACTAGACCACCTGGCAAAGGAAAGGGAACGATGATGGGTACTGAATGACGATGGCTTTCTCATCCTGAGAGCCCTTCACAACTGCAACTCCTTTCACCACTACTGTTTCACAGGCTGGAATGACTTGAGGCATTTTCTGTGCATTTTCACTATCCCTTGGAAATTACGTGCTTGTTTTCATAATAACTCAATCACTTTGAAAACTACTTTGTAGCCGTGTGGAAGAGGCTGGCGGTTAATCAAGTCAGTCTCTGAATAGAAGTCATACAGTACATCAAGTGTGTTTGTGCTGATGACCGTGAAAGACTGTGAAGTGTCAGTGACAACTAAGGCAAGTGTGTTCACATCTATGGGAGTTCCTATTAAGTCTTTTGGAAGTTATGGTCATTTCTACATTGCCATAGTACGGCACGAGCTGACCATTTTCACCTTTACTTCCAAAAGGTCATGAAGTGGCTTAATTGTCTGCTCTGAGAAGTGTTGCTTGGAAAACGACTCAGGCACAGTTGTAACCTGTGAGCCTGAATGAAGAAGGCAGTTGACCTCTTCATCTCTCACAATCACTTGAGTTATACTCTTGATGCCATTCAGCCATTTGGGGGATTGAAACGGTTGACCTCGCTTTGAATGTTGCCGATTGGAACATGTTTTGAATTTAGTATTCTGTGCTAGTGTATCAACTTGGTTCGTTGTAGCGGGAGTTGTGTCTTTGCTGTTTACCTGAGGGACACTGTTGACTTGCCTCAGCCCCTGTTCGTCCCACAACAGGGACTGTCAGTCGTTTACAGGTAGGTTTGACCCGTTTTGTTCTTCCCACTGATGCTGTTTTTCTTCTAACTGCTTCTTCTTTTCTGACACTCGGCAGGGATTGGGATGTGTCCTTCCTCACCACAGTTGAAACAGTAACAGGGCCCGGTTTTGTAGGTCTGATTCTTTTTGGTTTGTCTTTGCATGCTTTGCTCCTTATTACTCATCATTCTTGTCTTCTTCTGTGATATGAATGTAGTCAGTTGACTTTGCAAGCTTGGCACCTGCTTTCTCAGGTCCTCTATGGCACTGACACTGCTCTCATTATTCTCTTCTGGCTCACAAACATATGCGCCATGAAACTGGATTTGAGCTCTTTGTAATGTGATGCCAATGCTTTTTTTCTTGTGACAAGACTTTGCTTGCTGTCAATCTTCCTCAGAGCAAATCATTAGCAAGAGGTCTGAGAACTTGGGTGGACTGGTTTTCTTCTGTTCCAGTTGCAAGGCGTTTAGCGAGGCATTTTCCCAGCAACCCCTGCAGAACTGTTGCAGGAGGTGCATGTCTACCTCTCCATGTGTCACTCCACCTATTTTCGTAGCTCGGTTTAAGGCAAACTGCAGCCGATGAAAGCAAGTGGATGGTTTTTTACCGGGGTCTTGGAGAGTGTTCAAGAATTAAGCAAAAAGCTCCTCTCCACCTTTCACTGTACCAACGGCTGAGTCTAAGAGCTCTAAGTAGGCCGCAGGCGGTGACTCAGGCCGTAGGCCTTGAACTATATCAGCTATATCTGCTGGTAGGAGAAAGCCTACAAGAATATTTCTCAATAGTTGCAGAGGAGACAATTTAAGGATAATTTTGAAGCAACAAATACAGCTTCATGGTTAGGTGTGGGAGTCTTGCCGGAGACTTGGGCTTGCATGTATGGCACAGTGTATTGCCTCCGTACAATATGCTGAACCGCAACGTTCTGGATGTCTGGACGGTTCGAATCACTTAAAGGCTATGTAAAGTCTTCAATGCCACTTTTGCCGATATTTTACAGTTTTTTATGCTGAATTAGAATCTGAAATCCGTGATGAAGGAACATTTTTATTTTTTGATTATCGGCAAAAAATGATAACACATTGTTGGATTTGCCAGAAATACAGGAGCACACAGTTTAAAAACCCAAGAAGGGACGTGACGTCAGAAGTAGAGATAACTATGGTTCCTGTTCGACTCTAATGTAAAAATGATGATGGATTTCCCGGTAATTCGAGCGATGAACATGATTCTTAAGGGTCCCATGAAGACAGTGAAGAATACGAACTTTATAAAGCCATTTAAAGGTTATCAATTTGAGCCAGTTAGACAGCACACACGTTCAAATGCAGATGAAATAGCTGCCGATGAAGGTGCCGAGCTACCAGTCAGACTCAGTGAGGAGCACAGGCCTCGTGTTGGCAACACTGACTGGTAAGAATTTGTGATGTTGTTGTTGTTTTATTTAACCATAAACTGATAAATAGAAATGGCTTCGCTATCCCGAATGAATATATGAAGTTTTGTCTTGTTTTAAAAATGTGAAAACGCAGTGTATTGAGTCTAAGTAGGTATATATTCACAAATAAGGATTTTAATGAAAGAAATCTGTTTAAAACGTCATGTTAATTTGAGAAGCAATAGCTGGTCATAACTTCCTTCACCATAAATATAATTTCATGTGGTTAACTGATGCCATAACCGGACAGTAGCCAAACCTTTCCATCCCCATTTTAATCATAATTTTCCAAGATGTCATGAGCAAAACCGCTAAACTTTAGACTTCTTCTTTTCCTTTTGGCTTGTCCCGTTAGTGGTTGCCACAGCGTGTCATCTTTTTCCATCTAAACACCCATTGTCCTCATGCCCTCCCTCACAACATCCATCAACCTTTTCTTTGGTCTTCCTCTCGCTCTTTTGCCTGGCAGCTCCATTCTCAGCACCCTTCTACCAATATACTCACTCTCTCGCCTCTGGACATGTCCAAACCATCGAAGACTGTTCTCTCTAACCTTGTCTCCAAAACATCCAACTTTGGCTGTGTGCATGTAAATGCTGCATACCCATGGAAACAACAGAAGAAAGTTGTTGTTGCCATGAGAGTCAACATATACACCAGAAAATAGCAGATTATCCAGACCATCCGCTGCAATGCACCCAGGATTTATTGCCAGGTGTCTGAATTCATGACTACTTGAGGTTGCTGATCTCCAATTCAGGCAACAGTATCGGCAATGACTGGATTTTCCACAACACGAGTCAGAGCTATTTTAAAAATGATTAAAATGAATATTTCTCCAAATCAGCCTGTTTTTTTTTCATTTACATTCAGATTTTTCAAAATAAAGGATTGTTTACATCATCCATGTTCTTGCTAAAAGCAGCATTTGTCCAATCAATGCTTGTTCAAACAAAGTCCCATCCTGGAAAATTGTCATATGAGTATATTTTCTTATTTTCAGGTTTATACTGCGTCTAGACAGCTTGTGAGCTGGTGTTGGGGAATTGTAGGTAGAAAAAAAATGTGTCCAACTTCCATCCTGCTGTGTGTCTAAGTTTTGTGGCAGATGCCCAAGAGTACACAGGATTTAAATGGTCTACATCCTGAATTTTTTGTTTTGTCTTTGTGTAAATGTGGATGTATATATTTTTTTATGAAGTAAACATACACCACAAAACTAAAATCATCGCATTTTTATTTAACTGTATGCTTACATTGTATATAAATATGTTTCTCTCATAGCATTTTTGCTGAATGCTTTTTTGGTCTTTCAAGATGAACATCTTGAGGTCACCTGAGGTTGCTCCGCTGTCTGAAAGATATGTGTTCCTTTCTCATGAACTGGCACTTCATCAGTCTGGCATAATGGTGTCCCATGTAGTAGAGCATTTGATCCACGTGCGTAGGTCATGTGACACGCGAAAATGGCGGCGCATGAATGTACAAAAGATGGAGATTCAGCATCTGCTGGTTTGATGTCAATATGCTTCCTCCAACATCTCCAATTAATATACAAAAAGGAGGTTCAGCATTTATGAAATGAGAAAAAAATAGATAAAGAACAGGTTTATTTCATTCTATTTCATGGTGCACAAATTATTTTTGATAAGTAGCTATGTATGATGTCTTGCCTTTTCCCATGAACCTAAACCAGTGGAATGCCAAAGATCCCACGTGCCTATTATGCCCAAGTCCTGCAATACTGAAGCACAACTTGGTTGGTTGCGAGACCAGCCTTACTCTAGGCCGTTACACCTGGTGGCACAGCCAAGTGCTGAAGTGTCTCACTGCTGTTCTGGAGAACCAGCGGAGGAGGGCTGAGAAACAAAGGTGATACTGGGGCAGGGCAAAGCTGTTTGGTCGAGAGGGGGAGAATCAAACCGGCCACACCAACAAGCCACCAGACAATGGACAGCTGGGCAGTGCACGAGACTGGAAGCTGCTGGGAGACCTGGACAAGAATCTCTGGTTTCCATTTGAGATTGCAGCTACCAATCTACGACCACATCTAGTGCTTTGGTCTGCCTCTCTCAATCTCTTCTACATCATCAAACTCACAGTCCCCTGGGAGGGGGCAGTTGAGGAGGCGTATGAGCGGAAGCGGCTGAGGTACGTAGGACTTGTGGCCGAAGAGCAACAGCAAGGCTGGAGAGCACAGGTAGGCCCGGTGGAAGTTGGCTGCAGAGGGTTTATAGCCTCCTCAACATCCAGGCTCCTCTGAGAGTTGGGAGTCCGAGGGAAGGCCAATCGGCAGGCAGTCAGAGATCTCTCCAAGGCGGTGGAAAAGGCCACTCAGTGGCTGTGGATAAAGAGTAAAGAGCCCAATCGGAATTGATGCACCTAGGGGGTGAACCTGGGATGCTGGGATACACTGCTGAACCCTCTCAAGGGTGTTGTGGGCCTATGAGCGAAATATTTGATGATGGAAGGAAACCCACTTGATAACCCGTAGAGTGCCATCACTTATTTGAACCTCCCACAGAGCCTCATCGGAGCCAAAATATGCATGAATAGAAATATATTAACATCTAGTCCTATATAATACATCTTATATACGATGTAGAAAATGTCACGGGAGGTGGATTTTCGGGTGCAGCTGGGATTGTACTGAGCATATGGATCACCAGGTGTAGCCATGTCCACTCGAATGATGTCATCACCTTAAGTTGGTCCCAGTGGAACGAGTGAAGAGAGCAATGTCTCACGAAGGAACAGTGAGTTGTACTTCCCCAGAGCTAGGTAATGGGAAGAGGTCGAGTGAGAGGTGATCAATAACGGGGACTCTGAGATTAGAGTCTTGGAAGTCAGAGCAGCTCAAGAGTCCATGCGAAGTAAATATGAGAATGTGGATGTTGTTCCATGTTTGGTTGTAAATTAGCAGCAGGGAGCATCTAGGAGGGGTGCGGCGTCTAGCGACAAACCAAGGTTGTTAAATTCCGCCAGTTATCCATTGGTTAAGGCTCTGTCACACCATGAAGTTCTGGTCAACGTCCTCTGAACATTTCAATTGTTCTATTTTTTAGCCTTCTCAAACTTGGATGACACACGAAAAGCGTGTCTAACGCACGAAAAGCGTGTGACAGCGACCAAATAAGATACCCCTAAAAACCATTAGCCTGTGTAAACGCGTCATTGGGGCGCGACGAGCAATTTGTCAATGTAAGACGAGTGTGTTGAGTGTGTGACCAATAGGTGAAAACGAAAGAAAAGCGTTTTGCTGGCGTGAAATTTTTACAGTAGAACCGGCACTAAAACGTTGGAAAGTTCATAGTCACTTCAGCTGTTGTCGAGGGTTAGAACAGTGACCATCATGCCGCCGAGAAGAAAAAAAGTTAGGGCATGGACTTCAGCAACTAGCGCAGCTAGTAAGAAAGCTAAGCCTCTTTCATCACGAGCAATGTGTTTCGAGGAAAAACAACAGCAGGAGGAAGAGCACGTCCGTGAAGTCATGCACCATATGACACCCCCTGGGACCCGAAAGACCTTGCAAACTCCAGTGAGGACGGTCCGACAAAGAGACAAAAGAAGCAGAGAAAGGATTGCAGGATCCTGGACCGGGCTGTTGAGGATAGCCTGGTGGAGTTTTTCCGCGAAAACGAACTGCTGCTTTCTGGATTTTCCATAGTAGGTGCTCTCTACTGTAGCTTAATATTAAATGGACCTTGCTTTTACAAATCATCGGTTTATATACCCATATGCATGGAAGTTCGGGAAACGCTCGAATGACGCTCAATGGACACCAAACGACGTTCGTTTCAGTTTGGTTACACGCTGTGTGCGCTAGGGGATTGTTCAGTGGGCGTTGACAGATTGCCAGTGAGTCGTTCACTGCAAAGCAAACGATTAAGTAACAACCAAGTAAAGCTAGAGTGACTGACTAACGATAGGCAAACGCGTGCAACGCTGGGCGAACCTTAGTAAAACGTTCCACGGATGTTCTTGAACATTCTGCAGCGTTTAAAGTTAAACGTTGATGAATGCTGGTCTCGATGAGAACTTTTGTGCATGTTCAAAACTTTTTCTCCGGACCGGCGTTCTCCGTCGATTCCCAGTGATCATTGACGTTCACTGGCATGGAAACAACGCTACTCTGGGGCTATCCCGGCGACAATGGGCGACTACTAACGTTTCCTCAAACGCTATAGGACGCTGGCCAGAACGTCATGGTGTGACGAGGCCATTAGCAAGTGCGACTAGTTGAATAGGGAAGTTCATAGTTGATGCCTTTACTTGTAGTTGCTCTTCACTTAAGACTTCACAAACCTTTGAGATAGTTTGTCTTGACTTAAAATGTAGCGGTTAGAAACATGGCTCGTGGAGTTGTTTTTGAGCGTGACCACAAAACATTGTTAATGGTGTTATCTTGAACGGCGAATCGAACAAGTACATCGGAGTCACCAGAATTTTTATGTGGAAAATTGAAAACTATTTGAAAGCAGTGAGTTAACAAGCGGTGGTTCCATTGCTGGTTTCGGGCACATATGCCATCTGCCATCACCGCATTAACGGGTAAGCGAAAGGTTTTCGGCCTTAATTAAAGGTCAGGATGCTTAATTCATATGGTATCAAACAATACCTGAGAAATTGCCAATTTGTCAGCCCTCAAGGCCAGGTTGATGTCGTCTGTCTGGCAGTCGTGCAAATTAATCCAACCAGCAACATTGAGGTAGTAGCATTATTCATGTTTTGACAAGATGCCAGAGAAATGTGTCAAGTTCTCTGAGTTGGTTAAGCAGTATTAATGTGGCTCCAGGGGACTCGGTGGTGTCATCAATGGGGGTCGTCACTTGAAGGAGTGCAACCTGACAGGTCACTGTTCTCCGAGTGTTCCAGCACAAGGCAGAGATCTGAGTGCATTTTCCAAGTTGGTGGTGGTAATGCTTGTTCCACCTGCGCCCACAGCTGAAGATTTTTGTAACTGATTCAAGGCTCGAAGTGGCAGAGCAGGTCTTGGTCAATGAACAGAGGGATGGTTTCAACTGGAGACACAGACCGGATGAACGAGTGTCATTGGGCTAATTGTCCACTGAAGCACGGTTATACTGTCTAGCTTTGTGTTAGTCACTGAAAATGTGTGAATCGTTAGTGTGCAGTGTTACAGTAGAAGGTCGTGGCCACTGGCTTGTGGAAGTGTCAGAATTTGACTGAATACAGCGTGGGACATAACAGTGATATCTTGATATCTGCTGCAGAGCTTCGCTGAGGAGCTCATGCTCACGTGTACCGATTAAGTAGAACCTTTGGGAAATACCTTTAGAAGTGAGTTCACCCAAAGTTGTCAGAATGGTAGAACGTTGTTTGGCGGTTCAAACCACAGAATGTTGGGTGCTACTTTAACTTTTTTAAAGTCGTTGGGGGTGAGTCAAAAAAATGAGCAGCGGCTGGCCACACCTGTGAGGAGGTTGCACGGTGCCCTATGAGTGCGGGTTCTGGCCCAAAGCCTGGGTATGTTTCGGAAGGCTTTAGGGCACTTCTGTTGAGGAAGGTGCCCAGGCTGTTTGTAGCAGGGGTTGGGGCAGCAGGATGAGTGAGAGAGGTATCAGATACAGTAACTGTTGAGCTAAGGGCAGTTTGTGCCTAACATGGCCTAACATATCCCCTTGGTCCCGGAGCTGTTGTTGGAGTCAGCCTAGCTCCATCTCCCTAACTGCCAGCTGTGTTTTCAGCTTGTAGGACTGTTCCATCTCTTTGGAGAGGTCTGTTTTGAGTGCTGCAGTGCATTCAGTGAGTTTAGCCTATATCAAGCATTTGGTCATTAGATTGTTGGTTGGTTAATTCTATCAATGTAACTTTTAAGAGGGAGATCTCGACATAGGGTCCTGTAGCCCATTATGCTGACCCCAGGAAGTTAGTTTACTCAAGATAGGGGTTTTTATCAGTTTGTCATCATCTTAGTTTAATTCCCTGCTGTCTTTAGACGCCACCTGTACAGCCTCAACTGCAGCAGTGAGGTCATCTAATCAAGCCTCTGCGTCATCCTGTTGCATTTCCACATCAAGGAGGCAGGCTTCAGCGAAGTTTAAACATGCAGTGGTATCTGTCAACTGTGCAGTTAACTGGACTTCTCTCTTCTTTTTGGCTTGTCCTGTGAGGGGTCACCACAGTGCCTCACTTTTTTTCATTAAAGTCTATCTCCTGCATCTTCCTCTCTTCCATCAACTGGCCTCGTGTCTTCCCTCACAACAGCCATCCATTTTCTCTAAGATTTCACAATACAACAAATTGACTCCTGTTTCACCAAGAGGGCTAAACTTGGTTTCCTCAAGTTCACAACTGCTCACAACTCTGTCACAATGGTAACAGAACACGTGGATGGGCATGAAAAGGCTTGTTCTGTTCAGGGTCGCCACAGGCCTACCTCCTGCATTCTCCTTCCATCCACCCACTGGTCTCATGTCTTCCCTCACAACATTCATCAACCTTCTCTTTGTTCTTCCTCTCTCTCTCCTCTCACCGATGGACCAATATTCTCAGTCTCTCGCCTCTGGACATGTCCAAACCATCGAAGTCGGCTCCCTCGAACATTGTCTCCAAAACATCAAACCTTGGCTGTGAGCTCATTTCTAATCCTATTCAACCTGCTCCCCGCTAGAGAGAACCTAAACATCTGGATTTCTGCGACCTCTAGCTCTGGTTCCTGTTGTCTCTTCAGTGCCACCGTCTCTAATCCGTATATCATAGCTAGCCGCACCACTATTTTATAAACTTTGTCCTTCGTCCTAGCAGACACTTTTCTGTCACAGAACACACGAGACACCTTCCTCCAGCTGTTCCAACCTATCTGACCTGTTTTTTCACTTCCTCATCACACTCACCAATGCTCCTGATTGTTGACCCCAAGTATTTGAAGTCATCCACCCTTGGGATCTCTTCTCGCTGGAGCCTCACTCTTCCCACTCCAGTCCTTACATTCATGCCCATATATTTTGTTTTACTTTGGCTAATCTTCATTCCTCTCCTTTCCAGTACGTGCCTCCATCTTTCTAATTGTTTGTCACCTGCTCCCTGCTTTCAATGCAGATCACAATGTCATCTATGAACATCATGGTCGATGGGGACTCCAGTCTAACCTCATCTGCCAAGATATCCATGACCACAGCAAACAGGAAGGGGCTCAGAGTTGATCCCTTATGCTGCCCCACCTCCACCTTAAATTGTTCTTTCACACCTGTGCCATATCTCACTACTGTTCTGCTGTCCTGATATATGTCCTGTACAATTCTAACATATTTCTCCGCCACACCAGACTTATGCATGCAGTACCACAGTTCCTCTTTTGATACTCTGTCATAGGCTTTCTCTAGAGCCACAAAGACACAATGTAGGTCTTTCTGACCTTCTCTGTACTTTTCCATTTGCATCCTCAAGCCAAATAATGCATCTGTGGTACTCTTTCTCGGCATGAAACCAGACTGTTTCTCCCAGATGCTTACTTCTGTCCTGAGGATAGTCTCCACTACTCTTTCCCATAACTTTATTGTGTGGCTCATCAACTTTATTCCTCTTTAGTTCCCATAACTCTTCACATCACCTTTGTTCTGAAAAATGGGAACTGGCACACTTTTCCTTCATTCTTCAGACATCTTCTCGCCTGTTAGTATTCCGTTGAATAAGTTGGTCAAAAACTCCACAGCCACCTCTCCAAATTGGTTCCATCCCACCACAGGAATGTCATCAAGACCGACTGCGTTTACATTTTTCATCTTCTTTAGTGTGTTTCTAACTTCCTTGTTAGTAATCATTGCTACTTCCAGGTCATTCATGCTTGCCATTTCTACTCTTCCTTCTCTCTCATTTTCTTCATTCATCAACTTCTGAAATTATTCTTTCCATCGATTTAGTACACTACTGGCACCAGTTTACACATTTCCATCTCTATCCTGAATCACCCTTACCAGTTGCACATACTTCCCATCGCTGTCCACCTGTCTTGCCAACCTGTAGAGATCCGTTTCTCCTTCTTTCGTGTCCAACCTGTTGTTCATGTCGTCATATGACTCTTGGTTAGCCTTCACCACCTCTACCTTTCCCTACGTCACATCTTAATGTGTTCCTTTTGTCTCTCCTCAGTCCTCTAAGTGTTCCACTTATTCTTCACTAACTTCTTTCCTTGTAAGACTTCCATTATTTTGGGATTCCACCACCAAGTCTTCTTCTCCTCTTTCCTATCCAAAGACACAGTAAATACTCTCCTGCCTGTCTCTCTGATCATGGTGGCTGTAGTATTTCAGTATTCCGGGAGCTCCTCTTGTACATCGAGAGCCTGTCTCACCTCTTTCCAAAAGGCCGCACAAAATTCTTCCTTTGTCGGCTTCCACCACATGGTTCATCTCACTGTTTAAGCACATCGTAGCAAAGGTTTCCACAGCACACAATATGCCTCTTGATTGCATCAGATTATTCAAGCAAACGAGCATTAAAAACAAACAAGTGAGTAAATATGAGATAACTTTATGTCCAATCAATCCAAGAAACCACATGGTTTTCTACTTTTGTCTTATTAATCTTCCTCCCCACCACAAGTCATCCTACACACCACCATCCTATGCTGTCGAGCTACACTCTCCCCTACCACTACTTTACAGTCGGTAACCTCCTTCATATTTCATCATCTTCACAAAATGTAATCCACCTGCATGCTTCTACCTCCGGTCTAGGTCACCAATCACATGATACATACACCCCCAATTTCAGGTTTCAGCCACATCACTCGATCTGATAATTTTTCACCTCCAGGACATTATTAGACATCTCTTCCTTTAAAATAACCCCTACTCCATTTCTCTTCTCATCTATGCCATGGTAAAATAATTAAAATTTTGCCCCTAATTTTCTAACCTTACTACCTTTCCACCTGCTCTCTTGGATGCACAATAAATCTTCTAATTATCATATCAACCAACTCCTGAGCTTTTCTTGTCAGTCCCAACATTCAAAGTCCCTACACTCAGTTGTAGGCTCCGTGCATTCCTCTTCTTCTTCTGCTAATGAATCCGGGTTTCTACTCTTTTTTGTCTTCAACCCACAGTAGGTGAATTTTCACCGAGACCCTACAAGCAAAACATTGTTGGAGGAGGGCGTTATAAACCCGGGCAATGACTGATCCGGTATGGGATTCTTAAGATGAATGTTCATATGTGTTTGGCACAGTTTTACACCTGATGCCCTTCCTGATGAAACCCTCTCCATTTATTCGGGCTTGGGACCGGCCCACAGATTGCACTGGCTTGTGCCTCCATAGGGCTGCATTAAAAAAAAAAAAGTACACTACTGTATTCTAAAATATAACCAAAGATCAAAACCTATTTGAGGCCACAACATTTATTGGTGAAATAATATTTTTATATATTTACAAGAATAAAAAATCCCTCCATCCATTTGGTTCTGCTTTATCCAAGACTGGGTGTAAGCGTTTTCCAATTATAAGAAAAATATTATTGTTTTGAGAAACAACACATTTTATTTTGATGATCAATCTATGAGGTTGTACACACAAGAAGTTATTAATAGTGACTCAGGCATATTTTATAGTTTCTCTGGCCGGCTGTCAGGGCCTGCTGTAGTGTCTTTTTCTGCTGAGCCACCTTGTTGCAGGTGTGTGTTTGCGAATGAAAAACGTTGCTTTGGATTGCTTTTGGCGCTCTTTTTTTTCTGGGTGATAATATTCTCATAAACAGACATGCCACCTTCTATTATGTTTGAGAACTGAAGCCGTAAACAAATGCCGTGGAGCCTGCTGGCCACCCCGAATACTTAGACTGGGTGATTGTGTCGCCGCGGAAGCCGGAATAAGTAGAAAAAGAAACCTGTTTTGATTAAAGATTTGTAATACCTTTTGTATTTCTACTTGTAATAATAAAAAAGTCCACAGTCTTTGTTAGCATTTTTAATGGCTACATCTATTACAAGAGTAAATAATGCTAGACTTTATGAAACATGAACACATGCATCATGTACTGTATTTTTGGGCAAATTATTCCATAAACGCAAACTGACATACAAGAAACGTCCCACAGTGGATTTTTTTTTTTCCGAACTAAAGTAATTGGGTGGCCTAATTCTGTTTAAAATGGATTTTGTCACATTGAGTTTTCAAGTTATGAGACACATCACTGTTGCACCTTCATACAAATTTGACTTCTAAGCAGACGAGGCCAGGATGGCTGCGGTCATCAGCCTTCAATCCAAAATGTTCCTACATCATCGTGGTGGCATTAGGCTCTGGAAATAATTCCATTATTGCCACTCATTTTTTTTGTGGCTGTGAAGCTACAGGCTCACTGCTAGAAAACTTTCAAAACCACACACACTCGTGCGCACATATGCACATGGACAATCAGACGAAGGGTCCCTGGCCTTCACTATCCCTGCATGGCTTAGAGACCGCAATGGGTTTCATGTGCGCTTTCACGTTGCTGAATGTCTTTTTATCGTAATGACACACACAATTTTTTTTTTTTGGGCCGCAATTGCCGAACCTAAATACTGGGAAGTTGGGCGATTGACAAAGGTCTACAGTCCCTTAGTCAGTCGGGATGCAGCACAGAAAGCGAGGTTTCCCTTAACGAATCACGATACAGAACACAATGCGCATTTATACGCTGGTAAAAAAAAAAAAAAAAAAAACCTGGTTCACTATAAAAAAATTACAGCACCCCCCTCCCCCCCAAAAAAAATAAATTCATGAAATAGCGAGGTCCTTTAAAGGGAACTGCATTGTAGCTAGCGAACACTACATATTAGACGTCTCAAACTGGCAGCCCACAGGCCATTTGCGAGCCGTGAGAGGATATTTTGTGGCCTTCACTTAATATGAAAATTTTATGTTGGTGCAGCCGTTGAGTTTATATGAATTATAGTTTTACAGTATTGTGTGGGGAGCTGATGAACCTACCAATAATGGTGGAGCATATAGTTCTTAGGGGCGTGAAATCGATCAAGCTTGATGCAACCAGAGAAACATTATTCCTGTTCTGCCCCAAGTGTTAAATATGTTAAGAAGATCGATTTTATTAGAAAAGATCTGTTTGTGTTGTTAATTTTGAGAGTGCATTGCTGAGCTTTTATTTTGAAACTGTAGAATACAGGAAGTAGGAAGCGCTGAGCAGAGCGAAAAACAAAAAAAAAAAAGCATGTCAACAGTTGAAAGATGTAGCACGTTGAAATCAGCTTATTCCTGTGCATGAATCCGTCAGAAAGCAATGGCTGTGAGTAATTTATGTTCTTTACATGTTTCAGAAGTATTGTTAGTAACTTTAACAGGATCTTTGTGCATATTTGTGAGCTGCACTGATTTAGTAACTTTACATGTGTTCATTCTCATGAGATAGCTAGCAGCAGTATGTGTATCTGCTACTCACTTCACTAGAATGCTGTTGCTGTTTGTGCTTAGACTTACTGAATGTGAATGTTTAATTCATATACTAAAGGAAGATGTTTATACTCCATACTGATTTGACATTGCAGTCTATTTAGTATGTTTTGTATTTCTTTTTCTAGTTTCACTCCATTTTCATTGTGTCACCCGACTTAACCTGTTAAGAAGTCATTAAAGGAGCAAGCACGCTCACTTCCTGGCTCTTGAAAAGGAGTTTGGCTGGCTGTTTATTCATGTTAGCACTTTGGAAGTAAAACACATGAAGAGAACAGTACAGTGAAAAGCCAGTGAATCAGAAGGATTCGCCTGCCACAGTTATGGAAGCACAAGCAATAGAAAGGGAGGAGAAAGCGGCATCAGTGTTCAGCTCCAACTCCAAAGGCACTTCCAAGTCTTCAGTAGTTAGTGCTGCTGCTAGAGCTAGAGCTAAAGCCGAAGCTGCACGCACCAGAGCCACATTCGCTCAGAAGGAGTTAGAACTGAAAAGACAGAGCTAGATTGGATTTGGAAAAGGCTACACGAGAAGCGGAGTTCGAAGCTCTAGGACTGGAAAAGGCAGCTGCTGATGCTATTGTAGAGGCTGAAGTTTTAGAAGCTGCAGCAGGACCAGAATATGAGGATAGGTGCAGCGCCAGGAGTCGCATCTCATCGCAGATAACATGTCAGCGTACAAAGGCATATGTGGAACATCAGGCTCGAGCCAGCTTTGAAACTGCATCGTCTGTGGATATAACTCCTCATTGTTTTAAAGGAGCGTCGCCACCAAGACAGCAGGAAGCTCCTGAATTAACCCCTGCACACAACTGTGATGCCACGCCTACAAGGAACACACAGCAAAGTGAGTACTTATCAGCACCTCAGCCTCTGACAAGCCTGTTTAAGCACTCCAACCCACACTCTCAGCCTCTCAGCTCACAACCTCAGAACCCCCATTCCTCCTTTAAAGCCTATCAGGAGCAGAGCTTTCCCTCATTCAGTCATGCTAGCCAATCAAACCACTTCATACAGAGCAACCCACAGCATTCTTCTTCTGCTCCAGCTGCTAACATGATAGACTTCGCTAGGTACCTCGCCCACAGAGAGTTGGTAACCACGGGGCTCACTAAATTCGATGACCAGCCTGAGAGCTACAGAGCATGGGAGTCCTCTTTCCTTAACGCCATTCAGGGCTTAGAGTTGACAGCCAGTGAAGAGCTGGACCTCCTGGTAAAATGGCTGGGAAAGGAGTCATCTGAACATGTTAAAAGAATACGTGCTGTCCACATCACCAATCCTCACGGTGCTCTCGAATTAGCCTGGACAAGACTCCAAGAATGCTATGCTACCCCTGAAGTGATTGAGAATGCTTTATTCGAACGATTGGACAATTTTCCTCGGCTAACCTCCAAAGATAACATCAAGCTAAGAGAACTTAGCGATCTGCTCTTGGAACTATTCTCAGCCAAGCAGGATGGCTATCTACCAGGACTGAGCTACCTTGACACTCCTCGAGGGATAAAGCCAATCGTGGAAAAGCTGCCACCAAACTTACAGGAAAAATGGCTGTCTGCTGGCTAAAACTACAAAGAACGGTACAGAGTGTGTTTCCCTCCTTTCTCGTTTTTTGTTGACTTTGTCAGATGTCAGGCAAAGGCCAGAAATGACCCCAGCTTTGTGTTGGTGAGCAGTAACCGCAGCCATTACCATAGTGAAAGATCCACAACCAAGCATGATAGTGCTAGGACAGCTGTGTTGGTGCATAGAACAGATGTGTCAACAACAGATTCAAGCTTGTTACACAAAACATCTCCTGACAAGAAAGGTAGTGATGACCCAACCAAGTACTGTCTAGTGCACAATAAGCCACATTCTCTGGAAAAATGTAGAGCTTTTAGAATGAAGCCGCTAATGGAACGCAAAAGGCTGCTAAAAGAATACAGACGTTGTTTCAAGTGCTGTTCTGGTACTCATGTGGCTAGAGAATGTCCAGCAGAGCTGAAATGCAATGAGTGTGAAAGCAATCAACATTGCACTGTCTTGCACCCAGACACTGCTGTCTCCCCTGCACCATCTCCTCCGACACAATCAGATGTAGAACAGCAAAACAGCTCTCCTCCAGAAGTGACCTCCAGATGCACCAAGGTCTGCGGCGAAGGTCTCCCACCAAGGTCCTGCGCCAAGATATGTTTAGCCCGGGTTTTTCCCCAAGGACAGCGAGAACGCTCAATCAAGATGTATGCCATCCTCGACGACCAGAGCAATCGATCATTGGGCAGGTCTGAGTTTTTTAAGCTGTTTGACATCCAAGGGGACCATACACCTTACCTGATGAGGACCTGTGCTGGAACCACGGAAATGACTGGGAGAAAGGCTGTTGGTTTTCAGATCAAAGCATTGAATGGTGAAGTGTGTTTGGACTTGCCTCCGCTCATCGAATGTAATGAAGTTACGAGCAACAGATCGGAAATCCCTTCTCCAGAGATCACTCACTCCCATGCTCACTTGAGATCCATGGCACCTCACATCCCAAAGATCGATCCTAAAGCACAGATCTTAATCCTACTGGGGAGAGACCTCATGCAAGTTCACAAGGTGAGAGATCAAATCAATGGACCCCACAACGCTCCCTTTGCCCAGCGTTTGGATTTAGGATGGGTTATAGTAGGGGAGGTTTGCATCGATAGTACATACAATTCCACTGTATCAGTCCTTAAAACCCATGTCCTACAGAATGGACGCCCATCTTTTCTGATGTCCTGCCAGAATCACATCAGTGTGAGAGAGAGAGTAGGCTACGGCGGGGAGCACAGACAGTCTACCTCCGCACAGCTGACAACATATCCTGCATCTGGTGTTACTGCAAAAGATAAACTCGGACGAGATGTGTTCGTGAAAACGGAAGATTATAACAAACCTGCCTTGTCCTTCGAAGATGAGACCTTTCTGGAGATCATGCAAGCAGAGTTCAAGAGAGATGAGCAAAACAGTTGGATCGCTCCTCTACCATTCAGAACACCCAGACCACGCCTTCCAAACAACCGTGCTCAAGCTCTCTCCCGTCTTCATTCATTGCAACGCACATTGAACAAAAATCCTACAAATCAGAATCCAGCTGATTTAGTCACCAGATCTGTACCTGCGTCACGGCTCACAGACACTATGTGGTTTACCGGGCCAGAATTCCTTCACAAACCACACCAACCAGAAACACCCAGATCCTTTGAGCTGGTGGATCCTGAGTAAGACGTGGATGTGAGGCCTCAGCTGACCACTCTTGCTACTTCGCTCAGAGAAAGTGAACTCACCTCAGAATGATTCCAACGGTTCTCGACCTGGGAGTCCTTGCTGAGAGCAGTTTCCTTCTTGATCCATCAGATTCGCTCACACAGGACAAACTCAACAGTTACATGTAAAGCATGGCATCAGTGCAACCAACCTCGCACTCCAGAAGAGTTAGAAGCAGCAAAGATCGTCATAATCAAAGCTGCCCAGAGAGATGCTTATCCAGAAGAGTGTGTCGCACTACTAGAGAACAGGGCCACACCAAAATCCAGCACGATTCTGAATCTCGACCCTTTCATGTGTGATGGTCTCCTGCGAATAGGAGGACGTCTGAGACATGCTTCAGTCAATCCTGAGGTCAAAAACCCAATCATTCTCCCGAAACAAAGTCACGTCACAAGATTGGTTGTGAGTCATCACCATGCGAAGGTGAAACACCAAGGACGGCAGTTCACAGAGGGAGCAATCAGGCCTGCTGGTCTGTGGATTGTTGCTGGCAAAAGATTAATAGGCTCAGTTCTTCATCGCTGTGTCACATGCTGCAAGCTCAGAGGAAAACTTAAGACACAAAAGATGGCTGACCTCCCTTCAGAACGTCTGAGCTCATCTCCACCATTCACGTATGTAGGGTTAGATGTTTTTGGACCCTGGAATGTGATCAGTCGACGCACAAGAGGCGGAATGGCTCAAAGTAAGCGATGGGCTATACTTTTTACATGTATGAGCACCAGGGCTGTACATGTGGAAGTTATAGAGTCCATGGATACTGCCAGTTGTATCAATGGCCTGCGAAGGTTCTTAGCCTTAAGAGGGCCAGCTAAGCAGCTGAGATCGGACAGAGGCACGAACTTTGTGGGAGCCAGCTCTGAGCTGTGTATGGAACGAGCTGATCCAGGTCAAGGCTCCACTCTTAAGTTCCTCCACGAGAATGGTTGTACCTGGGAATTCAATCCCCCACACGCATCCCATATGAGAGGAGTCTGGGAGCCCATGATCGGCATAACCCGAAGAATTCTTAACTCCATGTTGCTGCAAACCAGACATACTCACCTGACCCATGAAGTGCTTTGCACCCTCTTGGCAGAGGTATCTGCTATCATCAACGCAAGGCCTTTGATCCCAGTCTCTTCTGATCCCACTTCTCCAATGATGTTGACCCCTGCTATGCTCTTGACCCAAAAACCGGGGATACCTGCTCCACCTGGAGGCTTCAATGAAAAGGATCTCTTCAAGTGTCAATGGAAACAAGTGCAAGCATTGGCAAATGAATTCTGGTCTCGATGGAGGGATGAATATCTCCACACCCTTCAGCCAAGACGCAAATGGCACACACCACGTCGTAACCTGCAGGTTGGAGATATAGTGCTGCGGAAGCAGAGCCAGACACATCGCAACGAGTGGCCGATGGGGCTTGTCGTCTCCACCTTCCCAAGCAGTGATGGACAGGTCCGCAAAATTGAAGTCAGGACGTCGCAAGACAAAATAAAGACCTTCTTGAGGCCTATCTCTGATGTTGTCTTGGTCCTGGCAAAAGAAAATCAAAGTTAAAGTACAGATGCTTTAGTGGCATTAGTGCCAGACGGGGAGTGTTCTGCCCCAAGTGTTTAATATGTTAAGAAGATCGATTTTATTAGAAAAGATCTGTTTGTGTTGTTAATTTGGAGAGTTTTTTTGCTGAGCTTTTATTTTGAAACTGTAGAATACAGGAAGTAGGAAGCGCTGAGCTGTGCGAAAAACAACAAAAAAAAAGCATGTCAACAGTTGAAAGATGTAGCACGTTGAAATCAGCTTATTCCTATGCATGAATACGTCAGAAAGCAATGACTGTGAGTAATTTATGTTCTTTACATGTTTCAGAAGTATTGTTAGTAACTTTAACAGTATCTTTGTGCATATTTGTGAGCTGCACTGATTTAGTAACTTTACATGTGTTCATTCTCATGAGATAGCTAGCAGCAGTATGTGTATCTGCTACTCACTTCACTAGAATGCTGTTGCTGTTTGTGCTTAGACTTACTGAATGTGAATGTTTAATTCATATACTAATGGAAGATGTTTATACTCCATACTGATTTGACATTGCAGTCTATTTAGTATGTTTTGTATTTCTTTTTCTAGTTTCACTCCATTTTCATTGTGTCACCTGACTTAACCTGTTAAGAAGTCATTAAAGGAGCAAGCACGCTCACTTCCTGGCTCTTGAAAAGGAGTTTGGCTGGCTGTTTATTCATGTTAGCACTTTGGAAGTAAAACACATGAAGAGAACAGTACAATTCCAATGAGTGAAAGTTACAGCACCATTGCCATTGAGAGTTCTGTTAGTAGTTCTGCACACAACTTGTTTACACCAGCTTCCTCGTCTTATCTTGTGTTAAAAATAAAAAAAAAACTTTTGAGAAGATTGTTTTTTTAAAATTTCAATTTACAATTGCATGTGCGCCAACCCTGTGGCCCAGTGTCAGCCAGACTACCTACAGCATGCCCAAGATAAATTGAGTTTGAGACACCTGGTTTAGATCATGTAGAGGTGACTAAAGGGACTTGACCCATGTGGAGGAGAAAGAGGCAGGTGTTGGAAAGGGCTCTACCTACCAGATACTTGCGTGCTTTATTTTGGTCGTCACATCATTCTGAATTACAGTAAGGGGACTTCTAAATTTGTGCGTATTTATAGGTTGACCTCAGATGAGCTGAGGTCAAAAGGGTAACTTGCTATACAAGTTACAGAAGACATACAGTATCTTGTGAATTATCTTGTAAACCATCCATCCATCCATTTTCTGAGCCGCTTATCCCAAAGAGGGTCACGGGAGTAGTGGAGCCAATTCCAGTTGTCATCAGGCAGAGACAAGGTACACCCTGAACTGGTTGTCAGCTAATCACAGTCTCTTGTAAACCATACAATAGAATTCTTATTAATTCTTATAATATTCCTAGATTTGGTATTCAGTATGAGAAAGCAACCCTATGGGGGCACAAGCCAGTGCAATCTGTATGCCGGTCCCAAGCCCGGATAAAAGCAGAGGGTTGTGTCAGAAAGGGCATCTGGCATAAAACTGTGCCAAACAAATATGAACGTTCATCTAAAGAATATCATACTGGATTAGTTATGCTCCGTGTTAACAACGCCTGCACCTGGCACCATTAACCTGCAGGTCGTCGGTGGAAATTCAGCTACTGTGGGTTGAAGAGAAAGAAGAGGAGGAAAGTGGAGTCGTCTGTGAAAGAAGAGGAATGCACAGAGCCCACAACTGAGTGTAGGGACTTTGAAAGTTGGGACTGACAGGAAAAGCTCAGGAGTTTGTTGACATTATGATTAAGAGAAAGGTTGATATATTGTGCGTCCAAGTGAGCAGGTGGAAAGGTAGTCAGGCTAGAAGCAGGGTTTAAATTATTTTAACATGAAGTAAATGGGAAGAGAAATAGACTAGGGGGAATTTTAAAGGAAGAGCTGGCTCAGAATGTCTTGGAGGTGAAAAGAGTATCAGATCAAGTGATGAGGCTCAACTTGAAATTGAGGGTATGTATGTGATTAGCGGCTATGCCCCACAGATAGGATGTGACCTAGAAAGAGAAATTCTGGAAGGAACTAGATGAAATCGTTCTGAGCATCCCAGACAGTGAGAGAGTTGTGATTGGTGTAGATTGTAATGGACATGGTGAAGGAAACAAGGGCGATAAAGAAGTGATGGGTAAGTACGACATCCAGGAAAGGAGCTTTGAGGGACAGATGTTGGTGGACTTTGCAAAAAGGATGGAAATGGCAGTAGTGAACACTTTTTTCCAGAAGAGGCAGGAACGTAGCGTGACCAACAAGAGCAGAGGTAGAAGCACGCAGGTGGATTATATTTTGTGGAGACGATGTCATCTGAAGGAGGTTACTGACTGTAAGGTTGTGGTAGCGGAGAGTGTAGCTCGACAGCATGGTGTAAAGGATGACTGGTGGTGGGAAGGAAGATTAAGAGAACAAAGGTAGACTAAAAAAACAAGTGGTTTGTTGGATTAATTGGATATAAAATTATCTCATATTTTCTCAGTTGTCTGTTTTTAATGGTCGATTGCTTTAACAATGTAATGCCATCAAGAGGCACATTGTGTGCCACGGAAAATTTTCCTACGATGTGCTGACACAGTGTGAAGCAATCAAGAGGCACATTGGGTGCCGAGGAAACACCAGACAGTGATGGAGCAGACAACATAAAGACTGACGATCTCGAGAGGATGGTGAAGACATCGCAAAGATACACATGGGCTATTTTTGTCACGGTTGCTTTGTTTGTCATGTTTGCTTTGTTGCACTGCAGAACGCACTAAGGAATAAAAAGGAGGATTGATGGAGATGCGGGCAGAATGGGTTGGAGATGGTGAAAGAGACACATCCCATGTTCTCCTCGTGAGCAAAAGTTCCTCTTGTCTTCCTTCCTGGGGAAATTGTACTTTAAATGTCCTAGGAGGTGTGAGTCTGACTCTCACCAGACACCATATCACTGAAGCTGTCTCTGACTGCCATAGGCTGTGTAAACCTGACATTAAATTGGTCATTCAAGCTGAATCCCAAGACGCCTGAGGATTCCAACGGCTGTGTTGAATACCAGAAAGACCGTGGCCACGGCAGACTTCTTCTGAGTCTAAAGACCCCTTCCAGGACTGTTGTGCAGTCCGTTGGCTGGGATCCAATGGTTGACGGGAGACAACAGGGTGAGTTG
Organism: Syngnathoides biaculeatus; assembly: GCF_019802595.1. Classification (NCBI taxonomy): domain Eukaryota; kingdom Metazoa; phylum Chordata; class Actinopteri; order Syngnathiformes; family Syngnathidae; genus Syngnathoides; species Syngnathoides biaculeatus. The sequence goes on along the minus strand of NC_084654.1, from coordinate 1,131,931 downwards.
AATTTTGGTTCAAAAAGAGTGAAACCGGTTCAAAGAGTAAATGACTGGGATTCATTCATGTGTAAGCCAACACAATTAAACCTTGTGGATATTAGTCAATTGAAATTAATTTGAGGAATGGGTGGATTTCGATAAATTCCGCAAGTAGGATGACGGAATCCTGTGTGCACTTAAATTCTGTATGTAAATAGCTTTGCAAAATTTCCATAAACACCCTTAACCCGCATGTGTGAGAGAAAATTGTGTGAAAGGAGAATACCACTAGGTATAGTCTAAGTTGTAAACATAACACACCACTGGGGGGAAAAAAGGCAAGAATTTTTCACTTGAGCTGAAGAAAGAATTACCCCAGTGGGGGGTTAAAATGTTGGCGTACAGAACAAAGCCACTTTTAGAACTACCTAGAAGTTAATGACTGGTCCAAATTGATTAAAATGGGGAAAAAATAATAATGAGGAAAAACCTAGGGACACACTGCAGTGTAAATATTGGAATTATTTCAAAAAATTAAATCTGAGACAAAACTAATATTTACAGTATGTAAATGGATATCCAAACATAATTTCACTGGTCTTTTAAATAGCCAGAAAATAGCAACCTTGCATAATAAAAAAGACAAAAGATACAGACATGAAAAACTATGGCTGTGACAAGATGGAATATTTGATGAAAATACCATTACATAGAGAAGAGGGAGATAGAAGGGGGGAAAAAAGAAAGTGAACAAGTGGACAGTAAGTTGAGAGAAAGAAAATGGAACATTTCACAGAAAAGATGATGACGACACAGGACCAGCATCATGACAACAAAGGAAAGTCAAAAATTAAGAACAGAGAGAGGTGACTGTACACACTCTTTACCCCAAACTGCCTCCTTCACAGTATGACATGACATCACAAAGAATAACAAGATCAACAGAGACGGACTTCTTTTTTTCCTTTCAGCTTGTCCCGTTAGGGGTTGCCACAGCGTGTCATCTTTTTCCATCCAAGCCTATCTCGTGCATCCTCCTCTCTAACACCCACTGTCCTCATGTCCTCCCTCACAACATCCATCAACCTTTTCTTTGGTCTTCCTCTCGGTCTTTTGTCTGTATACTCACTCTCTCGTCTCTGAAAATATCCAAACCATCGAAGTCTGCTCTCTCTAACCTTGTCTCCAAAACATCCAACTTTGGCTGTCCCTCTAATGAGCTTGTTTCTCATCCTATTCAACCTGTTCACTCCAAGCATCTTCATTTCTGCTACCTCCAGTTCTGTTTCCTATTGTTTCTTCAGTCCCACTGTCTCCAATCCGTACATCATGGCCCCCCTCACAACTGTTTTATAAACTTTGCCCTTCATCCTAGCGGGGACTCTTCTATCGCATACACTTTGTGAAAAGAGTATCTGATTGAGTGATGAGACTAAAATTTGAAAGTGAGGGTATTGTGTATAATGTGATTAGCGGCTATGCCACCCAGTAGGATGTGACCTTGAGTTGAAAGAGAAATTCTTGAAGGAACTAGACAAAGTAGTACTGAGCATCCCAGAGAGAGGGAGAGAGAGAGAGTTGGGATTGGTGCACATTGTAATGGACATATTGGCGAAGGAAACAGGGGCAATGAAGATGTGATGGGTAAGTATGGCATTCAGCAAATGAATTTTGAGGCTCAGATGGAGGTGTACTTCACAAAAAGGATGGAATTGGCAGTGGTGAACACTCTTTTCCAGGAGAGACAGAAACACAGAGTGACTTACAAGAGCGAAGGTATAAACACGCAGGTGGATTATATTTTGTGCAGACGATGTAATCTGAAGGAGGTTATTGATTGTAAGGTAGTGGTGGGGGAGAGTGTGGCTCGACAGCATACGATGGTGGTGTGTAGGATTACTTTGGTAGCAGGTAGCAAGATTAAGAAGACAAAGGTATAGCACAGAATCAGGTGGTGGAAGTTGAGAAAGGAAGAATGTTCTGTGGCCTTTCAGAAAGAGGTGAGACAGGCTCTAGATGGACTGGAAGATCTCCCGGAAGACTGGAATACTACTGCCAAGGTACTTAGAGAGACAGGCAGGAAAGTACTTGGGGTGCTTTCTGGTAGGAAAGGGGAGAAGGAGACTTGGTGGTGGAATCCCAAAATACAGGAAATCATCCAAGGAAAGATATTAACGAAGAAGAAGTGGGACATGAAGAGGACTGAGGAACGGGAGAAGGAATATATTGAGATGCGACGTAGGCCAAAGGTAGAGGTGGCGAAGGCTGAACAAGAGGCATATGACGATATGTACACCGGGTTGGATACGAAAGAAGGAAAAAAGGATTTCTACAGGTTGGCCAGACAGAGGGATAGAGATGGGAAGGATGTGCAGCAAGTAAAGGTGATTAAGGATAGCGATAGAAATATGTTGACTGTTGCCAGTATTGTATTAACTAGATGGAAAGAGTACTTTGAGAAGTTAATGAATGAAGAAAATGGGAGAGAAGGTAGAGCAGCAGAGGCAAGTGTGAACGACCAGGAAGTGGCAATGATTAGTAAGGGGGAAGTTAGAAAGGCACTGAACAGAATGAAAAATGGAAAGACAGTTGATCCTGATGTCATACCAGTGGAGGTATGGAAACAATTTGGAGAGGTGGCTGTGGAGTTTTTGACCAACTTATTCAATAGAATAGGAGTGGGAGAGAAGATGCCAGAAGAATGGAGGAAAGGTGTCCTCGTCCCCATTTTTAAGAACAAAGGCGATGTTCAGAGCTGTGGAAACTATGGAGGAATAAGGATGATGAGCCACAAGACGTTATGGGAAAGACTACTGGAGGCTAGACTCAGGACAGAAGTAAGCATCCGCGAGCAACAGTATGGTTTCATGACTAGAAAGAGTACCACAAATTTTTCCCTTCCACATTTAGGAGGCTTATCTGTCGGAACTGCGCAATCTCTGATGAGTCCTTCTCCTTTGGGATTAGAATTCCTGCAGCTCTATGCCAAACAGTTGGTATCTCCCTCTTCTACCACACAACCCTCATCAGCTTCCAGAGGAATCACAGGAAATCTGGTGTGCTTTTGTAGAGCCTGGATGGAACTCCATTGGGACCCGGAGCTGATGCAGCCCTTGCTCTACGCAGAATATGGATTACCTCACCCCACCTGGGTGGAATGATGTCCAGCTCGTGTTGGATTGATTGGTGGCATATCCGGTGGGAGCAGAACCTATTCATTAAAGCGGTCATCTGTGCAGGAATTTTTCAGGTGTTCTTCCATGATGGCTTTCGTCACAGAGAGATTTCTGCTTTTCTCCTTTGCAAATAGACTCTTTACAAATATGAAGGGATCTTTATAGAAGCATGATCTTGCATGCTCTTTCCTTCTACATTTTTTCCAAAGGTTTTCACCTCTACTCAGTGCTGTCAGCCTATCCTGGATTTCTTCCTGCAACAGGTTTATGGCCTCCCTCTCCTCCTCTGTGGCCTTCTTCAGCTGCCTCCTCTCACTGAGCAGATGATCTTTGTCTTTCTGCCTTCTGGACTTTTGAGGGATAGCTTGAAAGAGAAATAGTAGTGGAGACTACACTCAGGACAAAACTCAGTATCTGTGAGCAACAGTATGGTTTCATGCCTAGAAAAAGTACCACAGATGCATTATTTGCCTTGAGAATGCTTGTGGAAAAGTACAAAGAAGGTCAGAGGAGCTACATTGCGTCTTTGTGGATCTAGAGAAAGCCCATGAGAGAGTACCAAGAGAGTAACTGTGTTACTGCATGTGTAAGTCTGGTGTGGTGGAGAAACATGTCAGAATACTACAGGACATTTATGAGTTCAGCAGAACAATGGTGAGGTGTGCCGTAGGTGTGACAGAAGAGTTTAAGGTGGAGGTGGAACTGCACTAGGGATCAGCTCAGAGCCCCTTCCTGTTTGCTGTGGTCATGGATAGGCTGACAGATGAGGTTAGACTGGAATCCCCTTGTACCATAATGTTCGCAGATGACATTGTGATTAGTAGTGAAAGCTGGGATCAGGTGGAGGAACAGTGATGCACTGGAAGGGAGAGAATGATGATTAGCCGAAGTAAAACAGAATATACATATGTGAATGAGAGGGTTTGAAGGGGAAGAGTGAGGCTCCAGGGAGAAGAGATAGCGAGGGTGAACGACTTCAAATACTTGGGGTCAACAATCTAGAGCAATGGTAAGTGTGGTAAGGAAGTGAAGAAACGGTCCAAGCAGGTTGGAACAGCTGGCAGAAGGTGTCTGGTGTATTATGTGACAGAAGAGTCCGTGTTAGGATGAAGGGCAAACTTTATAAAACAGTGGTGAGGCAGGCCATGATGTTCAGATGAGAGATGGTGGCACTGAAGAGACAACAGGAAGCAGAACTGGAGGTGGCAGAAATGAAGAAGTGGTTCTCGCTAGGGGTGAGCATGTTGGAATAATATGATTAGAAATGAGCTCATTAGAGGGACAGCCAAAGTTGTTTTGTTTTGGAGACAAGGTTCAAGAGAGCAGACCTCAATGGTTTGGACATGTCCAGAGGTGAGGGAGTGAGTATGTTGGTAGAAGGGTGCTGAGGATGGAGCTGCAAGACAAAAGAGCGAGAGGAAGACCAAAGAGAAGGTTGGTGGATGTTGTGAGGAAAGACATGAGGACAGTGAGTGTTAGCAAGGAAGATGCACGAGATAGGCTTAGATGGAAAAATATGACATGCTGTGGTGACCCCTAAAGGGACAAGCCGAAAGGAAAAGAAGAAGAAGAAGAAGGTACTCAGTATGAGACTGAATACACTTGCGGCTCCATAGTCAGCGTGAAAAGATTGTAGCTTGAGGAATATTCTAGCAGCATTGGCATTGGGACAAAATGTGTACAGGGAGCTTACCAAAGAAAAAGCCGATGGAATTTTCTATTTGACAGCTACGTGAAAAACAAGTCATCCATCTGAGAGGAGGAAGAAGCAGTAGGTCAAGCTGACCATGACAAAAGCCAGCTGCAGGGAAGAACACCACTCCAAATTGTGGGGCAATGAGGGAAAAATGCACCATTTTCTCTCTGCCTGCAAAGCAAGGTGCGGTAAGGCTTTTGGCAGGAGGAAAACACCCAGATTTCCTCAATCCTCTCAGTGTCCCACTTCTTCTTCGCTAATCTCTTTCCTTGTATGACTTCCTGTAATTTGGGGTTCCACCCCCAAGTCTCCTTCTCCCCTTTCCTACCAGAAAACACACCAAGTACTCACCTGCCTGTTTCTCTGATCACCTTGGCTGTCGTAGTCCAGTCCTCCGGGAGCTTCTCCTGTCCATCGAGAGCCTGTCTCACATTTTTCTGAAAGGCCACCCAACATTCTTCCTTTCTCATCTTTCACCACATGGTTCTGCTCTACCTTTGTCTTCCTAATCTTGCTACCCACCACCAGTCATCCTACACTTCACCATTCTATGCTGTCGAGCTACACTGTCCCCTACCACTACTTTACAGTCAGTAACCTCCTTCAGATTACATCGTCTGCACAAAATAGAATCCACCTGCGTGCTTCTACCCCCGCTCTTGTAGGTCACTCTATGTTCCTGCTTCTTCTGGAAAAAAGTGTTTACTACTGCCACTTCCATCCATTTTGCAAAGTCCACCACCAATCTCTCCCTCAAAGCTCATTTTCTGGATGCTGTACCTTCCCATCACTTCTGCGTCGCCCCGGTTTCCTTCACCAACATGTCCATTACAATCTGCAGAAATCACAACTCTCTGTCTAGGATGCTCAGAACTACTTCATCTAGTTCCTTCCGGAATTTCTCTCTCATGTCTAGCTCACATCCTATCTGTGGGGCATCACCACTAATCACATTATACATAACAGCCTCAATTTCAAGTTTCAGCCTCATCACTCGATCTGATACTCTTTTCACCTCCAAGACATTCTTAGCCAGATCTTCTTTTAAAATAACCCCTATTCCATTTCTCTTCCCATCTACTCCATGGTAAAATAATTTAAACCCTGCTCCTAAATTTCTAGCCTTACTACCTTTCCACCTGCTCTCTGCACAAAATATCCTCCTTTCTCCTAATCATCATTCAACCAACTCCTGAGGTTTTCCTGTCATAGTCCCAACATTCAAAGTCCCTTCTCTCAGTAAATCTGCTTTCCACCTTTTTCTTTCATCCACAGTAGTTGAATTTCCACTGATGCTGCCCTCCAGGTTTACGGTGCCGGGGGTGGGTGTTGTTAACCCGTGCCACGACCGATCCAGTATGGGATTCTTTAGATGAACGATCATATTTGTTCGGCAAAGTTTTACGCCAGATGACCGTCCTGATGCAACCCTCTGCATTTATCCAGGCTTGGGACCAGCCTACAGATTGCACTGGGTTCTGCCCCCATGGGGCTGCATTATTATTATTATTGTTGTTGTTGTTGTTTTGTATTTTTGACAAACTTTGGCTCGTGTCTCTTAATTTATGCTCGCTCTTTTGTTTTGAAACATTTCCAGCATAAAGTGCAAGTGGAGGTGCAGAACACCCGAATCGATCCAATGGTGATCAGCATTCCAGTGGATTAATTTTTCACAGGTGTGGATGGGTGCTTCAGAACTTTCAAGAACACCCAAATGGATGCCATCAGAGGCAAATGAAAATGCGTAGTGGACACACCGCAAATCTCAAGATCCCATATTATTAAGCAATTCTGCTTTTTCTGTAATGTTCAGACTGAAATGCATAGTATTATGAAACTCACCAAATGAGACGACATCTATTCACTGCAAACTGTGACAAACTGGCTTTGATATGCCTCTCTTCAAGCTAAAAAATAGGAAAATATTTTGTCTTGCCAATGCAACAAAGTATTGAACTTGTACCCTGGTGATATGAATGAGCAATTTTACCAAGTCCGGAACAGTAAACAACTGCAGGCTTGCGTTCACTGATTGAGTTGACAACAAAACTAAGGAGGTTGTCAAGACAGCTTTAAAATATGCTACTCTCAGACACAACTGAACTGTTCACAGAGTGGAACTACAGTACTTGCAAAGGTTGTTGCAGGAAAGCATCTGGAAACCTGGGGAATTAAATTGTTTGTTGTTTTGTCTTTGAAAATGCTGTTCAGTCCTTGAACCTTATCTTTTATTTCATTAAAACACTAGGAATGGCAGTTTTATTTATATAGCATGTTTCATACACAATGTAACTCAATGTGCTATTCCATGATTAAAAGTACATTTATAGCACGTAAAAACAAGGAGGAAAAAGGATTTTAAAAATTACAGAAATGATACCTTACTAAAATTGTGAAAAGAACATACAGTGCAAGGAAAAGCTGAAAAATATGACTTCAACGTCTTTTAAAAGAGATTTGCTCTTCCCGATGTGAGTGCAACTTCCCAGGGCCCTCACACTCTGACCTATTTCTATCAAGAACCCTGTCGCCCGGAAAAAGCATCGAGCTTTGCTGCTTTTGGTTATAGTTCATCTTTCCTCTTGCTATTGTCCTTTTAATTGTTTTTGTTGCAATGTCATACACTTCTTTCATTTGTTCTTGCCATTTTTAAGCATATTGTTGTTGTTACTTATCGTTCCACCTCATTTATCCCACAAATTAGATCAATAGGGAAAATGGGATGTCATCCAAAACACAAATAGAAGGGAGAAAAGGTATGTACCACTTTACTCACATAGTCCCTGCTGTTTCCCTTTTTCTCCTCATCCGAGGTCTTCAACATTGATAACAGGGTACAATTAAATCTTTCGAATGGGTTCGTCTGTGGATGGTAAGGAGTGGTTCTTGAGTTGGCAATGCCGCTGATCTTTTGTAACTGCCTGAACAAGTGGCTCTCAAATTATTTCCATTGATCGTTGTGTACTTTTGTTGGAAAACCATATTTTAAAGCAAAATCATCAAAAGTCTTTGTTGCAGCAGTTTTGCCGGATTTGTCACAGGTTGGGTAGGCTTGTGCAAACTTAGTGAAGCGATCATTGATAATTAAAATATACTCATACCCTCCATGTTTTTTTTCAAGGTGAAGATACAGAAACCATCTGTAATGGTACATGACACACAGGTTTTTTTAATGGATGTTACATTTACAAACCTGAGTGATTAAAAATGCAACATAATTTTGCACCCTAGGCCAATAAAACCTGTTTCTCGCTAAATGCAAAACATTCTCTACCCCCAGGTGACCCATTTCAATACCATCTGTCTCTCAAAGTTACTTTCCTGGATGCTGTACTTAGCCATCACTTCTTCATCGCCCCTGTTTCCTTCACCAATATGTCCATTACAATCTGCACCAATCACAACTCTCTCTCTGACTGGGATGTTCAGAACTACTTCATCTAGTTCCTTCCAGAATTTCTCTTTCAACTATCAGTCACGTCCTACCTGTGGGGCATAGCCACTAATCACATGATACATAACACCCACAATTTCAATTTACAACCTCATCACTCTATTTGATACTCTTTTCACCTCTAAGACATTCTTAGGCAGTTCTTCCTTTTAAACAAGGGACGAGAGGTGATGTGACAAAATCTATAAGTCTTTGCAAAGTCATTGAATTCACAACAGTCATATTGGTGACCCCTGTCACTGACGACGAATTGAGGCATACCATATCTCGTGAAAAAACTCATGTGTGTAATGACAGACTGTGCTAATGTGCGTGAGAGCTGCACAACATCTGGAAAGTTTTAAGAATTGTCAATCTTGAGAAGATAGTCTTTGCAGTTGAAACAAATCGATGCCCACTTTTTTGCCATGAAGCAGTGGGTAAATTTGCATTTAACATTGGCACTTTTATTTGTTTGTAGTAATGTTATATACATGTTTCCCATTTCTGTCTTCTCGTCCATATCATGGTTGATGCTGTAATGTTCGTGTTTTAATGAATTCAGACTGAGAACTGTTAAGGACAATAACTGCTGCTTTTAGTGATACGTGATCACCGACTCTAAATGCTGGCTCTATATTTCCTCTAAACCAAAACCAATTCCCCATATGTCATGTAGATGGCAATGTTACACATCAAAACGTCATGTCATGATCGTACCTTTTTTTTTTTTTTAGGTTTTTAACAGTAAATCAACATTGTAGTGCAACCACACAAACAAAAGTTTCATATCAGCGTTAAACAAGGGAAATTGTACGTAAACGTCACTCATTCTATGTAAATATAAATCTGTTTTTCAAACACTCGTGCACTCAGCATTGTCACTTTGAATCCATAGAACATTGGTCAAACAAAATATCACCAGTGAACTTAAAAAAAATATCTCTCTGAAGAAACACATCTTTAGAACAATTGAAAGACACCAACATGAATCCGTCACATTCACAGTCCTGCAAGTAAGCTGGAGGGCATCTGTTACAACGTGCAGGATACCTTGGTGTTTGTGGTGTGGAATGTTTTTGTGTTGATGTGCTGCTCTAAGAGGCACTATTATGCTCATGGTTACCACCATCAAGATCCATTGGGATGCGTAGAAGATCCGGAACCACCTTCTTGAAGAGTGATGCATTCCTAATGATGGAGTGTCCATGTCTGGAAGCTGTCACTATAGAGCCTCTGACTTTAGACACAGTGTATGGCATGTTGTTGTATGGTGATTTGACCTTGTTCTGTTTGGGCTGACGATGCAGCACGGTGTCGCCAAGAGTGAGTGTGTGTGGTTTTGCCTGACAATGAGAATCTGCACGATCATTCATTTGGGCTTTACCCTTGTTATCTCTTGCCCTTACTGGAGTATCTGAATTTTTACTTGCAGCATCGGCAAAAGATGGAATCGTCGTAAACATCTTTTGTTGGAATAGCAATTCAACAGGGAAGCTCTCAGTTGTATTGTGAGGTGTAGATCAGTACTCACGTCTGAAGATATTCAGATGTTGCTTCCAGTGCAGTCCTTGAGTGTTGGCCACACAAATGGCTATGCCCAGTGTTTGCATTAATCTTTGAGCTATAGCATTGGCTTTAGGCTGGTGTGATCCTGCGATGATGGAATCCGAGATAGATTGAAAACTGGAAAACTGGTCAGTGTTAATTCGGGAATCATTGTTGGTTTTTAGAATTCGAGGAATACCAAACATGGAGAATACTTTGTCCATGACAGGAATGATTGTCTTGGGTATCATTTGTAATCATCAATGATGATGAGTAGATACTCTCCAATTGGAAGAGGTCCAAAGAAGTCTACAGTAACGCTGTGCCATTGAGTTTCTGGTAAAGCTGACATCTTCAGTGGCTCAGTGTGTGTAACTGGTGTGTTGACTTGACATGTAGGACAATTGTATACTGCGGCTTCTGCTTTGCGAGCAATGTCAGGAAACCATACCTTGGTTCTAAGCACTGCTTTTGTCCTGACAATGTCCTGATCTCCTTCATTGGATAGTTGTTTGACTTCATGCTGTAGGACAATTGGAAGCACTATTCTTGTGGCCCGTAGTATAATGTCTGATGCATGCAGTGCCGTCAGTTCACTGCTCAAACGTTTGAACTGTTTAAATATGTCAGCATGGCGTGATTGATCAATTTTGTGCCAGATGTTGTGTCTGACCCATTGACTGACCTTTTGCAGAATGGAGTCTTTCTTTGTCTCTGTTTTGATCTTTTCGAGTGTCATGGCTGTGGGTGTTGCATGTATCACAACAAAGTTTATATACTCCTCAGCCACTTTTGTTGCGCGTGTGCTTTTATTTCTCTCCGACGGGATTGGGTGTCATGTCAGCTGTGTTATCAGCACCTTTTTTATATTCTACTTTGAAGTTGTAGGGCTGAAGCCTCAGTCCCCATCTTTCAATTCTTGCTGATTGTATCCTAACCTCTCAGGTCCAATTATGAGAACCAAGTTTCTCCATTTAATTCATGTACCACGTCATCCATGGTTGGAGTGATGTGGAAGTGGTGTTATCTTGTTCCATGTCAACACAGAGTTCCACTTTGTCTGGGTTTCTCAGCTTGGGACCTGCAACAATAGGTGAGACCCATGGAGTGGGGCCAGTCACTTCCTCGAGTATGTCATCTGCCTCCAATTTATGAAGCACATCTTCAACTTTCTGGCAGAGGCGGATCGGTACGCATCGATGTGGTTGACATGTCGGTTTAACATGAGGATTTAAGTGTAGTTTTTCATGATAGTCTTTCAGCTTTCCAATTCCTTGAAATAGCTCAGAATGAGTTGCAAGAAACTTATCTGACACGGTAGAATATTGTGGTGTACATGACACTGTCATGACGTTCTTGATTAGGCCTATTGCTTTGGAAGTCCTATAACTCAGAATATTGAAGCAATCACCTTTAATCACATAGAAAGTGCATTGTGCCACCTTCTGGACCTTTTCCATATTGCACTTCAATGCACCTCTCACAGGCAATGAGACATTAGAGAGAAAGTGGTATATTTTGATTGTAGAGGGACTCAGTTGGTGACATGGCATCAGTTTTTCAAAACTTGTCTCGCTCATGCAGTTTGCTGATGCACCAAAATCAATTAAAATGGAGAAATTGTTGCCATTCAACAAAATTTCAGTCTGTGGTAGGTCTGAGGTCTTGTTGTCTTTCACTGCATATACACATCCATCTTCACTGCTGGATGAGTTGTGCTTTGTGTTCATCTACAGTGTTGATGTGATGGACTTTTCTTGAGTCACGTTTGTCTTTGTGTTGTTTTTGATTTATGCTGGTGCCTTTGGATGTTGAATGGAACTGTCTCACAAAGTGATTTAGTTTACCACAGGCTCTACATTCCCGATTTTTAGCTGGACATTCCCTTTCATGGGGATATTTACCTCCACAATTTCTGCATTGAGTGGTGAAAGTAGAACACTATTCCAGCCATCTGTTATGCTTTTGACACTTACTTTTTTTGACTGAAGCTGCTGTAGCGTGTTCTATGCCTGAAACTTGCATCTCAGACAGTTCTAGTGTTCTCCCGTAGTCAAGAACCAATGCGAGTGTTTGGTAAGGTTCAGTCTGTGCTTTTCTGCGTAGTCTGGATGATGTGCAGGTTTGTATAATTTGATTTCTGCCACAACATCTGCAAACACAATTTTTGGCCAACATTCTTAATCTTGTGTGATACTTGTCTAGAGTCTCTCCTGGTTCTTGTATGAACTTTCTGAAGATATATACAGTGCCTTGTGAAAGTATTTAGCCCCCTTGAACTTTTCAACATTTCACCACATTTCTAGCTGAAAACATAAAGATATAAAATGAAATTTTTTGGTCAAGAATCAACATGGGTATTTTAAACTTTTTAAACAAATAAAAATCTGAAAAGTGGGGCGTGCCATATTTTTCAGCACCCTTGCATTAATACTTTGTAATGCCACCTTTTGCTGCAATTACAACTGCAAGCCGCTTGGGGTATGTCTCTATCAGTTTTGCACATCGAGAGACTGAAATTGTAAACCATTCTTCCTTGCAAAACAGCTTGACCTCAGTGAGGTTGGATGGAGAGCGTTTGCGAACAGCTGTATTCAGCTCTGACCACAGATTCTCTATTGGATTCAGGTCTAGACATTGACTTGGCCATTCTAACACCTGGATATGTTTATTTGTGAACCATTCTATTGTAGAGTTGGCTTCATTTTTTGGATCATTGTCCTGTTGGATGATAAATCTACATCCCAGTCGCAGGTCTTCTGCAGACTCCAACGGGTTTTCTTCCAGAATGGTCCTGTATTTGGCTCCATTCGTCTTCCCATAAATTTTAACCATCTTCCCTGTCTCTGCTGAAGAAAAGCAGGCCCAAACCATGAGTCTTCCACCACCATGTTTTTCAGTGGGGATGGTGTGTTCAGGGTGATGAGCTGCGTTGCTTTTACGCCAAACATATCAATTTCCATTGTGGCCAAAAAGTTTTTTTTCGATTTTGGTTACATCTGACCAGAGGACCTTCTTCCACATGTTTGGTCTAGTCTCCCAGGTGGCTTGTGGCAAACTTTACACAAGACTTTTTATGGATATCTTTGAGAAATGGCTTTCTTCTTGCCACTGTTCCAAAAAGGCCAGATTTGTGCAGTGTACGACTGATTTTTGATCTCTGGACAGACTCTCGCACCTCGCTGTAGATCCCTGCCGTTCATCCAGAGTGATCATGGGTCTCTTGGCTGCATCCCTAATCAGTCTTCTTTTTGTTTGTGGTGAAAAATTAGAGGGACGGACGGGTCTTGGTAGATTTGCAGTGGTCTGATTCCATATCAATATGATTGCTTGCACAGTGCTCCCTGAGATGTTTAAAGCTTGGAAAATATTTTTGTATTCAAATCCGACTTTAAACCTCTCCACAACAGTATGACCTGCCTGGTGTATTCCTTGGTCTTCATGAAGCTCTCTGCACTTTAAACAGAACCCGGAGACTATCACAGAGCAGGTGCATTTATAAGGAGACTCGATTACACACAGGTGGATTTTGTTTATCATCATCAGTCAACACTGGATTATTCAGAAATCCTCACTGAACTTCTGGAGTGAGTTGGCTGCACTGAAAGTAAAGGGGCCGAATAATATTGCATCCCACTTTTCAGGTTTTTATTTGTTAAAAAAGTTTAAGATATCCCATAAATTTTATCCACTTCACAATTGTGTCCCACTTGTTGTTGATTGACATTTTTTTTTATATCTTTATGTTTGAAACCTGAAATGTGGCAAAGGGTTGAAAGGTTCTAGAGGGCCGAATACTTTCATAGGGCACTGTACTTGGTACTTAACATTTGACTTTGGTGAAAAATATCCAGCCAAGTTCTGCTTTGTAACGGCATAATCATCATCATTTGCTGTGAGTGTATCGTAGATGTCAGATACACGTCCTCCTGCCATGTGTTGCAGCAAAGCTTTCAAGCTAGGATATCCAGTAATGTCCATTGCAGTTGTATAATCTTCATACCTTTGCACCCATTTGGTCCAGCGAGGTCCAACAGAGCCTGAATTGTTTTCTGTTGAATGGTAGGGGAGCTGTGTGCACTGGTAAAGACATGCTCTTTGACATCTTCGCCTTAGGCTTCTGTGATCTTTGTCGCTGCTTTTAGCCATTAGCTTTAGCTTCTTAGCCATTAGGTTTCGTGTATTGAATGTTCCTCTTTGTCTGTCTTTCCTCCTGTCAGGTTCACCAATCAGACATTCATTAAACAGGACAAAAAAGGAAGCAAAGACACCAGTTCAAGTCTCGCGAGGAGAGAGGAGAGGAACTGTCTCATACAATTCACCACTGCACTCTGATTATCCTCTCCTCAGCACCTCTATTTATTTTATGGTCAACAATATCACTGTCATTACTCTGTTTTGCCAATAGTGGATATATTTCTGCCAATGTTGAATTTGTCGGGGCAATAGCAGTGGTTATGAGTTGGTTAAGTGATGCCTTTGTGCAGGGAATACAACAGCATCCACACAATGCAAGAACAGCTGCAAACAGCTACAGAAACTTGGACAGAGAACACCAAATTTTTAGATTTGCCAAACTTTTTTTTTATTCCCACCACTCAGACCTGACTGATGTGTTTACACCAGAGTGGTCCTTCATCTTGTGGTTCAGGGTGCGGAGGCCTTGAATGGCCCTTGTGTGTGACCCATCAGGTGCTGTGATATTTGGAATAAACAACACTGGTCACCGAACATTGAGCAGTCGCCACCCTTCTCGGCCAGGAGCATGTCGACTGCTATCCGGTGCTTGAACGCCATGAGTAAGGTTGCAGCTGGTTGTTCCCTTATGGCAATAAAGCCTGCTTCCGTATAATGACCTAGTTTCTGTACATTGTAATGTATGTAGTTTATTCTGTTAACGTTTTTATTCAGAACTATCCATAACAAGATGGATTCCCATCCTGCAGCAATCTCGTTAACCAACTTATACTCTTCTGGTATGCAGTTGGGATGCCATTTGCATCAACGTATGTCAGATCTCCCCTTCGCCTTCGGGACAACTCATGGGGAAGTCCAAAGGTGGATGCGGCCAATTGTACATCCTCTGCTTTGGATGGAAACACAGTCACAGATAAGAGCAATGATACCAGTGCACACGTTCCTGCTGCATTTATCAGTGTGTCATACAACTTTTGACCAACACACCACCACAACACATCGCTGCATGGGAGCAGTGGGGCGGTTTGCAGGTGGATATCATGACACCTTGTTTTGGTGAGACTTCCCACCTTAAAATCTGTCCCTGTACAGCTAACACAGGAGAAATTAGCCAATGCAACATAAGTAGAAAATATAAATTTATCATTTACTGCCTCAGTTGTTGGATGAACACTATTCCATTTTTGACAAGTGGTGTTAGGAGTTGTTTTAGTCATTACCTCCAGGGTACATTGTGTTGGGATTTCTGCTGGAATGACACATAGTAGTGGCCAAGGGCCCACGCATGTGATGCAACTATAGTTTACCCAGTTAGCTGCATTCTACATTAAAACGGGCATGATGATTTCGGCAAGTATGCTAACCGATCTTTCGGTTCCGTTGATTTTTGTCCTGGGAAATGGTGGGAAACGATTTTTCGGTTCCCATTGATGGGAACCGGTTTTTACATGTACTTCAGAATAAAGCCTTAGCAGGCATGAGCATTTTGTCTTTTACGCTTAGCAACCGACATGTTTGACTAGCGTTTGAGTGACCCAGATATGAATAACTTGACCTTGCGCATGCGTAGCGCAGAAGCGGAAACCTGTGCTGTTTGTAAACCACACTGACAAAACTGGGCGTTTTGATCATTAAAAATAAAAGGCTTCATGGAGGTTCGTTTTATACAGATTGCGGTATTTCGTTGAGAACTTGTTTTATATGCCACACATGGGCGAATTTTATTAAAAGTAAGCCCTGAGATCTGGGAAACGGACTTTCGGTTCCGTGTTTTCTCAGGCTGGGTAACGACACAGTAATGGAACGATCGTTTCCGTGAAATGCTCATGCCTGTAATAACAACCAGTCGTTTCCCATTTGTAAAAAAAAGTAAAATAAAATGTTCCTCACGATTTTTCGGTTAAAATACTTCAACTCCCTCCATAGTATACTGACAATTTTTTATGGCATTCGAGTTTAAGGTAGTATTAAATTGGCAAATGGTGAGAAGAAAATGGGGGTTTCCTTTAGCATAAGCCCATAGATGGAATCCCCAGTAATTAGACTCTGCCAAGGAATTGAAAAAGTGCTTAACTGATTGACATACTGAGTCCTCCCCTCATGCCTCGGTGACTCCCGCACAGTTGTTTACCAATGTTATTAGAAATTAGGTTGCACGTCTTTATCTTATGTGTGGTAGGCATAGATGACTGAGTATAATTAATGGTTCTGTTGCTATGTATTTTTGCCAGCATTACAGGTGTCCAAAAATAGCATATGAACAAAAATATCTTTACGGCTGTCAATTTGTTGCAGCCCAACATGCTATCATATTATTTAGCCATTTTGAAGTCATGTCGACCAAGTCACCCCTTAATGAGTCAAGTGTCTTTTAAATCTTCACCAGCCTTCAGGTATTTTCAGATACTATAAATCTGCACCCACCGTATGCTGGACTTTTCTCACCTTTCCCTTTGGATGACTCAGCTGAGATTACCTTTTACAGTGTGTAAGGTGCAACTACATGTTTTTTTTCTGCTATTTTGTCCATGTCATTCAGCTCTTGCTCAGTCTATACCAGTGTTCGGGTAAAACTGCATATACAGTAGATGTTAATTCATAAACACATATAGGATGAAAAGACAAATGGCAGTAATAAAGTTATTAAAGCACAGTAACTTGTTACATTTTTTTTTTTTCTGATGGTGTAGTGCAAGGGTGTCAAACTCATTTCTCTTGCGGACCATGTTGTAGTTCGGGTTTTGCGTGAATCCGATGAACCTCTGAACCTCCTTGCAGTTCGTGGGGGTGGGCCACTGAAGAATGGATTCAACCTTGCTGGGGGCCATCCAACTTTCCCCCTCAGCTAGAATGAAACCCAAGAACGTGATGGAATGCCAGTGAAATTCACTTTTTTTTCTTCCTTTACATCAAGGTTGTGCCGCACGAGTTGCTGCAGCACAGCTCGGACATGCTCGACGTGGGAATCCCTGTCTAGAAAAGAAATCAGAATATGGTCAACATAGACAAAAACATGTTTATTCAGCATTTCACGCAGAACATCATTGATGAAATTCTGGAATACCGCTGGCGCATTGGTAGGCCCAAACGGCATTACCAGGTATTTGTAGTGGCCCGTGGGCGTTTTGAAGGCAGTCTTCCACTCGTACCCCTCCCTAATGCGCACCAGGTGGTACGCATTCCGTAAATCCAATTTGGTGAAGATTCAATCCCCTTGCAGCAGCTCGAAGGCCGTGGTGATAAAGGGAAGGGGATACCTGTTCTTAACAGTGATATTGTTTAGGCCCCAGTAGTTGATGCAGGTGCACAGGGTTGTGTCCTTTTTATTAACAAAAAAGAAGCCAGTTCCGGCTGATGAAGACGAGGGTCGGATAAGGACCCCGCCAGCGACTCCTCCTTATAGTCCCTCATGGTTTGGTGTTCCGGGCCTGTAAGAGAAAAAGTTCTCCCACGTGGGGGTGAGGTGCCGTGCAGTAATTCAACGGCACAGTCATATGGCCAGTGAGGCGGGAGAGACTTAGCCTTTGCTTCAGAGAATACTTCTTTTAAGTCAGAAAAGCAGGGAGGCACTAGCGACAAGTCCGATTCCGGTTGCGAGTCCCGCGGTACTACCGGAGCGACCAGCGGTCCCCCTTCGTCTGTGTACGGTGGGTTATTCGGCACAAAAAATTGCCTTTAGCTGAATAAGCGTACCTGAGTTGCTGTGTCCTAAATGTTTCCAAGCTCAATAAGTCAACTACTCGTGGGTTCGGGAGGTTCGCGTCTGACCCAGAGTCGATGAACTCCGTAACCGTACATGAACGTCCACTTGCGCTTAGAGTAACCTGAAGCAGGGACTGCGTCAAACTGCCCGCAGTGTAGTTTACATTCACCGGTGTAGACACCTTGAGTCTGGGTTGTGGTGGCTTGACAGGACAACAAGCCACAAGGTGGCCCAACCACCCACAAAAATAACATTTATCCTCTTGCCGGCATCGTTGCCACTCCTCCTTGACCCCCTCGACTTGCATGGGCTCCGTCTCGTCAACCTGGACCGGTTGGAGCCTGTGGTACGAGGTTCCGTCGGGCGTCTCCCTGTAGTGCGTCAACCTTCCCCTGTATCGCGAGCCTCTGGTCGATCCTCAGGTCAAAGGCAAGGAGCGAGTCCAGGTCTGTGGCCAGTTGCACTGTGACGAGGTGGTCTTGAATCCCGGGCGAGAGCCCCTGAAAGAATGCATCGAGGAGTGCTCCCTCGTTCCACCGGCTCTCTGCCGCTCTAATGCGTAATTCAATAGCGTAATACAAAAACTCTGTGAGATCAAAGAAGCCACCGCCTCACATTCTGGGGACACGTATTGAAATACCTGTGTCGTAGCACACGCAAAGGAGGTCCAGGTGCATCAGGTATTGGAACCGCGGCTCCATTCGGCTGTGGCCCAGGTCTCTGCTCTCCCCGTCAGGTCGGATATCATGAAGGCTATCTGGAAATGGTCAGTGGGGAAGGCGGAGGGCTGCAATTCAAAGTGGAGATCACACTGGGCGAAGAAGGGTTTAATATTACCCGTGTATCCACATGGTCCGCTGGGCATCCATGACAGGCAGGGAGCGGGCGCTGATGGACTTGTGGCAGTGGAAGCTGTTGTCGGACTGGTGTTGGCAGCACTGTACAGGACGAGAACCACTAGTCCAGCTGAGCACATATCTCCTGTAACCTGTGATTAGTCACCAAGAGAGCGGCTTCTTGCTCGGCAATACGTCTGCCTTGGATCTGCAGGGACTGACGGATAACAGCTGAGTCGGCTGAGTCCATGTTATGGCCAGATCGTTGTGTCTCGACAAGAACACGGGGTTGGACCCAAATGCACGACTCAGGAGACTTAGAGGCGGTTTGGGAAACATTTTTATTCAGTCCATTGTTGGGGATCAGTACACGGGAGGTCAGGAACGAAATCAAGAGATTGCGGGTACGAGGCATGAGGCAATGATCTGGCAAAGGCCAGAGTGTACGAGGAGACTTATTCGTCATAATTACGGGGAACGAGCCGCAGGTGTCCGCCTCACTGATTGCTGGCAGTGTGTGCCGTGTCGTGGACCGGCACAGCCAAGACAAGTACCATGACAGTATTATTAAGGACAGAGCCCGTATTTTAGCACACTGAAGGGTTTTGCCCCATGATGTGTACATTGATCACGAGGTAACTTTTTCATCAAGAAAAAAATAAATAAATCAAAGCAATGTTCTTCGATTATTCCCGAGATGCGTAAAAATACTTACGTTATGGATTGAGGATCAGAATCCATGTAGGGTTAATATCAGAATAATGTTCATAAAGGGAAAAGGCATGTTGTATATTCCTAACTTTGAAAGAGCAGAAATGCAATGATGCTGAGGAGGAAATAACTGTTAGCAAGAGCTACCTACAAATGCAATAACTAAGCACGGCCTCCTTTCATTCTTCATCATCCACCTCTCACAGTAATGGCAAGTACAGCATTTTATTATATTTTTATTTTAAAGTCTTTTATTTGTTTGTAAGAAGTCCCCACACCCACCCATTTTCTGAGCTGCTTATCCTCACAAGGGTCCCAGGAGTGGTAGAGCCAATCCCACCAGTCAACGTAATTTTTTACTTTAACGGTGAAAACCGATTTGCACAGAAATTCGGATTATGTCACCAGTGTAGAAATGGATCGGATCGGAACCGCCTCATTTCATTCTTCGTCATCCACCCCTCGCAGTAATGGCAAGTACAGCATCTTATTATTTTTTTTTATTTTAATATCTTTTATTTTTTTATAAAAAGTTCCCACACCCACCCATTTTCTGAGCTGCTTATCCTCACGAGGGTCCCGGGAGTGGTAGAGCCAATCCCACCTGTCAACGTAATATTTTACTTTAATGTTGAAATCCGATTTACACGGAAATTCGGATTATGTCACTAGTGTAGAAACAGATCTTGGTCGCAGACCAAGGAGTCCCTGCATAGCTATATATATATATGGCATGGTTTTAAGCTGATTATAGCATTTGCTTCACAGTTCTGAGGACCGGTGTTCAAATCCCGCCCCTTCCTGTATGGAGTTCCATGTTCTCCCTTGGTTTTCATGCACAGTGAAATACTCACCATGGATTGTCCATAACGAACACCAAATTCAAGCATAAATGTGTCTACACAAGCACTTGGCACCACAACACCCTAAGTGACAGTTCAATGATCGACTTTGTAGTCGTGTCATTGGATTTGCAACCGTATGCTTTGGACATTTGGGTGAAGAAAGGGGCGGAGCTGTCAAATGGACCTGGTGATGCTTTGGCTCCGACGGTGGGGGGAGATGCCGGTCCGACATGGGAGACCCAAACGTATTGTTAGGGTCTGCTGGGAACATCTGGCAGAATCTGTTAGAGTTTCAACTCCCACCTCCGAAAAAACTTTGCTTATGTTCCCTGGGATCCGGGGGACGTTGAGTCCGAGGGGACCATGTTTCATGCCTCCATTGCTGAGGCATCAGACCGGACCTGTAGCCATAAGGTGGTTGGGGTATGTTGTGGCAGCCTCCCCAAACCTGTTGGTGGACACAAGTGGTGAGGGATGCTGTCAAGCTGAAGGACCTTTTTGGAGTGTGGGATTCCTGAGGCAGCTGATGGGTATCAACTGACCAAGCATAATGCAGCTTCGTTGTAGCTGAAGCAAAAATACGGGCATTGGATGAGTTAGGTGAGGCCATGGACAAAAACTTCCTGATGGCTTCGAGGAAATTCTGTTCCCCCTTCCAGCGTTTCAGAAGAGAGAAGCAGTGCACAATCAACACTATGGAGAGTGAGGATGGGAAGTTGCTGACCTCAACTCGGGACGATGTGAGTTGGTGGGGAGAATACTTCTAATACATTATATACTACCTTATATATAGACGTTGGCATATGGGTTTAATTTGTCCCATGATTGAGCTCTTACCTCAGGTTTGTGTTCTTTCAAAGTGAATTCCCCCATTGAAATTAATGTACATGTTATTAATCTGTTTCAGACCCAAAATGACATCTCCTTTTTTTGTCGTTCAATCAGAAAAGTGTATTTTATTAAGAACAAATATTGCATAAAAACAAAAAAAAGGGAATGGAAATAAAGGAAATGCCTTGATGAAGTGTACTTAACCTTGGAGATGAGACGACATTTAGTAATAGAAGATGGAGGGTGGAGAAAGCAGATGGAGGATGTTAGAGAGGTGGTTCTCTTTCACCAACCACTAACTCTCTTCTTTACACATTATGTCTGTTCTTATTTTAAACCAATTTGTGTTTCTTTAACTTTTGCTTAACTTTTGTTTCACTTAGCTACACTTTTAATACAACTGTACACTTAATGAATGAATTAAATTGTTTCTGTAGACATTTTTTTAAATCTAGTTTTGCTTAATTATCTTCGGGTCTTTTCTTTTACAGTTTTTGCATTTTTTCCATGTCATTCTTGTGTCACCATACAGCCATTTTAAAAAATACATATCCAAGGAGGTCTGGTTAGGCAGTTCTTGAAGGTTTCAAGATGGCGCCTACCATTTTGGCTCCCTTCTGTATGTGCTACCTAGTTTTGTTTACGTTTGTGTTTTTCCATCGTCTTGGGACTCAAGCACACAAAAAATGACTTGCTCACCATCAGAGATTCTTCTCCGGACTTTTTTTTTTTTGACAACTCTCACCAATTCAGTGAATCTTTTCCCAGAGTTAATCGTTGACACTCTCTCTTCGGATCAAAGACAGCAAAGAGGCTCGCAAGGCAGTACACTAGTTCAAAACAACAAAATGGGTGAACTTCAACTTCTGATCAAGACCTGCAAAGACTTTGGATGTTCTGCCGCCCTGTGCTTCACTGAGAATTGGCTTTGTGGACGTGTTCCTTACAGAACCATTATGTTACCTGGCTTTCTTCTTTATTGGGTGGAGCGCATCAAGGAGCTAGTGCGGAAATCGAAAGGCAGTGGAATATGCTTCTATATCAATGAGAAATGCTGCACAGACATTACACAGCCAAGCAGACACTGCAGCCCACTATTGGAGTTAGTCTTGAACTGTCAGCAGTTTTACTTGCCGCGTGAATTCGCCTCTTTCATTCTCGTAGGTGTTTATATTCCGCCCCAAGCTAGCATGAATGCAGCACTGCTAACGCTTGGAGAGCTGGTAAACAAGATTGAGCAAAAACACCCCAAATCACCCCTAATTTTCCGAGATTTTAACAGCGCTAAACTTAATCACCAGATCCCTAAATACTGTGTAAGCAGCACATAAAATATTCGACAAGGGAAAATAACACTGTAGACCATTGTTATACCACAATTAAAGACGAATATCACACAATTCCCCTCAGATCCTTGGGATCCTCTGATCCCTGCTTAAACTACTTTAGAATCAGATTAAATGGCCAAGTATGAAACAAAACACAAGATAGTCGATGCCGCCCTGGTACGACATTCATGTTGAGTAATACCCTCATACCTACATACAGGCAACTACTTAAATGTGCAAAACCTTTGGTAAATTCGGTTAAAAAGTGGACCAACATGATGATCAACATTTTGAATTATGTCAGCACAGATACAAAAAAATTCTACCAATAACATTTTTTAAGTGGGCGGCAATCTTGAGCCACGGGAAGTCTCAGGTCTCAACAGGGGTAATGGTAGCCCTGGTACAAAGGCATTACATGATCCATGGATTTAACTTGTATGCAAAAAACTTTTTTTTGTAGGGCTTGTTTGATCTGCGTGCGACATAATCCACAAGGGAATGTGTTTACAAAATGTGGTCAGTTTCCTCAAGCTACACATCCATTCATCCCTTCATCCATTTTCTTAGCCGCTTATCCTCACATGGGTCGCGCAGAGGGCTGGAGCCTATCCCAGCTGTCAACAGGCAGGAGGCAAGGTACACCCTGACCTGGTTGCCAGCCAATTGCAGGTCACATGGAGACAAACAGCCGCACTCACAATCACACGTAGGGGCAATTTGGACACAATGACAGATTTAGTCTAACTATACATAAATTACAAGCACATAAGGGTCTCATTACATTCAAAACACTGTTTGGGAGACCATTCAAATTACCAATAATTTCCACACAATGAGAGATAGATGAATGATGAAAAAAAAAAACACACACAAGTGGGTTCCTTTCAGGAGTTATTAAGAACCCCAAACAGCTTAAAAAATTGCAAAAAGGTGTACTTGAATTCATTTGTTGATTGGAGGAAAGTTATTGCTTTTGAAACCATTGTTAACACAAACAAAACTAATTTCTTTTTATTGGCCACTTGTAAGATAGCTGTTCTCATTCCCACTGCCAAGGCCGTTGTAGTCCGGTTACACATGGGAGTGAGACTGCTGTCATAATGGTGACTAAACAGTGAAATTTTGCTGTTGGGTGTTGGATGAAAACACTATTCATTATTTTCATTGAACACTGGCAGAGACTGAGCAAGAGTTGAATGACATGGACAAAATAGCAGAAAGAAACACGTGGATAAACCTTACACACTGTAAAAGGTCATCTCAGCTGAGTCACCCATTTGTCTTTAGAGTTCGACTCACCTACAAGTCTATTGATTTGGAAGTATTTCCGGAAGCAATTGTGGGCGGCAGACACACAGAGCAGCTGCTCAACGATTCTCTGCATCAACGCGGTGTTCCGTTGCAAAGCGTCACTGGTCCGTGCAGTGGCGATGGATGTGAAATTCTGTCCCTCTGCTCACGTGACAATGTGTCCGCTGTGTGAATTGCCTCCTTTTCCCCTTCCCCAACCGCATATGAAAACATGAGCGGTGTTGATCCCGCGGCGTCTTTCTCCTGCCGCCTCTCAAGCACAGCTTCCAATGTGTCATTGAAGACCAAGAGCAAGGTCATGCCTTTGTGTTTCCTCGCTAGCTGCTCATCACGTTCACAAAATTTTATAAAATGCTTGACCAGTACACAACGACTTTTGCCTTGTATGAGTTTGTTGTCTTTGCCAGCAATTGAACAGTACTCACATACTCTGTGAAGTTCTTTTTGTCAGTTCAATTAACTTATTTTCAGTTTCCAGCAGGTACTGTTCTCTATCTTATTACATCTTTTCTCTGCTTTCCACATATTCCCTTTGTTGAAAATCAAAGCGTTATCCTTTGTGAAGCAATATTAATCTCGGTGGAACCTCCGAATTGTTACACCACTAACGACAGACTCCTGAGGTGGTTTGTGGAAAACATTAATTGATTGCCTTCACAGCAGGAAACTTCTGGAAAACAACGGTTTGCAGGTACACACACAGCAACACTTGCCACGCAGACTCTCTTTTGCGGCCTCTGACTTTTCTTCTCCTTCAGTCAACTGCATCAGCATACAACCCACCGCCACCTGCTCCAAGGTGAAACATGCAAACCTATCCTGACCTCACACACAGAAAACAGTCTTCTTCTTCTTTTCCTTTCAGCTTGTCCCGTTAAGGGTCACCACAGCACGTCATCTTTTTCCATCTAAGCCTATCTCATGCATCTTTCTCTTTCACACCCACAGTTCTTATGTCCTCCCTCACCACATCCATCAACCTTTTCTTTGGTCTTCCTCTCGCTCTTTTGCCTGGCAGCTCAATCCTCAGCAACCTACCCATGTACTCACTCTCTCACCTCTGAACATGTCCAAACCATCAAAGTCTGCTCTCTTGAACCTTCTTTCCATAACATCCAACTTTGTCCCTCTAATGAGCTAATTTCTAATCCTCTCCAACCTGCTCACTCCTGCTTCCTGTTGTTTCTTCAGTGACACAATCTCTAATCTGTACATCATGGACGGCCTCACCACAGTTTTAGAATGTTTGCCCTTCATCCTAGTGGAGACTCTTCTGTCACATAGAATACCAGACATCTTCCGCCAACTGCTCCACCTCGCTTGGACCCGTTTCTTTACTTCCTTACCACACTCACCATTGCTTTGTATTGTTGACCCCAAGTATTTGAAGTCGTCCACCCTCGCTATGTTTTCTCCCTGGAACTTCACTCTTCCCTCCTCCACCCCTCTCATTCATGCACATATATTCTGTTATATTTCAGCTAATCTTCATTCCTCTCCTTTCCAGTGTGTGCCTCAATCTTTCAAATCATTCCTCCGCCTGCTACCTGCTTTCACAGCAGATCACAATATTATCTGCGAACATCATGGTCCAAGGGGATTCCAGTCTAACCTCAGCCTATCCATTACTACCACAAACAGGAAGGGGCTCAGAGTGGATCCCTGATGCAGTGCCACCTCCACCACATAGAAAACAGTGAGAAAGAATAACGATAAAAAAATGGTGCATTCAAACAGGTGCAACAAAAAAATTCTTTACATGTGCTACATAAGCAGAACTCAGCTATGCCCCCCAACAACTGGTGCAAGCAAGTCACAAGACACACACTTTGGCTAGTCTCAAGTTAGTTTAATCCTCTCTCTCTGCATTTTAAAGAAGAGAAATTTATGGGTGTTCACAGTTTTTTTTTCTTCACACGTACTCTCCGGGCTCTGCAACACCAAAAACATAGTCACCACATGGCCTCTGCCAACACTCATTCCCACTGGTACAAACCACACAGTCACCCAGCAACGCACGCAGACCGTGGCAACCTCTCCACTTCTCCTCCAGCTAGCAAGTTTTGCTTGAAATTAATGAAACATATTTAACATTGTGTTTCTGCGATTGCACCAGCTTTGCAAAGTTTTTAAACTAACTTATATTAACATTTTAACATTTAACATTTCAAAATATGCAGAGCAGCGCAAACGTGTACCTCTCTGGGAAGAGTCATGAACAAGAGGAAGAAGACCCTCCATTAGCATCTAACGACATTTTCTACCTTACAATTAACATTTTTAAGACACAATTCCTTATAACATTAATAACATTCAAAAGAGTGAAAAAGAATAAATGACAGATAAAGTGTTATCTTTCAAAATAAAAGTGCACTTCCACGTCCTGTTCATAATTTAGCGCAACTGTCAGGGGCATGGCCAAGCCACTGCCCTGGGTAATGCTCCCTGTCAGGGGCATGGCCAAGCCACTGCTCTGGGCAGTGCAGCCTCTGGCTGGAGTCTCACAGCTGCACCTTATTGTACGCTAATTTGATCAGGCATGTAAGCCTTGAGCGTGTCCTCCACATTTGCCAGTTCGTTGTGTTTGTGAATGTTGAACACCTCTTTATCGTGCGTGAGTATGCAAGCATTTTCAGTGCTTTCCTGCATTACAGCATTTCTGTGCCATCATAGTCTTGTTACGTTTCTGTTCATGTTCCTAAGTTTCGCCTTGAAGTTATCAGACCTCGCCTTTCATGTTTTTGGACCTTGCCTGTAGCTCCATGTTTTTGTGCCTCTGCCTTCTTGAACAGCTGAGCTGTGTATGACCTCAGTTAGGGATAAAAGCACTCAACATTATGTTCTTGCCTCGGAGTCCTGCATTTGGGTCCAGTTCCTTGCTGCATGATCATGACAGAATGAACTGGCCATATATGGACCCACCAGACTCTTAGCCGATTGATGCGCAGCTTCTGGCCCCAAGGGACGAAAAGTTCACTGCCCTTCAGGTGGTGTGGGCTGAGGAGTTTGCTCCCTTCTCCTGCCGTATGCAGGCCCATACGGTGGCGACTGAGCCACAGCTGACTGTCGCCCACACCACGCTGGTGGGGGAGCCACAATGGATTCTTGTCGACAGCTCGCTGGTGAAAGAACCACTGCAGACTTCCGCTCACGTCTCCCTGGTGATTGAGCCACAGCAGACTTTCGCTTCCACCTCATTGGCGACCGAGCTCTATAATCAGGACAGGGCGTGGAAGTGCACTCTTATTTTGAAAAGCAGCACGTGCTCTGGCATTTATTATTTTTTTCCGTTCTTTTCAACCCTATTACTCATATAAGAAATTGGGTGTTTTAAAATGTTCATGGTAAAGGGGGAAATCCAGATGAAGTGGTAGTGGAAGATTTGAGAAACACAGGAAGTAGGCTGCGTGTTTTATTTTGAAGCCACATTTATCGGCTGGCTAGACGACATCACTTCCTCTTGTTTTGACTTCTCCGTGTAAGGTAGGCATTTCGGTCTCCTCCAAATATTTTAGCTGGAGAAGGGGAGACGTTGTCAAGGTGTGTGTGGTGACCATGTCTTTCATGTTGCAGAGCTTTGAGGATCTTTGTGAAGAGAGCTCTATGAACATTTGTGAATGTGTCTCCTTTATAATACAGAGAGAGGATTAAACCAGGTTGAGACCAGTCAACGTGTGTGTCTTCTCATTCATCATACAAAAAAAATACACAACGCAGAATTAGACGCACAAGTAACTGGTGCCGTGACGCGGCGACTGGTCAGCTGTTGCTAGCCTCCTTTGTTACTGCAGTACACATCTCTTCTGGGTCCAGTACTTCGGCAACCGACGTGAGGACGAATCTTCTAAGTCGCTGCTGTCCTGGCTGTTTTAGAGTCATCCTAGTGTTGTCTGCTGACAAGCGGGAGTGACCCTTTTCTGCATGCTGATTCTTTTGATTGTGGTTGAGGAGGAGCCTTGAGGTGGTGCAGCGCTACTAAACTCTTACACTCAGTAGTCAGCTGTTTGAAAGAGTCTTATCCTTTTCAGTGTCTGGCAGTAACTTCAGTTTACGTCTAGTGTGCATTGTGAATGTATGTATGTTTTTGTGAGCGTTTGTCTGGGGCTGTTGTCAATTTCAGATGTTAATTTATTCCGATTGTTTGTTGTAATAATATGGACATCTTTATTGCACATGGGGTGGCGGGAACCAATGTGGTGAGTCGCAGTGTGGAGAAGGGAAGAGTTGTTCTAATGTATACACCTCTGTCGAGGTCTCCACCAAGCAGTCAAGCTGAGTTAACACGAGGTCATTCAAAGACGGAGGGAGACAGTCATGTGAACCTCAGTGATGATGGGGCCAGACTTCTACCATTTACTCCAGGTGTATCACCTGTAAGTCCCATCCCTCAGACCTTGAATGACTCTAGTGTCAGAATATTTTCCAACCAACTTGCTGATCTTATCAGGTTAATTGGAACGGGAAATGGAGAATCCATCAAAGT
The DNA here is from genome assembly GCF_019802595.1 of Syngnathoides biaculeatus. Lineage (NCBI taxonomy): Eukaryota > Metazoa > Chordata > Actinopteri > Syngnathiformes > Syngnathidae > Syngnathoides > Syngnathoides biaculeatus. The sequence continues at coordinate 1,103,857 of NC_084654.1, read as the reverse complement.
TAGCTTACAACAGCATTATGCAGCAGCATAATTTGAAGCACTCCCCAGCCAAGTGCAAATTATTGCAGCGGTCTGTAAAGTTCTTGGGGCGTGTGGTTTCTCTGGCAGGGATAGCCAGTGATCCGGACAAGGTGCAGCCAATAGCGAGGTTGGGTGATGCTAATCTTATGGCAAGTGACGGGGTGACGCCCTCTGCTGACAAAGTCAGTTTGTTTTTGTGTATGGTAGTGTATTACCAACACTTCATTGAGAACTGCTCTGTGATTGCTAAGCCCCTCTTCCAACTTACCTCTGGGCGCAGACAACTTCACGCCACACATGGTAAAAAGCGCCAGAAGGCTGTGATCAGGGTTACTTCTGCTGATCTGACTGCAGAGTGTAGACGTGCTTTTGAGTCCTTGAAGCATGCGCTCATTGATCAAGTCTTGCTAGCTCATCACGATTATACCAAACCATTCATTTTGGCCGTCAATGCGTCTAGCAGTGGATTGGGTGTCGTACTTTCACAGGTCCAGGTGGGGTAATGATATAGCTCGACCTGTGGCGTTCGCCAGCAAGTCACTCAATCATGCTCAGTCAAAGTGTCCTGCTCATAGACGTGTTTTTTGCTATGAAATGGGCCATTCATGACAGGTTTAGTCATTGGCTGCAGGGACAGAAATCTACTGTGTGGACGGATAACAATCTCCTCAAATACATTCTGACTAAACCAAGAGTGGATGTTTGTGAGCATCGGTGGGTTTCTAAGCTGGCTCCTTTAGATTTTGACATCCAGTACATTCCCAGTGTGATGATCTGAACGTTCCCGGTGCTGAAAAGTCATCCTATGATTGATGCGCACGAGCGTATATTAATGTGCATGTGCGTATATTCTGTAAACTTCCAGCCAGTCTGAAACATCCACATCCATGCGTCAACGTGTGCCATTGGACAACTTGTCGCCGAGTGTTCATGTTCACTATGGATGTCTCAGAAAGATGAACACGGCAAACATACAGGTATGTGTATACATTTGTTTTAAGGTTAGGTTAGGGTTACGGTTAGGATATAAACATATGTTAGCTCGCTCTATGTAGAAGAAGGGGAACTATGACAGCAGGGGATTTCCCTGTAATCGTCTACTACGTACCCAGAGTTCCCCTGTGAGTAACGCATAAGCATTAATCACAAGATTACATTTTAGCACGGGGGACTGCTCAGACCGTCACACTGGACTCAAGAATATTGTAGCTGATGCTATGAGCAGAGAGCCATTCGTAAGGGGTAAGGTGATGCATAGGTTGACGAGAACGCCTTACAACGTGCTGTTGGGGAAACAGAGTTGTATTTCTTTGCCCTATGTGCAGGATATGTTTTGGCTTTCTTGTGAGCAGCAAGATGTAGGAAAGCAGGCCCCCTCTACCTCAACTCCCTCTGAAGTCTGTGGGGGTGGGATGTGCAACGGTGGTAAAAATTTCCACGGGAGGAGGTATCCGCTGTGTTGGAGGCACACAGGCACTGGGATGATGGTGGTTCAATGAGGGCTGTATCTCATGTGCAGCAGCTGCAGCAGTTGGTGTGTATGGGTTAGAACCCATTGCCTGTGTTCACCCATGACGAACTGCATGAAAAGAAGTCTCAGGACCCTGTTTTGAACTGAGTACAGATTTTCGTAGACAGAGGTCATCGCCTGTCTCGCAGGGAAAGAGTTCATGAATTTGGGGAGATAAACAATACTGAAGCAGTGGGGGGAAATCACGGTTTGACTGGGAGTTCTGTATCGTGTCTCGAAACAGCCATTTAGCAAAAAGAAGTTCTTTCAGTACGTCGTCCCACTGTCGTTAAGGAGCCAAGTGCTTAAAAGTGCACATGATGATGCTGGCCATCAGGAGCAGCAACACACTTGATGGGTTACCAGACAATGTTTTTATTGGGACACAATGGCTGCGATGTTAAGTTGTATGTTACAATTGTAAGAGGTGCGTGTTGAGCAAGTCTCCAGAGCCAGAGGCCAGAGCTCCCCTTGTGTCCATTGCCACCACGGCACCACTTGAGCTAGTGTGTGTTGATTTCTGGTCAGCAAAGGATGCTAATAACAGGTCAGTGGATGTTTTAGTAGTCACTGATCACTTCAGCATCCTGGCTTGCGCCTACACCTGTTCAAATCAAACTGCTAAGACTGTCACTCATGTACTGTGGAACAATTTTTTTCTATTTATGGATTTCCAACGCGCCTCTACTAGGATCAGGGTGCTAATTTTGGAAGTGAACTCATTGCTGAGCTCCTACAGTTGGGCGACGTGGAAAAGTCGCATACCACACTATAATGGGCAGGATGAGCGCTTTAATCGTAGCCTGATCACCATGATTAGAGTACTATCACCACGTTCAAAAGCAAAATGGCCTCAGATGTTGAACTCACTGACTTTTGCATACCGCCATCCATGAAACTACAGGGTTTCCACCATTCTTTCTGATGTTTGGCCACACTCCTCGCTTGCCTGTCGATGTGATGTTTGAGAGTGTTCTATTGGATGGAGGGACTGTTGATGATGATAAATACGTACAGTCTCTGGGGAAAGATTTAAGGGGGCTAACAACTCTCGTGCAGGCATATATTACTAACCAACAAGCTAGACAAGCAAGATTTTACAACAGAAAGATGAAGGCTTTCGTAGTTGAAGTGGGTGACAGGGTCCTGTTGGCTGATAGAGGTTGAAGTATGTCTTATGCCCACATTTAGCCATGACTGCATAATTTCCTCATGTGCTCAGTGGGGCTCTGCTCTGTAGCCAGATGTGTCCTTGATCACATCTCTGCATGTAGACTAACCTTGATGAACTGCATACTGGACCCTTTGTAATCATCCATTGCCAGCTAGAACCGGTTGAGACAGAAACCCTTTGTCAAAGTGGAAAGCCCCGATGTCATGCCACAGGTTTGATACCACCCATGGTCCGCCCTTCTGACAAGATAAAGGATGTGTTTTCTCTTGACCTTCGCACTTGTGATCTGCTCTCTACAGCCATTGTCTGTAACTCATAAGTGCCCGGAATATTCTGTAAGTAATTTCTTCAAAGAAACTGTTCATCGTTCCAGCCTTCATTTGGATAACCAACATTCTCATTACCCGAAATTAAACGAACACGCAGAGGAAAAAAAAAAGCGTCCTCCAACAATTGGTGACCCCGACGTGATTTCGGACCGAGGTGTTGGGCGACACGCAGAACATCGGGTGCCCAACAAATTGATTAGGTAAGAGGACATTTATCCTCCAAAATGATCTTCTGTCTGTTGGCTGAAATCGAGGTCGGAAAAATGCCTTGCATTGGCATTCTAAATTGATAAATTGTGGCTGGATGAACAGTGAAATGCGATAGTAATTTTATTTTAGGAGGGGTTATTTCATTAAAATAAAAAGGTTCAAGTGCTTTTGCTAAATTAAGGTTTGAGTACTTTTGTTTTACTAGTATCAAGTACTTTTGAGGAAAAAAAGAGGTTCGAGCACTTCTGTGAAATCAAGGTTTGAGTACTTTTGTTGGACTGTTATGAAGTACTTTTGAAGAAAAAAGGTTCAAGTGCTTTTGCTAAATTAATGTTCAATTACTTTTGTTTGACTAGTATCAAGTACTTTTGAGAAAATAAAGAGGTCTGAGCACTTTTGATATAAGAAAAGACCAAAAGGGGGGTGCATGTGTGTCTCTGCAAACTTCTTCTTTTCCTTTCGGCTTGTCCCATTAGGGGTCTCCACAGCGTGTCATCTTTTTCCATCTTACCCTATCTCCTGCATCTTCCTCTCTAAGCCTAACTGCCCTCATGTCTTCCCTCACCACACCCAGAAACCTTCTCTTTGGTCTTCCTCTTGCTCTTTTGCCTGGCTGCTCCATCCTCAGCACCCTTTCACCAATATACTCACTCCCTTGCCTCTGAACATGTCCAAACCATCGAAGTCTGCTCTCTCGAATCTTATCTCCAAAACATCCAACTTTGGCTGTCCCTCTAATGAGCTCATTTCTAATCCTATCCAACCTGCTCACTCCAAGCGAGAACCTCAACATCTTCATTTCTGTTACCTCCAGTTCTGCTTCCTGTTGTTTCTTCAGTGCCGCCGTCTCTAATCTGTACCTCATGGCCGGCCTCACCACTGTTTTGTAAACTTTGCCCTTCGTCCTAGCAGAGACTCTTCTGTCACATAACACGCCAGACACCTTACGCCAGCTGTTCCAACCTGCTTGGAGCGGTTTCTTCACTTCCTTACCACACTCACCATTGCTCTGGATTGTTGACCCTAAATATTTGAAGTCCTCAACCCTCGCTGTCTCTTCTCCCTGTAGCCTCACTCTTCCCCCTCCACCTCTCTCATTCACGGACATATATTGTTTTACTTCAGCTAATCTTCATTCCTTTCCTTTCCAGTGCATGTCTCCATCTTTCTAATTGTTCCTCTGCATGCTCCCTGCTTTCATTGCATATCACAATATCATCTGCGAACATCATGGTCCAAGAGGATTCCAGTCTAACCTCATCTGTCAGCCTATCCATTACCACTGCAAACAGGAAGGGGCTCAGAGCTGATCCCTGATGCAGTCCCACCTCCACCTTAAATTCTACTGTCATACCTAAGGCACACCTCACCATTGTTCTGCTGCCATCATACATGTCCTGTACTATTTTAACGTACTTCTCTGCCACGCCAGACTTACGCATGCAGTACCACAGTTCCTCTCTTGGTACTCTGTCATAGGCTTTCTCTAGATCCACAAAGACACAATGTAGCTCCTTCTGACCTTCTCTGTACTTTTCCACTCGCATCCTCAAGGCAAATAATGCATCTGTGGTACTCTTTCTAGGCATGAAACCATACTGTTGCTTGCAGATACTTACTTCTGTCCTGAGTCTAGCCTCCAATACTCTTTCCCATAACTCCATTGTGTGGCTCATCAACTATATTCTTCTATAATTCCCACAGTTATGAACATCGCCTTTGTTCTTAAAAATGGGAACGAGAACACTTTTCCTCCATTCTTCAGGCATCTTTTCGCCCGCTAGTATTCTGTTGAATAAGTTGGTCAAAAACTCCCCAGCCATCTCTCCAAATTGCTTCCATACCTCCACTGGTATGTCATCAGGACCAACTGCCTTTCCATTTTTCATCCTTTATAATGCCTTTCTGACTTCCCCCTTACTAACCACTGCCACTTCCTGGTCCTTCACACTTGCTTCTTCAACTCTTCCTTCTCTCTCATTTTCTTCATTCATCAACTTCTCAAAGTATTCTTTCCATCTATTTAGCACACTACCGGCACCAGTCAACACATTTCCATCTCTATCCTTAATCACCCTTACCTGCTGCACATCCTTCCCATCTCTATTCCTCTGTCTGGCCACCCTGTAGAGATCCTTTTCTCCTTCTTTCGTGTCCAACCTGGTGTACATGTCTTCATATGCCTCTTGTTTAGCCTTTGCTACCTCTATCTTTGCCCTACGTCGCATCTCGCTGTACTCCTTTCGCCTCTCCTCAGTCCTCTCAGTGTCCCACTTCTTCGATAATCTCTTTCCTTGTATGACTCCCTGTATTTTGGGGTTCCACCACCAAGTCTCCTTCTCCCCTTTCCTACCAGATGACACACCAAGTACTCTCCTGCCTGTCTCTCTGATCACCTTGGCTGTCGTCGTCCAGTCTTCCGGGAGCTTCGGTTGTCCATCGAGAGCCTGTCTCACCTCTTTACGGAAGGCCGCACAACATTCTTCCTTTCTCAGCTTCCACCACATGGTTCTCTGCTCTACCTTTGTCTTCTTAATCTTCCTACCCACCACCAGAATCATCCTACATACTACCATCCTATGCTGTCGAGCTACACTCTCCCCTACCACTACTTTACAGTCAGTAACCTCCTTCAGATTACATCGTCTGCACAAAATATAATCTACCTGCGTGGTTCTACCTCCGCTCTTGTAGGTCACTATATGTTCCTCCCTCTTCTGGAAATAAGTGTTCACTACAGCCATCTCCATCCTTTTTGCAAAGTCCACCACCATCTGCCCTTCAAAGTTCCTTTCCTTGATGCCGTACTTACCCATCACTTCTTCATCGCTCCTGTTTCCTTTACCAATATGTCCATTACAATCTGCACCAATCACAACTCTCTCGCTGTCTGGGATGCTCAGAACTACTTCATCTGGTTCCTTCCAGAATTTCTCTTTCAACTCTAGGTCACATCCTACCTGTGGGGCATAGCCGCTAACCACATTATACATAACACACTCAATTTCAAATTTTAGTCTCATCATTCGATCAGATACTCTTTTCACCTCCAAGACATTCTTAGCCAGCTCTTCCTTTAAAATAACCCCTACACCATTTCTCTTCCCATCTACCCCGTGGTAGAATAATTTAAACCCTGCTCCTAAACTTCTTGCCTTACTACCTTTCCACCTGCTCTCTTGGATGCACAGTACATCAACCTTTCTCGTAATCATCATGTCAACCAACTCCTGGGCTTTTCCTGTCATAGTCCCAACATTCAAAGTCCCTACACTCAGTTGTAGGATCTGTGCATTCCTCTTTTTCTTCTCACGACAAATCCGGTTTCCTCCTCTTCTTTGTCTTCGACCCACAGTAGCTGAATTTCCACCGACGCCCTGCAGGTTAGCAGTGCCGGGGGCGGGCGTTGTTAACGCGGGCCATGACCGATCCGGTATGGGATTCTTTAGATGAACGCTCATATTTGTTTGCCACAGTTTTTACGCCGGATGCCCTTCCTGACACAACCCTCTGCATTTATCCGGGCTTGGGACCGGCCTACAGATTGCACTGGCAGTCCATGGGGCTGCATTATGTGTGTCCCTGCAAATGAAAAGGGCAAATTTAACTTGCAAGGATTGTAAATTTGTTGAAGCACAAAGCCCAGATAAGCTAAAATATTTAAATATATGAATTACAAAATGCAACTATGCTGGCCATCTTAATTCGCAAAAAATAATTCAGTTGAAAGATGACATAAATTGTAGAAATAAAGGTGACCTTAATAAAGTGGCCTAAGATGGGTATGAAGTTACCCAATGGTAGTTTAAAAAAAATAAAAAAGGAGCATCCTTCGGCATCTGCTGGCTCATGGCTGAGTGCCTCGCGTGCACGCACACACACAATTGTAGCATGGTGAGGCAAACATGCGTGTGTGTGTATGAGTGCGAGGCCAGTGCAGAGAGTGGTTGGGACAAATGTTAACAGCAGGTGATATCCCTGTTCTCCTTACACAATCATGTCTGCTTTCACAGTTGAAGCCTTTGATGGAAAATTCAGGTTTTTCTTCTCTCCCCGATAATCAGGCTCTTATGCGGGAAAATTACTTAACCCTGTCTAAACAAAACAAAAACAAAAGCTTTGTTTCCCCTCCCTGTGTGTGTCATTTCAGAACTGGTGTTTGCTTCCAAAGCAGATGAGGAGGCCGCGGCTTTTGTTGACCGGGCCCTCACTGAGTACACTCTGAAAACAGGACACACCCCTATGGTCTCCGCCTTGCATTCACAAGGGTTATGAGCAGCCATTCTGAAGGACGTTCCCAAGTCTGTGGCGCAGGCCATGGAGGCCAATCCGGAAACCGGTGCTGAGGTTGACCACTGGTTGTCACATCTTAATAATCATTTCAGGAGATATGCTCAAGAAAAAAAGAGTCTAAGGTTGACAAACACAAAACTACAGAAACACAACTTGCCACACAGTTGCAAAATCTAAAAAGCAGGAAGAAGTCGCTCTTGCTCTTATCTCATCTCCCTTTGTCGGTTCCGAGTGCATGATGTATCAAGCAGGTTCATTCGTGGGTTGAGGTGAGCGCCCTGGTGAACGTGACATGTGCTTCTGTTGTGGACGGACTGGTCATTGGGCCCGCGAGTGCAGACAGCGACCTCAAGCGTCTGGATGGAGCACTGGGCTACAATCGAGAAGGTTACAACCAACCCCAAGAGAGCCAAACCAACAGTCACAGACTCTTTTTCATTCCTTTGTGTTTGCACCTAACTGTCCACGCAATCTTTTACGGAGAGATCTCCTAATCGCCACATGCCCTCTCATCAAATGTAGCCCTGATGGACTCATCCTGGAATTTCCAGATGTTAACACCTACTGCTGCTCTGCCTCTGGTGCCACCTCCCAGTTCTGCTTGTTGAGCAACACCCTGTGGCATGCTGGGCTAGAGAGGATATTGACCCCAGTGGTTGGCTCGAAGCTGAACACGTTTGGACTCTCTGGTCACCTTGGGTTCGTAACCTCAGATCTTATGATATGGCAACTGATTGTATGGATTGCACTCTGTACTATGACAAATCAGGGGATGAGATCAATAGCGAGGCATTTCAGGAAATTGAAAACAACATATGGAAATTGAGCATGGGTGATCTGTTTGCAGCCCAACCAGGTGTCGCCTTTTCTGTGTTTCTGACTCCTGAACAACTCAAATGATACATGATGGCGGATCCCCCGGATACATCTATGCCTCCTTGTCACCCTCATGTCCTCTTAATGGTCTCGCCTCAGCATACGGCGAAAGATCTCGGTCCATTTGTTCTGGCATGCACACAGGCCACTGATTAGCAAAATTCATTTCACTCTCTCTTGCTCTATTCCCCGTCACTTGATGCTTATTGGATTCAGTCTAACACATTTTTACCCACTTCTGTTTTGGAGCAACACCTTCTGAATAGGCACCATGGATGTGAAACAACCGACAGCTATTTTGCTGGTCAACTTCTTGATTCCCTTCCCACATCCCTGTGGTCCATGGATCCCACTGATGTTGGTCTCTCCAACGTATCACCTGTTGTGTTTCAGATGAAACCAGGACAAATATATGTTCCCCAATATTCTGTAAAAGAGGCTGGGATGATTGGCATTTCGGAAACAATTGACGGCTTGCTCAAAGCAAGAGTGTTGTGTGAAATTCCTGGCTCTGATTTTAACACCCCCATCTTGCCTGTTGAAAAGAAAAACACTGGAAGGTTTCGCATGGTTCATGACCTGCAAGCAATTAATGCGGGTGTTTTAACCCTCACTTTGCCCGTCTCGAACCCGCACTCAGTATTGTGCCAAATTACATTGGCCCACACTCATTTCACTTGCATTGACTTGGTCAATGCTTTTTTTTGGATTCTGCTTCACCCTTCAATGAAGCAATTTTTTGCTTCCAAGCGGAATGGTGTTTGCTACTCCTACAATTGTCTGCCTCAAGGCTTTGTCCTTTCACCTTGACTCTTCAGTGACCGTCTTCGTCAGTTGCTATCTCCACTTGAATTGTCTCATGGGGTTCTCCTGGTGCAGTATGTGGATGACCTCTTGCTTGCGGCTCCATCTGAAACTTGTCTCGAATTCACGAGGGTCTTTGCTTTCTCATTTGGCCTCTATTGGACTGAAGTGTTCCAAGTTCAAACTCCAGATTGCCCGACCACAGGTTTCCTTTCTTGGATGGCTAATCTCACGCTATGGCACGGGAATGTCTCACTATCACAAAGACGATATCCTCCATCACCCAAAACCAACAAATGTCAAAACCATGCTTGCCTTTCTCGGTCTTTGCTACAACTCCAGGCATCATGTTCAAACTTTGCTGAACTCACTCACCCTCTCCGACGGATGGTCAATGAACAACGTATGGGCAATCTTTCTGACAATCTTTGTTGGAGCACAGAAGCAGACATGAAGGATCATCTCCTTGAAATAACATTTTTTCCACTGCTGCAGCTCTTGCGATTCCTGATTATTCGCTTGTTCTATTGCGAGATGCTTTAATACTCCCGATAGCAGTGGCAGTACTTAAAGTGTCAGGTTACCGGTATTTCCTAGTCATAGTAGTTTCCTTTTTGGGATGGCCAGAGTCATATCCCTCCAAATCTGAAACAAAATCATTAAATCATTTGGTTAATCACTACATTCACAACCAGGTGCTCCCCTCAAAATGAATACTTGTGAATCTGTGAGGTTAAAAATAATTACATGTAAATGGTCTGAACCTAGGTGTACAGGTCCCTTTCAGGTCACGGAGCAGACGGCCCCAGCAGTACGTCCTGCAGGAAAGGGGGACAGGTGATCCCACATCTCGTCTACACGATCCGCCAGATCCGCCTCAGGTTCAGCGATCCCTCCACCTGACAAAAAACGGAAAACGACGTGTTCGCCAGTGCCGGCTGGCACCCATTGATGACATCATCCGACAAGGAAGCTCACTTCCAGAGGAAAAGGCCACATGCACAATGCCCCACCCACTCCAGACGATGACAATGCTGGCACCTTTCTTTGATTTTGTTCATTTCAGGTGACCAACAAGCTAGACAAGCCAGAGTTTACAACAGAAAGATGAAGGGTTTCGCAGTTGAAGTGGGTGACAGGGTCCTGTTGGCTAATAGAGGTTGAATTATGTCTTATGCCCATATTTAGTCAAGACTGCATAATTTCCTCAGTGGGGCTCTGCTTTGTAGCCAGATGTGTCGTTGAGCGTATCTCTCCACATAGACTAACCTTGAACTGCATACGGGACACTTTGTAATAATCCATTGCCGGCAAGAACCGGTTGAGACAAAAACCCTTTGTCTAGGTGAAAAGCCCTGATGTCATGACACGAGTTTGATACCACCCATTGTCCGCCCTCCTGACAAGATAAAGGATGTGATCTTTCTCTTTACACTTGTGATCTGCTCTCTACAGCCATTGTCTGTAACTCATAAGTGCACGGAATATTCTGGAAGTAAATTCCTCAAAGAAACTGTTTATCGTTCCAGCCTTTATTTGGATAACCAACATTCTCACTACCAGTAATTAAACTAACAAATGGAGGGAAAAAAAAGCATCCTCCAACAAGGTGAAAGAGGGAAAAGAAAACTAACTGATCGGTGGGAAAATGTAAGTAAGAACGACGATCTACATATCTACAGCATGCGGCATCCTGTTACAGGCCAGATTAAGACAGTTCACCGGAATCTTATCATGCCTGTCAACATCTTTGTTACTGCCATCAGGTTCAAGAGGACACAATGTCTTTCTTTCACAGCTCTGAACTGAGTCAGGATACTGTGGCTTCTTTGGGTCAGACAGAGCGGAGTGATACTCGACTGCCCACTGGGTATCTGATGTGCCTCAAAAATCCAGCTGATGATGAGACTGATCAACCTGTCTCTTTGAATGAGGCTCTCTGTGATTTAATTCACCAGGTCACCAGAATTTCTCCATGCAGAACAGAGGTTGAGAAAAGTGCTGCACTACAATCTCAGGTGGACACAAGTTCAGTTGAGTCACGTTTTGACAGTTGCCTGACCAATCCTTTCATACCTACAGTGCCGAGTCTGCCATTACTGGCTCCGCGCTCTCAGTTAGGACATTATGCACAGATTCGGTATCTGTAAGGGAGCCCTTCGTAACGACCACTGATAAGACAGGGGTAGTCGTGGGTCTGTTGGGTGGGGGGATCCGCACCAGAGTAGGTAGATCGGTTAGGCCGGTGAATCGGCTCATTCTGACGATGTCCACCCAAAGGATTTTTGGTAATTCTTCAAGGCTCCGTCACACCATGACGTTCTGGTCAACGTCCTCTGAACTTTTGAATCGTTCTATTTTTCAGCATTCTCAAACGCAGATGACATATGTGGCGTGTGATTAACGTGTGTCTAACGCATGACTTAACGTGTATCTAACGCACGAAAAGCATGTAACAGTGACCAAATAAGATACCCCTAAAAACTATTGGCGTGTGCAAACGCGTCATTGGGGCGCGACGAGCGATTTGTCAACGTAAGACGAGTGTGTTGAGCGTGTGACCAATGGGTGAATAACGACAGAAAAGCGTTTTGCTGCCATGTCATTTTTACAGTGGAACCGGCACTAAAACGTTGGAAAGTTCATAGTCACTTCAATTGTTGTCGTGAGTGAGAACAGTGAGCATCACGCCACCAAGAAGAAAAAAGTTAGGGCGCGGACTTCAGCAACTAGCGCTGCTAGTAAGAAAGCTAAGCCTCTTTCATCGCGAGCAATGTGTTTCGAGGAAAAACAACAGCAGGAGAAAGAGCACGTCCACAAAGTCACGCACCATGTGACACCCCCAGAAAGAGACAAAAGAAGCAGAGAAAGGATTGCAGGATCCTGGACCGCGCTGTTGAGGATAGTCTGGTGGAGTTTTTCTGCAAAAAAAAAAACTGCTGCTCTCTTTCTGGATCTTCCATAGTAAGTGCTCTCTACTGTAGCTTAATATTGAATGGACCTTGCTTTTACAAAGCATTGGTTTGTATACACATATGCATGGAAGTTCGGGAAACGCTCGAATGACGCTCAATGGACACTAAACAACGTTCGTTTCACTTTGGTTACACGCTATGTGCGCTAGGGGATTGTTCAGTGGGCATTGACAGGTTGCCAGTGAGTCGTTAACTGCAAAGCAAACAATTAAGTAACAACCAAGTAAAGCTAGAGTTACGACTGACGAACGATAGGCAAACGCGTGCAATGCTCGCCGAACCTTAGTAAAACGTTCCACAGATGTTCTTGAACGTTCTCCAGCGTTTAAAATTAAACGTTGTTGAACGCTGGTCTTGGTGAGAACTTTTGTGCATGTTCAAAACTTTTCTTCCGGACCGGCGTTCTCCGCTGATTCCCAGCGATCATTGACGTTCACTGGCGTGGAAACAACGCTACTCTGGAGCTATCCCGGCGACAATGGGCGACTACTAACTTTTCCTCAAACGCTATAGGACGCTGGCCAGAACGTCATGGTGTGACAGGGCCTTTAAGAGTAGTTTCTATCGATAGATAGTATTCTTGACACTACACTAGATTTTTTGATGTACAAAGTCCATTCTTTTTTGGGTGCATTTGCTGATACTATGTGTCCCTTGGCTTTCAAATGTATAGTTGACACATTTTCCCGGGGTTAGACATGTTTGCCTTGATCCTTTGTTGGGTAGTTTTCAATACTGGTTGAGATGGGCTGTTATAAGGGGAATTACATAGTGGCACCTGGAGAAACTCTGTGTGAAGTACCTTTGGGTTTTTGGAAGTGTCATCAAACTCATATGTATAGTGCAAAACAGTGGGGGTGTATATAATGGTGTGATGTTGTACACTATAATAGGGACAGGGCGTGGAAGCACGTGCTCTGGCATTTATTCTTTTTTTTTTGTTCTTTTCAACACTATTACTGATGTATAGAATTGGGTGTTTAAAAATGTTCATGGTATAGGGGGAAAAATGCAGTTGAAGTGTTGGTGGAAGATCTGAGAAAGACAGGAAGTAGGTTTCATGTTTTATTTTGAAGACATATTTATCATGTGGCTAGATGAGATCACTTGCTCTTGTGTTTCTGACTTCTACGTGTAAGGTAGGCATTTTGGTCTTCTCCACATAGGGTTAGGTTAGGGTATGTCTGCAAAGTGGGCGAAGTTACAGAGGCACAGTGTTGAATGTGTTTCATTCATCAAACACAAACTCAATTGCTGGAGAAGGGGAGACATTGTCAAGGTCTGTGTGGTGACCATGTCTTTAATGTTGCAGAGCTTTGAGGGTCTTTGTGAAGAAAGCTCTGCGAACATTTGTGAATGTGTTTCCTTTATATTACAGGTATGTGAGTTTATACCAATTTTTTAAATATTCCTGCCCTCTGTAAAACATGTTATCTGTTTTTGTGATATTTTTCACTTTCTCTTGTGTTTCTGACTTCTACGTGTAAGAGCTTTGTGGGTCTTTGTGACGAGAGCTTTGTGAACATTTGTCAATGTGTCTCCTGCAGGGATTTACGTGTTTGGACCCTCCACGTGTTCACGGATCGAGGAAGAGATGACCAACGATTAGACAAGTTAACAACAAATGGATTTCTTACAAAGGAATGTGCCTTACAGATGTCCGGGTCTTATCTAGGTATCTTCCGCACTCGAGACGTGTGTCTTATGGCAGGATAGCCCAAGAAGAAGACAAAAGCTGCCCGGTAACACAACATTTTTATATGTATGGGCCCATGGTAAAAGTGGCTGCCCCCCTGGAGTCTGGTCCTGGGCCGGTATAGTAACTTTCCTCTCCTTATCTGGCATCGTTCGTCTCCACGGTAATGCCTGGGCGAGGAGGATTTCACCAGCTGGTTTTCTGCGTACAAAGATCAAGGACTGCCGCCGCGCTCCTCAACACATCCTTGTCTGATTAGCAAATGGACAACACCTTATCTGTTGTGTAAATGTTTAAGGTTATATTGAAGTAAATAACGAAAGTCTTCACTTCTTTATAATCCAGAGAGAGGATTAAACCAGGTTGAGACAAACCACCGTGTGTGTTTTCTCATTCATCATACAAAAAAATACACAACGCAGTATTAGACCCACTTCACACGCAGCAGTCTGGTTCCTGCTGTGCCTTTGGGTCCCCCCTCGAGGACGTCCATCTGAATCGCCCCGTGGGTACCCTGGTGCTTGGCGTCCTGGCCCACTTCCTGACCTGCTCAGCTGGACTCTTCGCTTTAGGTGGCTAGGATGGCCACCAGACAGACTGGGGTGGGGGCTTTGTAATGTAATGTCAATGTGCAATTTTTTAGAAGGTCCCTACCAACTTGTTTGTGTGACTGTGTATGCATATAGGAGTGAGCATTATGATATGCATGCATAATTAAAACGTTCAGCAAACAATCAATTGCAACAGATCTTCAGCAATCTTGTTTGTTCAGCAGTGAAGTGCAACGGTCTTCAGCAATCTTGTTCCAAGTAGTCTAAGAGTCTGCGGTTTCCTCCCTGAGTGGGGATCATCTCCTGTGACTGTTAGGACCTTCTTTAGCACAAGAAAAGTAACTTAAACAAACCATATATATATATCTTAAAGGAACACTTTGTCCAAACTAATAGGAATGGGAGCACACATTAAAAGTTAGTAGATGAGGGTTCAGTGTTTCTTTTAATGCCAGAGTTGTCCACAGATTTCACCAAGAAACATCTCTAAATTGGAAAAGTATTATCGAAATTCCTCTCTCGCTCAGACATTCCAATGAGCCCGGCTGGAAAATTGCCAACCAATCAGCGTTTGCCATGCCTGCAGTGCTTCCTGTTCTGACCCACCATTGCTCGTGGATACGTTTCACCGAACAGAGAACGTCGACTATCTGACATTTTGTGGCTGATTTTTGTGAAAAATAAATACAAACAAACAAAACAAAAATAGCATGATGTACAGTGTTCAAGCTTGTGCACCTGAGCCAGAATACACACAGCCAGCACTTGACGTGTTAGAGAGGGGGCATGGTACTAACAACGAACAATAACAGTCCCACTATATGGACCGTGGAGATTTGAGGCTTTTCTGAGGAGTTGGTTTCGATGTAGAGATTATACAGCAAGCGTGGTGAGGATTTTTTCTCCCTCAAGTTGTACTTTTCAAGCAGCCAGCCTCTCGCGAACAACCAGCGCCGGGGGTGAGGGTGGTGGTTGTTGCACACGCGGATCACCGTAAATAATAACTGGGCAGTGTTGTGTGCTCAGAGCCAACAAAGCAAGTATAACAGTGAGTTGATGCTCCGTACCATTACTACACCCGCCATTGAGCAAACAAATCAAAAATAACAATGTACAATGTTCAAGCGTTTGAGCCAGAATACACACAGGTGGAATTCGACCTGTAGGGAGGGCCGTGGTGCTGATGACAAACAGTAACAATCCCATGATATGGACCGTGGAGATTTAATGCTTTTCTGAGGAGTTGGTTTCGATGTAGAGAATATACAGACTTTTTTTCCCCCCAAGTTGTACTTTTCAAGCACCCAGCTTCTCACGTTCGACCGGCGGTGGGGATGGCGTGGGGTTTGTATCGCCGTAAATAGTAATGGGGAAGTGTTGTGTGCTTACATGTATATATCCATCCATCCGTCCATCCATCCATCCATCCATCCATCCATCCATCCATCCATCCATCCATCTCCTTAGCCACACGATGTTCGCAGAAATGCTGGAGCCTATCCCAGCTGTCAACGGGTTGACAAGTTTACAATAAGTTTACAGACACCCAGATACGGAGGAGGGGGGGGGGCATGCAAACTCCACACACTGAGGTCCGGGATTGAACAGCTGCGCTACCGTGCCACCTCATAAAGTATATTGTTGCTTATACAGTACGAGCATGAGATGCTATAACTAAGCGGCTAATAACCCGGAATAATTAGATGCGTGCGAATTTCCCCAGCTGGTGAACGAGCCTCAACTGTGACAGCCACAGCTTTATCCTGTCAGGTGAACCCCACGGGAGGTTAAAGAAGGAGAAATTCTGGTGCGTTTTCTCAGTTTTGTTGCACAACACGTCAGCATCTTGCCTTAGCTAGAACGAATGGTCTGTAATGCTGAGCACTGGTGATATCATGGATGGGGTCAAAGATGTTTCTTCCGTGTTTGGCTGTGAAAGTTGGCACATATCCAGATTTTGCTCGAATTTAAAAAATGTTCTTTATAATAATTTTTTTTTTCAATGTGTCCAAACTATATGTAATAATAATAATAATATTACTTCACATTGGAGGGTTTATTGTACATATGAATTTTGGGGAGAATCTTCCTTTAACTCTTTGTGTGCCAGCAAAGCAAGTCTTCATTGCGAGTCAAAGCAAACTTTAATCCTATAATATTTATGTGCCGAGCAAAGCATTCTCCATTGCGAGGCCAAATCATTCATTCTATTGTGCAAATTATGATAAATCTCATAATTCTTACAGTTAATGAGATGAAAATGAGGAATAATCAGTACTTCATAATATAAAATTTATGTACCTGTAAGTTAAGGTTAAACAATCATGTATTGTTGACTAGTGATTTCGCATTGGTTGATACAAGTGTATAAATACCATTTTAAAATGTTAATTGAAATGAGA
Organism: Syngnathoides biaculeatus; assembly: GCF_019802595.1. Taxonomy (NCBI): domain Eukaryota; kingdom Metazoa; phylum Chordata; class Actinopteri; order Syngnathiformes; family Syngnathidae; genus Syngnathoides; species Syngnathoides biaculeatus. The sequence continues at coordinate 1,087,016 of NC_084654.1, read as the reverse complement.
TTTTGGATATCTTCACTTGAAAGTGCTGCTTCATGAGGCACCTGTCAATAAAGGGCCTTATTCTCCTATCCAGACTCCTGAAAGACTCATTGTACATAAGCTGTGAATGAACATAGAAACAGCAGTTACAGTATGCGAGTTGTTGACAGCGCAGGCTGCCTGCAAATCCTTGAAAATTAACTTTTCCTGACTCATTTAAATTAGTACTAAAGATTGAACCACACATTAAAAATGCCCCATAGAATTGATGCAGTGTTGTCGGTCACTTATATTTTCAAGGACCATGCTTTTTTTAAAAACTTTGTTTGGAATAAATTAATTCAAGAATAACTGAATAAGACTAGTGTAATTTTGACCAAAAGCAAGCAAGTTTTGAGGTCACTCAATAAAAGAGTTTGTGTGCATGATGTAGTGGTGTAACTTTGATGATAAAGTGGGTGGGGGGGGTGTGTGCCCCCCAAACAACACCCTTGAGCATTGGTTCTCAAAGTGTGGCATGGGACAGGCTCCATTGAACACAAAGTTGTCATACTTATTGTGAGCCATATCATAAATCATATGAATGTATCATCATTTTGAAATACTATTTCATATATACAACCGCCCCAAAATTGATTGTTGCACTTCAAAAAAAAAAAACCCCTATTAACTAATGGTATTTGAAATCAGAAGTCATGAAAAATTGTGACACACAAATAAGTATAAAACAATTATGTTTATGTCAAGATGATATTTTTTTTGTTTTGGAGTTTGATTTGTTCCATCCCAATCAATTTTCAACAGCACTCTCAGGGTCTTGGGGCCTTGATGGCTGTGCCAGCTGAGTTTGGGCAAAAGGTAGCCTTAACCTTGAACTAGTTGCCAATCATTTGGTGGGCACATGCTGTATAATGGTATATACACCAGGGGTGTCCAACCAATCAGCCACATTTTTTAACTGTGTTACGGCAAAGAGCCACATCATATACATGAAAGAGCCAAATATCTACATCATACACATCAACATCATACCTTTGCTTCACCAGATTTATTGTAAATGTCACACACCAACACAATGAGAAAAATTGACTCCTACGGAGTGCCAAGACCACAGGAGAGTAATTTTAAATAACTAAAATTGTGTGCTCACACAGATAGACAACCTGTGCAACCAAGTCTTGTATGTCACAATTCTCATTTAATGCAACACTAAAATACTCATATGATTGAGGGTCTGAGGACATCTGTGAATCATTAGCCATGCGTATGTCCGATATTCTCTGTTCAACGGTGTGGCGGGACAGTTGAAGGTCTGATAAGATAGACTTGAGTTTTCAGGACAAGATTGAAGTGGCATCACTCAGACATTTTTTAATAAATTACCCTTGAAAGTATGGCTTTTTGGCCCTTCCAATAATCCAAGCCGCTCTGTATGATGCAAGGATCCACCTGAATGCTTCATTATTTAAAAAATTAAAAAACTTCATCTGCTTCTCAGTGTGATTTATCAAAGTGACTAACTTGTGACTAGGAGGTTTAGTCCCTTCTGACTTCTCACAGGTCGATGTGAGTGTGGATTGAGCTGAAGTGAAGACTTAAAACTATTAAATGTGATAGACGTCTGAAACAAAAAGCAGAGTAACTGGCAGGTGCGCTTAACCCCAACCCCAACCCCAAAAAAAGAGCTCTCCCGCTCAAGTAAAATAGTCCTGTGTTCATCCACATATTTTCGTTTTACTGTGCATTTTTCCCTTGCATATTAAGAGCAAAACTGAAAAATTGTTTTCTCCAAAAATCACTATCCAACTGGGAAATGTTAAGCTATTATCATTCAATGCGAAAGCCAGTTTTGCAAAAATACCGTGCTAACCATGCCTGCTGCGGTCACATGTGTGGTTGGGAGACACAGAGGAGATGTATTCTCCGTGCCAAGGTCGTCCTGGGGTTAGGGGCAGGAACAGTAAAGCCACTCTTCCCTGGTTGATAGTGCTTTTTTTCTTTCTCACCCTCCCGCTGAGGAATCGTGTCTCACTCACGCGGTGAACGCTCACTCCCAACTACTGTAATGAACTCAAGCAGAGCGCGCATGCACATACACGAGACTTCGAAATGATTTTGTGCCTTCACAAGAGCTGCATGCAGCTCGAGCCCCACAGTTTGGCCACCCCTGGAATACACGGACAACCATCACTACACCAAGAGTGACCCAAGGATTTGCTGTTTAAAAAAAATTGAATAAATCTTCTTCTTCTTTTCCATTTGGCTTGTCACAATTAGGAGGCGCCACAGCGTGTCATCTTTTTCTTTTTTTATTTGAAGTCGTCCACCCTTGCTATCTTTTCTCCCTGGAGCCTCACTCTTCCCCCACCACCCCTCTCATTCATGCACATATAATCTGCTTTATTTCGGCTAATCTTCATACCCCTCCTTTCCAGTGCGTGCCTCTGTCTTTCTAATTGTTCCTCCACCTGCTCCCTACTTTCACTGCAGATCACAATATCATCTGCAAACATCATGGTCCAAGGGGATTCCAGTCTAACATCTGTCAGCCTATCCATTACAACTGAAAACAGGAAGGCTCTCAGCGCAGATCCCCGATGCATTCCCACCTCCACCTTAAATTCTTCTGACACGCCTACAGCACATATCACCGCTGTTCTTCTTCCTTCATACATGTCCCGAACTATTCTAACATATTTCTCTGCCACACCGGACTTTCGCATGCGGTACCACACTTCCTCTCTTGGTACTCTGTCATAGGCTTTCTCCAGGTCTACAAAGACACAATGTAGCTCCTTCTGACCTTCTCTGTACTTTTCCACTAGCATCCTCAAGGCAAATAATGCATCTGTGGTACTCTTTCTAGGCATGAAACCATACTGATGCTCGCAGATACTTACTTCTCTCCTGAGCCTCATCTCCACTGCTTCTTCCCATAACTCCATTGTGTGGCTCATTATCTTTATTCCTCTTTAGTTTCCACAGTTCTGAACATCGCCTTTGTTCTTAAAAATAGTACAGTACTAGTATACTTTTCCTCCATTCTTCTGGCATCTTCTCTCCCGCTAGTATTCTATTGAACAAGTTGGTCAAAAACTCCACAGCCAAATTGCTTACATGCCTCCACTGGTATGTCAACAGGACCAACTGTCTTTTCATTTTTCATCCTGTTCAGTGTCTTTCTAACTTCCCCCTTACTAATCATTGCCACTTCCTGGTCATTCATGCTTGCCTCTTCTACTCTCTTCTCTCCTATTTTTTCATTCATTAACTTCTCAAAGTACTCTTTCCATCTACTTAGCACACTACTGTCATCAGTCAAGGTATTTCCATCGCTATCCTTAATCACCTTTACTCGCTGCACATCCTTCCCATCTCGATCCCTCTGTCTGACCGACCTGTAGAGATCCTTTTCTCCTTCTTTCATATCCAACCTGGTGTACATGTCTTCATATGCCTCTTGTTGAGCCTTCGCCACCTCTTCCTTTGCCCTAAATCGCATCTCAATGTACTCCTTTTGCCTCTCGTCAGTCCTCTCAGTGTCCCACTTCTTCGCTAATCTCTTTTGTTGACTGACTTCCTGTATTTTGGGGTTCCACCGTCAAGTTTCTTTCTCCCCTTTCCTACCAGAAGACACCCCAAGTACTCTCCTGCCTGCCTTTCTGAAAACCTTAACAGGAGTAGTCCAGTCTTCTGGGAGCTCTTCCTGTCAGTCTAGAGTCTGTCTCATCTCTTTCCAAAAGGCCACACAACATTCTTCCTTTCTCAACTTCCACCACCTGATTCTCTGCTCTACCTTTGTCTTCTTAATCTTCTTATCCGCTACCAGAGTCATCCTACACACCACTATCCTATGCTGTTGAGTTACTCTCTCCCCCACTACTACGTTGCAGTCAGTAACCTCCTTCAAATTACATCGTCTGCACAAAATATAATTCACTTGCGTGCTTCTACCTCTGTTCTTGTAGGTTACTCTATGTTCCCGTCCCTTCTGGAAACAAGTGTTCACTACTCCCAATTCCATCCTTTTTGCGAAGTCCACCACCATTTGTCCCTCAAAGTTCCTTTGCTGGATACCGTAGTTTCCCATCATTTCTTCATCGTCCCCGTTTCCTTCACCAACATGTCCATTGAAATATACACCTATCACAACTCTCTCTCTCACTGGGATGCTCAGGACTACTTTGTCTAGCTCCTTCCAAAATTTCTCTTTCAATTCGAGGTCACATCCAACGTTTGGCACATACCCGCTAATCACATTGTACATAATTGCAGATTAACAGTGCCGGGGGCGGGTGTATTTAGCCCGTGCCATGACCTATCTGTTCTGGAATTCGTTTGAAGAAAGGCTCAAATATGTTTCACACAGGCTGGATGCCCTTCCTAATGCAACCAACTGCATTTAACCAGGTTGCAGATAGTCAAAAAAAGCAATCAAATAAACAAAGTCAGCACATAAGGTAGACAATATAAATACAATCTATGTTTAAGTTAAAGTCCAAATAGAAGAAATCAATGAACAAAGTTGGCACATAAGTAACACAATTTACATACTACCTTCTCTATGTTAAAGTTAAAGTTAAAAAGGTATGTGGGTAAGAAGGTTCGAGTATGAAAATGTAAAGGATATCCAGATTTAAAGGATATGGGGATGAAAGAGATTCAAACCAATGGCTCTCACGCCAGTAGTTGCAGGTTGACTCCTCCTCACAATCTCCATTGTACAAGTTGTTTAGGTTGTCCAAGATTATGCAGTTCCTCACATTTGATGCTTCTTCAACAGCAACGGTTTGATCACAAACACGTCTCGTTGTTAGCCAGCTTAGCAAAGGTGGTTCAGGCCGAGGGTCAAGTTTAAGTCGGCCTTTCTACTTGTCCAACTTCCTCACTACTAGTACTCACAGACCTCGTTGTATCTGATACGTAGGTTTTGCCGGTCGTGTAGGTACGAGCGATTGGTGTTTTCCTCCTCAGCAAATATTGATTACTGATGCGACTTGTTGTTAGCGAGCAAGGCTAGGCTAAGCTAGGTCGGGTGCTTCAATGCGAACGAATACGGCTCCAATTTGGGTAGTAAGATTTCACAGATCATGGTTCTTATTCCACTGAAGTCGTCACCATGGGCGTCCCACGTTGAGAATTCACAACATCCGGTCCAAATTCAGCAGGATTTATTTATTGTATGATCGGGTTGGCCAGAGCCTCCTCGTTTTCGCTGCCACCAGATCGGAGACCGGAAGCAGAATGAAAACAATAATTAAAAAAATAGAATCAATCATAACAATAATAAAAATCCTGGAATATCTATTAAAAGAACAAACTCATATGACAAGAAACATTAATTAGGCATACTTAAACTGCTTTACTGTGCTACAGAAAGTGGAGCGACTAGCTACATACTCCCCCTTTTCTTTGAATTTGACACGTGGCCTTGTGCTATGTGAAAGAATGAAATATTCAAACTGTGCATGATGTTGTAGAAGTTTAAACTTTTTTTTGTAATCAAATACGTTTGCATTTAACCATTTAGAATTTTTTCAAACATTGAGGTATCATTTTTATTCTTTTATGTGCAATACATCATAATTGAATTACTCATACAGTTTTTATTATATATTTAAGCAGTGTTTAAACTGTTCATGATATAGCATGGTTTCAACTGTTTTTAATGCAGTACTTTTGCATTTGACTGTAAAAAAAATTCAAACATTTAGGTATACTTTTTATTTGCAATACATCTTAATTGAATTTGTTGTGCAGTATTTGATATATATTTAAACACAGTGTTAGTTATCTATTTGTGCATACTTAAATTTATTTATAATGTTAAATATAGTTTTGAATAAAACCTGTGCGTCATTTTATCGTGCTGCATTTTAATGCGGGTCAAAATGGTGGTACTTTGCGAGCCAAGTATTTTTTTTCTCATGCTATTGGGGTAAAAGGCTTGAGATGCAATTTCCTAGCGGCCTTTAAATACAAAGTTCATTTAAAGACAAGAGAGCCTGTTCATGAACTTGGTGTTTAGAACTATAACGTCCAATGTTTACATCTTCCACTTGCAGACTTGTAGTGCACAAACATGAAAATCCTCCACAGACTCTCCTTCTTCCTGACTATTGCTGTCCTCTGTCACTGCATGTCCAACTTGGCTCTTTCCTGGTTCTCCACCTGTTTGTGTGACAGCAGACTCGGTACTGCTACCACCCTAAAATGTACATAGCTGCTAATCACATTGTACAGGGTGGTAGCAGGTTTTCCCTATATAAATTACGTTTATGACCTGATGTGTGCTCGATAAGCAGTCCCAAACATATTTTTTTGGTGCTTCGTACTGGTTAATGTCAACATACACTATTTGATGGACCACCATCGACACTGATAAAAGCAAATGATCAGACATCTCACCATTACAGTAGAGTTGGGCACTGAGAATCGAGAACTAATTGGAACAGGGGCTAACATCCCAGTTTCCTGGAACCATTAAAATGAAAATATTTTGATGCCTCCAGTCCCCTGACCCCAAAGAAGTAAGTGGAGAAAACCAACAAAGGCACGCTTGTGCTCAACAAGAGCGGCAAGCAAAAGTGTTAACTACTGTATGTTAAAATACATCACTAGATACCGCAGTGCAACACTTGTATTGAGATTATATTGTGCAGGGGAAGCTTTCACATAATGTGGAAATCTGAGGCACTCTGTCCCATCACAAATCTCACCCTACACCACACGGAACTTCAGTCAAGTCAAAGATGGTCAGCATACAATAAAATACAACCATGCCAACGTTGAGGCGGCTAACAACTTAAATGGTGGGTTTCTGTCAATATGGGGTGATGGGTGTACATTAATGAGAGAGGCCCTGTAGCTCAGTGGTTAGAGCACTGGTTTGATAAACCAGGGGTTGTGGGTTCGTATCCCACTGGGGCCTCCACTCCCTGAGAAGGGTTGCGTCAGGAAGGGCATCCGGCGTAAAAATTGTGCCAAAACATATGTGCGTCCATCTGAGATGACACGCTGTGGCGACCCCGAAAGGGACAAGCCGAAAGAAGGTGTACATTAATGAGAATAAAAGAACAAACAATTTTGCCAAGAAAACTCAAAGACCCTGTAAATCGATGCCGCTTTCCCTTGCCTTGATACGGATTACTAGGCCCCCACCCCTCCAACCCCCCCTGGAGCCAGGCCTAGTGGAGAGTCTCAATGGAGCTTGGTAAGCAGACCTCGACCCATGGTCCCCGACCGGGCAATGCCTAAAGAAGCAACATGGGTCCCTCTTCCCATGATCTCAACACCTGTGGGAGGTGCCTAAGAGAGTCAGGGAGAGAGAGAGTTGGACAGCACCCAAAGGCGGGGATCTGGCAAGCCAATTCACAACTTCAAAAGCTGACTCGATGGATCTGGAATATCACCTCTGCAGCAGGGCAAGAGCCTGAGCTGGTCTGAGAGGGCTCTTGGGCTGCCTCGACAGAGCTTGAGGTCCGATATCAGTCCTTTTGAGAGGGGCTGGACTCCACTCTGGAGTAAAAGGCGCCAAAAAGGTCTGAGCTTATAGAGTGCCCCTCAGCTTAGTGCCTGTATGTTGGGGTTCACCCTAATGGACAAGAATGTAGGCTCAGTCCGCTGTCAGGTGGGTGGAGTTGAACTGTTGTTTGTTCCTATGTGCTACACAACAATTCAGAAGATGTACCCATCTTGGTGTCCTGAAAGAGCTCCTCTGCTGAGGACTTCTTTGTTCTTCTGAGGGACTTCGAAGCTCATGTGGGCAATGACAGCATGACCTGGAATGCCGTGATTGAGAAGAATGGTCCCCGCAATCAAACCATTTTTTTATGAGACTTCTCTCCTCATCACAGATTGCCCATAACAACCTCTTCTTCTTTTCCTTTTGGCTTGTCCCATTAGGGGTTGCCACAGCATGTTATCTCAGATGAACACATATTTGGCACAGTTTTACGCCGGATACCCTTGCTGACGCAAACCCTCTGCATTTTAGCCATGGAGAAAGGCTTTACAGCACCTGGTATTCCCAGGTGGTCTCCCATTCAAGTACTGACCAGGTCCAAACCCGCTTAGCTTCCGAGATTTGACGAGATCGGGCGTTCTCAGGGTAGCATGGCCATACGCTCCCCATAACAAACACCATGTTCAAATATAAGTGTGTCCATACACTTACTTGCTCTTGGCAACATTACACCCTAAGCCTCAGTTCAACTTTATGATTGTATAATCGGACTTGTGGTTGCATGTCATGGACACTAAGGTGAAGAGAAGAACAGTTCTCCCAGCTGATCACCACCTAGCGGTTTATTGGCTTTGATTGTGGAAGAAGATGGTAGTTCGACCTTGGAGAGGCAAATATTTTGTGTGAGTCTGGTGGGAACGTCTGGTAAAATCCACTGTCAGAAGAAGTTTAAACTCACTCCTCCAGTAGAACTTCGCCCAAGTTCTGAGGGAGGGGCAGTCACTGGGTATGAGTAGACCATTTACTCCACCTCGATTGTTGAGGTGGCCAACCGAAGCAGTGACCGTATGGTAGTCAGCACCTGTCGTGGGGGAAATCCCTGAACCTGTTGGTGGACACCAAGATAAAGGGGTGGCGTCAAGCTGGAGGAGGTATCCTATTGAGCCTTTTTGGCCAGTGGGAATCTGGAAGCAGCTGATGGGTACCGTTTGACCAAGTGGAATGCAGTTTTGGTGGTCGCCGAGGAAAATATTCAGGAGAGGGGAGTTTGATGAGGTAATGGTGGGTGTTTAATTAGTACCATAAAGCCTGTAATTTTGCTTACAATTAAAGCCAAGGATGTCTTGAATAATAACCTGGATCCGTATGGTACGGCTTCTGCATCCAGAACTTGTACCTTAAAGCCTATTTAGCCAACACTAGCCAAATTGTACTGTGTTGCAAAGGGTGTTAGAAGAGCGTGCATGCGCGCTCAGACAAACACGCGCACACACACATTTCTCATTAGTAATTCTATATCAGTAGGAAAGCACACTGAAAAAAAATTGTGGAATAGAAAATAAAGATATCGTTTCAGTTGGCAATATATTTATACCTTTGTATAATGTTTTCACTCTGTAACCTTTAGAAAATTGGTGTTAAACTCAAGTCCTGGGGGCCTGATCTGGCCCCCCATATGATTTTATGTGGCCTGCAAAGGCAAATGATGTCTGTCAAATTCCATGATTCTTGTTTAAATCTGTTCAAAAATCGCAAATTGTCATAAATAACGTTGAAAAATCGCGGCCGGATAATGGCCCAATGAGGAAAACCATAACTACAGTCTGGAGTGTAATAAAAATGAGGTTGAGGACCCTGATTTAGAATATCAGAAAATGGATGAATTTGATCTTTTTCACCCGATCTCAATCAGATTAAAATCATGTAAACAGATCGCGGTATCGGTAGTTTTAATTACTGAAAGCTCTGTAATCATTAAAAAAAAAGAAACTCATCTATCTTGTGTTTTTACCCAGGCCGCCAGCATGTTTGAAACAGAAACAGTCATTAAAGTTTGATTGTAGATCAGAGCCATAAAAAACAGTGAAAAAAAGTGTTCTTGTGGCAATATTATCTGCCAGTTATAGCTAAAATGCTGTAATAAATGCCTCACAATGTGTCTTTGATTTTTTTGTTTTGTCTCTGTATAGCCCTGATAAATTGGGTGCACTGCTCCAAATTATCGAAACTAATGAGCTTGTTACCTTGACGGCCTTTACAGCTGCGCATGTTTTCCCTCATAAACACGTGAGAACTTGGCCCATAGTGAGACCCTTTATCACAACACAATTTCGATATATAAATGAAAATCATTGAGTTGGCAACAGTAAAACTGTAAAGCTGTGAGAGTTTATTTGTCTCTTCTTCTTTAGATACAGTAAAAAGAAAGGTAGGTTGTGATAATTTGCTGTTAAAAATTAGATAAACTGCAGCTATGTAGGTGGTGGTCCAGAGTAGCGCAGCATAACACTGAAGGATCGGGCAAAATTGTTGGAGATGGAGCAGCTGTTGGCTTCATCCATGAGGGGCAGGAGAAAGGCCAATAGCAGTAAAGCCAGGAAGAAGAGCCATAGTGGAAGAGCCAGTCGACATACCCGCTGCAACAACCCTCTTCTCTGCAATAACAGCAGCAACAGAAAGGGTGTTAATGGAACTTAGCATGAATGTGTCATCTTTGGCGGCTATGTCACTAGATGTACATCTTAACTAATTCCATCATTGGAAATTCTTGTTCTCTTTTTTTCACAGTAATCCCTCGCTATATTGTGGTTAACTGATTGTGGATTCAGTGAATATCCAATATTTTTTGTAATAGGTCACTGCTGTGCAGTGTCTCACCTACCCAACTCATATGCAGTTAGCTTTATTGTCTAAATGATTGTGGTAGGCTGGTAGCAATGACTCTCACACGGTCAGTTGGGTCAATCTTACTGAGTATTCGCAATTTATTAATTTGGTAACTCCCTGACCTGGATAAGTGGATGAAAATGGATGGATGAATGCTCGACAATACAAAGCACATGACTGTAAGGTCATTGGTTAAAACACAGGTTACAGTCAGCTGCATTTGAATAAATTCACATGAACTTTAGCTAAGTACACACTCATATTAGACGAAAACACATGGAAGAGCAAATTTTTTTTGGACTTCCTACAACAGCAGTACTATAGTAAAAATCATCTGAGTGAATGCTGGATTTCTGTCATGTTTTCGCTGACTACATTGCCAAGACCAGTGAGAGGAATGGTGACAATGCTTGAGGGAGGAAGTCGACTGTTCACACCATGTCTACTTGGGCTGTTGTTCACTTCACTCATGCAGAACGTTTAGTAGGCATGTGCTTGTTGTGTAGGGTGTGTGTGGATGGTGATCTTAAGTGGACAACTAAAATACTCTACTTCTCTTTAGTATAACCTTGGCAATGAGTTGCTTATATGAAACTTACATTTATAAAAGAATATTCAGACAATAGCAACAATTTGTCAATACTTAACGGATTTTATTTATTGCAGGGTTTTCCTGGAGTGTTAGCCCTATGTTGAATGAAGGTTTTTGTCATAAATGTTCATTAAAAGTACTTTCAACACATCATCACTGCTATTATCATCACCCTGATGAAAGTCTGTAAATCTAGGAGTTTAATGGTAATATACAGTCGTCCCTTGACATACGAGAAACTTTCCATACAGGTGTTCTGAAATACGGTGGAACATCTGGAGAGCGTTGGCCTCACATTTCTGAGCACGAGGGTTCAACTCCCGGCCCTGTCCGTGTGGAGTCTGCATATTCTCCTCGTGCCTGCGTGGGTGTTTTCCGGCTGGGTTTCCTCTTACATCCCAAAAACATGCATTCATTTGAAGACTCTAAACTGCTCCTAGTTGTGGTTGTGAGTGTGACTGTTGTCCATCTCCATGTGCCTTGCGATTGGTTGGCCGTTCAGGATGTACCCTGCTTCAAGCCCGATGACAGCTGGGAGTGGCTCCAGCACTCCCGCGACTCTCGTGAGGATAAGTGGTTCAAAAAATGGATGAATGTTCCGAAATATGACCCGCGGCCGTGACAATTTTTTGCCTTGTTTTGCAAGGCAGGATTTGATGTACAAACGACTGCCGGTAGATGGCACCACGATCATTAAGATGCTGAAATGCATAGGCTTCTCAAGCTTCACTGGGTCTTTCCGTGTGCACCCCGGCTTGATAGGATCTCTATGCAGCTGGGCTCCCATTTTGTTATCTTGCATTTAGTACTAGTAAATTTTCAGCCATGTGGCCCAAGAAAGCAATCGCTAAGGAAAGTGGTGAGTAAAAAGAAAAGGATGATGTCAATGGAATTCAAGCGTGAAAGAATAGAAAAGCACAAACACGTTGTATAAGTGAGTGGATTGGCAAAGAGTTATGACCATTCTATGTAAAGCATATTGTAATGCCTTAGGTAAAGGTCAATGAGGAAAAGCAGTCACCACTGGGTTTTAGTCGCTTTTTATTCAAGCCTTGGGCAGCACACACAGAACACTAACAATGAGGTGCTGCTCAGCCACACACTTTCCGCTTAGTCTACTTTACGCCATCCCTTTCTCTGCTCTTAAAGTGTTACACTGATAACTATGGTTTCTGTATTTCAATATGTAGAATTCTGAAGCAGAAGGAATCCATGAAGTCGATGAGACCAGCCAACGGGGTGACATTTATTTCAAAGCTACAGACCTGACTGAGGAATTGAAAAAGAGTTATAGATGGAGCAGCATACAAGGAATGAAGTGAGATTATTTCTGATGAGGAGACAGGGGAGGTTTTCTTGACCACCTAGATGAAGAAATTGTTGGCAATGTGGGAGAAAGTGTCAGGCTTTGTGGTGAAGAAAAAGTTGCAAGTTGCATTGGAGTTATGTATGCAATGACATGTGCCTTACAGATTTCAGAAACAGTCACAAAGAAGCAGAAACAAATTTTTTGGACAGGTATGTTTTTAAATAACCAAAATTGTCCAAGAGAAAAGACCCAAAGATAATGAAGCAAAACTGGAAAAAATGTACCCAAGCAATTAAGTTCATTCAAGTTCATTAAGAGTACAGTAACATTAAGCTAAGTGCTAAATAGTTAAGTGAAATGATACAAATTATGTTTAGCAAAAGTGAAAGAAAAACAAACTTGTTGCAATTAAGTTCAGAAATAGAGTGTATAATGTGACTGAGAAACGACCTCCTCCATAAACATCCTCAATCTGCCTTCTCCACCCTCCACCTCTGCTAGTGTCTTCTGTGACCAAAAGTCATCTATTTTCCAAGATATGTACACTTGATAAAAGCACTTCTTTCTTGATGTTTTTCTACGATACAATATTTGTAATTTAAAAATACATTTCTTAATTAAAGACATACAAAAAAAAGCAGCGCCATGGGGGCCGAGCTGAAAAGCGTTGGCCTCACTGTTTTGAGGACCGAGGTTCAATCCCGCCCTTCCCTATGTGGAGTTTGCATGTTCTCCCCATGCCTGCGTGGGTTTTCTCCAGGCACTGCAGTTTCCTCACACTTCCCATAAACATGCAACATTAATTGGGCACTCTAAAATTGCCTCTAGGTGTGATTGTGAATGCGACTGTTTTGTCTCGATGTGCCCTGCGATTGGTTGGAAACCAGTTCACGGTGTACCCCGCCTCCTGGCCATTGACAGCTGGGATAGGCTCCAGCACTCCCCGCGACCCTTGTGAGGGTAAGCAGCTTGAAAAATGGATGGATGGAAAAAAAAGCGAAGAAGTGGGATACAGAGGACTGAGAAGAGGTGATAGGAATTCATTGAGATGCGACGTAGGGAAAAGGTGGTGGTGGCGAAGGGCTAAACAAGAGCCATATGAAGACATTTACACCAGGTTAGACACGAAAGAAGGAGAAAAAGATATCTACAGGTTGGCCAGACATGAGGGACAGAAATGGGAAGGATGTGCAGCAATTAAGGGTGATTAAGGATACAGTAAGTTTCTTTTGGCTTGTCCCTTTCGGGGTCGCCACAGCGTGTCATCTCAGATGAACGCACATATATGTTAGGCACAATTTTTACGCCGGATGCCCTTCCTGACGCAATCCTTCTCAGGGAGTGGAGGCCCCAGTGGGATACGAACCCACAGCCCCTGGTTTACCAAACCAGTGCTCTAACCACTGAGCTACAGGGCCCTTTTACTTACTTTTTAAGGATACAGAGGAAAATATGTTGACTTGTGCCAGTAATGTGCTAAATAGAACAAAAGACTATTTTAAGAAGTTGATGTATGAAGAAAATGAGAGTGAAGAGAGAGTAGAAGAGGCAAGTGTGATGGACCAGGAAGTGGCAATGATTAGTAAGGGGGAAGTTAGAAAGGCACTAAAAGGATGAAAAATGGAAAGGAAGTTGGTCCATCACAGTTGCTTTTACTACTCTTCCTTCACTCTAAGTCAAAAGAAACGAACAGAAAGTCGATCATAGAACCGTGACCTAGGGTGTTCTGGTGGTAAGTGCACATGTGGAAACACTTATGCCTGAACATGGTGGTTGTTATGGAAAATCCCTCATGAGCACAGAAGTCCACTCACAGAACACCACTTGGATTCTGATTGCGGGGCCATTCTTGCCACTCACGCTCTTCCACTTCTCACTGTCATTGCCCACGTGGGCATTGAAGTTCCCCAGCAGAATGATGGAGTCTCCAGAGGGAGTGCTCTCCTCTCAGGATTCCAAAATGTGTGGCTTCTTTGAACTGCTGTCTGGTGCATTGGCACAAAAAACAGTCAGAAGGCAGAGGGAGGCTACCCTCTTCTCCACCAGGGTGAACTGCAACATACAGGCACCAAGCCGGGGGGAAATAAGTACACCCACACCAGCTCGGCGCCTCTCACCCTGGGAAACTCCAGAGTGGAACAGAGTCCAACCCCTCTCAAGAGGACTGATACCAGAGCCTAAACAGTGCACGGAGGTGAGGTGATGACACAGATCTGATGTTGTTCACAGTGGTCAAAAGGACCACTCAAGGGCTTAGTGTGTCTGGTCAGACAAAAATAAATAAATGAAAAAATAATAGTGCAAGCGCTGACAATTTAAAACAAAGAGGGGAGGTTGCTGCCGCAATCTCCACCCCACGCCCTGTCATGATGCTGCATGCCCCAGTTTGAAAACCACTGGACTTGGCAGATGGAAGCCTCTGCCTCACAGTTCAGAGGTCTGGGGTTCAAATCCTGGCCCAGCCTGTGTGGAGTTTACAGGTTCTCCGCGTGCCTGCATGGGTTTATTCCAGACACTCCGGTTTCCTCCCACATCCCCAAAAAATGAAGGGTAGGTTAATTGAAGACTCTAAATTGCTCGTTGGTATGAATGTGAGTGCGATTGTTTTTTTTTTTTGTTTATACGTGCCCTGCGATTGAATGGCAACCAGTTCAAGGTATCTAATGCCCTATGACATCTGGGATTGGCTCCAGCACTCCCGTGAGACTTGTAGAGCTAAGTGGATTAGAAAATAGATGGATAGTTACTGTAAACAAGAGTAATAGTGACATCTTTCTCATCTGTACTCTACAACCACCACATCAACTCACTCATTGTTAAGCTAAGGAACTCATGTTGGCAAATTTACATTTCAAATTGCAGCTGTAAAATGATACGTAAAATTTTAAATCCTAATTCCAGCAGACAGTGAAGAAACTCACAAGGTCGACGGAACTGGGAGTTTTTTTTTTCTTTTAATTACTGAAATCAGTGAAGTACATGGGGAGAGCCAACAAATGACGTTGGTTGGGCTGTGGAACAGGGACGCAGCACTCCACCTTCATCCAATTTATTGCATTGAAGAGGGGCTACAGTGCACATCAGAGTCTTTACAAGTCCGTGGATAAATATGTGTGCACCCTGGACTGCAAATGCATCACTAAATGAGACAACACACGTGGCAAAATATATTTACTTATGAATAAGAGTACAGTATACTACTTATCCAGCTCATATATAAATAGGTATGCCGCTAATCCTCATTAGGGATGCTGGTGTGCCTCAGTCTATCCCAGCTGACTTCAGGAGAGAGGCAGCATACAACCTGGACTGGCTTCTCAAACTGTTTATTCTATTATTAACTTTGTTGTTTTTTTTCCTCCATCTGGTCACCACCATGCGTGGTGGGGTGGAAGCCTCGCACCCGCTGATAACCAATCACAGTGAAAATAAACAGATGCCTGTAATTTCCTATTCTTTAATGAAATATGTACTGTATTTGTTTTATGATACCTTGTATGATGGTCCTTCAGTGGCAGGTTCCCCTCGTTGGACAAAGATTTTCTGCAAAGGAAACGGAAGTCATTTTACAACAGTATATATGGTACTTTTCCACACAAGTGAGGTTTACGTGATATACATGGGCATAATACCTCAAAACATTTTCTCAAACATTAGTAAAGCCTCTTAAGTGTACAGTACATTGTTTTCCAGCTCATTTAGTACAGTGCTGCCTTGAAATTTGCGTGACCTGACTTGTGAGGTTTTCGAGATAGGAACTGCCATTCAGGTGATTTTATAATTTGTCTTGTGAGCACAAACCGGAAATATGAGCACTGCATGATGGCAGTGAACTCAACTCAGCTCACTATACAATAGGCAGCAGTTTGGCAAATGATTGAATAATTCTTCAAATAAAGGAGGATTCAAGATAATTATTGCCATTACCAGTTGAAGATTATTGTAAGATTAAACAAAAAATTTGCCCATTTTACAACTCTAATGTAGTCCTTGAGCACAAAAGTTGCTCCTCCCAGACAGTCGAACTGGATGTCTTTTTGGATTCCAAATGTGACCTTGATGTGATAAATCATGTATTTCAATTTTATTCAACGTATATTCAATTAAGTACGGTGGCGCAGCTGTAAAGCGTTAGCATAACAGTTTTGAGGTCCAGGGTTCAATCCCGGCCCCACCTGTATGGAGTTTGCATGTTCTCTCAGTTTTCTCTGGGCACTCCGGTTTCCTCCTACATCCTAAAAACATGCATTCATTGGGTCCTCTAAATTTCCCCCAAGTATTATTGTGAGCGGCGACTGTTGTCTGTCT
Organism: Syngnathoides biaculeatus; assembly: GCF_019802595.1. Classification (NCBI taxonomy): domain Eukaryota; kingdom Metazoa; phylum Chordata; class Actinopteri; order Syngnathiformes; family Syngnathidae; genus Syngnathoides; species Syngnathoides biaculeatus. The sequence continues at coordinate 1,070,477 of NC_084654.1, read as the reverse complement.
CCATGTGCACCGCGATTGGCTGGCAACCCCGTTGACAGCTGGGATTGGCTCCAGCACTCCCGCGACCCCTGTGAGGATAAGCGGCTCAGAAAATGGATGGATGGATGGACATTTTTACGTCACAAAACTCCTTCATATCACTTCAAATTCTAAAGGTAAAGTAAGAAACTTGACGTTTCTATTGGTTTCCATGGTGTACAAACATACTGGTTGAATAATCCCATAATGTCAACAGACCTTGTGTGTGTTTACCCTCCCTTTTCCTCTTGACCTACCTCACTATCACTCACTTAAAGCCCAAGTGTCATCCCTATAAACATTCTTAAATAGTTATTGTAATGAAAAATACATATAACATTATTCACTTCACTGTCTATACGAAAAAATAAGTGTGAGCGGAGAGCAAGTCATCCATGCGCAAAGTTGCAGAAGTGTCATTCTACGAAATCCAAGTGGTCGCCATATTGGCTCCATCCTCCGTCCGTGACGTCACCCGGGCATTCGCCAATGAAAACACGTGGTGCACCCTAACTATGGGAGACAAACCTGCCCCTTCTGACACGGAAGCTCTTTGCGAAAAGGGGAAGACCACACAACCGAATGAAGTTATCGGGGCAATATTGCACCATTGTTTTGAGCACTCGGGGCAATGTTACACTATTGTTTTGAGCCATATTCAGATGATATGCGATCACGGCCAAACCGCATCAGCCAATGTGGCTGATTTTTGGCACCGTGGTGGCATATAATGGAGCTGAGCCGTGCTGCTTTTAGGGGGATGTTCAAAGCCGCCGCAGTACTTGTTGAACACCGTTGAGCCGGGGCGCATTACTGCCTACCTGTTATTTGGAACCCACGAAGCTCTCGTCCTCTGCACCCGTGAAATCCATTTTTCACAGTGAACCGGGTCTCTTGCAAACTTATGAAGGCTAAATCCATTCTCCCGAGTGTTCAAGCAATGTCTAGCAATGCAATGAGCCAGCATTTTGGCTACCTTCCCGAAGGTAAAACTAATGGAAACAAACAAATCCACTTGGGGGTGTCGCTGTCCTTTATGTCACTTGCTGCGTCTTCTCGTATACAAATCCCTCGAGAGGATTTTCATGGCGGGAGTTACAAAAAGCTGTTGGAAAACTACAGAGAAGGTCATAAGGAGCTACATTGCGTCTTTGTGGATCTAGAGAAAGCCTATGACAGAGTACCAAGAGAGGAACTGTGGTACTGCATGCGTAAGTCTGGTGTGGCAGAGAAGTATGTTAAAATAGTACAGGACATGTATGATGGCAGCAGAACAATGGTGAGGTGTGCCTTAGGTGTGACAGAGGAATTTAAGGTGGAGGTGGGACTGCATCAGGGATCAGCTCTGAGCCCCTTCCTGTTTGCAGTGGTAATGGATAGGCTGACAGATGAGGTTAGACTGGAATCCCCTTGGACCATGATGTTCGCAGATGATATTGTCATATGCAGTGAAAGCAGGGAGCATGCAGAGGAACAATTGGAAAGATGGAGACATGCACTGGAAAGGAGAGGAATGAAGATTAGCCGAAGTAAAACAGAATATATGTGCGTGAATGAGAAAAGTGGAGGGGGAAGAGTGAGGCTACAGGGAGAAGAGATAGCGAGGGTCGACGACTTCAAATACTTGGGGTCAACAATACAGAGCAATGGAGAGTGTGGTCAGGAAGTGAAGAAACGGGTCCAAGCAGGTTGGAACAGCTGGCGAAAGGTGTATGGTGTGTTATGTGACAGAAGAGTGTCTGCTAGGATGAAGGGCAAAGTTTACAAAACAGTGGTGAGGCCGGCCATGATGTACGGATTAGAGACAGTGGCACTGAAGAAACAACAGAAATCTGAACTGGAGGTGGCAGAAATGAAGATGTTGAGGTTCTCGCTCGGAGTGACCAGGTTGGATAGGATTAGAAATGAGCTCATTAGAGGGACAGCCAAAGCTGGATGTTTTGGAGACAAGATTCGAGAGAGCAGACTTCGATGGTTTGGACATGTTCAGAGGCGAGAGAGTGAGTATATTGGTAGAAGGATGCTGAGGATGGAGCTCCCAGGCAAAAGAGCGAGAGGAAGACCAAAGAGAAGGTTTATGAATGTGGTGAGGGAAGACATGAGGGCAGTTGGGGTTAGAGAGGAAGATGCAGGAGATAGGCTAAGATGGCAAAAGATGACACGCTGTGGCGACCCCTAACGGGATAAGCCGAAAGGAAAAGAAGAAGTTACAAAAAGCTGTATTCGTCAAAATCATGTTTTGTGGTGAAAAAACGTATGGGCCAATATTGGCTGACGTTTTTTCATTAATATGCTAAAAATAATAAATGTCATGACAGGAGCCCTTCAAGCGGGTGTGTGACTTGCATCTAAGACTGGTTGAAGTCCATCGCTTTTTCATGTAAGGTAGAGTATGTCTTTCACATTTATGTGACATCTCTGGAGGTTATGTGCCATAATACGTTTTTACGATGAGTAAAGATTTCTTAGTTTTTCTGATACTTATGGAGAATGTGCATGACAGACAGTCAAACCTTTTTTGGGGGCATCCATACTCCATCCATCCATCCATCCATTATCTACCGCTTTTCCATGTCGGGTCGCGGGGGAAGTAGCTTTAGCAGAGATACCCAGACTTCCCTTTCCCCAGCCACTTCTTCCAGCTCTTCCGGAGGGATCCCGAGGCGTTCCAAAGCCAGCCGACAGACTTAGTCTTTCCAGCGTGTCCTGGGTCATCCTTGAGGTCTCTTTCTGGTGGGACATGCCCGGAACACCTCACCAGGGAGGGGTCCGGGAGGCATCTGAATCAGATGACCCAGCCACTTCATTTGGCTCTCCTCAATGTGGAGGAGTAGCGGCTCGACACTGAGCCCCTCCCGGATGACCGAGCTTGTCATCCTATCTCTAAGGGAGAGCCTGGACACCCTGCGGAGGAAACACATTTCGGCCGCTTGTATCCAGGATCTTGTTCTTTCGGTCATGACCCACAGCTCATGCACATAGGTGATGGTAGGAACGTAGATTGACTGGTAAATTGAGAGCTTCACCTTTTGACTTAGCTCCCTCTTTACCACAACGGACCGATACAAAGTCCGCATCACTGCAGACGCTGCACCGATCAGTCTGTTGATCTCCAGCTCCATTCTTCCCTCACTCGTGAACAAGACCCCAAGATACTTGATACTTGGGGAAGGATCTTATCCCCGACCTGGAGAGGGCACACCACCCTTTTCTAACTGAGGACCGTAGTCTCGGATTTGGAGGTGCTGATTCTCATCCCAGCTGCATCACACACGGCTGCGAATCGCTCCAGTGAGAGCTGGAGATCACGCCTTGATGAAGCCAACAGAACCACATCATCTGCAAAGAGCAGAGATACGATGCTGAGGCCACCAAACCGGACACCCTCTACGCCTCGGCTGCGCCTACAAATTCTGTCCATAAAAGTTATGAACAAAATCGGTGACAAAGGGCAGCCTTGGCGGAGTCCAACTCTCACCGGAAACAAATCCGACTTATTGCCGGCAATGCGGACCAAACTCTGACAGTGGTCGTACAGGGACCGAACAGCTCATATCAGGTAATTCTGTACCCCATACTCCTGAAGAACCCCCCATAGGACTCCCCGAGGGACACGGTCGAATGCCTTCTTCAAGTCCACAAAACACATGTAGACTGGTTGGGCGAACTCCCATGCACCCTCGAGGATCCTGCCGAGGGTGTAGAGCTGGTCCACTCTTCCACGGCCAGGACAAAAACCACATTGCTCCGACTGAATCCGAGACGCGACTTCCCGACGGACCCTCCTCTCCAGTACCCCTAAGTAGACCTTACCGAGGAGGCTGAGGAGTGTGATCCCGCTATAGGCTACCCTCTCATCCACCGGGGTAAACCCCAACGTACAGCCCCCGAGGCGCAGGGCAAATAAGTATATCCTCACCTGCTCGCCGTCTCTCCCTGTGAGCAACTCCAGAGTGGAACAGAGTCCAACCCCTCTCAAGAGGAGTGGTGCCAGAGCCCAAGTTGTGCATAGAGGCCAGATCGACTATGTCTAGTCAGAACTTCTCGACCTCACGCACCAACCCAGGCTCCTTCCCTGCCAAAAAGGTGACATTCCATGTCCCTAGAGCTAGTTTCTGTAGCTGGGGGTCGGCTCGCAAAGGTCCCCGCCTTTGGCCACTGCCCAGCTCACATTGCACCCGACCCCTACGGCCCCTCTCACAGGTGGTGACCCCATGGGAAGGGGGGCCCATGTTACCCCATCGGGCTGTGCTCGACCGAGCCCCATGGGTGCAGGCCCGGCCACCAGGCGCTCGCCTTCGAGCCCCACCTCCAGGCCTGGCTCCAGAGGGGAGCCCCGGTGACCCACGTCCGGGCAAGGGAAACCAAGATCTGATTTTTGTAGTCATCATAGGGGTTTGGGAGTCGTACTTTATCTGGTCCCTCAACTAGGACCTGTTTACTGTGGGTACTTTCAGTCCACAAATTTGGATGGACCACTCTCATGAGTTTTTCAACTAACCTTAGAAGAAAGCCGGGTTCGGAAGACACCTACATCCTTTAGCTTGGACTTGTAAAGCATCCAGCGGTAACGAAGTTCTTCTAGACTTGGGTCCGCTGCTAGACCACTCTTACCAACTCCACTCTCTTGAAGTAAATGTTGGAACTTCTCTTGACCCCAGGTTACTGCTGACCTCAAGGCCTGTGCATTAAAAAGTCAAACCAGTTTAGCGGGGCTGGAATAATGTAGTTCATTCTCTCTCTCCCTCTCTCTCTCTCTCTCGCTCCCTCCTTCCTATGTTTCAGATGGGAGTTACATTCCCAAAAATACATGTTAAGTGAAATCCGGTGAGGAGAAGTTAAGTTTTCTCCATTAAGTGACAGAGCAGTGACCTCGCATTTTCCCTCTGCGACCTACTGTACATCAAAGGATAACTTGGGAATCTTAAGAGCTATGGCTCTGTAACTCGATATGCAGAGAAAGAGGACCCCCCCCCCACTTAATTTTTTTCCTGGGTGTATACTTTTGCAAACTGCTCCTAGAGCTTTTGTCTCATTCGCTTCAATCTTGTGTGTATCATCAAGAAGATGGGACAGGAAAGGTTCTGAAAAGCGTTTAGATACGACAAACTACATCCTGGGGCGGCCCCTCACTGTTTTCATTCTATAATTTCATCACAATACCAAATATGCCTAAAAAAAGCATCCGACTCTCCTTAATTGTACATTTCACCAAGATACACCAAACTTACTGACTACCGAAAGCCTGTTAAAATGCAACACTGTACTTCGAAGTTCCAATATAATGTTATACTTGGCTTAAGAATTGATTAAATTCTTTCAAGAACTGAATTTACTCAAGATTACATTTTAAAAGGGTTTAAACTATTCCAGCAGGAGTCGTGAACTACCTCTGGCCTGGACGACATTTGAGGGCCATCCTCCATTATTGTGGGTCCTGAGTGCAATGTTCCCTCTAAGATGCGCAACTGCACATTTGCGCACTTGTCGCACCCTCTCAGTGCACATGAAAACCGATCCAGCACAGTGAACCGCAGCCTGTGATGTCTTTACTTTTTTTGAAACATGGCAACACACGGTTCTCACAACCAGCTACTGCTCGGTCACACCAGGCCACACACTCTACTTCCTAGTTTACCTGACACCGCCCCCTCTGCTCTTAGAGCGGTACACTCATAATTACAAACACCACCCACCACTGGTGCTTTAGTTAGCAACACAGTCTGGGCAACGTGAACCCAGAAAAATAGATAGGCTTATCATTATGGGTTAAAAATAAATTGAAACAAAGTTGGAAGCGAACTTTCAAATTCATAGTTGCCTTGGTTTGATTAGTAATGTATTTTTTTCTTTCGTATCCAACCTGGAATACAAGTTGTCATATGCCTCTTGTTTCGTCTTTGCCACCTCTACCCCTGCCCTATGTCGCATCTCACTGTATCCCTTACACCTCGCCTGAGTCCTCTCCGTGTCCCACTTCTTCTTCACTAATCTCTTACCTTGGATGACTTCTTGTATTTTGGGGTTCCACCACCAAGTCTCCTTCTCCCCTTTCCTACCAGAAGACACCCCAAGTACTCTCATGCCTCCCTCTCTGAGTACCTTGGCAGTAGTATTCCAGTCTTCTGGGAGCTCCTCCTGTCCATCGAGAAGCTGTCTCACCTCTTTCCAGAACGTCACACAACATTCTTCCTTTCTCAACTTCCACCACCTGATTCTCTGCTCTACCTTCGTCTTCTTGGTCTTCCTCCACCACAACTTTACAGTCGGTAACCTCCTTCAGATTACACCGTCTGCACAAAATATAATCCACCTGCGTGCTTCTACTTCCACTCTTGTAGATCACTCTATGCTCCACTCTCTTCTGGAAATAAGTGTTCACCACTGTCAATTCCATCTTTTTTGTGAAGTCCACCACCATCTGCCCTAAAAGTTCCTTTGCTGAATGCTGTACTTACCCATCACTTCTTCATCGCCCCTGTTTCCTTCGCCAACATGTCCATTGAAATCTGCACCTCTCACAACTCTCTCTCTCAGGGATGCTCAGGACTACTTCGTCTAGTTACTTCCAGAATTTCTCTTTCAATTCGAGGTCACATCCTTACCTGTGGTGCATAGCCGTTAATCACATTATACACAATATCCTCAATTTCAGCCTCATCACTCGATCTGATACTCTTTTAACCTCCAAGACATTCATAGCCAGCTCTTCATTTAATATAACCACTACTCCATTTCTCTTCCCATCTACTCCATGGTAAAATAATTTAAAGCCTGCAACTAAACTTCTAGCCCTTCTCCCTTTCCATTTGCTCTCTTGGATTCACAATTTATCAACCTTTCTCCTAATCATCATGTCAACTAACTCCTGATCTTTTCCTGTCATAGTCCCAACATTCAAAGTCCCTACACACAGCTGTAGGGTTTGTGCATTCCTTTTCTTCTTCTTCCGACAATGTCGCTTTCCTCCTGTTGTTTGTCTTCGACTTACATTATCTGAATTTCTACCTACGCCTTGTAGATTAACATTTCCGGGTGTGGGTGTCGGAAGCCCGGGCCACGACCTAACTCTTCTAGAATTTGTAGGATGAACGCTCATATATGTATGGCACAGTTTTACACTGGATGCCCTTCCTGACCCAACCCTCTGCATTTATCCAGGCTTGGGAGCGGCCGACAGGTATCACAATAATGTTCTGCCCAACGTGCTGCAGATAATCAAAAGGAAGCAATCAAATAAACAAAGTCAGCACAAAAGATGAACAATTTACATACTCCTTAATCTATGTTAAAGTTAAGGTCAAATGAAAGCAATCACAATCAACACAGTCAGCACATAAGGTACACAAATCACAGACTACCAGTGTTAAAGATATAAAGGATATGGCGATTTAAAGGATACGTGGATGGAGAAGATTCAAACGACAAAGCCCCTCAGTAGTAGTTCAAAGTTGAGTCGACGATTTATGTTTGGTCCTCCTTCTAAACTCTACTTAGGAAATAGCATTAGCACGCTAGGCTAAGTTGGGCCGAGCAGCTTCAACGCAAACGATACGGCGCTAATTTGGGTATTAAGACAAGACTTGTTAAATTTCCCCGTCCTCATGGCCCTTGTCGTACAAGTTATTAAGTTACTCATGTTCGATGTTTCTTCAACATCCACGAATTGATCACAAACGTGTCTCGTTGTTAGCAAGCTAAGCTAAGGAATACTAGGCCGATAAGCAACTTTAAGTTGTTTCCACTAGCCCAACTTCTTATTGGTACTCACTTTCCTCGCTATACACGGTACATAGGTTTTGCAGGACGAGTAGATACTTGCATTTCATGTTTTCCTCACAGTAATTATCGGAAAACAGACGCTTTTTTTGTTAGCGTCTCAGCTAGGCTAACTAAGATCGAGCTGCTCTGACGTGAACGATACGACTTCAATTTTGGTACTAAGGTTGCACAGATGGTGGTTTTCGTTCACTGAAGTCGTCGCCGAGAGTGTCCCAATAATATAAACAGTATTATACATTTATTTATTCTTAATATTACAATATAGTTACCATTCATCACTCGGAGAATCTTCTGCTGGCGATGTAGCTGAATTTTTTACATTTGAGATGGGAGTTGTTTGTGTGTGTGTATATGGGTATATGAATATTTCAGATGTCAACAGTACAGTATTTATACTGAGTATACGTGAGACAAAAATTAAAACAGTACAAGTGTGTTGTTAAATCTCATTATATCTCATTACATTGCTGAGTTTAGTTGGGTTTTTTTTGTATGTGTATGTTTAAAATTTGTCAACAGTTCAGTACATATTTATACATTGCTTTTTGTTTTTGCATTTTCAACTGTACAAATCTCTTTCTTAAATCTTTTTCAAAACCTTGTGCTGCACAGTAACGTTTTTATTGCAGTATGTACGTAATTAACATTCCTCACTCAGAGAATATTCTGATGGAGGTGCTGACAATGTAACAGGTTTTTATCTTTGAGGAAAACATGGTGATGGGGAGTTGTTGTCCGTTTTTTCTTCTGCATCAAAATTCCCCTGTAGAATGACATATCCCCGTCAACACAATAGCTAAACTCAACAGCTCGTACCATATTGTCATCAATGTCTTTTGCAAATTCTTCCTCCACACAGTGACGAGTAGCATTGTTGTTGGTGGAGGAACACTCACCATACAGAGGCCCGCTTCTGAGGCCGTAACGCTTTGAAATTTTTCAAACCAACCAGGTTTGCTGTAGGTCAAGAGAACAATTGCATTATTTTGGAAAAAAGTGGATGTTCCTTCAATAAAAGTATGGATGTTGGAAATGGGATCTTGTGTTGCACTGGAAAGACTTACTTATATCATGAGAGGAAGAGCTCAGGAATTTGAGGACATATGGAGACCCTTAGAAGAGGTTTTTTAAAAAAAATGTCAATTATTTGTGATTTGTGTGCTTTCTTATTTTTTTAACACTATTATGTCTGTGCATACTGTGTTTTTTTGTTATTGTGTTGTTTTTGTAAAATTATATATGAAAAATCAAATAAATATATTGTTCAAAAAAAACCTTGTTTGCTGAAAAGCCTTGTCATCAAGGGGGTGAATTGCTCTTTGCAGCACTATTGCTAGCTTGAGGTTCATCAACACTTTCTTCACCCTCTTCATAATCGTTACGGGCCTTTTTTATTCAATCCACTGTCCACAAAACTAACGCAGTTTCCATTTGAACAATCCTCTTATTTCGCAGAGTCACCGCACGTTTCGCTTCCTTATTAAAAGTTATTGAAGCGGTTTTACAGATGTTTCCCACATCCTTCTTTCTGTAGTGCCCCGTGGATTCATTCATGCCACAATGGCATGTCATTAAAGCGTAATTTCTGCCATCTTTGATCATATCCAAAAGTTTTACTTTTTCACTAATAATTATCATCTTCCTCTTGGGCACTTCAGAGGAAGCTTTCACATCAGCACAGCGCTTCGTCGGCATTGTTAACATGAGGTTATCATGTAGTCAACAGTGTAGACGAAAATGGGGGAAAGGAAGGACAAAAAAAAGGGTGGGACAGAAGTTGCTGGGTGAGGCTTTGATGATGCACAGCAACTCTGCTCACGAGATAAATCCACACATGCTCTCATTGGTCAATGTCGGGTAGGGGACCAATCACGCGCCTTGTGTCAATGAGTCTTCCCGCAATATGGTGGTATTCTCTCAAGGTATGTTTTTTAGTGGGGGAGGTGGGGAGACGGGACGCAAGGCACTGAAGCCGCAAAAGTGAAGCGCAAAGTAGCGGGGGAACCTTGTATGTTCACTACCGTCTACTTTGTCCTTAAAGTACCACTGACACCTAAAACATGAAATTTAGTATGTTGTTAACCCAAAAAAATAAATCAGTCGGAATGGAATCACCGTTTGTTCACAACACATCACAATGTTACCGTATATCGATGTATTTCATTTAAATTCCCACCATGAAAAATCTTTTGACTGTGTTGGGTTGAAGAAGAAAACAGAAGTGATGTATTTTGAAGACACCTACAACTGTGGAGTCGAGTGTATTTAACTCTTATACAGGTAAGAAATTAGCTGTTTTTTCTGTGTTAGCCAAATTGCCAGCTTGTTGTGTTGCTGGATTTTGCTTGAATACTCAGAAGGATGGATTCACTCTTCATATGTTTCCAAAAGACCCAAATTGTAGTGCAAAAGACAAGAACTTTGTGGGTTCCAAATGACAGGATGTTGTGTGTAGAGCTATCAAAAAAAAAAAAAGTAATGGTTGGGGGCACACATTTGTCTCACAGATTATAGCATATGTTGTGTGAATTTAGAATAAATCCCCTTGGTCAATCCAGCAAAATATAACAAAGAACTTGTATTGCGTTTAAGAAAATTTAATCTCATACAATACAATATAACACAAAACAATATCAAAATAGAAGTACAAAGACAGTTTGGTCGCGTGTAACATGAGCTAACTAGACAAACGACATATAGTCACCATAGTCGAATGAATGTTGCAAATAGGCGAATGTTATTTCTAGCGATTGTTCCTGAAATGTCGACAAGAGAGAAGGCATTGTGGTGTCTGTGTACTTGAAAGCAGCAGTGTTAATATAAAGCCCTATCGACACCTATCCTTGTCCTTGTAAGAACATTCTAGAAATCCGCGTTCCACGATGTAATAGAGTCGTTCTCTCAGAACATAACAAAAGATCTGCGTCATAATAACTCAAGTATGTAAGTCAGTGGTGCTCAATGTGTTAATGCATGCAGGCCTCCATTTCCCCTGACGCGGTGAAGGGTCGGGTGGGGAGGTGGACGGGCGCCTTCGGTCACACCGGGAGTATTGAGGAGAAATGAGCACCATGCTACATACACAAGACTTGAAAAAGAGTTAGGAAATCGAACAGTTATGGTCCAGTCATTCAGAATATTTCATCGGGTCCCTCGTCCTCCATAGAAAGGACATCAGAAAAAACTGAAAATCACACTCGTTCATCTGCCATTGCATTCGGCACAGCGTGTTTTCAATGCCAGGGATCCAGTGTGATGCCTGCATATGACGTCACAGACAATTATGGCCGCCAGTGGGATGCACATTGTGTCGAGTCAGACTTGCGCATCTTTGCGCTGCTATAAAATGCTCCCAGCTCATATTATCAAAGTGATTAATATTATTTATAGTTTTGATAACAATACCCATTTTAAAATGTGATTTTTTTTTGTGTCAGTGGCACTTTAATGAGCTTGCTGCAGCAGGCCAATAGGCCAATTCTGGAACTAAGAGACTTTGTCAAAGGTATTCTAAGTGACTAATGGAAACAGACCAGCTCTCTTAGAGTGAATGACCTTTGAGAAGAGATTTTCCTCTCTGCACAACCATGCCTCAAATTCACTCCTGGATGACCACATCTGTAAACATCACATGCGAGTCCAAAGATTAGCATCAGATCAGGAAACACAGAAAAAAAATATTACAAGAATAATTATATGTAATTAAAACAGGAAGGACAAAGCAAAGGAAGTTAGGTATGGAATGATGTATTTCAATGAGAGAAAAAAAAAATAACATTTTGTGAGAATATAAGTGGGTGAAATTCTGACTGATCATTAAAATTCACACACAAATACACTTAAGATTCAATTTACTTCCCACAAATGCTACAACTCAAAAGATGCTAATTCATTCGTTTAAGGTCTTTATAACTGAGCGATACCACACTTTTAGGTTTCAATATGACACTAATAATTTTCCCTTGCAATTTCATCGATATTATACCAATACCGATCACTTCTATGAGAATTAAAGAAATCTGAAAAACCACGTGAAAAAAAATGAATACAATTGAGATTACATCACAATTTTACGATTTTCACTTCAATGGAAAAATTTGACTTTTGAAAAGGTGAAAAACCAGCACTGCTACCCTGCAGGGCGTCGGTGGAAATTCAACTACGGTGGGTCGAAGACAAAGAAAAGGAGGAAACCGGATTTGTCTTAAGAAGAAGAAGAATGCACAGAGCCTACAACTGAGCTACATTGTGTCTTTGTGGATCTAGAGAAAGCCAATGACAGAATACCAAGAGAGGAACTGTGGTACTGCATGCGTAGGTCTGGTGTGGCAGAGAAATATGTTAAAATAGTCCAGGACATGTATGAGGGCAGCAGAACAATGGTGAGGTGTGCCGTTGGTGTGTCAGAAGAATTTAAGCTGGAGGTGGGACTGCATCAGGGATCAGCTCTGAGCCCCTTCCTGTTTGCAGTGGTAATGGATAGGCTGACAGACAAGGTTAGACTGGAATCCCCTTGGACCATGATGTTTGCAGATGATATTGTGATATGCAGTGAAAGCAGGGAGCAGGCGGAGGAACAATTAGAAAGATGGAGACATGCACTGGAAAGGAGACGAATGAAGATTAGCCGAGGTATAACAGAATATATGTGTGTGAATGAGAGGGATGGAGGGGGGAAGAGTGAGGCTACACGGACAAGAGATAGCACGGATGGACAACTTCAAATATTTAGGGTCAACAATCCAGAGCAATTGTGAAAGTTTATAAAACAGTGGTGAGGCCGGCCATTATGTACGGATTAGAGACGGTGGCACTGAAGAAACAACAGGAAGCAGAACTGGAGGTAGCAGAAATGAAGATGTTGAGGTTTTTGCTCGGAGTGAGGAGGTTGGATAGGATTAGGAATGAGCTCATTAGAGGGACAGCCAAAGTTGGATGTTATGGAGACAAGGTTTGAGAGACCAGACTTCGATGGTTTGGACATGTGCAGAGGCGAGAGAGTGAGTATATTGGTAGAAGGGTGCTGAGGATGGAGCTGCCAGGGAAAAGAGTGAAAGAAAGACAAAAGAGAAGGTTGATGGATGTTGTGAGGGAAGACAGGATGGCAGTTGGGGTTAGAGAGGAAGATGCAGGAGATAGACTACGATGGAAAAAGATGATACGTTGTGGCGACCCCTAACGGGACAAGCCGAAAGGAAAAGAAGAAAAGGTGAAAAATTATTTCATCTTTTTAGCATTGAGTGAGAAATTTTCAACTTAAGCACATTCTTTGACTATGGTTTTGACTTTTTTGTTCATCTTCTGAGACATTACGCGACCTACTTATACAAAAGAAGACTTGTGAGACATAAGGGAGTCTACTGCGGACTTTCTTTCACCAACTTTTACAATTTTTTTCTCTAAGATACGAACCAATGGATTGGCTGTGATCCACGGCACACAGCGGCAACACCACAAGGGGAAGTGAATCAGAGTGCAGGTCAAGCTTCGGAGAGAAGATTCTGAATGAAACTCCCATTAATTAACCTTGCAAATCTACACTCTCGACCTAATAAAATGGACAAGCTTCATGTTGTCACAAAGACCAGTAAAGACTTGAGACATTATGCAACCCTGTCGCCTCATAAAAAAACAACAACAAACAAACAAACATATAATTACAGTCTTCTTGACTAGATGAATACATGAATATATAGATTTTGGACTCTGATATTTGGAGAGTTAAAAAAACACTTCTCTTCAGTACACCACTCCTCTGGAATTGAGTATTTCCTGACAAATAACAGTTGCACAAAACAGTACTTCCAAAATATAGCCAATAGTAATCAGCGACCATGTTCAAATTTAATGCAGCCTTAGTAGGGGCACAAGCCAGTGAAAATTGTAGGCAATTCCAAGCCCAGATGAATACAGAGGGTTGCGTCAGGAAGGGCATCCGGCTTCAAACTTTGCCAAACAAATCAGAGCGTTCATCTAAAGAATCCCATACAGGATTGTTCGTGGCCCAGATTATCAACATCCACCCTAGGCACGATTAACCTGCAAGGTGCCGGTGGAAATTCAGATACTGTGAGTCCGAGAGGCAGAGGAGGAAAGCGGGTTCTTTGGCAGAAATAGAAGACAAAAGCATAGAGCTTCCAAATGAGTGTGGGGACTTTGAATGTGGGGACTCTGGTAGGAAAAGATAGACATAATGATGATGAGAAACGTTGATATATTGTGTGTTCCGGACGGCAAGTGGAAACGTAGTTAGGCTAGAAGTTTCGGAGCAGGGTTGAACATATTTTTCTTTGGAGTAGAGATTATTTTAAAGGAACGGTTAATAAGTATGATGAGACTGAAACTTGAAATTGAGGGTGTTATGTATATGATTAGCATTATGCCCAACAGGTAGGATGTGACCTACAGGTGAAAGAGAAATTCTGGAAGGAATTAGATGAAGTAGTTCATCCCAGATGCAGAGAGAGTTGTGGTTGGGGCATATTGTAATGAATATGTTGGGCAAGGAAACAGGGCTGATGAAGCCATTATGGGTAAGTATGGCATCCAGGCAAGGAACTTAGAGGGAGAGATGGTGGTAGGCTTTGCAAAAAGGATGGAAATGGCAGGAGTGAACACTTTTTTAGGAAAACGTTGAAACCTAGGGTGACCTAAAAGAGCACCGTGAGAAGCACACAGGTGGATTACATTTTGTGCAGACAATGTAACCTGAAGGTAACTAACTGCAAGGTATTGGTAGAGGAGAGTGTATCAAGACAGCATAGGATGGTGGCGTGGAGAATGAATCTGGTAGTGGGGAGGAAGTTTAAGAAGACAAAGGTATACCATAAAAATGTGGTGAAAGCTGAGATTGGAAGAGTTTTGTGCAGCTTTTCGGAAATAGGTGAGATGGGCTCTTGGTGGACAGTAGGAGCTCCCCAAAGACTGGAGTACTCGTCAAGATGATCAGAGAGAAAGGCAGGAACGTATTTGGTGTATCTTGTAGTTGGAAAAGGGAGAAGCAGAGTTGGTGGTGGAACCTCAAATGAATAGTACAGGACATGAGGGCAGCAGAACAGTGATGATGTCTGATGTAGGTGTGATATGAGAATGTAAAGTGGAGGTGGGACTGCATCAGAGATCATCTCTGAGCTCCTTCATGTATGCAGTGCAAATGTATTGAGTGAGATAAATTAAGAGATTAAAGATCCAAAATGCAATATTATCAGGAAAGAATGTAAAGATTTTCTAGATATGAATGAGGATGGGAGAAAAAAAACTGTGTGCACTGAAGCTGCAATCGGTGAAGAGCGAAGTAGAGAGGGATTACTGTAATGTGATTAGCGGCGATGCCCCACGGGGAGGATGTGACCTAAAGTTGAAAGTGATATTCTGGAAGGAACTAGATGAAGTAGTTCTGAGCATCCCAGACACAGAGAATTGTTATTAGTGCAGCTTGTAATGGACATGTTGATCAAGTAAACAGGAGGAAGGAAGAAGTGATGGTTAAGTACGGCATCAAGGAAAGGAACTTTTAGGGACAGATGGTGGTGGACTTTGCAAAAAGGATGAAAATGGCAGTTGGGAACACCTTTTTCCAGTAGAGGCAGGAACATAGGGTGACCTACAAGAGTGGAGGAAGAAGAAAGCAGGTGGATAACGTTCCTCCTCAAGCTGTCACCTTATAGTGGTGGAGGGGTTTTATGTGTACCGATGATCCTGGGACCCAAGTTGTCTGGGGTTTCAAGCCCCTGGTAGGGTCACCCATGACAAAAAGGTCAGAGGTGAGGGACCAGACAAATTATCTCCATAACTCCATAACCCCATGATGAAGTATTGGATCTCGGTTACCCTTGACTGGACACAGGTCACCGCTTTAGGGACATGGAATGTCACCTCTCAAGCAGGGAAGGAGCACGAGTTGGTGCGTGAGGTCGAGAATTTCTGACTAAATATAGTCTGACTCACCTCTACACACTGCTTGGGATCTGGTACCACTCCTCTTGAGTCCTCTCCACAGTGAGAGGAGCTGAGCAGGTGTGGGTGTACTTATTTCCCACGCGGCTCAGCACCTGTACGTTGGGGTTCATCTGCCTTTGGGTGGGCAGGACGGGTTTTTGGCAATGCAGTACCATATGCGCCAACTGGTGTGACTCGAATGACTGACTACTGTATTTTCATGACCATAAGGCTCACTTTAAATTTTCTTCAAAATGCCCAGGGCACCTAATAATGCAGCGCGTCCCATGTGTGCACCAAGTCCAAAATCTGTAAATATTGTTATGTGACTACTTCAATAAACTCCGCCGTACACACTGGTTACATGTTACCATGCATGCTAGCATATGTTTTAGCAAGGATGCAAGCCACCGTATGGTGATGCTCACGAAGCAACAAGGAACAATAGCAGTTCCATTTTTGTAAGGAAAAGAAGAAGCTTACATCCCCCACACAATGACAGGTGTAAGCAAGTCATTAGTCAACATGTAATCGGAAGAGCAGCAGAGAGAGGACAAAACCTTGGGCACCCCAGAGTTGGTGCCTAAGAGTTGGTGGTGTGTGTTGATTAGGTGGTGTCCCAAGCCTAAGCTGCTGTGTCCTGCTCATCAGGAAGCTGTAAATACACTGGAAGAAGGCAGGCAAGACGATTAGCTGGAAAACCCATTGAGGAGAGGAGTTTGGGGATGAAGCTGTTGAATGTAGAACTGAAGTCCACAGCTTCCTCGCATAGGTTCTGACACTATTGAGGGGTTCTAGGATGAAGTGCAGTCATCTGCAGACCTGTTTGATCATTAGGAAAACTGCAGGGTTTCACCAGGGGACCTCTGACACCCTTGAGGTGGTCCAACACGAGGCGTTCAAAGGACTTAACCACACGTGTTAAGGCAATAGGTCATGCAGATGCAAAATTACAGGTTTCTTGGGGACTGGAATGATCATTTGAATCAGAATGTTACCTTGCACAGTTCCATAAATCAATTTTTGACCTGTGTGAAGACTGGAGCCAGTTGGTCTGGGCAGAGTTTGTGGTGGGTGATGGGAAAACAAAATCTGGGCCTGAAGCTCTGTTGATCTTTTGTTGTTTGAACATGCCTCTCTCATGTTTATGGATGGTCAATGAAGGAGGGGTACTGAGAGGTATAATTGTGTTAGTGGTGCAGTTGTGTGGGCTGACAAAGTGTCCTTTTCAAATCTGCAGTCGGTGTTCAAGTTGTCCACGAGTCTTTTATTGTTCTCATCTTGGGAGGTTGGTTACATGATTGTCATACCTGCCAGACTGATTTAGAGTCATTCGCAGTAAACAAGATGTGTCCTATCAGTCATTTTGCACATTCAATAACAAAAAGCTGTGGTTCACTGCGAAAGGTAAGTAAGTTCGCCAGGCTAAAGAGGACACATATCAAAGTGGGGATGGGAGCCTATATAATCATAGTAGAAACGATCTGCCAAAAGAAATTAACATTGCAAGAAGAAATTATGCAAGTAAGTTGTTTTTCTAACTTAAAGTGCCATTGACACCGAAAATATAAAATTTTGTGTTGTTAACCGAAAAAAAAAAAAAAAAGCCGGAATAGACTCGTTTGTTCACAGCACGTCAGAATGTTGCTGTATATAGCTTTTTTTCATCTCCCGCCATGAAAATTCACTTGACTGTTTTTAGTTGAACAAGAACCAGGAAGTGACGTTTTTTGCAGACACATATAGCAGTGGGGTCGAGTGTCTTTACCTCTTTTACGGGCAAAAAATTTGCAGTTTTTTCTGTGTTAGTCAAAATGCTGGCTAATTGTGTTGCTGGATTATGCTCGAAGACTTGGGAGGATGGATTCACTTTGAAGGTGCAAAGGACAAGAGCTTTGTGTGTTCCAAATGACAGGTAGGTGTGTATAAAGCTCTTAAAAACACTAGTTGGGGGGAACTAATTTGTCTCAGTTTATAGCATATGTTACGTGTGAATTTAAAATAAATCCACTTGGTCAAAGAGCAAAAAATATAACATAGCACTTGTATTGAGTTAAAGACAATTTAATTACATACAACACAATACAACACGAAACAATTCCAAAATAGAAATACAAAGACTGTAGCGTGCAACGTGAGCTAACTAGCCAAACAACGCAGTCACCAGACTCGAACGAATATTATTTCCAGCAAATGTTCTGGGAAGGCTTTGTGGTATCCTCGTACTTATGTACTTGTCTGAAAGCAGCAGTATTAATAAAAAGCTCCGTCGACAGCCATCCTCGTTCTTATAGGAGCATTCTAGAAATCCGCGTCCGACGACGTAATCCTCTCAGAACGTAACAAAAGATCCATGTCATAATAACTTCATAAAGTATGTAAGTCAGGGGTGCTAAATGTGTAGATACGCACGGGCCGCTGTTAGTGGTGGTGCGGACCGCCGTTTCCCCTGACGCGGAGGTGGGTTAGGCGGGGAGGCAAGTGGCCGCACTGGGGAGGAGAAAGGAGCTCTCCCACCCACCGGTCACCGACATCTGTAGATCATTTCTCATTGATATCGAAGAATATCCCACCGCCTTTTGCTTTCCGTGCCAGCTCTGTGATGTGATCCTCACGGTAAATATGGAACCCGGGTAGCACTTTCGCTCCATCGGGAATGCGTTGGCAGAGCCAAGTCAGTAAACCACAGGGTGGCGCCATGTCCAAAGTCTTTGCTTGTCCTGATTAGCAGATTTGCCAAGTGAATCTGTGTCCTCTTATGTGGAGTTTCTTCTTGGATTCCACCTTGCGTCCTCCTGCAGCGTCTTTGCCTCCACGCTCTGGAGACAGTAGACACTGTTGTTGTCGGTGCTCCGGTGATTAACACGGGGAAAGGACTTCACAAGAGTTGTTGAAAAAAAAGTCTGGGGAAGACTGATGGTTGAAAACAAGAAGATGCTGGGCCAATATGCGTTTCGAGGTGATGTAGTAGTGTCTTGTGATTAATGGTATCAAATGCAGCGTTGAGGTTAAGTAACAGTATTGATAAATTGTCGAAATCCACAGCAAGTAGAAGAACACTCGGCAGTTTTGAAAGGGCCGTTTTAGCAGAGTGGTCTGTTCTGAATCTGGACTCCAGTTCAAATAGACCGCTAGAAGCCAAATGACTGTTAAACCTTTGGACAAAAATTTGTTCACAATTACTTTAAAGAGATGGTAAATTTCACACTGACCTATAATTGGGTAAAGGTTGGGTCTTCTGTGTAAGGGTGACCAATGGTGTTTATAATACTGTCAGTGAATGAAGAATTCAACCAGACAAAGCAGAGTTCCAGAAAGGCCTACGATGATTAAAAAAAATGGATTTTGTTTTCCCTTGCCTGGAAACGGATCACAAGAGCCCTCCTCTGGAGCCAGGCCTGGAGGTGGGGCTTTAGGGCAAGGGCCTGTTGACACACGTGGGGCTCGGCCAGACATAGGCAGAAAGGGTAATGTGAGTCCCCTCCCCCACCATCTCAACATCTTTGGGAGGTGCCACAGGGATCAGGTGCATTGTGTGATGGGTGGAGGCTGGGACCTTGGCGATCTAATCCCTGATGACAGAAACTGACTCGAGTCTGTCACCTCTCTGGCAGGGAATAGGTGTGTCAGGTGTGTGAGGAAAAGGTACGACTAGATATAGTCATCTTGCCTCCACAAACTGTTTGGGCTGTGGTACCAGTCCACTTGGGAGGGGATGGACTCTTTTCCACTCTGCAGTTTTCCAAGGTGAGAGGCGCCAAGCAGGTGTGGGTAAACATACTTTTTTGCCCTGTACGTTGGAGTTCACCCTGGACACACACACAAGACGGTAGTGTCTCTGCCTTCGGGTGCGGGGATGGGTCCCGAGTTGAGAGTAGCCACACTTTTTGGAGTCCTGGAGGGGGCACTTGAGAGCACTCCTGCTGGGAACTCCATCGTCATGGTGGGGAACTTCAATAATCACATGGGCAATGACTGAGACCGAGAAGGTCGTGATTAGGAGGAATCCCAATTGTACATAAACATACCAATTGTACAAAAACATGTTCAAGAATAAGGATGTCCATGTGTGCACTTAGCACTATGACACCCTAAATCGCTGTTCAATGATTGACTTTGTGGTCGTGTCATTAGACTTGTGGCTGCATGTCTTGGCCACTTGGGTGAAGAGAGGGCCAGAGCCATCCAATGATCACAACTCGAGGTGAGTTGAGAAGATGTCGGTCTGACCTGCCAAGCGCAGGGAGAGAGGATCCATCAGGAAGTTCAATATCAGATTCAGGAGGAATAATGAAGTTTTATTCCTGGCTGTGAAACAGTGGAGTAGCTCTTTACCCTTGGAAGGATCCTTGAGGGTCCATGGGAGTTCGCTCAGCCAGTCTACACGTGTTTTGTGGTCTTGGGCACAATCCAATGTGTCCCTTGGAGCATCCTGTGAGAGAGTACTTCTGAAGTATAGGGTACTGAACCCCCTAATATGTGCTGCTCGTTCCCTGAACAACTGGTGTCTGAGTTTCGGTCGCATTGCCAGCAGTTAGGTCACAGTTGTTTCCAGTCAGGGTTGAACTCCACCTGCACTGCCCTTTGTCACCGCTTCTGTTCATAACTTACAGGGACAGAATATCTTACACGAGATCTTATCTTATTGTAAATGAGGCCGCAGTATTGCATCGCACCTCTTGCAGATGATGTGGCTGTGTCGGCTTTATTAGACTAATTTTCAACTTTAACCTAAGTATTTCACAGTGTGAACCGACTGTGGTGACAATCAGCACCTCTAAAGGTGAAACCATGGTTTGCAGTTGGAAAAGGGGGGGAGCGCAGTCTCCAGGTCAGGGATGAGATGCTTTCTTAAGTGGAGGTCTATCTTGGGGTCTTGTTCACGAATAAGAAAAGAATGGAACCAGTCCCACAATGTGGGACGTTGACACACTTATCTCTTACCTGTTCTAAATGAAAAAGATTTTACATCTTGCACAACTCTTCTAAAGAATAGTTTTTTTCAGTTTTATTTGGCCAAGTGTGTAAAAAAAAATAACACCCAAGGAATTTTTCTCCAGCAGAGGGTGAACAGGTTGGATAGAATTAGAAATTAGCTCATTAGAGGTATAGCCAAAGTTGGAGAATTTGGAGACAAGGTTAGAGAGAGCAGACTTCGATGGTTTGGATATGTTCAGTGGCGAGACAGTGAGTATGTTGGTAGAAAGGTGCTAAGGATGGAGCTGTCAGGCAAAAGAGTGAGAGGAAGACCAAAGAAAAGGTTGATGGATGTTGTGAGGGAGGACATGAGAACAGTGGGTGTTAGAGAGGAAGATGCACTAGATACGCTTAGATGGAAAAAGATGACACGCTGTGGTGACCCCTAACATGACAAGCCGAAAGAAAAAGAAGAAGACGGTGCTGCCCTGGTATGACATACAGAACAAAGAACAACAAAGCAGCAAGAACAAAGAACAAGAGACATTTTTATTTATAGGAACTATACCTTTTAAAAGTTGTGCAAGATGTAAAATCTTCTTTATTCAGAACAGGTATGTGATAAATGTCTCAATGTCCCACATTGTGTAAAACTTGTACAGTGTCACTTTATTCGTTCGCGGTTCCCGTAATAGACCAGTGCAATGACAGTTGTGCAAAGGGAGCAGTTTAAAGTGACGAATCGTGCTTCTTATTCTTTTCCTTTCAGCTTGTCCCATTAAGGGTCACCACAGCATGTCATCTTTTTCCATCTAAGCCTATCTCGCGCATCTTCCTAACACCCACAGTCTTCATGTCCTCCCTCAAAACATCCATCAACCTTTGGTCTTCCTCTCGCTCTTTTGCCTGGCAGCTTCATCCTCAGCACCCTTCTACCAATATACTCACTCCCTCGCCTCTGAACATGTCCAAACCATCAAAGTCTGCTCTCTCGAACCTTGTCTCAAAAACATCCAATTTTGGCTGTCCCTCTAATCAGCTAATTTCTAATCCTATCCAACCTGCTCACTCCGAGCGAGAACCTCAACAACTTAATTTCTGCTACCTCCAGTTCTGCTTCCTGTTGTTTCTTCAGTGCCATAGTCTTTTATCCGTACATCATGGCAAGCCTCACCACTGTTTTATAAACTTTCACAATTGCTCTGGATTGTTGACCCTAAATATTTGAAGTTGTCCATCCGTGCTATCTCTTCTCCCTGTAGCCTCACTTTTCCCCCTCCATAAACTTTGCCCTTTATCCCAGCGGATACTCTATCACAGAGAACAGCAGACACCTTCCGCCAACTGTTCCATTTCTTCACTTCCTGACCACACTCTCCATTGCTCTGTGTTGTTGACCCCAGTTATTTGAAGTCGTCCACCTTCGCTATCTCTTCTCCCTGTAGCCTCACTCTTCCCCCTCCACCGCTCTTATTCATGAACATATATTCTGTTTTACTTCGGCTCATCTTCATTCCTCTCCTTTCCAGTGCATGTCTCCATCTTTCTAATTGTTCCTCTGCCTGCTCCCTGCTTTCACTGCATATCACAATATCAGCTGCAAACATCCTGGTCCAAGAGGATTCCAGTTTAACCTTGTCTGTCAGCCTATCAATTACCACTGCAAACAGGAAGGATCTCAGAGCTGATCCCTCACGCAGTTCCACCACCACCTTAAATTCTTCTGTCACACCTAAGGCACACCTCACCATTGTTCTGCTGCCATCACACATGTCATGAACTATTCTAACATATTTCTCTGCCACACCAGACTTACGCATGCAGTACCACAGTGTAGCTTCTTCTGACCTTCTCTGTACTTCCACGAGCATCCTCAAGGCAAATAATTCATCTGTGGTACTCTTTCAAGGCATGAAACCATACTGTTGCTCGCAGATACTTCTGTCCTGAGTCGAGCCTCCACTACTCTTTCCCATAACTTGATTGTGAGGCTCATCAATTTTATTCCTCTATAATTCCCACAGCTCTGAACATCACCTTTATTCTCTAGTACACTTTTCCTCCATTCTTCAGGCATCTTTTCGCCCGCGAGTATTCTGTTAAATAAGTTGGTCAGAAAACTCCACAGCCATCTCTCCAAATTGTTTCCATACCTCCACTGGTATGCCATCAGGACCAACTGCCATTCTATTTTTCATCCTTTGTAGTGCCTTTCTAACGTCCTTCTTACTAATTATTGCCACTTTTTGGTCCTTCACACTTGCCTCTTCTCCTCTTCCTTCTCTCTCATTTTCTTCATTCATCAACTTCTTGAAGTATTCTTTCTATTTAGCACACTACTGGCACCAGTCAACACAGTTCCATCTCTATCCTTAATCACCCTGACCTGCTGTACATCCTTCCCATCTCTGTCCCTGTGTCTGGCCAACCTGTAGAGCTCCTTTTCTCCTTCTTTCGTATCCAACCTGGAGTACATGTCATAGGCCTCTTGTTTACCTTGTGAAGAATCGTGCGATAGTCCACAAAATAAATGACTAGTTCAGTTATTGATTTGACCAACAGAATGAGGGTGTCCCAACAATGGCACAAGGCAGAAAATAGTAAATTTGCTGATTAACATTTAAATGAATTAATTGCCAGAGGGGAAAAAACTGTTCGAATGCCTGCTAGTTTTGACTTACATTGTTCTGTAGCTCTTTCCCGACGGAAGGAGCTGGAAGAGCTGGTGGCCAGAATGTGGAGTATCTGAAAGAATCCTTCCTGCTCTGGACCTAGTTCGCATTACGTGTAAATCCTCAATAGTGGGTAGAGTGGTGCCGATAATGCATTCAGCTGTTTTGATTGTTCGTTGCAGTCGGAGTTTGTCCTTTTTTGTTGCCAGACAAAACCAGACTGTGATGGAGGTACACAGTACTGATTGGATGGCCGCTGTGTAAAACAGTCTCAGCAGCTCTCGTGACAGGCTGTGCTACCTCAGAAGCCAGAAGAAGTACATCCTTAGCTGGGCTTTTTTGAGGATAGAGTTGATGATCGTCCCCCACCTCAGGTCCTGTGAGACTGTAATTCCCAAGAACTTGAAGGTCTCGACAGTTGCCACAAGACAGTTGGACAGCGTCAGGGCATTTGTGGTGAATCTCCGCTCCTAAAGTCCACAGTCATCTCTAGAGTTGTCAGAGTGTTCAACGCCAGGTTGTGTTGACCACATCAAAGCTCCAGTCTCGCCACTTTCTGTCGATATGCAGACTCGTCGCTGTCGTTGATGAGGTCGTTGACCGTGGTGTCATCTGCAAACTTCAGGAGTTTGACAGTTGGATGCCATGAGATGCAGTCGTTAGTGTAGAGCAAGAAGAGCAGAGGGGAGAGGACACAACCTTGGGGTGCTCCAGTGCTGATGATGTGTGTGGATGAGGTGGTGTCCTCCAGCCTCACTTGTCGTGTCCTGCCCTTCAAGAAGTTGTTGATCCACCGCCAGGTGGCAGGCGAGATGCCGAGCTGGAGAAGTTTGGAGGAGAGGAGGTCAGGGATGATTGTGTTGAACGCAGAGCTGACGTCCACGGA
This sequence comes from Syngnathoides biaculeatus, assembly GCF_019802595.1. Classification (NCBI taxonomy): domain Eukaryota; kingdom Metazoa; phylum Chordata; class Actinopteri; order Syngnathiformes; family Syngnathidae; genus Syngnathoides; species Syngnathoides biaculeatus. The sequence continues at coordinate 1,046,264 of NC_084654.1, read as the reverse complement.
GAGGATCCTCACATCGGTACCCTCGCTCTCGAGATGTTCAAGGATGAAGTGCAGACCCATGTTGACTGCATCATCCGCAGACCTGTTTGCTTGATAGGTAAACTGCAGTGCGTCCACCTGGGGGCCTGTAATGGTCTTGAGGTGGTCCAGCACAAGGCGTTCAAAGGACTTCATGACCACAGATGTCAAGGCAACAGGCATGTAGTTATTAAGACCTGAGACTGCTGCTTTTTTGGGCACCGGTATAATGGTGGCGCGTTTGAACCAGGCTGGTACTTCACTCAGTTCTAGAGACCTGTTGAAGATCTTTGCAAAGACAGGAGCAAGTTGATCTGCACATAATTTGAGGCAGGATGGGGACATAAGGTCTCGACCCGGTGCTTTGTTGATCTTTTGTTTGAAGATCTGTCTAACATCCCCTTATAGTTAGTGCACGATTGTAGACCGTGCCAAACTGATTTGGAGTCATTAGTGCCGAGATATTTTTCCAGTTTAACTACATAATCTAAGTTTGCATTGTTAATTTCTTTTGTCAGCTGATTTCTAGTACAATTGTAGAGCGCCCTCTCCCAACTTCGATATGCAATCTCTTTAGCCTGGTGGAGTTGCCCAAGTATGGCTGAAAACCACAGTTTGTTCAGGAATGTGATTTGACTGAATGAAAAAAAAGAATGTAAAATAGCTAGAGGTCTGGGGCATGATCATCATCATCTTCTTTCCAACTGTATCAACGATTTCTCATTCCATCCAATCACATTGGAACTTATTTTTGACATATCTATCAATTTCTCGAGAGGAGTCTTTCCTCTCGACCACCGCCATCGTGTTCACTTGCAAACGGCGCCATAAACTGCCTCGTATACAACAAGCGTTTTCATTGGTCAGGAGGAACAAATTCAACCAATCAACAGATATGGATCAAATTTTCACCTTGCTTGCAAAAGTCGGCTCAGAAAATGAATGAGTCTGGCTTCTGGCACGGGTTACGGTGGGAATATTGCAGAATCTACGCAATTTAAAAAGACGGACTTCCGGCTATACACGGAAAAATCACATTCCTGTTTGTTGTTACTGAACGAAAGGATTTTGTTGGAACACACCTCACAGAACTGACATATGCAGAAATAATATCTGTGTATCCATCTAGGCTGTCCGCTGAATTTTGAAAGACAATCCAGTCTGTACAGTCAAAGCAGCTTTGAAGTTTTAATTTGGCCTCATTGGTCCACTTTTTAACTGATTTTACTGAAGGCTTCATACATCTAAGTGCTTGCCTGTATGTTGGTATTAAGAAAAACAAGCAGTTATCAGAGGAGCCAATGGGTGTACGAGGAATTGCACGATATGCATTTTTTATGGAAGTGTAACAATGATCAAGGGTGTTATTTGCCCTCGTCGGTCATTTCATGTGCTGCTTACATTTAGGGAGTTCGTAATTAAGTTTAGCTGTGTTGAAATGTCCTAGGATGATGAGCGGTGAATCTAGGTGTTTTATCTCTATCTTGTTTACCTGTTTGGCGAGCGTTAGCAGTGCGGCGTTCATGCTAGGTTAAGGCAAAATGTACACAGTGCCTAGAATAAAGGATGCAAACTCACGTGGTGAATAAAACTGCTTAGAGTTAAAAAATAATTACTCTAAAAACCGAGCTATAGTGTGTGCTTAGCTGTGTAACATCCATGCATCATTTCTCATTGATGTAAAAGTATATTCCACCACCTTTCAATAAGCTTCAGGACGCTGTCCATACGGTGGACCTGAAAGCCCAGTAGTGTAATGGTGGCATCCATGGTCCGTTTACAAAGCCAAGTCTCTGTAAAGCACAGGGCTGCACAACGTCCAAAGTCCCTGCAGGTCCTGATTAGAAGCAGAAGTTTGTCCATTTTGTTAGCTAGGGAGCGTAGGTTTGCGAGATGAATCGATGGGAGCGTGAGTCGATGTTTTTTTTTTTTTTCAGAGCTTAATTTGTGAACCGGCTTGTGCCCCAGTTCGTCGCCGACGCGTAGCCTTGAAGAGTACTCCAACGAGTAACTCCGGAAAAGATTCAGCGAATTAGCATGAGTTGCTGAAAAAAAGTCCGGAGAAGACTCTGATGGTTAGCACGTCCTCTTTTGTGTACCCGAAAAACACAAACAGTACCAGACAGTCCGTGCTGACAGCACTACCACACTGGTAGACGTCATCTTGTGACCTAAATGTCTTGTTCTGTGTTCTTGTTGCTTTGTTGTTCTTTGTTCTGAATGTAGTACAAGGGCAGCACAGACTGCCGGAGAACAATTCATTGTGTGTTTTTACACACTTGGCCAATAAAGCTGATTCTGAGACGGACAGGTGGATTGGTACACTGTCTTCAGTAATGCAGACTTTGTATCGGTCCTTTGTGGTGAAGAATGGGCTAAGCCAAAAGTTGAAGCTCTTTATTTACCCCTTGATCTATGTTCCTACCCTCACCTATGATCACCAGCTGTGTATCATGACCAAATAGAACAAGATCCTGGATACAAGCAGCCACGATGAGTTTCCCCTACATTGTAGAGAGAGGGTGAGAAGTCATCCAGGAGGAGCTCAGAGTAGAGGCACTGCTTCTTTGAGAGGAGTCAGATGAGGTGGGTCGGGCATCTGGTTATGATGCCTTCCCTGGTGAGTTGCTCAGGACATGACCCACAGGGAGAAGGCCCCGGGGACGCCCCAGGACATACTGGAGAGACTGTCTCTTGGCTTGCTTGGGAATGCCTTGGGATACTCTAGAACGAGCTAAAGGAAGTGACTGTAGAGAGGGACGTCTAGACTTGCTTGCTTAATTTACTCCCCTGACCCCCCACTCCCAACCCAACTTCTGATAAGTGGGAAAAAAACCTGATTGGATTTTCATTGAAGTGAGCTGATCGTTGCTATTCCCTCCCACCCCAGAGTATTAATTGTGGTAATATTAACACGATTGCATTGTCTAAAATTCTTATTTACAGAGTGCCTGATGACAGCTGGGATAAGCTCCAGAACTCCAGCGATTCAGTACAACACCTGACAACATAATCTGACCTTTTACGACACATTCTATCTGATGCTAGGAACAAGTTTGCAAAAGCCCGTTTGTGATTTTTTTGTCTCTCACCTGTAGTCTTCCCTTTCTCTGTATAAGCTGATCATGCAGCAGTTCTCTTTTCATGGTAGCAGTACTCAGCTTAGTCTGCAGCGTGTCAGAGCTTTCAGGACAAAACAGAGAGTTGAGCAAGTCCCCCTTTGTCTCCATCTGATTCAAACGGTCCTGTAGCTGGATACTCTCCTTCAACAGCCGCTATGTGGAGAAGAGAGAAAGATCACATTAGACACCCATGCCTTGTTGGTCAGAAATATCATTTGGATTATCAACACTAAACGACTTTTACTGCTACTAATAATAACAATAATAATTATAAAAGTCATAGGCGGCATGATGGAGAAACTGGTTAGACCGTTGTCTTCACAGTTCTAAGGACCGGAGGTTCAATTCCTAGCCCTGCCTCTTTGGAGGTTGCATGCTCCCCCTGTGCCTGTGTGGGTTTTCTATCAGGCACTTCAGTTTCCTCCCACATCCCCAAAACCTCCATTGTTTGAAGACTATATAGTCCTTAGGTGTGACTGTGGTGCGACTGTTGTTCGTCTCTATTTACCCTGCGATTGGCTGGAAACCAGCTCAGTGTGTACCCTGCCTCCTAACTGATAGTTGGGATAGGCTCCAGCACTTCTGCGACCCTTGTGAGGATAAGCGGCTCAGAAAATGGATCGATGGAGGACTAAAAATAATAATGAAGTTGTGAATCACCTTATAATATTAAATTTGTCATCACAATGTGAAAAATGACCTTATTTTGTGTCAGAGACAAATTTGATATTCAATTTATTCAGCCTTCAGGCTAACTATTGTAAATTTACATTTATATTATTCGTACACTGCTATCAGGCTGCAATCTCTTGCCATTAACTTCTTCAATTCATTTACAACTTCATTGCTGAATTTTGCTCATCTGTTGGGTCACTTACGTATCATTTGTGCACTCAAAATTTTTTATCATACTGTACTATTTGCATATTTTTGATTAATACTGGCCACTCAGACCACTGAGAACGCTGCACCCAAAGCAGAATTGTCATTGTACCAGATCTTTCCAGTATTAGTCTCTTTAAACTGCTCTAAATTGGTTGAGGACATTTGCAAAATTGTCATTATATCAGTGTCACCACACTAGTGTGATACTGTCATTGCTCAACAACTGTCCACACTTGTGATTTTTATGTCCTAAACATGCTGTATATGTTGTCATTGTGGCTGTTTGTTGTTTTACTAGAGTGGCTCCAAATATGGAAGAGAAATTCCTTATGAGTCCTGCAACATATCTTGACATTAAAGATGACTGATGATGTGAAACGGTAAGTTTAACATATAAGCTGTTTACATTTTCTTTGAAACAATAACTATTGTTACTGTTTCATGTTCTTGATTTAAGTTGCCAGTTCATTGTTGTTAAAGTGACTTGAAACACTATGTCTAGTAATGAGGCAGTCCATTCAGGTAAACTCATCACTCCAGAAGAGCAACAACAAAAACAGTCCATGCGGAACCCTGCACCCCAACTCGAGGTCCTGCGGGTGAATTATGTAAACACCACTATGGTACCGTTTTTTTGCTACAGCTGTTCGGTTAAAACCGGTTATGAAAGTAAGCGTTTTTTTGCAATCCCTAGTGTGCATGCACTGCTAGTACCACTGCTTGAAGTTGATGCTTCACTATCTTGATATTTTAGAAACAGATTCATACCAACGGAAGATGAGAGAGTCTTTGCCAAATCAGCGTGTCTCCTGTTTTTCTGGTGCGACTCCAGTGCTTTGACACCCATCTTTTCAAGCTGGTAACTCTGCTTGCACAGATGGCAGTAAAACATGTGCCGATCTTTTGGATCTTGACGAACCCAGCTCCCAAACTCCTTACTTTCAACCCAAACTTATTGAAAAATGAACTTCCCCGTGATACAAGTTGGATCGATGAAAGAACTACGCTACGTCGTAATGAAGACGAAGTAAAATGCCTACTCACGGAAACAAACAATGGAATATCGACAAGATGGCGACTAGTTGTCAACACGGTGACTTCCGTTGACAATTTCCGGGTGATTTGGACGCCGGACGGATTGCTATTTTTTTTTTTAAATAAAAGATTAATTTATTTTTTAGGGAGAATTTTGGCAGTAGATCGCCTCCATTTGATTTTTTTTTTTTTTTTAAATTTAAGGCCTTTTTAGGGGCTTGACTGGTTTTCGCGGATTTTAAGGACTTTTATGGGCCCCTAAATGCATCTTCGAAAATTTAGGAGTTTTTAGGGACTTTTAGGGCCGTGTGCGAACCCTGTATGATTCACATACATTGTAATTATGAGTTTACCACTTTAAAATGGAGGGGGGCGGTGTCAGGTAAACTAGGAAGTAGCGTGTGTGGCCCAGTGTGGCCGAGCAGCAGCACTTTGTGAGAGTCAGAGTGCTGCCGTGTTTAAAAAAAAACAAACAAAAAAAAAAGTCAGGCTGTAGTTCACTGCGCTGGATCTGTTTTCCTCTGCGCTGAGAGTGTGCGACAAGTGCCCAAATGCGCAGCTTGGAGGGAACAATGGTGAGTAAGGAAATCCAACAGTCTCCGAGAAGCCTGTGAAGAGCTTAGGCTGGTGGTACAAGCCTCTCCTAAGGACAAAGAGCAAGTAGGGCAGCTCAGAAAGGAGGTGGTCAGTGGCTTGGAAAGATTCAACAGAACCCTACTTCCTGGGAAGTTGAAGCTCTGGTGCTTGCAGTATGAGTTACTTCCACGACTCCTTTGGCTACTAACCCTCTATGAGATCCCACTCTCAAAGGTCGAAAAGCTGGTGAGACGGATCAGCTCGTTTGTGAGGAAGTCTCAGCAGCATTTGGCTCTACAGTAAAGGAATGTTATACCTGACATTTCCAGCCTGGCAGAGGAGTATAAGTGCACCAAAGTAAGACTGGAAATGATGCTACTGGATTTAAGTGATCAGCTGGTAGCCCAGACTGCCCTCATCATGTCCCCTGGGAGGAAGTAGACACCGCTGGCTGCAACTGCACAGGCAAAGACAGCACTTCGACACAAGGACATCATTGGCCAAGTGCAGGAGGGGAGGAGGGGCCTTGGGCTCGGGGCCAGTACACCAGTACCAAGGCCACTACTGCAGAGTGGCGCAAGCTGGTGGTGCAGCCTCAGAAACGTGCCTCTGTATGTTGCTGCTCGTCTTTACATGGGGGAAGTGTTTCCTAGATGGTGGGTACAAGTTTTTAACATGGATGAAAAGGGCCTTTTTTGGAAGAGGACGCCTATGTGTACTTTTTCAAGGACTGTGTTCACGATCATCATGTGGCAATGCTGCAGATGAGTGACTTTAAAGACTTTACAAGCCTCTTCTCCGCTGTTTGTGTGTGTGTGTGTGTAAGAGAGAGAGAGAGAGAGAGAGAGGAGAGAGAGAGAGAGAGAGAGAGAGAGAGAGAGAGAGAGAGAGCGAGAGCAAGTGTGAGATGGGCATGTGGAAACACGGACACAGATTACTGAGGGCAACTGGGGAGGAATTGTGTTAAAAAGAGGACACGTTGATGCTGAGTGCTTAAAGGATCTGTCAGATAGGTTGCCATACCACAAATAGTAATGGAGCGAATTGATAACAATTGGGGTGTATGGTTTAAGGTTCATGTTTTAAGCTGAGCCACCAACTCTCAAATTGGACACCAGATGTCGCCAAACAAATTTTCACTCGATTGGGTCACCAGCACGGCAAAGATCTCTCTGATAAACGTAGCCTACCCGCTTAACTTCTCATTGCATTGCACACGTATACCAAAGTCAGTAACCTTATATAAACCTGATTATTTTTCATATCTTTGTATTACATACATATATCGGGGTTAGCAACCTTAAGAACCCAATTATTGTTATATCTTTGTATTCACATCTTATTTCTGCCTATCGAGCTAACAGGTCTGTGGACGATACCATCATCATGGGTCTGCACTTCATCCTTGAACATCGCGACAGCGAGGGTACCTATGTGAGGATCCTGTTCGTGGACTTCAGCTCTGATTTTAACATTATCATCCCTGAATTTCTGTCCTCCAAAGTTTCTTCCTTTCAGTCTCTCGCCTGCAATCTCCTGGTGGATCTACACCTTCCTGAAGGGCAGGACACAGCAGGTGAGGCTGGGGGACACCACCTCATCCACAAGCACTATCAGCACCGGGGTACCCCAAGGTTGCGTCCTCTCCCACCTGCTCTTCTCGGTCTGTGTACACAAAGGACTGCACCTCATGGCACCCAACTGTCAAACTCCCGAAGTACACAGATGACACCACGGCATCACACATCATCGACGTCATCAAAGATGACAAGTCTGCATAGTGACAGGAAGTGGCGAGAGTGGCGCTTTGGTATGGTCAACACAACCTCCCGTTGAAGAATCTAAAGACTGTAGAGACGATTGTGGACTTCAGGAGGTATCCTTCACCGCAGCTGCCCCTGACCCTGTCCAGCTGTCTTGTGTCAACCATCAAGACCTACAAGTTCTTGAGAATTACAGTCTCAGAGGACCTGAAGTGGGAGACGATCATCAATTCCATCCTTAAAACACCCCAGCAACGGATGTACTTCTTGCAAGCTTCTAAGGTAGCACGGCCTGTCACAAGAGCTGCTGAGACAGTTCTACACAGCGATCATCATCAGCGAAAATCACTGTGTACCTCCATCACAGTCTGGTTTGGGGCCACCACAAAAAACGACAAACTCCGACTGCAATGTACAATCAAAACTGCTCAACGGATTGTCAGCATCACTATACCCACTACTGAAGACTTGCACGCAACGCGAACTAGATTCCAAAGCAGTCAGGATCCTTTTGGACCCTCCAAATACTTGCCACCAGCTCTTCCAGCTCCTTCTGTTGGGAAAGCACTGTAGATCATGCAAGACAAGACTAACTGGCATTCGAACAGTTTGTTCCCCCTCTGGCAATAAAGTCATTTAATTTGTGATTGGCAAACCTACTATTTTCTGTCTTGTGCCATTGTTGGGACACACACTCACATTCTGCTTGTCCAATGTATTTTGTAGACTTTCGCATGATTTGTCGCTTTACCCTGCTCCCTTTGCACAATTGTCATTTTACTGGTCTATGACGGGAACTGCAAACACGTAAAGGCACTCTGTACAAGTTTAACACAATGTGGAATGTTGACGCACTCTTATCTCTCACTTGTTCTAAATAAAGACTACATCTTGCACATCTGTGACTTCTTAGGAATATTTCCGATAAACAGAAATGTCTCCTGTTCTTTGTTCTTCTTACTCTGTTGTTCTTTGATGTTGTACCAGGGCAGCACCGACTGCTGGAGAAATACATACTTGAAAATTCCTGGTGTGTGTGTGTGTGTGTGTGTGTGTGAGGCGTGTGGGGGAGACGTACTTTGCGCCATTTTCACATTTCGTGGGGAGTTCTAGTCCCAATTAACCTTGGAAAACGAGGGATTGTATACACACACTTAAGGCTAAATAATGGTCCTTATGACATACCTGTGGAGGTATACATGCAATTTGGAGCGGTAGTTGTGGTGTTTTCGACCAACTTATTCAACAGATTACTATTGTGCGAGAAGATGCCTGAAGAGCAGAGGAAAAGTGTGCTGGTTCCCATTTTTAAGGACAAAGAGGATGTGCAGAGCTGTGGGAATTATAGAGGAATAAAGTTGATGAGGCACACAATGAAGTTATGGGAAAGAGTAGTGGAGGCTACACTCAGGACAGAAATAAGTATCTGCGTGCAACAGTATGGTTTCATGCCTAGAATAAAGTACCACAGATGCATTATTTGCCTTGAGGATGCTAGTGAAAAGCACAGAGAAGTTCAAAAGGAGCAACATTGTAGATTTAGAAAAAGCCCATGACAGAATACCAAGAGAGGAACTGTGGTACAGAATGCGTAAGTATGGTGTGGTGGAGATCAGTTCTGAGCCCCTTTCTCTTTGCTGTGGCAATGGATAGGCTGACAGATGAGATTAGACTGAAATCCCTTTGGACCATGACGTTTGCTGATGACACTGTGATATGCAGTGAAAGCATGGATCAGGTGGAGGAACAATTAGAAATTGAGGCATGCACTGGAAAGGCGAGGAATGAAGACTAAGTAAAACAGAATACGTGTGCATGAATTAGAGAGGTGGAGGGGGAAGAGTGAGGCTCCAACGAGAAGCGATAGCGAGGGTGAATGACTTCAAATACTTGGGGTCAACAATTCAGAGCAACAGTGATTTTGGTCAGGAAATGAAGAAACGGGTCCAAGCAGGTTGAAAAAGCTGGCACAAGGTGTCTGGTGTGTTATGTGACAGAAGAATCTCCGGTAGGATGAAGGGAAAAGTTTATAAAACAGTGGTGAGGCCAGCCATGATGTATGGCTGAGAGATGGTGGCACTGAAGAGACAACAGGAAGTTGAACTGGAGTTGGCAGAAATGAAGATGTTGAGTTTCTTTCTAGGAGTGAGCAGGTTGGATAGGATGAGAAATGAGCTCATTAGAAAGACAGCCAAAGTTGGATGTTTTGGAGACAAGGTTCGAGAGAGCAGACTTTGATGATTTGGACATGTCCAGAAGCAAGAGAGTGAGTCAATTGGTCGAAGGGTGTTGAGGATGGAGCTGCCAGACAAAAGAGCGAGAGGAGGACCAAAGAGAAAGTTGATGGATGTTGTGAGGGAAGACAAGAGGGAAGTTGGTGTTCGAGAGGAAGATGCAGGCTTGGATGTGAAAAGATGACACGCTGCGGCGACCCCTAACAGGACAAGCTGAAAGGAAAAGAAGAAGGGAGTCCTCTGGTTAAAACGGTCTCGACCTAAAACGTTTCAACTTTACAACACCTGTCCCCCATCCGCCATTTTGTCTTGCAAATTTGAAGTGTTTGTTCGTGTATGTCCACTCGGAGTATCTTCCCATTTTCCACACTCCTTTTTAAACATTATGGTCCAAAAGAAGAAAGCTGTGTTTTTTAGAAATGCTTCTGCAGTCAAAAAAAAATCCATTACCATAGAAATGAAGCTCAATATCACAAAAAGATCAGAGAAAGGAAAGACACCGATAAACATTGGTAAAAATGTAGACCGGTGGTGACAATTACTTTAGACAAAGCCTGTATTTTAGCGCATGTAAAGTGTTCCTTTCCTATTGTACGTCAGATACAGTGATCACAAAACAACATTATTTGATACTTGCCGAGATGGCGAGGCTACTTACGTTACGGTTTGAGGACCACATTCCTTTCGACAACGAAATTCGAGTGACATTGTCAGCATAGGAAGGGAACTCGTCCATAACCCAAGGGCATGTACTGTAAACCACTGTGTTACCTTACCTTTCCTTACAATAACAGTCAATCAGCACTGGGAAACTGAGGTAGGTTAAATTCTTTCCCAACCCCGCTTGATGTACAACTTCAATTACTCAACTATCCAGGGGGTCCATTGTCATATTTTATTTTTTTTTTTCAATGTGTGACAGGTACAGTGAAGAAAATAAGTATTTGAACACCCTGCTATATTGCAAGTTCTCCCACTTCGAATTCATGGAGGAGTCTGAAATGTTTATCATAGGTGCATGTCCACTGTGAGAGACAAAATCTTTATAGAAAAATCCAGAAATCACAATGTATGATTTTTTTTAACGATTTATTTGTGTGATACAGCTGCAAAAAAGTATTTGAACACCTGAGAAAACCAATGTTAATATTTGGTACAGTAGCCTTTGTTAGCAATTACAGAGGTCAAAGTTTCCTGTAGTTGTTCACCAGGTTACAGGTACTGCAGGAGGGATTTTGGCCACTCCTCTACACAGATCTTCTCTCGATCAGACAGGTTTCTGGGCGGTTGCTGAGAAACACTGAGTTTCAGCTCCCTCCAAAGATTTTCTATTGGGTTTAAGTCTGGAGACTGGTTATGCCACGCCAGAACCATGATATGCTTCTTACTGAGCCACTCCTTGATTTTCCTGGGTGTGTGCTTCGGGTCATTGTCATGTTGAAAGACCCAGCCACAACCCATCTTCAATGCTCTGACTGAGGGAAAGAGGTTGTTCCCCAAAATCTCAGAATACATGGACGCGGTCATCCTCTCCTTCATACAGTGGAGTCGTTCTGTCCCATGTGCAGAAAAACACCCCCAAGGCACGATGCTACCACCCCCATGCTTCATAGGCGTGATGGTGTTCTTGGGATGGAACTCATCATTTGTCTTGAATTACGGTCAAGATTAACTAATGAAAGTCTCAGTGCCTGCATGAAGCTTAATCTACCGACATATGAAACGGACTACAACGCCATCAGCTAAACCATGCAGGACCAGAAATCACATTAATGGTAAGAAGCACTTATATCATCAGTGGTTATCAACATCATAACTACTTATTACTTATTGTACTCTAAAAGCTTTGGCAATACATAAATGCGCAAATACCCCTGTATTCAGTTTTTAGATTATTCCATGGCTCTTTTGAAATGACATTTTAAAATATTTGGCATTTATGGCTCTCTCAGCCTAAAAGGTTCCCTTCCCCTACCCTAACAGGACAAGCGGAAGGACAAGAAGATCGCGACGGTCCATCTTTTTTTCTGTTTTTTCGAAAATTTACAGTATATTCTGTTTCTAAAAGTTGTCTCATCTCCAAAGTAAGTACAAATTTATAAAACACCCCCAAAGCATGAAGCTACCACCCTCATGCAGTCGGGATTGTGTTCTTGGGATGGAACTCATCATTTGTCTTCCTCCAAACACGGTTCGTGAAATTATGACCAAAAAGTTCCATTTTGGTCTCATCTGACCACAAAACTTTCTCCTATGACTCCTCTGTATCATCCAAATGATCATTGGCAAACTTAAAATGGGCCTTGACATGTGCTGGCTTAAGCAGGGGAACCTTCCATGCCATGCATGATTTCAAACCATGACGTCTTATTGTATTGCCAACAGTCATCTTGGAAACGGTGGTCCCAGCTTTTTCCGGTCATTGACCAAGTCCTGTCGTGTAGTCCTGGGCTGATTCCTCACCTTCTAAGGATCATTGAGACCCCACGAGGTGATATCATGCATGGGGCTCCACTCTGATTGAGATTGACAGTCATGTTTAGCTTCTTCCATTTTCTAATTATTGCTCCGCCAGTGGACCTTTTTTTTACCAAGCTGCTTGGCAATTTCTCAGTAGCCCTTTCCAGCCATGTGGAGTTGTACAATTTTGTCTCGGGTGTCTTTGGACAGCTCATTGGTCTTGGTCATGTTACAAGTTTGAGTCTTACTGATTGTATGGGGTGGACAGGTGTCTATGCAGCTAACGACCTCACACAGGGGCATCTGATTCAGGATAATAATCATATATGTACATATATACAGATAATAAGTGGAGGTGGACTTTTAAAGGCGGACTAACAGAGGATAAGCATTCTAGCTGATAGGTGTTCAAATGCGTATTTGCAGCCATATCATACAAATAAAAAAAAAAAAAAAAAATCATACATTGTGATTTCTGGATTTTTCTTTTGAGATTAGCTCTCTCAAAGTGGACATGCACCAACGATGAAAATTTCAGACCCCTCCATGATTTCTAATTGGGGGAACTTGCAATATAGTAGGGTGTTCATATACTTATTTTCCTCACTGTAGTTAGTTTTTCACTTTTTTTCCATGAAGTCATGCTGTTATAACACATGCTGAATTTGGCTTTACATTGTCTTGCTGAAATAAGCAGGGATGTCTGTGGAAAAAAACGATTCCTTTGAATGCAGCATATGTTGCTTCCAAAACCTGAATGTAGGTTTTCACATGAATGGTTCCTTGAAAGATATGGAAGTTAGTATGAACATACCCGTATGCCATCACAGGTGCTGACTTTATAGCTTGCTTCACAAATTTAAAAAAAAAAAAAAAAAAAAAAAATCAAAACAGAAAACAACATGGCATAGCCGAAATAGAATAACTTTTCATTCAGACTTTTGACAAATCAAATTAAGGGAAAGTATGTGTTGTACCTCAATACTTTCGACAAACATCTCAAAAGGGGAGAAGTCTGAGATCTCAGCATAAGCCTCCAAAACCTGAGTGACCATGAGGGACCACTGTGCAAAGAATAGCAATGGGTCCTGGAGTGAATTTCTCAGGGCAGACTCGGATTCTGAGCACAATTTTGTTGCTTTGGATTTCACACTGTAAAAGAAAACACCAATTTGACAATGCTTCGCAATATGTGTGAAAAATTAAAGGGGGTTTCAATACTTTCAATACGCACTATATCTGAGTGCGTGTTTTTCTTTGTGTATTTGTATTGTTCCGTGATAAATTATTTGATTTGATCTAATTTTAGTTTATTTTTTGCATATAATCTCACACAAAGGTTTAAAATCATCAACCAATGTTATTATCACGCAGAGACAATACAAATACAAAAATAATAAAAAATTAAAAATATAAAATGAAATAAAAACATGGAAATACAAAATGCAGCTTTCAAATGACAATTTAATGAGTTCAGGCAATTTAATTAGGCCCCCACCCCACATTGTTAAATCACAAAGTCACTGTGAGTAACCACAAATTTGTTAATGATGAGCTCAATTTCACAAGCCTCACCTAAACCTGATTCCCGGTGTACTTGATAAATCAAGAAATCCCTCAAATAAAAGGAAAAAAAAGTGACATTTGTCAGTTTGGAAAAAGTCAGTCATTTCCAAGGCTTTGGGGATTCACCAAATCACTGTCAGAGCAATTATCCACAAATGAAGAAAACTAAGAACTGTGGCAAACCTTCTCAGGAGTGGATGGTCAACTAAGAGTATCAGAAATATTGGCAGGTTGATCCTTGGCTACAGAACATGGTTCTGAGGATGTGTAATATCTCGGGATGTGGACTGTCACCTCTCTGTCAGGGAACGAACCCGAGGTTTTGTGTGAGGTTGAGAACTTCTGACTAGATCTCGTCAGACTCACCTCCACATAACGCTTGGACTCTGGTCCCAGTCTTCCTGAGAGGGGTTGAACTCTTCCACTATCTTGAGAGGCGGCGAGCAGGTGTGAGTAGTTATTGCCCCTGGCTCAGCACCTGTCCTTTCGGGTTCACCCCAGTGAATGAGACAGTAGCCTCCCTCCGCATTCACTTCACATCAGTTCAAAGTATCCACCCTTTTTGGTTACAAATGTGGTGATAGAAAGCGCTCTCAGTGGGGACTCCATCGTTCTGCTGGGGGACTTCAATGCTCAAGAGGGCAATGACAGTGAGACCTGGATGGGTGTGGTTCAAAGGAACAGCCCCAAGATGAGAACCAGAGCAGTGTTCATCAACATGGATTGTCCATAACTAACACCATTTTTAAGCAAAAGAGTGCCCATACGTGCACTTGGAGCCATGAGACCTTAGATCGCTTTTTGATGATTACCTTTATCATGTTGTCCATTTTTTCTGGTCCAATGTCCGACGTTTCAGGAATTTTTTGGAACGTTAAAGCTGCACTTTCTCTAATGCTGAACATCATAAATGATCAGCAGCGGGCCCACCTTGAGAGTGTTCACATTATATCCGGGGACTTGGATGTGGATACAAGCATTGATAGGGAGAGCCATAAGCCGCTGCATCCTTATGCACCGACATTTTTATTGAGGAGGGGGAAACAGTGGCCCATCAACACTGTATAGTGAGGATGAGGTGCTGCTGACCTCGACTCGGGACGTTGTGAATCGGTGGGGAGAATACTTCGAACACCTGAATTCTACTGAAATGCTTTCCCATGGAGAAGCAGAGTCTCGGTTCTCTGAGGTGGGCTCTCCTATCTGCGGGGTTGAGGTCACCGAGGTGGTTCAAAAGCTTCTCAGTGGCAAGGCCCTGGGGGTGGATGAGATTCGCCCAGAATTCCTCAAGGCTCTGGATGTGGTGGGGCTGTCCTGATTGACACTCTTCTACAACATCACATTGACATCAGAGACAGTGTCTCTGGTTTGGCAGGCGTTCAACTGTCCCTTGGCGAGTCCTCAGGGGGTGCTTTGGGAGTATGGGGTGCAGGATCTGGATTGATGTGGACTTTGTATCGGTACATCATGGTGAAGAAGGAGCTGAGTCAAAAGATGATTTACTCCATTTATAATAATGAGGGAACACTGTATGTGTGTGTGTGTGTGTGTGTGTGTGTGTGTGTGTATATATATATATATATATATATATATATATAAATAAAACACAGTATAGATAAGGCTTTACAAGATCATAATTTTTGGTGCTGATTACCGATCTGGGAGTTTAAAAAAAAAAAAAAAAGATAGCAAATGAGAGCAAATGAGTCTTTGTGTACTTAATTCTTCCAAAAATTTCTACAATAAATTATGTATCTTTGTTGAAGTTATGACAATGAGGCAAAGTAACAGAACAAATTGAACTTCTATTAGATCGCAGTCAGTACATATAGCAATTAATGAAATAATTTTTGCAAATGAATGTGAAAGCCATAAACCAAGAAAGGCAACCTATTGCCACATACCTCTGGTGTTCTTTGACAACACCAAGGACATCATTAGAAATATGGCAAGAGTCCTCCGAGAACCTGAACAGCATCTTGAGCTGCAATTTGAGGCAGTCCACTTTGGACTCCTCTTCCAACAGAGCCTTTTTTACGTCCTAAAAAATAAAGGCAAAATTGACTGAGTACTAGAGCTGCAACTCCCGCTTATTTTAATAATCATACATACCAGCGACTCTCACAGCCAGCGATAATGGCCGATAGCATCATACCAACCCCTCTTTTATATATAACGAAACCAATTATTATACATGAGTCTCTCATAGTGTTCTATTCATGTCCAAAGTGTCCAATATCGCATTCAGAAAAGGCAAACTCATTAACAGAGAGGCTGCTTTGGAACAGGCTTAACTTTGAAAAATTCCGTCCAAGAAGCCTCGCTTGGACAATAATCAAGGCCAGGGACCTGGTTTAAACATAAAAGACAGAAAATGTGGGCTCCTTAATTGGCCGCAGTAGCTAAAAAAGGGGATATGTGACAGAATGCTTTATAACATAGACAAGCTGGAAAGTTACTTGTCAGAATGATTGGTGAACGTCAAGGTACTGTATTTTCCGCAAGATAAGGCGGACCTAAGAGCCTTTAATTTTCTCAAAAGCTGACAGTACTTTTAATCTTTTCTTTTCTTGTAATCTCGTGCGTATATCTGGATCAATATTGAGTCTTAAGCGCAGCTTTATCTAATGGGTGCATAATGTAACCCCAGCCTCTACTGTAGCGTCTATTCTATGCACTTTATAATCCGGTGCACCTTACATTTGAAAATTTTTTTAAAATAGGCCATTCATTGAAGGTGCGCCTTATAATGCAGTGCACCTTATAGTGCGGAAAATACAGTAATTAAAAAGAGGTAAACTAACCTTGGCTTTGTCCGTCTTCTTGTGGACATACAACAACGGTTCAAGCTTAGGAGGAAGTAGTCTGAGCTAATCATGGCTCAGAGGTGGAGTTTTGAGAAAAAAAAAAAAAAAAGTGGGCATGTCCCAAGCTGAATTATATTCAAGCACATTTGTCGCCATAGTTGGTGGCTCGTGTAGCGGAGAAATATGTTAGAATCATACAAAACATATATGACGCCAGCAGAACAATTGTGAGGTATGCCGTAGGTGTAACAGAAGAATCTATAGGTTTAATCCAGAGGAAATGTATTTTATTTGTCTATCATGGAAATGTACCTAATATTTCATAAAAAAATTCTCAACACAACAGAAATGAAATAAATTAGCATCAAAGTCAGTCTCAAGATTTTGTTCAAAATGTCACTTCGATTCAGCAAGTTCCATAACTCCCCGGAATGTGACATCACGTCATGGGAACATTTGCCCAGAGAGTGAAAAAGCAAGCAAAGATAGATGCCTCAAGAAATGTACGTACACCTTGCTGACGAAATCATCTAATTCAAACACATTTAAATGTCTCATGCTGTTTGCACCCAACAGTGAGTCGTTTGTTGTTGTACTAGCGACTGAGTCGGTATAAAATAAAAATCAAAACCTTTGGTATCATTCTGCGTTTAAAGATCACGTTTACATTTATATACATTTAGCCCGTATTTTAAATAATGGACGTAAGACTTGAGAGCACACACCACTGGAGTCAAATTTCAGAAAGACCTCAGCGTCAACAGTACACTAACTTTATACAGTGTCCAGATTTCATCACCCCCTAAACATCACTTGAATATGGACATTGGCTGACATATATACAGTGAAGAAAAGTATTTGAACACCCTGCTATATTGCAAGTTCTCCCACTTAGAAATTATGGAGGGTTCTGAAATTTTTATCGTACGTGCATCTCTACTTCTTCTTCTCCTTCTTTTGCTCTTGTTTAGCCTCTGGGTTTCTACCTCAACCACCCTCCACCTTTGCCCTACGGCACATCTCAATGTATTCCTTACACCTCTCCTGAGTCCTCTTTGTGTCCCACTTATTCTTCGCTAATCTCTTACCTTGGATGACTTCTTGTATTTTGGGGTTCCACCACCAAGTCTCCTTCTCTTTCCTACCACTAGACACTCAAGTATTCTCCTGCCTACCTCTCTGAATACCTTGGCAGTAGTATTCAGTTTTCCGGGAGCTCTTCCTGTCCATCTAGAGCCTGTCTCACCTCTTTCCGGAAGACCACACAACATTGTACCTTTCTCAACTTCCACCACCTGATTCTCTGCTGTACCTTTGTCTTCTTAGTCTTCCTACCCACTACGAGTCATCTTACACACCACCATCCTATGCTGTCGATCTACACTCTACCTACCACAACATTACAGTCAGTAACCTCCTTCAGGTTACATCGTCTGCACAAAATATAATCTATCTGCGTGCTTCTACCTCCGCTCTTGTAGGTCATTCTATGTTCCAGCCTCTTCTGGAAAAAGGTGTTCACTGCTGCCATTTCCATCCTTTTGCGAAGTCCACCACCACCTGTCCCTCAAAGTTCCTTTGCTAGATGCCTTACTTACCAATCACTTCTTCATCACCCATATTTCCTTTACCATGTCCATTACAATCTGCACCAATCAAAACTCTCTGTCTGGGTTGTTCAGAACTACTTAATCTAGTTCCTTCCAGAAATTCTCTTTCAACTCTAGGTCACATCCTACCTGTGGGGGCATAGCCGCTAATCACGTTATACACAATTCCCTCAATTGACCCCTCCGTACAGGGCACTTAACCACGCCTCCTGACAACAGGGCTTCAAGTATTTCAGCGAGGGGTATTTCAATGGTATTTCCATGCATAACAACGGAGAAACCATCAATATTAGCATGAGATCTTTCTGGAGTCAGAGGAAGACTGAGAAGCCACAGAATATAATATATTATAACCCAAAGACGAATTCGTCATTGACAGTTTCCTATTTTCGTGTTACCTATCACACTTGTGTGCAGAATCTGTATGTGTATCTGTATAGCCGTTTGTGAACCGCCGTATGAAGGAAAAGAAGAAGGCGAGGCTTGATTTACGAGTTGTTTCTCTCGTTTTCTTTGTGTAACGTCACGCGCTCCTCTGAATAATTATTCTTGAATTAGTGCCGAACCTACGTAAGTCCCGACCGAGTACGACAATCACTACTTTAGTGTCCTCAAACATCCTTCCTTCAGTCTTGGTGTCTCGGAGCACGTCGAAGGCTTTTAGGACTCGCTAGTTCGGTTTAGCTTAGCTCACTAGCCGCGAACAAAGAGACACGTTTGTGGAGTCAGATCCTCGCAAAGTATCGCTCAACACAGATCAAGTGTGTCAATCATTCACACGTAGCTATGTTATGCAAGCGAAGAACTGCTAATTCCTTTATATGAGACATGTATTGAAAATCAAATATAGGGCATACCTTCGTGCAAACATAGTCCGGTTTATCATAGCTCGTTAGCCGGCAACAAAGAGACACGTTTGTGCAGTCAGATCATCGCAAAATATCGCTCAACACAGATCAAGTGTGTCAATCATTCACACGTAGCTATGTTATGCAAGCAAAGAACTGCTAATTCATTTATATGAGCCATGTATTGAAAATCAAACATTCGTGCAAACATCTGTTACGATTGATTTTAGATGGATTCAGTTGATCATGCAATCTTCCACAAAGTTTGATCCATCGAAGACATTTTTCGTACTCGGTCTTCTGTTCCGGTTGATTTTAGATGGATTCAGTTGATCATGCCGTCTCCCACAAAGTTTGATCCATCAAAGATATTTTTCGCACTGGGTCTTTGGTTTTGGAAAGGGTACGAATTCAACTCCACCAACTAGCCTTTCAGGATACCTGTCGTCACTATTACGAAGTCCGTGATTACACCTCTTAACCATATCTATTGTTAATGAACCCAAATACGCGATAAAACACTAACAAAAGCTATACTGGACCATGCAACGTTGTCTGAGGTAACGGAGGATGACAAAACGGGGCGTGGTTTATGCAGATCTCTGCCCTCTGATTGGTCAGCGACGCGGATGACGCAATTTCTACGGAGGGGTCAATTTCAGCCTCATCACTCGATCTGATACGCTTTTCACCTCCAAGACATTCTTAGCCAGCTCTTCCTTTAAAATAACCCCGACTCCAGTTCTCTTCCCATCTACGCGATGATAAAATAATTTAAACCCTGCACTTAAACTTCTAGCCTTACTCCCTTTCCACTTGCTCTCTTGGATTCCCAATAGATCAACCTTTCTCCTAATCATCGTGTAAAGTAACTCCTGAGCTTTTCCTGTCATTGTCGCAAGATTCAAAGTAAGTAATTGTGGAAATGATTGCTCAAAGAAAAAAATAAGAGTTCTACAGTTTACAGCAAGACTGGACAACCATTCACAGAAGGGGGAGAATGCCAAAGCATTCGTCCCTGATATTGCCGATAAGATTTTTGACAACTCTCCCCGATAATCAAACAACTTAAAGACATGCCTTTGTTGGCAAGAACTGTTCAACGTTAATCAAATAGAATTGCGGTCACGATTAACTAATGGAAGTCTCAATGCCTGCATGAAGCTTAATCTAACGACATATGAAACTGACTACAAAGCCATCAACAAAACCATGCAGGACCATAAATCACATTAATGGTAAGAAGCACTTTTGTCATCATTGGTAGTTAACATCATAACTAATTATTACTTATTTTACTCGAAAAGCGTTGGCAATACATAAATGTGCAAATACACCTGTATTCAGTTTTTATAGTATTCCATGGTTCTTTTGATATGACATTTTAAAATATTTGGCATTTAAGGATCTCTCAGCCTACAAGGTTCCCTACCCCTGCCCTAACAGGACAAGCGGAAGGAAAAGAAGAAGATTGCCAAAGTTCAGCTTTTTTCGATGTCCTGACGAGATGAGCTCGTGTTTGTCTATATAAATAAACGTTTCAGCTGCTCAGATAAAACCATTGTCGACTGTTTTTTTTTTTCCGGTCTTTGTCCAAATCTTATTTAATTTTTTTATTTAGTCAAAATCTTGCTTCTTAAATCTTAGTTAGCTCCACCCAAGCCAAGTTCATTGATTGACCATCATCTCTTGGAAAAAGAAGCCAGAGGAAAGAAGCAGTGTGGACCAGGGACTGGTGCTCGCATCTGCCCTGGCCATCACCCGACAAAGGTGTTGGCATTTTGTGACACCACAAGCCCATGCCTTAAAGGAGAACTGTGTCGAAAAAAATGGGAATGGGAGCACACATTAAAAGTTAGTAGATGAGGGTTCAGTGTTTCTTTTATTGCCAAAATTATCCACAGATTTCATCTAGAAACATCTCTAAATTTTAAACTATTATCGAAATTCTTCTCTCGCTTAGACATTCCATTGATCCAGGCTGGAAAACTGACAGCCTATCAGCGTTTCCCACGTCTGCAGTGCTTCCTGTTTTGACCCCATTTTAGCCCATTGCATTTTTCGCCGAAGAGAATGTCCACTATCTGGCGTTTTGTGGCCGATTTGTGTGAAAAATAATGACATAAAAACAAAACAAAAACAATTATATTAATTGATTAATAATTATGTGAATAATAGTAATTATTATCATGAAATTACCCTACAGGAGGTTAAAGAACGACAAATTTAAGTGCGTTTTCTCATTGTTGTTATAGTTTGGGGCACAACATGTAGGCCTCTTGGTCTAGCTAGAAGGAATGGTCTGGAATGCTAAGCCTCCTTTCTTCCGGTCTGGGTGTGAAAGCTGGCACATATGCAGATATTGCGTGGATTTAAAAATGTTCTTTATTTTCAATTTTTTTTTCAATTAATGTCCAAAATACATGTAATATTATTACTTCAGATTGGAGGGTTATTGTAAATATAAATTTTGGACAAAGTCCTCCTTTAAAGTGCCACTGACACCAAAATATACATTTTAAAAAATGGGTATTGTAATCAAAACTACATATAATAATCACTTTTGTGACAATTACGTGTCAGAAAAAGTGAGCTAGGAGCGTTTTATTAATATGCAAAGTTGTGAACGTATGACTCGACATCTCAGTCGTGGGCATATTGTTTGTCACGTCGTGTGACATCTCGTGCAGGAATTACAGTGGGGCAGTTGCCATTTACAACATGCTATGCCAAATGCAATGGCAGATGAAAAAGAGCAGATTTCGGATTTTTGTGACGCCACTTCTGAGACCGAAGCTCGTTTTGAGGCAGAGAAAATTTCAAAAGTGAATGAGGCGACCGGGGCCATTTTACTATATCGTTTCGAGCCATATTTAGACTACACGCAGATCACTTCTACTTAACAACAGACTCTCCAAAAGACAGACGACGAGGACCAGGGACCAGATGAAATATTCATCCATAATTGTTCGATTTCCTAACCCTTGTACAAGCCTTGTAAATGTAGCGTAATCAGGAGGACATCAGGGGTGCCCACACACCAGTGGCCCGGGGGGTGGGGTGGGGGGCTCCTTTTCTCCTCCTTTCTCCTCCCGGCCCCCGCTGCGACTGCACGCTGTTGCCCACCACCCCGCCTGACCCACCTCCACATTGGGGAAAACGGCTACCCTGGCCACCTCTAACGGCGGAGCGTGTGCATTGACAGATTAAGAACCCCTGACTTGCGTACCATAATTTCTCAAGTATAATACGTCCTGAAGTATAATGTGCACCTCCAAAGATGACCTAAAAAAAAAACAATCAGGAAAACCCTTCTAACAATGTACAACTCGCACGACCAACTTGCTGCTATCCATATGCTCAAAATATTGGGAATTATCTGTATTTCAATATTGCTAGGTTTGTACTTGTATTGTTTTTCAAAAAAATCGTCTGTACAACAAATCATTAATAATCTTTGTGCATGTAGTGATGCAGCGGTAATATATATCTCGGGAAAGGCCACAGGACACGCTTGTCCTGGTCCTTGCAATTGTCAGAACAGAATCCCTCAACTACCTATAATAAATGCTCAACTACGGCATGAAATCTCAATACTGTTCTTCTTTTTCTTTTGGCTTGTCCCGTTAGGGGTCGCCACAGCGTGTCATCTTTTTCCATCTACGCATATCTCGTGCGTCCTCCTCTTTAACACCCACTGTCCTCATGTCCTCCCTCACAACATCCATCAACCTTTTCTTTTGTCTTCCTCTCACTGTTTTGCCTGCAGCTCCATCCTCAGCACCCTTCTCCCAACATACTCATTCTCTCGCCTCTGAACATGTCCGAACCATCAAAGTCTGCTCTCTCTCACCTTGTCTCCAAAACATCCAAGTTTGGCTGTCCCTCCAATGAGTTAATTTCTAATCCCATCCAACCTGTTCCCACCAAGCGAGAACCTCAGCATCTTCATTTCTTTTATCTCAAGTTCTGCTTCCTGTTGCT
Organism: Syngnathoides biaculeatus; assembly: GCF_019802595.1. Taxonomy (NCBI): domain Eukaryota; kingdom Metazoa; phylum Chordata; class Actinopteri; order Syngnathiformes; family Syngnathidae; genus Syngnathoides; species Syngnathoides biaculeatus. Next base: position 1,023,356 of record NC_084654.1, on the reverse strand, counting down.
TCTTCAGAGCCATCGTCTCTAATCCATACATCATGGCCTCCTTCACCACTGTTTTAAAGTGTTAAATAAATAAACCATTTAACACTGTTGAACTTGAAATTTTTTTCCATTAAATACTTAACGTTTGTGGATAATGCGGTTTTATCCACTTTATTAAACATCCTTGGCAAAGACTTCAAAAGAAGCATCTGACTGGCATCTTGTGTGCCATCCATGGCACTTACGGCACACATTATTATGACCCGGCTCTTTTGTTACGTTCTGAGAGAAGGATTACGTCGTCGGACGCAGATTTCTAGAATGTTCCTATAAGGACGAGGATGGCTGTTGACGGAGCATTTTATTAACACAGCTGCTTTCGGACAAGTACATATGTACACGTACGCCACGCTTCTTTTTTGACATTTCCAGAATATTCGCTGGAGATATAGTGAAGAAAATAAATATTTGAAAACCCTGCTATATTGCACGTTCTCTCACTTAGAAATCATGGAGGGGTCTGAAATTTTTATCATAGGTACATGTCTACTGTGAAAGAGATAATCCCCAAAAAAAAAATCCAGAAATCACAATGTATGATTTTTTTTTAAGATTTATTTGTATGATAGAACTGCAAATAAGTATTTAAACACCTGAGAAAACCAATGTTAATATTGGATACAGTAGCCTTTGTTTGCAATTACAGTGGTGAAACATTTCTTGGAGTCGTTCACCATGTTTACACACACTGCAGGAGGGATTTTGGCCCACTCCTCCACACAGATCTTCACAGATCATACAGGTTTCTGGGCTGTCATTGAGAAACACGGAGTTTCAGCTCCCTCCAAATATTTTGTATTGGGTTTTGGTCTGGAGACTGGCTAGGCCACGCCAGAACCTTGATATGCTTCTTACGGAGCCATTCCTTGGTTTTCCTGGATATGTGCTTCAGGTCATTGTCATGTTGATAGACCCGAGCCACAACCCATCTTCAATGTTCTGACTGAGGGAAAGAGGTTGTTCCACAAAATCTCAAAATACATGGCCGCGGTCATCCTCTCCTTAATACAGTGCAGTCGTCCTGTCCCATGTGTAGGAAACACCCCCAAAGCACGAAAAAGTTGTCTCATCTCCAAAGTAAGTACAAATTTATACTGCATGAAGCTACCACCCTCATGCAGTCGGGATTGTGTTCTTGGGATGGAACTTATCATTGGTCTTCCTCCAAACACGGTTCGTGAAATTATGACCAAAAAGTTCCATTTTGGTCTCATCTGACCACAAAACTTTCTCCTATGACTCCTCTGTATCATCCAAATGATCATTGGCAAACTTAAAATGGGCCTTGACATGTGCTGGGTTAAGCAGGGGAACCTTCCATGCCATGCATGATTTCAAACTATGACGTTTTAGTGTATTACCAACAGTTCCCATGGCCAAGTCCTGTCGTGTAGTCCTGGGCTGATTCCTTGCCTTTCCAAGGATCATTGAGACCCCACGAGGTGATATCTTGCATGGGGCTCCACTCCGATTGAGATTGACCGTCATGTTTAGCTTCTTCCATTTTCGAATGATTGGTCCAACAGTGAACGTTTTTTCACCAAGCTGCTTGGCAAATTTCTCCATAGCCCTTTCCAGCCGTGTGGAGTTGTACAATTTTGTCTCTGGTGTCTTTGAACAGCTCTTTAGTCTTGCCCATGTGACAAGTTTGAGTCTTACTGATTGTATGGGGTGGAGAGGTGTCTTTATGTAGCTAATGACCTCGCATAGGTGCATCTGATTCAGGATAATAAATGGAGTGGAGGTGGACTTTTAAAGGTGAACTAACAGGTCTTTGAGGGTCAGAATTCTAGCTGATAAGTGTTGAAATACTTATTTGCAGCTATATCACACAAACAAATCATTTAAAAAAAAAAATCACATCTTGTGATTTCTACATTTTTCTTTTGAGATTATCTCTCTCACAGTGCACATGCACCTACGATGAAATTTTCAGACCCCTCCATGATTTCTAAGTGAGAGAACTTGCAATCTCGCAGGGTGTTCAAATACTTATATTCCTGGAAGTAGAGCTTGAGCTAGCAGAAATGATGATGCTGAGGTTCTCGCTTGGTGCAAACAGGTTGGATAGGATTAGAAATGAGCTCATTAGAGGGACAGCCAAAGTTGGATGTTTTGGAGACGAGGTTAGAGAGAACAGACTTTGATGGTTTGGACATGTTCAGAGGCGAGAGAGAGAGTATGTTTGTTGAAGGGTGCTGAGGATGGAGCTGCCAGGCAAAAGAGCGAGAGAAAGACCCAAGAAAAGGTTGATGGATGTTGTGAGGGAGGACAGTGTGTGTTAGAGAGGAGGATCCATGAGATAGGCTTCGATGGAAAAAGATGACTTGCTGTGGCGACCCCTAATGGGACAAGCCGAAAGAAAAAGAAGAAGGATTCGACTATGGTGACTATACGTTCTTTGGCTAGTTAGCTCGTGTTACGCGCTATTAAACTGTCTTTCTACTTCTATTTTGTTCTTGTTTTGTGTTGTATTTTATTGTGTGTGATTAAATTGTCTTAAACGCAAACGTGGTTTGTTATATTTTGCTGGTTTAACCAAGGGGAATCATTCTAAATTCACACACAACATATGCTATAAACTGTGTGACAAATTAGTCCACCCCCACTATTATTTTTTTTCATAGCTCAATACACAACCTCAATACACAAGCTCTTGTCCCTTCCACCTGCGCAATCCATTTTTCACAATGAATCGGGTCTTTTGGAAACATGTGAAGAGCGAATCTATCCTCCCGAGTGATCGAGCAAAATCCAGCAACACAACGAGCCAGCATTTTGGCCCACACGCAGGAAAAACCAGATAATTTTTCGCCGGTACAAGAGGTAAAGACACTTGACTCCGCAGCTGTAGGTGTCTGCAAAATACATCACTTCTGGCTTCTTGTTCAACTCAAAACAGTCAACAGAATTTTCACGGCGGGAGTTGAAAAAAGAAAAAAAAATTGATATACAACAACATTGTGACGTGTTGTGAACAAGCGGATGAGTCCATCCCGGCTGATTTTTTTTTGGTTAACATCCAAAATTTCCTGTTTTAGGTCTCAGTGCCACTTTCACAATACAGAAATGAAAGTGGACTTTCCTAAAAATTCCAGAAAATACAAATGTGAGCACAATAGATGCAAAATCCTGCTCCGGGGTCCGGGTGCATGCTCCCCCGGAAGATTTTTGAAAAAAATGGATGGCTGCGGTGCATTCAGCCGATATCTGTGAACAAAATTCAGACAAAAATTGAAAGTAAAATTTATAAGTCCTGACAAAAAAAAAAGGGCAGAAATTAAAAAATAGAAGAAATTCAGTTTTGTAATGACAATTTATTAATGTACAAAATACATCCAAAACTTTGCAACCTTTGCGAAAAAGTAATTGTACCCCGAAACTAATAACGGGTTGTGCTATCCTTGGTAGCAATAACTGAAATTAGGAGTTTCTGATAATTCGTGAGGAGTCTTTCACATCATACTGAAGGAATTTGGCCCTAGTCTTCTTTTCAGAATTGCTTCAGCTCTGCCATATTGGAGGGGTTTCTAACCTGAACAGCCTGTTTAAGGTACACCACAGTATCTCAATTGGATTTAAATCTGGACTTTGATTTGGCCATTTTACCATTCAGATGTAGATTTGCTGGTGTGTTTCAGATCATTGTCCTGCTGCATGATCTGAAAGTTTGATAGCATGAACTGACAGCCTTTATATTCTATGCTGACAGCATGGGTTTTCATCTTGGAACTCAAAAATGGATGCCATTTTTGGCCAGTTTCTTTTCTTATGGTTGAGTCATGAACACAGACCTTAACTGAGGCCAGCGAGGCCTGCAGGTCTTGATGTTGTTCAGATGTTGTTCGATGTTTATTTGTGACCTTCTGGATGAGTCGTTGTTGCACTCTGAATAATTTTAGTTGGTCACCCATTCCTGGGAAGGTTTGCCACTGTTCCCAGTTTTCTCCATTTGTGGATGATGGCTCTGTTAGTGGTTAGCTGAAGCCCCAAACCCTTGGAAATGGCTTTGTAAACTTTCCAGACTGATGGATCACTTTTTTTTTATTTTTAGTTGAAATTATTTGGATCATGGCATGACTCATTCATTATTTAGATCTTGTAACCTACTTCGGGTTCTCTGAAAAGTTATTTCTCGTCATATTTTATCTCTGTGAACCATACATACCTCAGTTCCATTCTCTGCCTGAATTGCACCAAAGCACAAGTAAGAAACGGTGGCCATTTCTGGAACTAACAGACTTTATCAAGAGAATTTTAAGCGACAGATGGAAACCCTTTTCGAATCTATTGTTTAGCCCCGACGGTCCATTTTATCAGACATCCACGCCTAGTCCATGGAATTGTTACATCTTGCTGCTTTCTGGTCTTCTGACATCTACTATGAAAAGATGAAAGTTGGTACAAAGTGCTGGAGCAAGACTTCAGTAAATTTCGATAATATAACCCCCCAATCTTCCCAACTTTCATTGGCACCCTTGAAATGTGATCTTCAGGTCCAATTACTAATAGACTTTACATGATCAGGATTTTTCGGGGTGATCACTGATCTTCTTCTTTTCCTTTCGGCTTGTCCCGTTAGGGGTCGCCACAGCGTGTCATCTTTTGCCATCTTAGCCTATCTGCATCTTCCTCTTTAACCCCAACTGCCCTCATGTCTTCCCTCACCACATCCATAAACCTTCTCTTTGGTCTTCCTCTCGCTCTTTTGCCTGGGAGCTGCATCCTCAGCATCCTTCTACCAATATACCCACTCTCTCACCTCTGAACATGTCCAAACCATCGAAGTCTGCTGTCTCGAATCTTGTCTCCAAAACATCCAACTTTGGCTGTCCCTCTAATGAGCTCATTTCTAATCCTATCCAACCTGCTCACTCCGAGCGAGAACCTCAACATCTTCATTTCTGCCACCTCCAGTTCTGCTTCCTGTTGTTTCTTCAGTGCCACCGTCTCTAATCCGTACATCATGGCCGGCCTCACCACTGTTTTGTAAACTTTGCCCTTCATTCAAGCAGAGACTCTTCAGTCACATAACACACCAGACACCTTCCGCCAGCTGTTCCAACCTGCTTGGACCCGTTTCTTCACTTCTTTATCACACTCACCATTGCTCTGGATTGTTGACCCTAAATATTTGAAGTCGTCCACCCTCGCTATCTCTTCTCCCTGTAGCCTCACTCTTCCCCCTCCACTTTTCTCATTCACCCACATATATTCTGTTTTTCTTCATTCCTTCCTTTCCAGTGCATGTCTCCATCTTTCTAATTTTTCCTTTGCATGCTACCTGCTTTCACTGCATATCACAATATCATCTGCGAACATCATAGTCCGAGGGGATTCCAGTCTAACCTCATCTGTCAGCCTATCCATTACCACTGCAAACAGGAAGGGGCTCAGAGCTGATCCCTGATCAACGAGTTTAAAAAAATATATCACCGATCACCAATCCAATCACAAGATGGAGCAAGTAAGTAAGTTTAAGTAAGTAAGACTAATATGTGATATCAACAGTATGAATAAAATGTTGTATGAGCATTGACCATTTATTTTAGTTGGTTGAGGGATTCTGTTCAGACAATTACAGGGACCAGGACTAGCATGCCCTGTGGCCTTTCCCAAGATTATATTACCACTACATCAGCACATGCACAATGATTCTTATTACTGATTATTGTACGGACAGTTTTTTGAAAAACAATACAAGTACAAACCTAACAAAATATAAATCCAGATCATTCCTAATATTTTGAGCATATGGATAGCAGGTGTGGATTGTACATTGGTAGAACGGTTTTTCTGATTTTTTAGGTCAACTTTGGGGGTGCGCATTATGCTTCAGGATGCATTATACTCGAGAAATTACGGTACCGGTGGAGGTAGAGTGGGGCAGATGGAGGATCTTTGTTGGGGAGGTGGCTTCTCAGTCACTTTCCCTAATTTCTCTCTTCTTTACACTCTCTCTCTACTTAATCGAAACAAGTATGTTTTTCTTTCACTTCTGCTGAACTTAATTTTCAGCATTTCAATGACCTACATAGGTTTGGATTTTTTTGTGCCTTAATAAATTGAACTGTCATTTGAAAACTGTATTTTGTATTTCATTGGGTTGTCACTGAGTGGTATTAAAATTGGTCAGATGATTTGAAACCTCTGTGTGATAGATATGCAAAAAACAAAAAAAAAAAAAAAAAAACAGGAGGGGGAAAATACTTTTTCATAGAACAGTGTATGTGCACAACAGCAACACAGCGTAACTGTCTTTTACGGAGCTGATTAATGAAGTAATTGATTGGATCGAAGAAATATGACATTATAACCGATCAGCATAAAATCCCCACTATCGGCCGATTTTATTCAGGCCGATAAAATCGATGAAAAGTCTACATTCTTTCTAATAAAACACGACTGTGGTTAGCACCCTCTTATTTCTTTTAGTTTGTTGTACCTTATGTTCCATCCCCAAACCTACGATTGTATCAAACAGGTCAGTGAATGACTACTTTTTCATAATCTTTCAGGAAATTACCACTTTAGATTTCCACTCTACCATGGAGGTATTATTTGCCCTGCGACTGACCGGCAACCAGTTCAGGGTGTAGTCCGACTTTTGCCTAAAGTTTAGGTGGGATAGGCTCCAGTGCAACCCTTGTGACGATAAGCGACTTCAATAATGGACGGATGGATAGATGTGTATTTTGGTTGCTTACCTCAGAGAGAGCCAGCTCACACACATGCAAACATGCAAGGATAAGTGTCAGAGTGAAGGAATATGTAAAGTTTTTCACCTGTTGAGCCACAGTTTATTTTTTCAAAAATGTACTTTTTAAAGCTTACCCTGTATTTTCTCCACTGGCCCACCATCTCCTCTTCAGTGTAATCAGCACCATCTCCAACATCATGATCCTCCTCTAGTTTCTGGTTCAGCACCTGGAGTTGTGATCTGAGACATCCTACATCATCCTGTAATCGCTGGCATCTTGCCATGTACTCGTTGTGTGTGGACAGAGTGGAGTCTAGGTCCTCCCCTTTTTCAAACAGGTAATTCCTTAGTCTCTGCCAACCAACTCTGAGCTCTTCAGCAGTGTTTACCACCACCTCTGCTCCAGCAGGAGAGGTATTCACTCTGACAGCTTCAGCTGCACCTTCTATATCTTGCAATTCCTTTTCCTCACAGGCTACAATGTCATTAAGGGCCTGAAAAAGAAACACGCAAATGAGATTTTCTTTCCTTTTTGGACATAAAGTCACATTCATTAAAATACAATTAAGTTGTGTAAATTGTACCCCAGAGAAAGGGGACTCGACACAATTTGAGCCAAGTCAAACTCAAGTCAACACTTTTAGGTCTCAAGACAATGCCACCTCATTTAGTATCATAGAAGGATCTCCAAGGGTAGTTCGATTTCAAGGGATTATTTTTTTGATAAATTACTGAAAACAAAAATGGGAACATACAATGTTTGCAACTCAAAGATAATAGACTTCTTTGACATCTAACTTTATCCATCACTATGACACCCACAGACACAGGTAAACTGTTAACTTCACAGTTTGGCTGTAGACATCTGTACTCATAGCGCTTTAAGGGGTTTGATTTTGTCTATGTACATAAGCAGTCACTCACATTTAAAAAATGTACGGGTGTGGTCAGTCATGCTCGTAGATAAAGTTGCGGGTGTGATTAGGGATGGAATCTCAAGACCTTAAAATAACTTACTGGATTAATATTACATAACTGTAAATTAAAATAATCAAATAGATAACTAAAATAGAAAACAAATTTCCAACTCAGAAATGATAATTTCCAATTTCAACTGATATTAGTAGAACATGATATAAAACAGTAATTAAAATTTTTAAATAAAAATTCTTGATCTGGCAAACTTTATCTGAAGAAAAGTTAAATGCCCTGACCTGTCAAGGAATAAACATGAACGGTCTATACCCGCAATGAAATGAAGATGCTGAAAGTTTAGTTTAACAAGTGTAGTTGTTCCAAACCGGCATTAGTGGAAACAAGGTAGCGATACATTGTAACAAACATTCCTGTCAGCAATCGGGACATATTATTGTGGGGGGCGAGGGGGGGGGGGGGGGCACATCGTGGAACTGCAGTAAGTAGGAGCCCGGCTTGCTAGAATGTGCCTTTATGTGCATGCACTCGACGCACACCTGAATCAAGCAACGAGGTGGATGATAGTCAAACTTTTTTGGGGGGGCATGCCGTCACACTGCCTTGTGATTGACGCAATGAGCACCCCTGGTGTCAGTGAATTTCCTTTGACATGGCTCCTTATGTTGATGACTTTCGACGTAAATGTACTTGAAGCAGCTCTGAACATGTGCTTTCGGCCTAACTTCCGTACATGCTCAGTACGGTTAACTTGCATTTCCTGTTTCTGGGTGAATACTAGTTGTTTTGAAGCAGGCATGTTTAGTTAACAACGTTTATTAAATAAACACGTAAGTTAATGTCAAGACTACACAAAATAAGCAACGTCTTTCAATATCTATATTTTCTACTCATAAATTTTACGCGGATGATTTTTCGTTGTGCAGATTTGCGAGCACGTAGGCGTGCGAGTGCATTCACGCTCGTCAAATGTGAGTGACTACATAAGTGTTATCAAACTTAGTGGACTGAGATTCAAGTGTCAGGTGTGTTACGTGACAGAAAAGTCTGTGAGAATGAAGTTTATCAGACAGTGGTGAGGCGAGGAATGATGTATGGATAAGAGACAAGAGGAATCAGAGCTGGGGTAAATTAAGATGTTGAGGCTCTCTCTAAGAGTGACTGGGTTGGATAAGAATAGAAATTACCTCATCAGAGGAAGACCAAGGTCAAATGTTTTGAAGACTAAGTTACAAAGAGTTGACATAGACAGTTTGGACACATCCAGAGGAAAGATAGATGATGAAGATGGAGCTGCCAGGGAAGAGAGCTAAGGGAAGACTTAATAGAAGGTCGATCGATTTTGTAAGGGAAGTCATGAGAGCAGAGTCTATTGGATAGGAGAATTCAGAGGACATATTTACATGCAAAAGAATGACACGTTTGTGGTAACCATCATGTGCTCAACCCCTGCCTTCAGTTAAAGCACTTGGGCATATATATACAGTATAAAAAATAAATAAAGCACCATGGCAAGACACCCGTTGTCACTAGTGCTAACTGCCAACTTCAAAATAAAACCCCCACAATAGGAAGTGGCGCTTGTTGGGCTTTTGGCTGTGCATACTTCAATTCATCCAGGTCAATTGACTCTCAGGGCATTCAATCAACCACAATTGGACAAACAGAACAGTCCAGTTGCAATCGACGCTGAGACTTGTCAGACTTTTATTTTGCAGTTGGTATCCACTTCAAGTGCTGCAACGCGCCGACCAGATTTCGGCTCCTTGATTGGATGCTGTCCTGATCACATTTTATATTACCATCAAATATTGTAGCCACCAACATCAATACAACACTATCCTGAAATCATGATCAATCCCGAATTTAATACAGTAAATGTGCTATGCTGCCATTGATAGCATGATAGACTACAGGACTAGGTCATCAGCATTGGTGGTTAGCAGTTAGCTACCAGAGTGCCCGGTCGCCCTGCGACACTTGGTCGACTATTTTACCAAGGCAGTTTAATATACGAAAATAGATTTGCACATTGATGCTGACAGCCTGAAACAATTGCAATTCATACCAATCCATTTTCAACAAACAAGGATTGCTCACAAGTAAGGGAATGCACTAGCTCGCGAGTGGCAACATTTGTGGTGAGTTCCCTCCCTCTCTTTCACTTGATGGAGGAATGGGGGTTACATACCATTCTCACAGCTTTTTGGATGCAGAATTCTGTATAAATGGGAGTTTACGATGCAGTATTAAATGTAATTTTTAGAATGATTTTTAGATTTATGTAACCTGCATTAGATAAAGATGATTTAGACATAAAACAAAATTTTGACCTCAAACCTCAAGGAAGGTTTTGGAAAGCTGTCATACTGACTTGTTTGCATGTGTGATTTCCCATTTGCATGTGTGATTTCCCATTTCAGATGGGAAGGATGTGCAGCTGGTAAGGGTGATTAAGGATAGAGATGGAAATGTGTTGACTGGTGCCAGGAGTGTGCCAAATAGATGGAAAGAATACTTTTGAGAAGTTAATGAATGAAGAAAATGAGAGAGAAGGAAGAGTAGAATAGACAAGTGTAATGGACCAGGAAGTGGCAATACAAAGGCAATTGGTCTTGATGAATTACCTGTGGAGGTATGGAAGCAATTTGGAGAGGTGGCTGTGGAGTTTTTGACCAAATTAATCAACAGAATTCTACCGGGTGAGAAGATGTCTGAAGAATGAAGAATGGAAAGTGTGCCAGTTCCCATTTTTAAGAACAAAGGCAATTTGCAGACGTGTGGGGAGTATAGAGGAATAAAGTTGATGAGCCACACAATGAAGTTATGGGAAAGTGTAGTGGAAGCTACACTCAGGACCGAAGTATGAATCTGCGAGCAACAGTATGGTTTCATGCAAAGAAAGAGTACCACAGATGTAATATTTGGCATGAAGATGCTAGATGAAAAGTACAGAGAAGGTCAGAGAAGGAGCTACATTGTGTCTTTGTGGATCTAGAGAAAGCCTACGACAGATGTTTGAGTGCAGAAGAACAGTGGTGAGGTGAGCTGTAGGTGTGACAGAAGAATTTAAGGTGGAAGTGGTACTGGAAAGGAGAGGAATGAAGATTAGTAGAAGAAAAACAGAATATATGTGCGTGATTGAGAGGCATGGAGGGGGAAGAGTGAGGCTCCAGGGAGAAGAGATATCAAGGGTGGACGACTTCAAATACTAGGGGTCAACAATCCAGAGCAATGGTGAGTGTAGTAAGGAAGTGAAGAAATGGGTCCGAGGAGGTTCTAACAGCAGGCGGAAGGTGTCTGGTGTGTTATGTGACAGAAGAGTTTCTGCTAGGATGAAGGTTAAAGTTTATCTAACTGGTGAGGCTGGCCATGATGTACGGATTAGAGACGGTGGCACTGAAGAGACAACAGGAAGCAGAACTGGAGGTGGCAGAAATGAAGATGTTGAGGTTCCTTCTAGAAGTGAGAAGGTTTGATAGAATTAGAAATTAGCTCAGAGAGCCAAAGTTGGATGTTTTGGAGACAAGGTTGCAGAGAGCAGACGTCGATGGTTTGAACATGTCCAGAGATGAGACATTGAGTATAGAGGTAGAAGGGTGCTGAGGATGGATCTGCCAGACAAAAGAGCAACAGGAAGATCAAAGAGAAGGTTGATGGATATTGTGAGGGAAGACATGAGGGCAGTTGGTGTTAGAGAGGAAGATGCAGGAGATAGGGTGAGACGGAAAAAGATGACACACCGTTAGGGGTCAACACACCCTAACGGGACAAGCAGAAAAGAAGAGAAGATGCTCAATAAATCTTTTTTAATGATTTGCAATTATTCTGTGGTATCAACAGTTCCCTCCAAAAATAATGGAAAGGCAGAGTCAATTCCTTTGGTTTTTTTTTGTATGCTGAAAAGATTTGGGTTTCAGATCAAAAGATGAATCTGTGACAAAGGTTCAGAATTCGAGCTTTTATTTCATGGTATTTACATCTAGGTGTGTTAAAAAAAAAAACTGGATAGAGCACCTTTTGTTTGAAGCCATCCACTTTTCATGTGAGCAAAAATATTGGAAGACTCAAAGTAACTAACAAATAATATTTGGTCATACAGGGTTCATACTCAGTTGGACCCCAAAAATTTAAGGGCTTTTTAGGGCCATTCTTAGGGGGCTGACACGAAAAATTTAGGGCTGACACGGAAAAAATTTAGGGCCGACACGGAAAAAATTCAGGGCCATCGTGGGAAATCAAGAGTAAGGAAAAAATGGTGCCATCGGCTGTTCTTGGTTCATCAAAGGTTCCGCTACCTCAGTACCTGTGACAGTGATCACCTGTCGCCCCTTGTGGTAGTTCTCATTGATATGATCATTGTCAACGTCTTCACATAACAGTATACAGAAAAACTCATTCTAACTACAATTGCAACTATATACACAAATGTCTTCTACTGATGTCTGTCTCAGCTCCCCTACTCTAGCTCCTTGAGCCTACCCAGTGCCTCCTCTATTTGCTGCTGCAGAGGTACCAAAGAGGCTCTCTTGTCCTTTGCTCTGCCTCTGAGCGCATTGGGCTCGGTGATAAACCTCAGCTTCCTCTTTTCTTCTGCCTGCTCACACAGCCCGTCAGCCTTCTCAATAAGCGTAGATATGTCAGCCTCTATTCTGGCTTTTTTGGCTTTGAGGCAGTTGAGATGAAAAGTGGGCAGCGATGCCAAATGTAGCCAGGTACGAAGTCTTCCTTTCCCCACAGTGGTAGTTTTTAGCAATGTCACTGTCTGGGAACATGACTGTAAACACTTTTGAATTATTTTCACAAGATTTTAAACTGTAATGGCTGCAGATCACTTTTAAAGTCCACACGATCTCTGCCTTTAACGAGTCCGCCTTTGTGTATTGAACTACGTTCATAGAGCCTGACTTCTGGCTGGTTGAAGTCGATGGCTGGACAACTGTAGGTGCGCATGCACTGCTAGTACCACTGCCTGAAGTTGATGCTTCACTATCTTTACATTTTAGAAACAGATTCATACCAACGGAAGATGAAAGTCTTCACCAAATCAGCGTGTCTCCTTTTTTCCCGGTGCAACTCCAGCGCTTTGACGCCCATCTTTCCTAGCTGGTAGCTCTGCTTGCACAGATGGCAGTAAAACATGTGCCAATCTTTTGCATCTCGAGGAACCCAGCTTCCAAACTCCTTACTTTCAACCCAAGCATCTTGAAAAAATGCACTTCCGCATGATACAAGTTGGATCAATGAAAGACGTAAGGAAGACGAAGTTGTAGCGCCGGAGAAAAGGAGTCGGAGGCGCAGTGTCGAACACAGGAACAAAACTTGTTTTATTGTTCGACATCAAAACACTACTCGCATAACGGCGGGAACTCTGTTAACCTTTTTACTCCGGAAGCGCAACAACAAAAACAGTCCGTGCGGAGCCCCGCACCCCAACTCGAGGTCCCGCGGGTGAATTATGTAAACACCATAAAGTGAAATGGCGACTCACGGAAACGAACAATGGGATATCAACGACAAGATGCCGACTCGTTGTCAACACGGTGACTTCCGTTGACAATTTCCGGCTGTTTTAGACGCCAGACGGATCGCTATTTTTTTTTTAAATAATTTTTTTTTTTTTCGGGATAATTTTGGCGGTAGAGGTCCTCCCTTTGATTTTTTATAATTTAAGGCCTTTTTAGGGGCTTGACCGGTTTTCGCGGATTTTATGGACTTTTAGGAGCCCCGAAATGCACTTTCGAAAATTTAGGGGTTTTTAGGGACTTTTAGGGACACGTGCGAACCCTGTCATATAAGACTTGCAATAAATCCATCAAGCCTATGACCCATTGACTTCATCTGGCTTTTGCATTCTCCATTTGAATACTTTTCCAGCCCTTTACTGCAGCCGCTTTCAGTTTGTTTCTTCCTGAGGATTTCTCCCTTTAGTGTCCTCTTCAGGAGGTAAAATGGATGCTCTATTGGGCTCATGTCCAGTAACGGACTTGGCAGGTCTAATAACTTCTACTTCCCTCCTTTGCTCTGTGGGCAGCATGTTTTGGGTCATTGTCTAGTTGCATGATGAAGCTTCTCCCGATTAATTTGGATGGATTTTTCTTCAGAATTCACAATGAATTCTGCTGCTACCATTATGAGTTAAATCAATAAAAACAAGGAGACCGTTCCAGAGGCAGCCATGCAAGCCCAAGCCATGACATTACCTCTATCATGTCTCATATATGATGTCATGTGTTTTGGATAATTTACAGATCCATTCTTTCCATCACTTTGGTTGAGGTTAATTTTGGTCTCATCACGCCATAAAACTTTTGTGGCTCATCTATTAATTTGCAAAATCCAGTCTGGCCTTCCAATTTTCCCCAGACCTGAGCATGTTCAGCTCTACGTTGTGCTGGCCTCATCAAAGAAATGCCTGGTCTACTTTCCCTCGACATACAGAATGATCATTAATGATTGCATTAACGAGGCGAACAACTGTGATGCAATCTCCAAACTTCAGCAGATTTAAAGATGGATGCATTTAGGCACAGAAGTTCACAGAGAAAGAAATGATGGTGTGTATGAATGAGGTAGCTTGCTCAAGCTTCACCTGCTTGTGGCTAGAGAAATGCTAGACTGGAGGAGCTTTGAGGAGAGGAGTATGGAATGACTGTTTTGAATGCAAAGCTGAAGTCCACGAACTGCATTCTTACACAGATCCTTGCAAGTTTACGGTGTTCCAGGATTATGTTCAGCGCAATGTTGACCACATAATCCACCAATCTATAAACCATATCAAGCAGTCAGTCACAGCACACCAGTGAGTGCTCATGGCATGAGCATGCTTGTTTGCACCTGCTTCTCAATCTTGTTTTTTTTATTTTTCCAGTATTTTCTTTGCCATGGGCACAAAGAATGATAGAGGTGCTACCAGCAGTGAAGGAAAACGAAAGTTAAATGAACCACAATGGCTATATGTATGCTAAATACGCGTTTGTTACGGCTCTTGCTACCAAGCATCATATGACTATTTCGACTATCCTAAAAACAAAAAGGTGTTAAAAAGCAAATACTGTTGCCAAAGGAGTAAGCAGTATAACAAACCAAAGGCCACAGATAATAGAAGAAATGGAAAAGCAACCAGAGAATTACACAGTCAAATCAGAAGGGGGGGAGGGGTGACTTAGACACTTCCTCCTTTCCTCTCGAGTGCCTCCGATGCCCTCGGACTGCCACCAAAAATGTACAGTAAATGATACACTTTTAAGTTGCTTGAAGTTTATGCATTTTTATTATTAAATGCAGGGTGTACATGTTTTTTGAATCGGAATTCAAATAGATATGTACTATTTGGAGGTTGGGAACGGATTAACTCATTTACTATATTTCCTATGGGAAAATGTGTTTCCGACGAACAACTCAGATTTTGAAAAATTCACTAGAACGAATGATGTTGAGGACACCGTACATAAATTCCTGGTCGACTGTGAACTCCACCTGTCCTTCGAAAAAAGTAGGTAGTAGGTAAACTAGTAAGTACTCCGTTCACCACTTTCACGGGTGAATTTCGGATGAACCTACCAATCAAATTTAATAACCTGCCGATCTGCAGAACTGTCAACCACACAAAAATCCTGGGGGTTGTACTGGACAAGATGCTCACCTTCAGTCCTCACGCTGAGTATACGGTCAAACGTGTCAACCAACGAAGCAACATATTCAAAGTCTTCTCCGGCTCAAATTAGTCCGAGTGCCAAGACACTCACTGTGACGTACAAAGCCATCGGAAGGTCCGTCATCGACTACGGCGCTCCAGCGTGGTCACCCTCGCTCAAACCATCGCACTGGAAGAAGGTCCAGACTCTGCAGAACGCCGCACTCCGAGTAACCACGGGCTGCCTGGCCATGGCTAACGTGGACCACCTGCATCGTGAGACTAAAATCCGGTGCAGCAACTCACCCGGCAATATCTGCTACCCTGCCAGCTACCTGCGCACCCATGCCATCAGCTGTCAAACGAACCACCTCACCCGCGCTTACTTCGCCATGACGTCCGTAAATACCTTCAAGACATCGACAAAGACATCCCCACTGACACGGTGTTGGACGAGCAAGCCTACCGAGACGGGCTACGTAGCTTCCATTGAACGGCGGTTGAAGACGCAGTGGCCGGCTACAAACCGGTAGTTATCCTTGGCGGCTACCCTACCCCTGAGGTAGACAAAACCGAAATTAATCTTCCGCGGGCCACAAGATCCAATCTATCGTAACTTCTCTCCAGACAAAGGTGCATGCAGCGGACGAAGCCGCATGTTCAATGACTATATGGCTTGTGTCGACAATCCTATCCTCAACCTCTGCCCAATATTCGGACAGGGCCCTCACGACACGCAGCACATCTTCAACTGCGCAGTGGCCCCCAGTACGCTGACTGTAATGGATCTGTGGAAACGCCCGATGGATGGATGGATGGATGGATGGATGGATGGATGGATGGATGGATGGATGGATGGATGGATGGATGGATGAAGCCTGTGATATATTCAAGGCCTCCAGATATAGAAAGCAGGCCCCACAGTATTATGTTGAATATTTGGATGGTTCTTCAGACGGGAATCACACGACGAGTGAGGTCAGCCGCCGGAATTCGGCTCGTGGCTTCCGCCACTGCCAGAGCTCGCTCGTCAGGCTCTGCGTCATTCCCGTCTGAAGAACCATCCGAATATTCAAAATTAGGGGTTGCCACAGCGTGTCATCTTTTTTCTATCTAAGCCTATCTCGTGCATCTTCCTCTCTAACCCCCAATGTCCTCATGTCTTCCCTCACAACATCCATCAACCTTTTCTTTGGTTTTCCTCTCACTCTTTTGCCTGGCAGCTCCATCCTCAGCACCCTTCGACCAATATACTCACTGTTTCGCCTGTGGAAATGTCCAAACGATCTAAGTCTGCTCTCTCTACCCTAGTCTCCAAAACATCCAACTTTGGCTGTCCCTCTCGTGAGTTCATTTCTAATTCTATCCAACCTGCTCACTCAATGGAGGACTTCAACATCTTCATTTCTGTTACCTCAAGTTCAGCTTCCTGTTGTTTCTTCAGTGCCACCGTCTCTAATCCGTACATCATGGCCGGCCTCACCACTGTTTTGTAAACTTTGCCCTTCGTCCTAGCAGAGACTCTTCTGTCACATAACACACCAGACACCTTCCGCCAACTGTTCCACCCCGCTTGGACCCATTTCTTCACTTCCTTACCACACTCACCATTGCTCTGTATTGTTGACACCAAGTATTTGAAGTTGTCCACCCTCGTTATCTCTTCTCCCTGGAGCTTCACTCTTACCCATCCGCCCCTCTCATTCATGCACATATACTCTGTTTTACTTTGGCTAATCTTCATTCATCTCTTTTCCAGTGCGTGCCTCCATCTTTCTAATTGTTCCTCCGGCTGCTCCCTGCTTTCACTGCAGATCACTATCATCTGCGAACATCATAGTCCAAGAGGATTCCAGTTAAACCTCATCTGTCAGCTTATCCATTACCACCGCAAACGGGAAGGGGCTCAGAGCGGATCCCTGATGCAGTCCCACCTCCACCTTAAATTCTCCTGTGGCACATCTCACCGCTGTTCTGCTGTCCTCATACATGTCCTGTCCTATTCTAACATATTTCTCTGCCACACCAGACTTGCGCATGCAGTACCACTGTTCCTCGCTTGGTACTCATAGTCATGGGCTTTCTCTCAGTCTACAAAGACACAATGTAGCTCCTTCTGACCTTCCCTGTACTTTTCCACAAGCATCCTCAAGGCAAATCTGTGGTACTCTTTCTAGGCATGAAACCATACAATTGCTCGCATGTACTTACTTCTGACCTGAGTTTGTTCTCCACTACTCTTTCCCATTACTTCATTGTGTGGCTCATCATCTTTATTCCTGTATAGTTTCCACAGTTCTGAACATCGCCTTTGTTCTTAAAAATAGGAACTCGTACACTTTTCCACCATTCTTCTGGAATCTTCTCTCCCGCTAGTATTCTATTGAATAAGTTGGTCAAAAACTCCACAGCCACCTCTCAGAAATTGCTTCCATACCTCCACTGGTATGTCATCAGGACCAACTGTCTTTTCAGTTTGCATCCAGTTCAGTGCATTTCTAATTTCCCCCTTACTAATCATTGCCACTTACAGGTCATTCACGCTTACCTCTTCTATTTTTCCTTCTCTCTCATTTTCTTCATTCATTAACTTCTCAAAGTACTCTTTCCATCTACTTAGCACACTACTGTCATCAGTCAACATATTTCCATCGCTAATCTTAATCACCTTTACTTGCTGCACATCCTTCCATCCCTATCCCTCTGTCTGGCAGACCTACAGAGATCCTTTTCTCCTTCTTTCGTATCCAACCTTGTGTAGGTGAGCAAGACTATAATACTTAAAATATGAATAAAGATGGTTTTAATCAGACAAGTCTAAGCTGTAAGAGAACAGAGCAATTGCCATCTTTCAAGGTATTGTATCAGAATCAGCAAGAATAAAAAGTTTGTCAATGTTTCCTGCAATTAAATGGTGATATTTAACACACAAAAAGTAACCAGCCGAGCATATTTTCAAACCCCGTATTGGCATTGTACCTTACAAATAATTGCAAATAGATACAGTATCAGTCTTACGTGTAAGGCTTGGAGTTTGTTCTCTGTTGTATCCTCCTTCTCCATAAGATCTGTAGCCTCCTTGGTTTTTGACAGCAACCATGACTGAAACCTCTGAACGCTACTTTGGAATGTCTGGTGTTCCTCAGCTATCTCTTGAAGCAGTGACAAACGCTCCTATAACAGTGGCAGAGACACAGCGAAATTTACACCACGTTCATCTGTGCTACTGACTCAATTGCTTAAAATACATTTTTATCCTTACGCTACAGCAGCGGTACTCAAATACAAATCCCGAAGAGCTCAAAATATTTTTTTTCAATGCATTAAAAGTCAATCTATCAAGGTCAGACCAATTTGGATTGGATTATTTTTGTTTGTGTGTTCTCCACACTTGGCCATTAAAGCTGATTCTGATTCTGACAAAGAGTTCACACTATATTAATACAATTCTCATCTCTGTGCAATGGCTCATTTTAAAGTTATGCTTCCTGTCTATTAATCACTAAACTGTTAGGTCCTGAATAAATTAAGGACTTTTAAACTTTTTTTAAACAATTGTGTTTTTTTTTTAAAGAGGGTCAGAAAGGTTTGTATTTTTTTTTCATTTGAAAACTGCATTTTGTATTTCCTTTGGTTGTCTCTGAGTGATATTAAAATTGGTTTGATGATTTGAAAACTGTGTGATAGATGTGGAAAAAACGGGTTGGTTGGAGAAATCAGAAAGGGGGTGAATACTTTTTTATGGCACTGTATGTGCCATACGGTGGCCAAGGTGTAAAGTGTTAGCCTGACTGTTCTGAGGACCAGGGTTCAATCCCAGCCCTGCCTGTGTGGAGTTTGCATGTTCTCCCTCTGCCTGCATGGGTTTTCTTTGGGCACTACGGTTTCCTCCCACATCCCAAAAATGTGCAATAATTGGACACTCTAAATTACCGCAAGGGCGTGATTGTGAGTGCGACTGTTGTCTGTCTCCATGTGCCCTGTGATGGGTTGGCAACAAGTTCAGGGTATTTCATGCCTCCTGCCTGTTGACAGTTGGATAGGCTCAAGCACTCCCGCAACCTTTGTGAGGATAAGCGGCTAAGGAAATGGATGGATGGATGGATGCTTGGATGCATGGATGGGCATTATATTTCTCATCACATCAGAAAAAACAGACGCTTCTTGAGTTTATCAGTTGCCCAACACTGCATCAGTCTGAAATGTCCGTGTGATACATTACTACTGGCAACGCAAACATGATTCCGGTGGAAGATTTTTTCGTTTATGTTGGTGCATACATAACTAAAGTATTCCGAAAGGTGTAAGAAAAATTCCAAGTACAAAATAAATACTGTCAGTAAACTGTGTCACAAGCATTACCCCACCTCAACCTTGTCCCTGATGTCACTGTAGGCCTCCTGCAGTCTTTCCTGTTCCTTAGGCTCCACACTAGGATCTTGGGTTCGGTTATGCAGCACAGCAGCTTCGTCCAGCAGCTTTTCCAGTAATGCTGCCTGGCCATGGACATCACTCACCACCACTCTCTGTTTGTCCACTTGCCACAGCTTTTCCTTCAGTCCTAGTTGCAACTCCACACCAACATCCAGGTCACACTGCTGCTTCGTTAACCACAATACAAACTCCTGGTGGGCTATCAAAAACTCACTCCAGTGGAGCCACACCCACTCAATCCGACTGAAAAAAAAATTCAAGAAAATGAACAAGATTAAAGTCAATGACATGCGTATTCTCAGTCTTTGAATGAAAGTGAACGAACGAAAATGGTAACAAGTGGAAAATGCACATTTTCTTCACAGTCAGAGGATCTGAGTTCATATCTCCATAGAAACGTCTGTAAGAGGTCTTCAGTGTATATTATGGATAACTAAAAATGTAAGTAATTTGGGAAAAGATACAAAGGAAGGTTAACACCTGCATTCACTTTCGGGTTAGGCTGATTTACAAATTAATTGTTGAAATCAAATTAATCTGTTGGGTAAAAAGGGCACCATGTCACTTTTTATATGTACAAGATCTAGGGAAAGTAATGAGAAACAGTCACATAATCTGAGGGTTGCTACATTTTATAAAATACATGTCTTAGACATCAGAGATTCATTGTTAAACTCAGAACATATAAAACAACAAAGAGTGGAATTTGATAGTATGTATATATGAGGAACACAATGAAATATTTAAAATGACAGGCCTGTATTTCTTGGATTTCCTAACTCTTTTACAAGTCTTGTGTATGAAGCCACTCAGGAGGACCAATACCGGGCGAAGTAACTGCTTCAGGGGTGCCCAGACGGCAGTGGCTGTTGGGGGGGGAAGCTCGTTTCTCCTCCCTGCCAGCGGTGCGACAGCATGGGCCGGCCAGCCTCCCGGCCCGACCCACCTCCACATCGGTGTTAACTGCGGCTAGGGTGATATGACGCGGTTCTTTTGTTATGTTCTGAGAGAAGGAATACGTCGTCGGACACGGACAGAGCTTTTTATTCATCCTGCCGTTTTCGGACAAATACACAGACACCACCAATATGACATCTTTTGTTACATTCTGAGAGAAGGATGAGGTCGTCGGACGTGGATGGAGCTTTTTATCGTTGGTGCTTTCGGACAAGTTGTTCGCGTTCAAGTGGTGACTATACGCCGTTTGGCTAAATAGCTCATGTTCAACATTACTAAACCGTCTTTGTACTTCTATTTTGTAATTGTTTTGTGTTGTATTATATTGTGTGTGGTTAAATTGTCTTAAATGCAATACAAGTGCTTTGATATATTTTGCTGGCTTGACCATGGGAGTTTATTTTAAATAATCACGTAACCTATGCTATAAACTGAGACAAATTAGTCCCCCCCAACTATTTTTTTTTCTTTTTTAACAGCGCTATACACACCTACCTGTTATTTAGAACAAAGTTCATGTCCTTTGCATCACCTCCATTTTTCACGACGAACCAGGTCTTTGGAAACGTGTGAAGAGTGAACCCATTCTCCTGAGTGTTCGAGCAAAATCCAGCAATGCAACGAGCTGCCATTTTGGCGAACACGATGAAGAAAACGAGTAATTTTTCCACAGGTACAATATATATAATCCAATATACAGTGAAGAAAATAAGTACTTCAACACTCTGCCATATTGCAAGTTCTCCTACTTGGAAATCATGGAGGGGTCTAAATTTTTCATCGTGGGTCCATGTCCACTATGACAGCGATAATCTAAAAAGAAAAATCCAGAAATCCCAATGGATGATTTTTTTTTAACAATTTATTTGTGTGATACACTTGTAAATAAGTATTTGAACAACTGAGAAAAACCAATGTTAATATTTGGTACAGTAGCCTTTGTTCGCAAATACAGAGGTTAAACGTTTCCTGTAGTTGTTCATCAGGTTTGCACACATTGCATGAGGGTTTTTGGCTGTCTCCTCCACACAGATTTCTCTAGATCAGAAAGGTTTCTGGGCTGTCGCCGAGAAACACGGAGTGTCAGCTCCCTCCAAAGATTTTCTATTGGGTTTAGGTCTGGAGACTGGCTAGGCCACGCCAGAACCTTGACATGCTTCTTACGAAGCCACTCCTTAGTTTTCTGGCTCTGTGCTTCATTTCATTGTCATGTTAAAAGACCCAGCCACAACCAGTCAATGTTCTGACTGAGGGAAAGAGGTTGTTCCCCCTAACCTCACAATACATGGTCACGGTCATCTTGTCCCATGTGTAGAAAAACACCCCCAAAGCATGATGCTACCATCCCCAAGATTCACAGTAGGGATTATGTTCTTGGGATGGAACTCATCATTCATCTTCCTCTAAACACAGTGAGTGGAATTATGACCAAAAAGTTCCATTTTGGTCTCATCTGACCACAAAACCTTCTTCCATGACTCCTCTGTATCATCCAAATGATCATTGGAAAACTTAAGACAAGCCTTGGCATGAGCTGTTTTAAGCAGGGGAACCTTCTGTGCCATGCATGATTTCAAACCATGACGTCTGAGTGTATTACCAACAGACACATTGGAAACGGTGGTACCAGCTCTTTTCAGGTCATTTACCAAATCCTGTTGTGTAGTCCTGAGACAATTCCTCACCTTTCTAAGGATCATTGAGATCCCACGAGAAGATATCTTGCATGGGGTTCCACTCCGATTGAGATTGGCCGTCATGTTTAGCTTCTTCCATTTTCTAATGATTGCTCCAAAAGTGGACCTTTTTTCCATCAAGCTACTTTGAAAATTCTCAGTAGCCCCTTTCAACCGCGTGGAGTTGTGCAATTTTGCCTCTGGTGTCTTTGGACAGCTCTTCGGTCTTGGCCCTTTTGTATAAGGTGGACAGGTGTCTTTATGCAGCTAACGACCTCACACAGGTGCATCTGATTCAGGATAATACATGGAGTAGAGATGGACTTTATAGGTGGACTATCAGGTCTTTGAGGGTCAGAATTCTAATTGATAGACAGGTTTTAAAATACTTATTTGCAACTGTATCACATAAATAAATCGTTAAAAAAAAAAAAAAATCATACCTTGTGACAGACCAGTCAATGTTCTGACTGAGGGAAAGAGGTTGTTCCCCCTAACCTCACAATACATGGTCGCGGTCATACAGTGCTGTCATCTTGCTGACCTTGTGAAGGTCAGAAGGAGCTACATTGTGTCTTTGTAGACCTAGAGAAAGCCTATGACAGAGTACCGAGAGAGGAACTGTGGTATCTGTGCGCAAGTCCGGTCTGCCGGAAAAATGTTAGAATAGTACAGGACATGTACGAGGGCATCAGAACAGCAGTGAGGTGTGCCGAAGGTGTGTCAGAAGAATTTAAGGTGGAGGTGAGACTGCATCAGGGATCCGCGCAGAGCCCCTTCTTGTTTGCGGTAGTAATGGATAGGCTGACAGATGAGGTTAGACTGGAATCCCCTTGGACTATGATGTTCGCAGATGATATTGTGATCTGCAGTGAAAGCAGGGAGCAGGTGGAGGAACAATTAGAAAAATGGAGGCACACACTGGAAAGGAGAGGAATGAAGATTTGCCGAAGTAAAACCGAGTATATGTGTGTGAATTTTAGGGGCGGAGGAGGAGGAGTGAAGCTTCAGGGAGAAGAGATAGCGATGGTGGACAACTTCAAATACTTGGGGTCAACAATAGAGAGCAATGGATAGTGTTGTAAAGAAGTGAAGAAACGGGTCCAACCTGGGTGGAACAGTTGGCGGAAGGTGTCTGGTGTTCTATGGGAGAGAAGAATTTCCGCTAGGATGAAGGGCAAAGTTTATAAAACAGTGGTGAGACTGGCCATGATGTATGGATTAGAGATGGTGGGACTGAAGAAATAAATGTAAGCAGAACTGGAGGTAGCAGAAATGAAGATGCTGAGGTTCTCGCTTGGAGTGAACAGGTTGGATAGGATTAGAAACAAGCTCATTAGAGGCACAGCCTAATTTGGATGTTTTGGAGACAAAGTTAGAGAGTGCAGACTTAGACGGGTTGGACATCTTCAGAGACAAGAGAGTGGGTATATGGGTAGAAGGCTGCTGAGGGTGGAGCTGCCAGGCAAAAGAGCGAGAGGAAGACCAAAGAAAAGGTTGATGGATGTTGTGAGGGAGGACATGAGGACAGTGTGTGTTAGAGAAGATGTACGAAATAGGCTTAGAAGGAAAAAGATGACACGCTGTGGCGACCCCCTAACAGGACAAGCCGAAAAGAAAAGAAGAAGATTATCTCTCTCACTGTGGACATGCACCTACGATGAAAAGTTCAGACCCTTCCATGATTTCTAAGTGGGAGAACTTGCAATATAGCAGGGTGTTCAAATACTTAATTTGTTTACTGTAAACACTCGACCATGCTACTGAAAAAAACGTCACTTCCTGGTTCTTCCTCAACACAAAATCCTAGAGACTTTCCCCAGCAGAAGATGGAAAAAAAATGATATACGGCAACATTCTGACTTGCTGTGAAAAAAACAGATGGGTCCATTCTGGATGATTATTTTTGGTTAAAAACATACAGAGTTGTACTTTAAATTCCCCCACATACTGACAGTGTGGCCAAGTCATGTCACGAAGTTGTTCACACTCGTTTCGTATCGAAACTAAAATTATCACACTACAGCAATCAGAATAGCATAACAGATGAATAAATAAAACAATGACTGAAGAAATAATCAGCACAAAACATGCACCTTCAACGCTATTCACATCCTGAGTGCCGCAAAGCATGCTGGGAGCACGTGGAAAGCGGTCCCACCATGCTTTGCAGCACTAAGGATGTTAATACCATAAGATCATGTTTTAACCACCACAAATAATGAGGGAACACTGTAGTGATTGCTTGGAGGGTTCGACGATTGTTGGCCGGGCCCTGTTGGCCCGAGACGGTTCTGGTGCACTGAGCCCATCGTCGTGACAGCAACATCAATGCCACCTGTGAGCGTGTCAACAAGTACCTTGACATCGTACATTAATTCCTGGTTGAACGTGAACTTCATCTGTCCGTCGAAAAAAGTACGGCCACTCTGTTCACCACTTTCACGGGCGAACCTACCAATCAAAATCAATAACCTGTCAATCCCAACTGTCAACTGCCCGAAAATCCTGGACATTGTACTGGACACCATGCTCTTCTTTGGTCCTCACACTGAGTATACGGCCAAATGTTTCAACCAGCGAACCAACACACTCAAAGCCATCTCTGGCTCAAACTGGGACCCGAGTGCCGAGACGCTCACCGTGACGTACAAAGCCATCGGAAGGTCAGTCATCAACTACGGCACTCCCAGTGTGGTCTCCCTCGCTCAAGCCATCACACTGGAAGAAGCTCCAGACTCGGCAGAACGACGCCCTCGGAGTCACCACCGGCTGCTTGGCCATGGCTCATGAGGACCACTTGCATCGTGAGACCATAATCCTACTGGTGAAGCAACACAACGAACTACTCGTACGGCAGTATCTGCTACGCTGCCATCTCCCGCGCACAGGTGCCATCACATGTCAAACAAACCAACTCAACCGTGCTTACTTCGCTATGGCGACCATAAATACCGTCAAAACATCGACGAAGACACCCAACCGACATGATGTTCGATGAACAAACCCACTGAGACAGGCTACGCAGGCTCCATGGAACGGCGGTTGAAGACCCGGTGGCCGGCTACAAATCGGTAGTCATCCTTAATGGCTACCCTAACCCTGAGGCGGACAAAACCGAAATCGATCTTCCGCAGGCCACAAGATCCAAATTATCATAACTTCGCTCCGGACAAAGCTGCATGCTCAATGACTATATGGCTTGTGTCGACAATACCATCAATAATATTATTAATTAACAGACGGCCGAGGTTATGATGGAAAACATAATCAGGTTGGATGGCCTCCCCACCGGTTTGGTTTCCGACAGGGGACCGCAGTTTATATCTCGGTTCTGGAGGGAGTTTTGTTCCCAAATAGGGGCTACCGTCAGCCTTTCCTCAGGCCATCACCCAGAAACCAATGGCCAGACGGAGTGCATTAATCAAGAGGCAGGACTCTGGGGTCTCGCTTTGTATGACCCACGCTCATGGAGTCAACAGCTGATCAGGGTGCAGTACTCCCACAACTCACTTCCATCGGCATCCATTGGATTGTCTCCTTTTCACATTCTACACGGTTATCCACCCTCTCTTTTCCCCCCCATAGACTCAAACTCGTCTGTGCCATCCACGTTGGCCACTGTAAGGCGCTGCAAGAGAACCTGGGAGCAAGTCTGACAGATGTGTCTACGCAAGGGACACTCCTCTAAGACTGCGGCGGCTGTAGGAGGGCGCCGGCACCACTTTACAGGGTGAGACAGCCGGGTCTTGGTGGAGTTGCAGTGGTCTGATATTCCATTTCAATAATTCAATATTCCATGTACCTACGTTTATGATCACCTTCTAAATGTTTAATGATAGACAAAACTCTGGGATTCGTACTATAAGATATATTTTTTGTTTCGTCTCACCGGATTTAGCATTGAACAATGCTTTGACTGGCAATATGGCTAGTCACGTGATTTCAGTGACGTAGGTGCACAAGCTCTATATGACTCCCTGCCAGATTCTGACTCAGAGACTGTTTTTGGTTTTTCCCTCCTGGTGTTCAGTCCCAGTTAATTTTTTTTCCCTCCCCCCGTTTCCAGCCCCCGAGTGCCCAAGTCCCGTATGCCCACGTCCTTTTTCTCCTATTGTAACTGGACACCCATTTGGCTATGTATCTTCCGTGTGATGGCCAGAGGAGGCTCCCATAACAGAGGGTTCGCTTTATGCCTTCCGCTACACTCCACAGCAGACTACCGCCCATGTGTTGCTGGCAACTGAGCCACAGCGGACTTTTGGCTCATCTCACTGGCGACCAAGCCACAGGGGACTCTCGCTTCCGCCACAGCGAACTCTCGTCCATGGCTTGCTGGCCCCAGAACCACAGGAGACTTTCGCTCACTCCTCACTGGTGACCGAGCCACAGCAGCCTCGCGCTTCCGCGTCACTGATGAACAAGCCACATCGGACTCTCGCTTCCGCTTCAGTGAAGACAAAGCCGCAGCAGACTTCCGGCCACGCCTTGCTGGCGACCAATCCACATATGTCTCTCGTCTACGCCTCAATGGCGACCAAACCACAGCTGACTTCCCCCCACACCTCGCCGCCGACCAAGCCACAGTGGACTGTCACTTCTACTCAGTGACATACGAGCCATGAACATCTTCATTTCTGCCACCTCCAGTTCTACTTCCTGTCATGGCTGGCCTCACCACTGTTTTATAAACTTTGCCCTTCATCCTAGCAGAGACTCTTCTGTCACATAACACACCAGACACGTTCTGCCAGCTGTTCCAACCTGCTTGGACCCCTTTCTTTACTTCCTTACCACACTCACTATTGCTCTGGATTGTTGATCCTAAGTATTTGAAGTCGTCCACCCTGGCTATCGCTTCTCGCTGGAGCCTCACTCTTACCCCTGCCCTGTCTCATTCATGCACATATATTCTGTTTTACTTCAGCTAATCTTCATTCCTCTCATTTCCAGTGCATGCCTCAATCTTTCTAATTGTTCCTCCACCTGCTCCCTGCTTTCACTGCATTTCATGATATCATCTCCGAACATCATGGTCCAAGGGGATTACAGTTTAACATAATCTGTCACCCTAGCCATTACCACAGCAAACAGGAAGGGGCTCAGAGGTGATCCCTGATGCAGTCCCACCTGCACCTTAAATTCTTCTGTCAGACCTATGGCACACCACACCACTGTTCTGCTGCCATCATACATGTCCTGTACTGTTCTAACATATTTCTTCGCCACACCAGACTTACGCATGCAGGACCACTGACCTTGGCGATCTGATTCCTGGCAACAGAAACTAGTTCTAGGGACATGGAATGTCACCTCTTTGGCAGGTAAGAAGCCCAAGTTGGTGTGTGAGATCGAAACGTTCCGACTAGATATAGACTCTTCTCTATGCACCGCTCTGCTAACACTCCTATTGAGAGGGTTGGATTCAGTTCCACTCTGGAGTTGCCCACGATGAGAGGCACCAAGCAGCTGCCGAGCAGGGAAGTCTATGCATCCCTGCTGAAGCTACTTCTCCCGTGACCCGCCCCGGAGAAGCGGTAGAAAATGGATGGATCCCAAAAACACTTAATGTTAATTGGACACTCTAAATTGCCCCTATGTGGGATTGTGAGTGTGGCTGTTTGTCTTGATGTGCCCATGCGATTGGCTGCCCACCAGTTCAGGCTGTATAAGCGGCTAAAAAAAAAAATGGATGGATCTCTCAGGTGCTCAAAGGAACTGCCATGAACAGCTCAGAGACAGATTTGTGGCAAGGTACAGATCTGGCCGAAGTTACAAAAAAATTAATTCTGTTGCACTTATGGTTCCTAACAGCACAGTGTCCTCACTATCACTGCAACTCTCCACTAGTCACTTTATAGTAGAGTGGCCGACAAAACCCTCTCATCAATGCCAGAGTCCTGACATAAACCCACTTGAGTATCTCTGGAGAGACCGAAAATGGCTGTCCACAAAAGTTCTCCATCCAACAGGCATGAACATTTCACGGAAACGATCGTTCCATTACCGTGTCGTTACCCAGCCTGAGAAAACAGAACCGAAAGTCTGATTCCCAGATCTCTTGGCTTACTTTTAATAAAATTTGCCCATGTGTGGAATGTAAAACAAGTTCTCAACGAAATACAACAATCTGTATAAAACGGACCTACATGAACCCCTTTATTTTTAATGGTTAAAACACCCAGCTTTGTCAGTGTGGTTTACAAACAGCACCGGTTTCCGCCTCTGCGCTACGCATGTGCAAGGTCAAGTAATTCCTGTCCGGGTCACTCAAACCCTAGTCAAACATGTTGGTTGCTAAGCGTAAAAGACAAAATGCTCATGCCTGCTAAGGCTTTATTTTGAAGTACATGTAAAAAACCGAAAAATCGTTTCCCATCGTTTCCCAGGACAAAAATCCACAGAACCGAAAGATCGGTTACCACATTTGCCGAAATCCTCATGCCTGATCCAACCTGACATAACAGGAGAGCATCTGCAAGGAGAAATTGCAGAAGATCCATAAATCCCGGTGTGAAAAACCTATAATAATAATAATTCCCTAAAAAAACTCATCCATCCATCCATTATCTCAGTCGCGTATCCCCACAAGGGTCGCGACAGTGCCTATTCCAGCTGTCAAGGGGCCGGAGGGAGGGTACACCCTGAACTGGTTGCCAGCCAATCGCAGGGCACATGGTGACAGACAACAGTCGCACTCATGTTCACACCTCGGTAAAATTTAGTGTCCTATTAATGTTGCATGTTTTTGGGATGTGGGAGGAAACTGGAGTGCCCGGTGAAAATTCATACAGGCACAGGGAGAACAAGCAAACTCCACAGCCAACCCTGGATCTTAGAACTGTGAGGCCAACGCTTTGCAGCTGCATCACCAAGACACCCCAAAAGACCTAACCCTATTAACCCTATTAGCTCAAGAGTGATTCTACTAAATGCCAAGCAAAGGGTCTGACTACTTACGGCTGTATGATATTTGCATTTTTTTAATAGATTTTCAAAATGTCATTCTATTTTTCCATTCCATGTCAATATGGCGTGCTGTCTACATTAATAAGGAAAAAAATAACCTAAAATTATTTTCGCAAATGCCTGCGAT
The DNA here is from genome assembly GCF_019802595.1 of Syngnathoides biaculeatus. Taxonomy (NCBI): domain Eukaryota; kingdom Metazoa; phylum Chordata; class Actinopteri; order Syngnathiformes; family Syngnathidae; genus Syngnathoides; species Syngnathoides biaculeatus. The sequence goes on along the minus strand of NC_084654.1, from coordinate 993,885 downwards.
ATACGAAGTGAATAAAATCTAGGGGGGTCTGAATACTTTACGTACGTTCACAGCTTCACTGAATGGGAACCGAAAACACTTCCTGGACCAAAGTCACACACATGTACCACTTAAACAATGACCAGACTTTTAAGCAATGAGTGAAGCTAAAAAACATGCAAAAGTAAAGCACCTGTGGCAGTGAACGATGTACGTACAAGTTTCCTCCCAACAACTTTTCAAGTTTTTGACCTTAGCCTGTGTGTGGTTCCTCTGTTTTTCATCTCCAATCTCCAGAAGATGATCAGCTGCTACCAGTGCCATGTCCACCTTCACACGACCATCATGCTCTGATTGATGGATTTTCTTAAACGATAAAAATGGAAAACATTGAGTTATGGCATGGAGAAAAGAGGTGTTTTGATCATTTTCTAAAAGACAATGTATTGATATTTTATACTTGAGTTTATATTTTAAAATGGCAATATGGTCACATCACTTTTTTGTAAATGAATTGTGAATTGTAATTTCACAAATTTTTACACAACAGTCAATTTCAGAAGCGGTGCAAAAAGTCATTTATTAATTGACAATATTTTTTATTAAATTAATCAACAATTACGTTAATGCAGTGGAAACTCTTCTAATGAAATTAATTCATTCTGGATGTCATTTCGTAATGTCAATTTTTCCCAGGTAGAAGCGCATTTCACATGTAAATAGCCAAGACCTTCAACTTCCTGGAACTGACAGTCTCTTAGGGCCTGAAGTGAAGATCAATATTAACTCAAACATCCAAAAGGTTTACTCCCTGCGACTTCTGAGGAAGCAAGGCCTGCCACAGGAGCTGTTGAGGCAGTTTTACACAACAGGCATTGAAAAAGTCCTGTGTTATTTCATCAGGCTGGTTTGGTGCTGCTAAAAAAAACAGGTCAAACTCGAACTGCAACAGACAATCAAAATTGCCGAATAGATTGTTGGTACCCCACTATCCATGCGTGAGGAATTGCATGCTGCCAGTTCTGAAACAACAGCACGCAATATCCTCTTGGACCCACCACATTCAGGTAATCAAATCTTCTAGCTCTTTTCCTCAGGTAGGTGCTATGGTAGAATGCAAACTAAGACAAGCAGACATTCCAATGGATTCTCCTCCTCCTCTCCTGCGGAGGACTTTGGCAAAACAAACACGAATGGGAGCCCACAAAAATTATTCGATGAGGGTTCTGGTTTTAATGACGAAATCATCCACAGATTTCACCTAGAAACAGCTCTAAATGCGAAACTATTATCAAAATTCTTCTTTCGCTCAGACATTCCAATGACCCCGGCTGACAGTCAATCAGCGTTTGCCTTGTCTCCAGTGCTTCCTGTTCTGACCCCATTGCTTGTGGATACGGTTTCGCCGAACAGAGAATGTCCACTATCTGGCATTTGTGGCCGATGTTTGTGAAAAATAATTAAACAAACATTACAAAAGTAATTATATTAATGAATAATTATATTAATAATAATAATAAATTACCCCATGGGAGTGACAAATTTGGGTGTGTTTTCTCATTGGTGTGATTGTGAGTGTGGCTGTTTGTCTCTCGGTGCCCTGCAAATGGCTGGCAACCAGTTCAGGGTGTACCCCACCTCCTGCCCATTGACAACTGGGATAGGCTCCACCACTCCCCATGACCCTTGTGAGGATAAGCGGCGAAGAAAATGGATGGATAATTAAAATACCCCAGGGGAGGTTAAAGAATGACAAATTTGGGTGTGTTTTCTCATTGTTGTTGCAAGTTGGGACACATGTCGGCATCTTGGTCTAGCTAGAAAGAATGGTCTTAAATGCTAAACCCCGGTGATGTCACGAACCGGGATCAAGGACATTTCTTTGCATCTGGCTGTGAAAGCTGGCACATACCCAGATATTACGTGGATTTCAAAAATGTTCTTTATTTTCATTTTTTTTCAATTAATGTCCAAAATATATGTAATAATATTACTTCAGATTGGAGGGTTTATTGGAGGTAGAAATTTTGGACAAAGTCCTCCTTTAAATGGTTGATTTAGAACTGAAATTTATCAAGATTGTTGTCACATCTCTGCTAGTCCAATTCTGCATTATTTGTGCACTTCCCGTTGTAGTCTTGCCACTGCACTATTTGCATATCATTTGTTGAGCAATACTGGCCACTTGTGCGTTTGAGAAGCATTTGCACAACTGTCCCAGATTATTGCACTACTTTTTATTTATTTTATTTTCACAGATTATTGCAATACTTTTCATTCAGTTTCTCAAAGTCTCTAGGCCCTTTACAACCATGTCAGAGTTGCTACACAATTATCCATCCATTTTATTAGCCGCTAATCCTCACAAGGGTTGCAGGGAGTGCTGGAGCCTATCCCAGCTGTCAACGGGCAGGAGGCGGGCCCAGCCAATCACAAGGCACATCGAGACAAACAGCCGCACTCACAATTACACCTGGTGGAAATTTAGAATGTCCAATTAATGTTGCATGTTTCTGGGATATAGGAGGGAACCGGAGTGCCCGGATAAAACCCACACATGGACGGGGCGAACATGAAAACTCCACACAGGCGGGTCCGGTATTGAACCAGAGACCTCAGAACTGTGAGGTCAACGGTTTCCAGCTGAGCCACCATACCGCCACTACAGAATTATAAAAAGCAGAAATTATTTTATCATTGCAGTATCAAAATACATTTTCCTTATACCTTGCCTCACAAGACTTTATATACATTACATATTGGTATGTTACACATCATTCTCATTGCTGGACTTGTTTTTTTCAATACCATATACATGTATACAGTATGTATGTGTGTGTGTATATATATATATATATATATATATATATATATACACATACATAAATACATACGCACGCACGCATGCACGCATGCACACACACACACACACACACACACACACACACACATCCTTGTTTTTTTGCCATTGTTGGGCAACCTGACTAGAACATGCATTGTGGGAACCACCCTGACTGAAGGTCGTACAGCCCAGAATTTTTTTTTAGAAATATCCTGGAATTTAGGTAAATACAAAAATCATTAGACTAAGAATAGGGTTTTGAGTCCTGGTGACTTGTGGGAACGTTGTCTGGTTTTCGTCAGTTCTGGGGTCAGTATCTAAACATACTTTCTGGTTTTTCCATTATCCTGGGTACCACATACACAACATCAGATTTTACCTACATTATGGAACTGTCATGATCCAGCCCGGGCTGTGCGGGTGTCCGCGCGGTTGCTCTGATTGGGAGGTGCACACCTGCGCCTCATGCAGCCTGATTATGCTGTATATTTATATGACCCGATGACGACTGGCCGGCGCCAGTTCGTTGAGCTTCATGTCCCGTTCCAGCACTCTCGTATCCCTGATCGACAACCTGTGTGTACCGACCTTCGCCCATTCTCCGACCAACCTTGTAAGCCTGACTCCTTTGATACTTCTGCCTGCCTTGATCATTCTCCTGTGTACCGACTCTTGCCTCCCCGCTCACCTGCTCTCTTCGCCCAACGTCCCAACTACCGCTGCTGCACCGGACTGCCTACTCGATCCCCGACCTCGGCATATAATAAACGTTTTCTCCTTGAACTACCTTGCATCGTCCGAGTCCTGCATTTGGGTCCTACTCCCGTTCCGATGGGTCGTGACAGGAACCACACATAGTTGCCTATGTGTACTATAAGGACATTCAGCTCGAGACCTGCATTATGTTGTATTAAGGGACACCCCTTTCCGCTAGCCCTACAAAGACATGGTGTAGATCAAAATATTTGTTTTGAATTCTACTCTACAAATCTCGCTTCAGAAGTTCAATATATGCAACACAAAAACATAAACACCTGATGAAATGCTTAATTCTGAGGACATAGATCATGAGCTGCATAAACCACACCTATGACAAAAACAGTAATTCTAAGGTCCGACAGGAATATAGGGAGAGTGGTTTTCCAACACGACTTCATGTGACTTGGCTTTTCACCTTCAATAACAATAAAAATTAAAAGACTTACCTTACATTGGGGCAAACTGTTTAAGAAAACAACACTGTGAAATGCAAAGCCACACCTGATTGCTTGACATTGCCACGTTGCTAAAACAATGCTATTACAGTATTTGCACAGAAAACCTACATTAAAGGTCAAGTGTCATCCCTATAAACATTGTAAAATAGATATTGTAATGAAAAATACATATAAAATTATTCACTTCAATGTCTACATGAAAAAATAAATGTGAGCGGAGAGCGCATCATCCATGCGCAAAGTTTCAGAAGTGTCATTCTACGACATCCAAGTTGTCGCCATATTGGCTGCATCCTCTGTCCGTGACGTCACCCGCACATTTGGCAATGAAAGCACACCCTACTATGGGAGACGAACTCGCCCCTTCTGACACGGAAGCTCTTTTCGAAAAGAAGAACACCACACAACCGAGTGAAGTTACCAGGCCAATATTACACTATTGGTTCGAGCCATATTCAGATATGCGATCACGGCCAAACCGCCTCCCCGTCCGATCCACTTCCACGGTCGGTGTGGCTCATTTTCGGCGCCGAGTTGACTTATCACGGAGCTGAGCCATGCCGCTTTAGGGGGTTGTTTCACAGCCGCCGCAGTACACAATGAACAACACCGCCGAGCCAGGGCACTTCACTGTGTTGTTGTCGCACGCGGCTGAGTGAGGCAGAGCCGAACTGTGCTGCTTTAGGGGATTTTTCATAGCCACCGCAGTACGCGATGAACAACACCGTCGAGCTGGGGCGCTTTACTGCGTTGTTGTCGCACTCGGCTGAGTGCTGCATTGTGACAGCGTTCTTCAGACCCACCACCGTCCGCTGGCTTCGCTGGCGTAGCGACGTAGCAGCCCGACGCCGTCCGACGCGCACATCGACACATTTCGTACCAGGATCTTTTGTTACGTTATGAGAGACCAATTGCGTGGTCCGCCACAAACTTTTTTTTTTTTTTTTTTTTTTTTTTTTTTTTTTTTTTTTTTTTTTTTAGCAGCTGTATACACACCTACCTTTCATTTGGAACCCACAAAGCTCTCATCCTGTGCACCCTTGCAATCCATTTTTCACAGCAAACTGGGTCTTTTGCAAACTTATGAAGGGTAAACCCATCCTCCCGAGTGTACAAGAGCAATGCAATGAGCCGGCATTTTAGCTAACACGAAGGAACAACGAGCTACCTTCCCGGAGGTAAAACTAATGGAAACAAACGAGTCCACTTGAGGGCGAGTCTGTCCTTTACGTCACTTCCTGCTTCTTCTCGAAAACAAATCCCTCAAGAGGATTTTCATGGCGGGAGTTACAAAAAGCTGTATATGTCAAAAACATGTTTTGTGGTGAGAAAAATGCATGGGTCCATGTCGGCTGCCGTTTTTTTCATTAATAGCATACTAAAAATCATGCATTTCATGACAGTGGCACTTTAAGTAAAAGCGCTGAAAACGATAATGGAAAAAGAGATGGAGAAATGTAACTGCAATTTTTATTTTCATGCTTTGAACAATTTAACTATAACCTGTGTAAACTTGAAATGTTCAGGAACGCTTGAACCTCCTTACAAAAAATGTGACTGCTCAGTTGGTAATTTTTTTTTTTTTTAAAAGAAATGCTACAATCCCTAACGAAGTCTCTGATGTTGTTTCGTGCGATTTGCTAAAGCAGGATGCTTAGCAGCATTACACTGATCACACTGTAATTTTGTTGCTAGTTTACCCTCCTTTATCATCCTTTTAAAGTGTCTCATGACTTCAGCAGGAGACCAAGGTTTTTTTTGTTTTCTCAGATCTGCCACTAAATTCGAGAGAAATCAGAGTCAATAGAAATACAAACGGTACAACAGCAATTGATTTTTTTCACATTTAAAATGTGACTTACACCTTTGAAACCAAGATTTGACAATGTGTTCTGCTCTATTCAGCATTTAACAGGTAATGCGGGTAATAGAAACAAAGCAAATAGTGTATTAGAATTATGATACTTGTCTCAATCCTGTTACTACATAGATAAGTGGTTTTATGTTTGTGCGACTTGCCATGTCCTTGTGGTCTTGCTTTATTTCTGGCTTTTTTGCCCTTGTTATTCTCTGTAAAAGTGAGCAAAAGCAATACATTTGAAATATCAACGACAACTGAATTTAGTTTTAAGCATTAGTAATCATCTTGCCAAACAGCTCTGTACAGTCAAGGACATTCAACATCATACCTCTAGATGTTACTTCATCTGCAGGGTCATCTGTGAATTTAATTACTTTAAAGTTATATAACATTCAGTCTCAGTGTATGCACCAAAAAAATAACGTGGTTGTGTGGTTGGATAGACCGCCATATCATGTGTGGCCCCTGCAGGTTCCTTAAGTTGCTGGGCTATCACTGTTCCTACAGAAAGTGTTGTAGCTCAATGTACTGTAGATGTGCAACAAAATTTGCCCAAAACAAGATTATTTTGCTGATTGATGTGATTCATTGTCTCAGATTTGACAATTTTTCCCGAATCCTATTTTGAGTCAGGTGATGTTTTTGTTTTGTTTTTTTAACCCGCCTAATTATGTTAGCCCTATTTTTTATTTTTTTTTGGTTGTCATGTCTCCCATTCTCCGGTTCCAATGACTCATAGCCTAAGTCCTTTCCTTACAACCTGTTTCAGGGCACCTGGTTGGCCATCTATCCGGGTCCTCTGCATGGTGGCCAGCGGAGGCGCCCCAGTAGCACCCAGTATTAATCCTCACGGTCCACTCCTAAATCACACAAAACCAACCTGGCTCCTGAGCCAGGTTGTCCCAGTCTTCCTGAATCCATTGGTTGTCCTTCCCAAGTCCTTGTACACTCTGTTGTTCTTCTTTACACTCCTCCCTGGCCTCACGCCCCATGTTCCGGCTCCCCGGCAGCAGCCTCATGCCCACGTACCAGCTAACCGAGAACGGGCTCATGCCCCCGTGCCAGCTCCCTAGCACCCACTAGATGATTATGCCACAGCAGTGTGTGACCTGCATCCGCCTTCCAAGCCGGCTCATGCTCCAGTATGGTGCCCTCCAATCCGGCACCATACTTGGGAAGGTCACGCGCATTTGCAATTTGGAACACGTATTGTGCATGATGTGTCGATGCACAATCTCAATTTTGAAGCCTCTAGCTCAATGTGTTCATGAGATATTGAGAATTATGCCTAAAAACACGGGCCTAGTGGCGTTGTCCTTCATACTTGGGAAGGTCACACACGTTCGCAATTCAGAAAAGTCATTGCACATGTGTGTTGATGCACAATCTCCATTTTCAGGCCTCTACCTCAATGCGTTCATAAGATATTGACAATTTTGCTTAAAAAAGGGGCAAAAAGGAAGGAGATGGGCTTAGATGGAAAAAAATGACACACTGTGGCGACCCCAAAAAGGACAAGCCGAAAGGAAAAGAAAAAATAAGTTTGTAACAGTTCTTGAGCCATTCAAGGACAAAACATTATTGAGAACTTAGTCACAAACAAATCAGGTGATCAGGATATGATAATAATGCATCCCACTTTCTTGAGAACTGTTGTTGTACTGAGGGTATAAATTAACCTTGGCATACAAACTGATGAAACACTTGAGAATAAACACACACAGTGCTCATAATTTCATCACCCGTCCGGTATGTGTACACTGAGGACAGTGCATCTGTAATTTCAAGCCTTGAAAACCCATCTACTGTATCACTAAGAGTGTATGAATACAGTCTTCAGAGTTTCCCTACCTGACCAATACAGTGAGGACTTTGTATCTAATCTTTATTACTTATATCAAGTCAAACCATGTTGCTTCTGAAAATATAGATTTCAATATAACCTTAAATATTAAATCAAGTCTCCTGATCAGCATCTTTCGTGGAGTCAGATGTCATAGTGATGTCTTGAGCATCAGCTGTTTTTGAAGCCCTGAGCAGATGAATAGATAAATGTGGTTTTTTATCTAGTAACTAATTTTCTTGTAAGACACAAGACTGTAAATGTTATGTTAGCCGTACTGTAGGCAGTACAAAGAAAACGCGAAAGGGTTTATAGTTGGGTATTATAGGCAATATATCCTGTGAAGTAAATATATGTAACAAACTAGATACCGTAATTTCTCGAGTATCATGAATCCTGAAGTATAATGCGCACCCGAAAGTTGACCTTAAAAAAAATCTGGAAAACCCTTCTAACAATGAACAATGCACACCACCAATTTGCTGCAATCAATATGCTCAAAATATTAGGAATTGTCTGTATTTCTATTTTCATAGTTTTGTACTTTTGTTTGTACTTGCATTGTTTTTCAAAAAAATCATCTGTACAACAATCATTAATAATAAGAAGAATAATAATCTTAGTGCATGTACTGATGCAGTGGTAATATATATCTCGGGAAAAGCCACAGGACATGCTTGTCCTGGTCCCAACAATTGTTAGAACAGAATCCCTCAACCAACTAAAATAAATGCTCTACGATGGTAAAACATTTTATTAACACTGTTGCTACCACATATTACTGTCTTAAAAAAACTATTTTACACTGTTTAACTTGTATGTTTTTTTCCATTACATATTTATGCATAAAACATTTGTGCATAGTGAAGTTTACATGACACATCCTTGGCCAAGACTTCAAAAGAACCATCTGACTCATCTCCAATTTGAAAAATATCCATTGTAGCTACCTTTGTGCATCACTGTCAAACTCAACATTGATGGCTTGGTCCAGTTCTGATGCCTCCTGCATTCATGAACAGTGACCTCATCTTCCTGCCACAGCATGTCATCCTCTGTGCCCTCATGGTGTTTGTGAGGAGACATTTTTTGAATCCTAAGAGTCTTGGTTCCCTTTATTCCTTGTTACTGTCAGCACTTTGAGGGGACGGTCCACCGCACTAACAGCACAGCCTCTTGTTCCCATTCGCCTACAATCTTCATAGGTTCCTATCAAAACGAAAGCTTGAACTATGTAGAAATTAGCGTAATGGGCACTTTTAAAAATACAAGCACTCAAAAATTGTGTGTGCTATTTTCTTTAAATGATCGTACTATATAGTTTCAGCTCACATTGTTTTGCTTCCTGTTTGGGCACGTCATCGGCCAGAGTAATAACACATTTCTTTTAAAAGAGGTTGCACAATTAGCCGTTGTAGTGGACATTTTTTTGTCTTAAGTTAAGACAAACTCAAGGGCAGTCGTTTCTGATGTTTAGTGCAGTTGCAACAAATATCTTACGCTAACGATCGTAAAATGAAAAGCTTCCCCGCCCCACCAAAGTCGGAGTTCAGAGTTTAGGTTGGTAACGCATATGACCGTAGTATATATAAATGTGTAACGTACGACATCGAACATCATAGTGAAATTTATATGTATACCTTTTTTTTTTTACCACTCTGTGTACCTGTAAGCAACTGTACAATGTGATAATATTTTTTATTTTTCATCCATAACTAAATATAATGCGCTCTATTGATGTTTTGAAAATATTTTTGGAAAAAAAAAATTGCATTATTTTCGAGAAATTACGGTAACTGTGATAAACTTGCCTTACTAACTAACCATACTGGTGAACAAGCTTGGATTAAATTAAGTCAAGAATCAAAATGTAAAAGCTCTGAAAACGCAGTGAACAGTTGCATTGCAGTTGTTGTGGACAAACTTTCTTCCGTCATGTAATGTGGAGGACGAGCTATTTGTAGTTAGTTTTAAGATAGGCTACAGTGTCCCCACATGGAGCTTGCTTTTCCCAAAATTACAAGATTTAAGTGATAATTTACTAGCTAGTGACTAGTATTGAAACGTTTTTAAGAGGAATATCTGAAAGAAAAGAGCGTACTTGAATGTCTTACCTTTTTCGTCCACAGCTCCGAGTGATCACATGCAAATTTGGCGAGGTGTCTTGCAATGAAACAAAAAACTGAAGGGAGGAGGTTTGTTGTAGAGTAAACTACAACATTTCCTTTAACCTGCGCCCATGCGCAATTGGGCACTGCTGATGTGGTGTCTTCGCACAGACGTTCTGCCTTGTGCACAAAAAATAAAAATCCGAACTAATTAGAGGGACAGCCAAAGTTGGATGTTTTAGAGACAAGGTTCGAGAGAGCAAACTTTGATGGTTTGGACATGTCCAGAGGCGAGAGAGTGAGTATATTGGTAGGAGGGTGCTGAGGATGGATCTGCCAAGCAAAAGAGCGAGAGGAAGACCAAAGAAAAGTTTAACGGATGGATGGATGTGAGACATGAGGGCAGTGGGTGTTAGAGAAGATGCACAAGATAGGCTTACATGGAAAAAGATGACAGGATGTAGCGACCCCTAACGGATCAAGCCGAAAGGAAAAGAAGAAGTCATTTATATTTCGGGCGGCATGATGGTCAGTTGGAAATCGTTGGCCTCACAGTTCTGAGGTCCCGGGTTCGATCCCAGACCAGCCTGTGTGGAGTTTGCATGTTCTCCTCGTTTCTTGCACTCCAGTTTCCTCCCACATCCCAAAAACATGCAACATTAATTGGACACTCTAAATAGCCCCTTTGTGTGATTGTGATGGCAGCTGTTTGTCTTTCTGCCCTACGATTGGCTGGCATCTAGTTCAGGTTGTATCCTGCCTCCTACCCATTGTCAGCTGGGATAGGCTCCAACATTCCCATGACCGTCGGGAGGATAAGCGGCTAAGAAAATGGATGGAAGGATGGATTAATATTTTGATACAGCTAGCGATCTCGATTGTCCCATCCCTGTAAATGACAAACACAAAGATGATTTCATCATACACTCATGTGAGGGACATCAGCCTGTCTTTTACCATTGGCTGAAATATTTGACTGTCACTGCTTGCTTGTTTCTTAGCCTATATCTGCAGAAGACCAATTCCACCTACCAGAGCTATGTTGTGATTTGGAGCTTCTGGTGTGGTGTGGTATGCATTCCATCTTGTGGTTGGTGAGCTTTCTCTGCAGTTTCTGCTGTGGAGGTTGATCATATTTGATTTTTCCAGACCTGGTGAGTTGTAGCATCCATCCATCCATTTTATGAGCCGCTTATCTTCCCAATGGTTGTGCGAGTGCTGGCGCTAATCCCAGTCATCTGGGGAAAATAGGGCTCTTGTTGTTGGAGCAATTTGTGGTTCGCAGTGGCCTCTTTGTCTCTACTGGACCTGTTCAGGAGTATCAGTCTGCCATACAAATCATTGGTCTCTCTTGCGTCCCCAGTCTTCATTCTGAGTTTCATCTGCATTCAAGATCTATTACTAGTCAGAGCTATACTGTTTCCATGATTCATCTCATTGTGAACTTCGTGACCGAGTATAAAATTGAGTTGCATGTTTGAGTATGGGTGCCTTGATCTTGTCGATAACGTTATCGTCCGTCTTGATAGCAAGGTCATGATGACTTTTTTGTTTTGTCAGGTTCCAAATGAAACTAGCGCCTGAATCCTGTTGCTATATGGGAGAGTCCTGGACAATAATCAGACCACTGAATCTCTGCTAACGGCCCAGCGGTTGGTGCTTATTTTGATGCACGAAATTTTATTCTTGAAATTAGTATTCGTCCATATATGGTGTAACAATTGTGGAAACGCTTCCACAATTATAAGTATTGGATTTGGTAGTGCTGAAAATTGCAGTTTAGGTGTCAAAAAAAAAAACAACCTCTAGGTTATTTAAAAGCTGAGAAATTGATGAAAATCTTCTTCACAGTACAGTAAACCCTCTCTACTTCCAGGATCACGTATTGCCGATTCAATGCATCACGGATTTCTGATCACCCCCCCCCCAAAAAATCCCATCACTCCGTTCTATTGCACCATCCCTGTGATGACATGGACAATGAAGGGGGAAAAAAAAAACAAAAAAACAAGCCAGCATACATTAGTACAGTACTGAGCTGTATATTACGGGGAAAGGCAATGTGCCATCCCCGGTGCAACGACATGGACGAATGAAAAAAAAAAAAAAACGCTAGCATACATTAGTGCAGTACTATAGAGGGAAGCTGCAGTGATAGGGTATAATGTGGCATCCCCACCAAGATGCCAAAAACCCAGAAAAAACAAACCCAAAACAAAAAAAATAATGAAACCCCACCATTTACCCCAAATACGCAGTTTTTCACCTCGCGGGTGGGTCTGGTACACATTGACTGCAAAAAACAAGTGATCACTGTAGTTGGAAAATCCAAGATGGCGGCCATATAAGACTTCACTCGCTTTTGAGATGTTCTCTTCCTCTCAAAGAGCTTCAGTTTCAGAAAGGGCATCAGAAAAATCCGAAAATCACTCTTGTTCATCTGCCATTGCATTTGACACAGCGTGTTGTCAATGGCGACTGCCCCAGTGTGATGCCTGCATGAGACGTCACAGGACATAAACAATATGGCCGCGACTGGGATGTCGACTCATACTTCTCATTGGTCTTCCTCTCACTCTGTTGCCTGGGAGCAGCATTCCCAGCACTCTTCTACCAATATATTCACTCTGACGCCTGTGGACATGTCCAAACTATCGAAGTCTGCTCTCTCAAAGCTTGTTTCCTGTTATGCGTATGTATATTTTTATTCTTCATTCTTTTTATTTTCCTTTCGTACTTTATTGAGTTATTATGAAGCGGTTCTTTTGTGATGCAGAATTCTGGAATGTTTCGAGAAGTGCCTATTTGAGGACAAGAAGGACTGTCAACGGGAGCTTCTTACGACCACCGCTGCCTTCTGCCTAATGTCTTTTGGACATTTCCGGAACATACATCTACTTGAACATTCGATGGAACTAACATTCCTTCAACTTTGGTGTCTACACATTGTTTGGCTAGACTACACGGTCTTTGAAGTTCTATTTGGTGTTAGTTTGTTAACGTTTTGTGTTGTATTGTTGTGTGTGTAATTAAATTGTCTGAAACGCAAAACAACTACTTTGTCATATTTGACTGGTTTTAGCAAGGGGATTTATTGTGAATTCACACGTAACACTCAAAAACATCCAACTATGGCTATCCCTCTAATGAGGTCATTTCTAATCTTATCCGACATGCTCACTCCTAGAGAAAACCTCAACATCTTCATTTCTGCCACCTCCAACTCTGCTTCTTGCTATAATCCTAAATGCCACCATCTCTAATCTGTACATCATGAGTGGCCTCATCACTGCCTTATGAACTTTGCCCTTCATCCAGAGACTATTCTGTCACATAACACCTTCCTCCAGATGTTCCAACTTGCTTGGATCCGTTTCTTCACTTCCTTACAACACTCACCATTGCTCTGGATTGTTGACCTTAAGTATTTGAAATCGTCCACCCTCGCTATCTCTTCTCCCTGGAGCCTCACTCTTGTCCCTCCAACCTTCTCATTGACACACACACACACACACACACACACACACACACACACACGCTTTAGTCTGGCTAATCTACATTCCTCTCCTTTCCAGTGCATGCCTCCATCTTTCTAATTGTTCCTCCACCTGCTCCCTGCTTTCACTGCATTTCATGATATCATCTCCGAACATCATGGTCCAAGGGGATTCCAGTTTAACATAATCTGTCACCCTAGCCATTACCACAGCAAACAGGAAGGGCCTCAGAGCTGATCCCTGATCCAGTCCCACCTCCACTTTAAATTCTTCTGTCACACCAAGGGCAATCCTCACCATTGTTCTGCTACCGTCATTCCGCCACACCAGACTTACGCATGCAGTACCAAAGTTCCTCTCTTGGTACTCTGTCATAGACTTTCTCTAGATCCACAAAGACACAATGTAGCTCCTTCTGACCTTCTCTATACTTTTTCACGTCCCTCCTCAAAGAAAATAATGCATATGTGGTACTTTTGCTGGGCATGAAACCGTACTGTTGCTTGCAGATACCGACTTGTGTCCTGAGTCTAGCTTCCATGACTCTTTCCCATTACTTCATTATGTGCCTCGTCATCTTTATTCTTCTATAGTTCCCACAGCTCTGAACATTGTCTTTGTTCTTAAAAATGGGAACTTGTGCACTTTTCCTCCATTCTTCAGGCATCTTTTCGCCCACTAGTATTCTGTTGAATAAGTTGGTCAAAAACTCCACAGGCACATCTTCAAATTGCTTCCATACCTCCACAGGTATGTCATCAGGACAAACTGCCTTTGCATTTTTCATCCTCAGTGCCTTTCTAACTTTCCCCTTACTAATCCTTGCCACCTCCTGGTCTTTCACACTTGCCTCTTCTACTCTTCCGTCTTTCTCATTTTCTTCCTTCATCAACTTCTCAAAGTATTCTTTCCATCTATCTAGTACACTGCTGGCACCACTCTACACAGTCCCATCACTATCCTGAATCAACCTTACCTGCTCCACATACTTCCCATCTCTATCCCTCTGTCTGGACAACCAGAGATATCCTTTCCACGTTCTTTCATGTCCAACCTGTGGTTCATGTCATCATATGCCTCTTGTTTAACCTTCGGCACCTCTACCTTTTCCCTGCGCCACATCTCAATGTATTCCTTTCGCCTCTCCTCAGTCATCTCAGTGTCCAATTTCTTCGGTAATCTTTCCTTGTATGACTTCCTGTATTTTGTGGTTCCAACACCAAGTCTCCTTCTCCCCTTTCCTTCCAGAAGACTGATAAAGATATGATATTACTATGTTAATTATCATGATAAAAATATATCATTACTATTATAGTTGCTGTTAGGATTGTTTTATCATGCGTTTGTTTCTGGTAGTCTTAGTCTGAATTGCTCTCTTTGTGAGCTGCGTGCGTGTCTTCAAGTGTGACCCAGTGACACCTGGGAGGCTATGCTCCCCTGCCGACCTCAAGCTGATGCCCCTGAACACTGGGAATCGATGTCTCCATCCTGGCCTCAGCATGATCCTTTCTGATCTTTAGCAAATACTCCTCAACACCAGGAGGAGATAACGCCAATCTACCGCAGGAGGATACCCCCAAATGCCATAAACATGTCTTTAAACAATGCCTTGCTTTTTTTCTCTTGTGGGTTTATCAGGACACTCTTGCAGCCTTGAAGAAACATGTACCTTAGTGTTCGTGTGCTGTTGGTGTAGCTATCTGTGTCAGCATTTTCACTGTGTAACCATGTAACCCTTTGACCTGAGAATGCAATAAAAAAGAGCAGACAGGGACTACCACTTTGGCAGTCTGAGGTAGCGCACTCTCACAGTGTGTCCTCCGTCTGTCCCGTGCACGAAAAGACAATCTTGGTTGGTTTGAGTTCACTCTCTACAGTCCTCAGGCTTGTTTTAGCTTTTTTTCTAGGATCATCTCTGACATTCTAAAACTTGGTCCTTCGAGCCGGATGACAACGTTTTCTTTTCGGCGGATGATCGACGACGACTGAAATCGGTGCACCGTCCGAGTCTCCAGGAGACCCGGAAAGTCCTCCTTTCCACGAGGCCAGCCCTCAGACATCCTCCGCCGGGAGAACACAAACGTCATCCTATGAATTGCATGTGTCTCAACCAACGGAGATTGTCAGAGGTCAGTGTTTGCATTACACTTGGAAAAGTAGTTCCGTATATCTAGTCGAAAAACTAGTATAGCTCCTATTTTTCGAAGGTCAGTGTTTTTATAACACTTGGAAAAAATAGTGTACAATATCTAGTCGAAAGACTAGTATATTTCCTATTTTTCGCGGGTCAGTGTTTGCATAACACTTGGAAAGATAGTGCGAATATCTCGTCGAAGGACTAGTATATTTTCTATTTTTCAGGAGTCAGTGCTTGTACAACACTTGGAAGAGTAGTACAGAATATCTAGTCGAAAGACTAGTATATTTCCTACTTTTCACGGTCAGTGTTTTTATAACACTTGGAAAAATAGTACAGAATATCTGGTTGAAAGACTAGTATATTTTCTATTTTTCAGGAGTCAGTGCTTGTACAACACTTGGAAAAGTCGAAACTTTTAGTTTCAGGACACAGAAATTGATCAGTCTGTGTGAGTGAATGTGTATAGAGTGAATGTCCAAAGTTTGAGAAATCTAAAACTGACTGGGGGTCGTGAGTAAAAACACCCAGGTAATACACGCTCCGAATTGGGAGTAGAAGCTTGGTATTCAACCCGAAGTCAGGCACTCAAAACTGAGGAACCATATCTCGAAGTTTATAATAAATAAGACCGTCAGAAATGGCGGCAATGTTGACCAAAAATTCCAACCGTCCACTTTACGACGTTGAAGTGAAGGAAAAATGTCGTTTAGCTGAAATTGATTTCATGGGAACAACAAAATTTATCCAAATGTGGCAGAAAAAGTATATTTTCTGGAAATGTTGACAACTGTGAAGAATTCGACAAACTTCTCAGTAAATTGTCTATTAAAGACAGGCAGGAGAGAAAAGACAATACCCAATGTAAACAGTGGTTTTATTGTAAAGCCCTTCTTGATAGGGCCAGAGAAATGCAAAGTCCTAAATTTGAAATTAATTAATTAGTTAAATTATGAACGTGTTGAGCAAAAAAAAAAAAAAGAAGAAGCAGAGCGTCCTGTAGTAAACATTAACTTTACAGGAAAGCTTCGTGACACAAAAGAGGGACCACATCACGGGTGTAACAAAAAAACCTCAATTTGACGTGTCCAAATTATCACCTAAAAAGCAAAAGTGGTTCAGAGAAGCCAAGTGTTTTAACTGCGGCACAGACAGTCACCGTGCTCGCTATTGTAAAGCCAAGGCCAAGCCTAGTCGACGCTGTGTTGACGATTCATCTGATGATGAATGACTAGGCTGGTACTCCAGAGGGGCCGCGGAACGCAGATTGGTTACCCACCCTCTGAACTCCCCCGATAGCGACAATGATGAAAATGTCGAGGAAGACATTAAACACATGTTCGACCTCGAAAATTATTTAACGCGTCATCAGACTGAACCCATGATGAAACCAGAATTAACTTTACTAGTCCAGGGAAAACCAACCGTTTTTTCCTAGTTGATACGGCCGCTGATGTGACCGTTTTAGGAAAATGGGACCCCGCGACAGTTAAACCAAGCCGAAAAAAGGTTTACATGCGCGGAGCTCATGGTTTAGTTCAACCCTCAGTTTTGTCCCGTACTATCGAGTTGCGGAGCCCCGATGACCCAAATAAAAAGGCGAATGTGGAAGCAGTTCTACAGCCACGGTGCCCCCTCAATTTATTACGTCGCGACGCATGAACACAATTAGAGATTAGCATCGCAATTAATAAACAGGGGCGAATGGAAGCTAACATCCAAATTCAAGAAAATGGGACACATTATTATTAGTCGCTGGATTTGCCTGAGGAGGAATGTGGCGTTGAAAATGTATTAAAAGTAGCTCCTGGGAGGGTCCGGCCGGGAGGCGACATGCAGTACCGAAATAATTTACATGTCACCATTAGGTACAAAGAATCCCCGGGCCCTGATCCAGACTACACCAAATTGTTTTTGGAATTGGCTGAACAAGAAGTGCAGGTCAATTACATTTATTGGAAAGGAAGGTGGAGTTTTGCGACTGTCAGACTCACCGCGGAAGTGAAAGCGCTGCTCCCTCCCGGGCAGCATCCACACATTTCACTTGCGAAGCCAAAACAATATGACTGGAGGGACACAAACGATTTCGCCGGAACGATTCCACACGAAATTTGGGTCCCATCACAAAACTTCGACAGCGTTGAAGAAACAGAATCAGGATGGTTCCGATTGCGTGTTCAATGGAATTTTGATACGTTTGCACGAGTCCACTACAGCTGACTAGCCGAAGTTTATGTGCTCACCCCTGTTCAAGAGGATTTGTCATCTCCCAGCCAGGCTGCGGAGCACTGGACCCGCTGATGTTGGACTCATGACAAACACACCACCAGTTATTATACAGGGAAAAACGGAACATCGTCCGATAATTCGACAATACCCGCTGAAAAAGACGCTGAAATAGGCATCCAACCCGTAGTTAACGAATTAAAAAAGGCAGGAATTTTACGCGCGTCCCCAAAGTCGCCTTGTAATACGCCTATATTTCCAGTCCGAAAAGCACACTCTAACAAATGGAGATTAATTCAAGATTTGCGTGCAGTAAACCAAGCAGTACAATCGCGTGCGCCAAATGTTCCTAATCCACACACTCTTTTGAACTCATGACAACCGGGAACCAGGTGGTTTTCGGTGGTGGACCTTAGTAATGTCTTTTGGAGTATCCCTGTCCATCCTGACAGCCAATACTGGTTCACGTTTACGTTCAAAGGTGAGAAATTAATGTTCACAAGGTTATCCCAGGGATTTTGTGACTCCCCAACAATTTTCTCAGAAGCATTCACAAGGTGTTTGGCCTCATTTAATGGCCCACACAAGAGCCAAATTTTGGTATATGTGGATGACATTTTAGTGGCCTCAAACACACAGGAGCAATGCAAAATCGATACACTAGCGTTACTGCAATATTTGTATGACACAGGAAACAAAGTTTCAAAAGACAAAATGCAATTATGGAAACAAGTTAGTAACCTATCTAGGACACATTTGGACTTAGCGAGGACGCATTGTCAGTGACAAACAAAAACAAGCAGTCGCCAAGGCTCCAAAACCTGTAACAAAAAAGCACATGATGTCATTTTTGGGTCTTTGCAATTATTGTCGTGCCTGGATTTCAAATTACTCAGAAATCACACGACCATTGCTGAACATAATTTATGATAAGCCAATGTCATTACAAGACAAAATTGCATGGTCGCCAGAATTTGACAAAGCTTTTGATCTTGTCAAAAGAGAACTAATTGATTCAGCTGTGCTAGCGCTACCAAATTATGACAGGCCATTTGAGCAGACAGTGACTGCAAAAAACGGGTTCATGACCTCAGTGTTGCTGCAGAAACACGGAGGAAAAATGAGATCAGTTGCATACTATTCGCAACAATTAGATTCCGCAGCACGAGCCACTCCAGAGTGCGTTCAGGCAGTGCTGGCTGCGGCTCTGGCTGTTGAGGCGTCTGCGGAAGTAGTCTTGTTCCACCAGTTAACACTGAAAGTGCTACATGCAGTTTCAGTCCTTCTGCTGGAAACAAAGATTTTTTTGACATTTTTGTCACCAGCACGGCACTTATATTTCACCACGACATTGTTATCACAGGGACACATTACAATTGTAAGATGTGGGGGACTCAATTCAGCGACACTTTTACCCACACCAGCAGAGGGCACTCCACACAACTGTGGAAGCCACGTCCAAATTCCCACCAAACCGCGACCTGACCTAATGGACACTCCCCTCCCGACTGGAGAGGTTGTTTTTGTTGACGGATCAGCAAGCAAAGGGGAAGACGGCCGCAACAGGGTGGGATTTGCAATAACGACACAAACTAAGGTCTTGTTTCAAGCAACACTCAACTCTGTGTGTTTGGCACAGGCAGCAGAATTGTCTGCACTGATCCAGGCTTGTAAGATGTTTTCCAGGAAACATGTTACAATCTGGACTGACAGCCAATATGGCTGGGGCTCAGTTCATGTGTTTTTTCAACAATGGTCAAATCGGGGCTTTACTGCCACGACAGGTAAAGAGGTTGCTCACAAGGCACTTCTCCAGCAGTTACTGGACGCAGTACAACTGCCAGACAAAGTAGACATTTGTAAATGTGAAGCTCACTTAGCAGGAAATGACCCAATCACAATTGGTAACAGACTAGCTGATAAAGCAGTCAAGGATACAGCCCAAGGATTCCCCATGGTTGACACAGCACTGGTGAAAGAGGTAACAAAAACACACGCAGTAAATGATGACATTTTGATTTCACGTCAGAAAAAAACACCACTCACTGAACGCACACATTGGGAGGACAAAGGTGCGAAAATTGACAAGGACGGGGTTAGTAAATTGGTCGATGGAAAACCCTGGCTGCCAAAATCATTGTTTGGATGGGCAGCAAGATTGACACATGGATTGAGTCTCCACCACTTCCGACTGGAACTAATGAGGAGTACTAATAGCACCAGAGGTGAGTTTCAACCAAGTACAGGGGTCATACCTCAGTCTCTTTGAGTCGGGCTTCAAGTGCATTCCAGGGCCCTTGGGTGTTATCGTTTGCCCTCAACCTCTCCTGGACACCCTTCATCCAAGAGAGAGCCACTTCCAGTCTCTCCATGAACATCTGCTGCTCCTGCTCAGTCATGACAATTCAATTTCCGGGCCTTTAAAAAAAAAAAAAATAATAAACTGTTCAGACTGCTTTCAAAAGCTCTTTTTAAAGGTAATCTCGACCAATTTTAAACCAAAAACTTACCCTACAAGTTCGACTAAAAGTAAAAGTAGAAAAGCTGTTTGCAAAGTGTAGACATTTTATCTTTCTTATTTTTTTAAGGCCTTTAGTTTAAGGTGGGGATTTCGTTTGAAAGGTCTATAAACTAGTTTTACTTGTTACCAATGTTAGAAACCATGGTTTTTCATCAGACTGATTTTAAAACGTAATCTTCAAATGCCAAAAATTCTTTAGATTGTACAGTATACAGTAATGTTAGAGAGCATTACTCCCTCATTGTGGACTCAGGCACAAGGAAGGAAAATAGTGGTAGCTATAAGAAATTAACACTGTATATCAGGGAGAAAATCTGACACTTATGTGAGCCCAGAATTCCACACACTTTTAAAAAGAGAAACCACCAGGTCCATTTACTCAAATGAGTAATTTTTCCTAACCACAGAATGGAGCACCAGCATGGCAACAGATTAAAGATTTGAACAGTCTCTGTTGTTAATATGTTTCAAGTTACTGGAACACCATCTGACACAAAAATAACCTCTCTCTTTGCAAAGTGTTTGATGAGCTGGGATTGTTTAATAGGTGTATATACAGTCTAAGCTGGTGTGTTTTGAGGTAAAAATGCCATCAAGTTTTTCGCTTATCTTCTTTTCCTTTCGGCTTGTCCCATTAGGGGTCGCCACAGGCTGTCATCTTTTTCCATCGAAGTCTATCTCGTGCATGTTCTTTCTTTCCTTTCCAACACCAACTGTCCTCATGTCCTCCCTCACAATATCTGTCAACCTTTTCTTTGGACTACCGCTTGCTGTTTTGCCTGGCAGCTCCATCTTCAGCACCCTTCTACCAATGTACTCACTCTCTCTGAACATGTCCAAACCATCTAAGTCTGCTCTCTCTAACCTTGTCTCCAAATCATCCAACTTTGGCTGTCCCTCTAATGAGCTCGTTTCTAATCCTATCCAACCTGTTCACTCCAAGCGAGAAAATCAGCATCTTCATTTCTACTACCTCCAGTTCTGCTTCCTGTTGTTTCTCTAGTGTCACCGTCTCTAATCCGTACATCATGGCCTCACCACTGTTAAACTTTGCCCTTCATCCTAGCAGGGACTCTTCTGTCGCATAGAATACCAGAAACTTTCCGCCAACTGTTCCACCCCACTGGGACCCGTTTCTTCACTTCTTTACAACACTATCCATTGCTCTTTATTGTTGACCCAAAGTATTTGAAGTCGTCCACCCTCGCTATCTCTTCTCCCTGAAGCTTCACTCCTCCTCCTCCGCCCCTCACATTCATGCATATATACTCAGTTTTACTTCGGCTAATCTTCATTTCTCTCTTTCCAGTGCGTGCCTCCATCCTTCTCATTGTCCCTCCGCCTGCTCCCTGCTTTCACTGCAGATCACAATGTCGTCTGCGAACATCATAGTCCAAAGGGATTCCAGTCTAACCTCATCTGTCAGCCTATCCATTACTACCGCAAACAGGAAGGGGCTGAGCGCGGATCCCTGATGCAGTCCCACCTCCAGTTTAAATTCTTCTGTCACACCTACAGCACACCTCACTATTGTTTTGCAGCCCTCATACATGTCCTGTACTACTCTAAAATATTTCTCTGCCACACCAGACTTAGTCATGCAGTACCACAGTTCCTCCTTTTGGTACTCTGTCAAAGGATTTAGGAGGAGCCAGTCACATCTCTTTCCAAAAGGCCGCACAACATTCTTCCTTTCTCAGCTTCCACCACATGGTTCTCTGCTCTACCTTTGTCTTCTTAACCTTCCTACCCACCACCTTTTTTTGGCATAGCCCTAACACTGAAACTTCCCACACTCAGTTGTAGCCTCTGTGAATTCCTCTTCTTCTTATGCCGATTAATCTGGTTTCCTCCTCTTTTTTGTCTTTGACCCGCAGTAGCTGAATTTCCACAGACGCTGTGCAGGGTAGCAGTCCCAGGGGCGAGCGTTGTTTAAATTGGCATTCTTCAGATGAACGCTCATATTTGTTTGGTACAGTTTTACGCCGGATCCCCTTCCTGATGCAACCCTCAAACATGACAAATAATTGTGACTAATAATTGTGATTTGAGTATTGGTGAGGCCTGGGACTGTTGACGCCTCTGTATCGCTTGTGCCGACTCAGATTCCTCTAGGTCTGAGGCCGGCAACATATAATAGTTTCATGCATTTATTTAGGAGATGTGGTTATGCAATTAAGAAGCAGTTCCTGACAAAACCTACATGCCCAAGTCAGAGATGGAGAGACAATGATCTTTCCAAGATAGTGCCTCCCAGTGTGGCAGCCTTCGGCACGTTCTCCCTGGTACTGTATACGTTTGTGTTTTTCAGTTGTCTCGGGCCTCAAGCACACAAGAAATGACTTGCTAACGATCAGAGAGTCTTCTTCTGACTTTTTTTGCCAACTCTCGCCAATTTGCTGAACCTTTTTCCAGATTTACTCGTTGCTGGTCTATACAAAAATTCGCGTCAAAGTCGGCGCTAAGGATCGCTAGCCAGTACATAAGTTCTACTGCAAAAGAAGGGACACAAACTGGCACTTCCATCTATTCATCTCACCAACCTACGCTCCCTAGCCAACATAATTGATTAACCTCAGCTACTGATGAAGACCTGCAAACTTGGCTTTGTGGACGCGTCCCCGACGGCGCCATTACGCTATCCGGCTTTCATCTTTTTCTGGCGAACCACATGGCAGAACTACCACGGAAATTGAAAGGCGGTGAAATATACGGACAAAAGGCTTGTTTTATCCCACATTTAACTGTTTTTCCTTGAAGCAAAAGATATTTTTCACTGAACAAAAACATATTCATGGAATATGAAATCCTCGTTGGAAAACTGTTCTTGTGGTACCGCTACTTGCGAAATTAATCAATTCCGAAAGTCGTTTCGTAACTTGAATCTTTCGTAAGTAGAAACTTACCCATCAATTAATATTCTTAGCCACTTATCCTTGCAAGGGTCGCAGGGAGTTCTGGAACCTATCCCAGCTGTCAACAGGCAGTCTGAACTGGTTGCCAGCCAATCGCAGGGCACATAGACACAAACAGCCCCACTCAATCACACGTAGGACATAAAACATTTTTCTCTTCAATGTCTATATGAAAAAAAAAATATGAGCGGAGAGCGTGTCATTCATGCGCAAAGTTTCAGAAGTGTCATTCGACGACATCCACGTGGTCACCATATTGACTGCATCCCCTGTCCTTGGCGTCACCCCGGACATTCGCCACTGAAAACATGTGGTGGACCCTACTATGGGAGACGAACAAGCTCCTTCTGACATGGACGCTGTTTCAAAGAAGAGAAAATCACAGAACCGAGTGAAGTTACCGGTGCAATATTATCCTATTCTTTCGAGCCATATTTAGATGACATGCGATCACAGCCAAACCACCTCCCCGCCCTATCCACCTCCACGCGCGGGATAAACGCCCACTTCTACGGTGGACATGAGCCACCGAGGCGACAAGCCACCCCGGCCGACAAAGCCGGAGGCAGGTTCGACCGTCTCAACAAGGCTGCGGCCGGCTAAGTTCTGGTAGCACTCCACAAGGCCCGCAGAGGCCGTCCTTCCGCGGCTGGTGCACAGAAGTCTTCCGATGTGTACATTGACACATTTAGCAACCCTGATTTATGGATATGGATATGCTTCTTCTCGAAAATAAATCCCTCGAGAGGATTTTCATGGCGGGAGTTGGACAAAAAAGCTGTACACGTCAAAAATCATGTTTTGTGGTAAACGTTTTTTTATTAACATACTAAAAATCATGCATTTCATGACAGTCGCCCTTTAATGTTGCATGGTTTTGGAATGTGGGAGGGAACAGGAGTGCCTGGAGAAAACCCACACAGGCACGGGGAGAACATGCAAACTCCACACGTGCGGGTCCGGGATCGGACCCGGGACCTCAGAACTGTGAGGCCAATGCTTTCCAGCTGTGCTACGGTGCCGCGAGACGTATTTTACATGTAAATAGGCTAATTCGTTCCAAGCACCACAACACCGTCCCCCTGCCAAAAATAAGCAAAGTAAACATAATGTAAAGAATAATCAAACTTTAAGTTCATTTACCTTATAAATGAGCATTCAAAGTCTACATAATGGAAAGAATAATAAAACATTGTGTGTATATGTGAAGAGAAGGACGCGTGACAAGATATCATAGGGAACAGAAGAGCAGGAGGCACGCACAACTTAATTGTACAAAATTAATAAATTCCACAAAATATGAATTCAAAACAAACATTAACTTTCAATGTTTCGTTAAGTACCAATCCAATGATGTTTGCCTCTGATGGTGTTTAATAATCTTGCGGAAATGTGCAAGGCAAGTGTCATCGAAGTGAGCGATCACCCGACTTGTTAACATATTTCCCGTATTATTCTTTCGGATAAATTCGGAAATGTCATGAAATTTCATCAACGCTTCTTTTATTGTGGCTGACGGAAAAGTGGGTGCCTCCTCACCGAGGCCGCAAACTGCTCCATGTTCTACCACAAATTACTCCAGAACGGAAAAAGAAAGATCAACAAACAAACAAAGGTTCTTTTTTTTCTATTTGATGGGTGTCATGTCTTTCTAGCCATAGAATATTCTGTGTCCATTGAAAGAGCAGTGAGATGTTTGCGAACATCCTTCTACTTATCGCACCAGAAAAAACGCTAACGAGCCAGTGAAAGCATGCGAGGCTGACTTTGGTGACCAGCATGGTCATGGACACAGAAACAAGGCATCTGCCCTCAGGGACTCAGGTACAACGAACTGAAACCTCTATTTCCTAGTCAACTTCCTGCCCTTGGATGCAACCTTGGATGACGATGATCCTCCGGTGAACATGCCGGCTCCAAGTGAGATTGATCTCCAAATTCCTTTAAAGCCCCACTGACATCCCTTAATACGTTGTAAAATAGATATTGTAATGAAAAATAAATATAACATTATTCACTTCAATGTCGATACAAAAAATAAATATGAGCAGGCTGCGTGCCATCGATGCGCAAAGTTGCAGAAGTCTCATTCGACATCCAAGTGGTAGCCATTTTGCCTGGAACGTCATCAGCAGAGGTTACACCGGGACATTCACCATTGAATACAAATAGTGGCACCTGCTATGGGACACGCTCTCTCTTTTCTTTTCAAAGAAGAAAACATCTCACAATTGAGTGAAATGACCCGGGCAATATTACCCTATAATTTAGAGCAGTGGTTCCCAAAGTGGGGTCCACAGCCCCCCCAGGGGGTGAAAAAGGTCTTACCAGGGGGTCAGTGACGTCTTCTTCTTTTCCTTTCGGCTTATCCCGTTAGGGGTTGCCACAGTGTGTCATCTTTTTCCATCTTAGCCTATCTCCTGCATGTTTCTCTCTAGCCTAACTACCCTCATGTCTTCCCTCACCACATCCATAAACCTTCTCTATGGTCTTCCTCTCACTCTTTTGACTGGCAGCTCCATCCTCAGCACCCTTCCACCAATATACCCACTCTCTCGCCTCAGAACATGTCCAAACCATCTAAGTCTGCTCTCTCGAATCTTGTCTCCAAAACATCCAACTTTGGCTGTCCCTCTAATGAGCTCATTTATAATTCTAGCCAACCTGCTCACTCCGAGCAAGAACCTCAACATCTTCATTTCTGCTACCTCCAGTTCAGCTTCCTGTTGTTTCTTCAGTGGCACCGTCTCTAATCTGTGCATCATGCCTCACCACTGTTTTGTAAACTTTGCCCTTCATCCTAGCAGAGACTCTTCTGTCACATAACACACCAGACACCTTCCGCCAGCTGTTCCAACCTGCTTGGACCAGTTTCTTCACTTCCTTAACACAATCACCATTGGTCTGGATTTTTGACCCTAAATATTGGAAGTCGTCCACCCTCGCTATCTCTTCTCCACATAGCCTCACTCTTCCCCTCTCCATCTTTCTTATTCACGCTCATATATTCTGTTTTACTTCGGCTAATCTTCATTCATCTCCTTTCCAGTGCATGTCTCCATCTTTCTAATTGTTCCTCTGCATGGTCCCTGCTATCACTGCATATCACATCATCTGCGAACATTATGTTCCAAGGGGATTCCAGTCGAACCTCATCTGTCAGCCTATCCATTACCACTGCAAACAGGAAGCGGCTCAAAGCTGATCCCTGATGCAGTCACACCTCCACCTTAAATTCTTCTGTCACACCTCACCATTGTTCTGCTGCCATCATACATGTCCTGTACTATTTTAATGTACTTCTCGGCCACACCAGACTTACGCATGAAATACCACAGTTCCTCTCTTGGCTCAATCTTTCTAATTGTTCCAACTCCCTGCTTTCACTGCATATCACAATATCATCTGCGAACATCATGGTCCAAGAGGATTCCAGTCTAACCTCATGTGTCAGCCTATCCATTACCACTGCAAACAAGAAGGGGCTCAGAGCTCATCCCTGATGCAGTCCCACCTCCACCTTAAATTCTTCTGTCATACCTAAGGCACACCTCACCATTGTTCTGCTGCCATCATACATGTCCCGTACTATTTTAACGTACTTCTCTGCCACGCCAGACTTACGCATGCAGTACCACAGTTCCTCTCTTGGTACTCTGTCATAGGCTCTGTACTTTTCCACTAGCATCCTCAAGGCAAATAATGCATCTGTGGTACTCTTTCTAGGCATGAAACCATACTGTTGCTCGCAGATACTTACTTCTGTCCTGAGTCTAGCCTCCACTACTCTTTCCCATAACTCCATTGTGTGGCTCATCAACTATATTCCTCTATAATTCCCACAGCTCTGAACATCGCCTTTGTTCTTAAAAATGGGAACGAGAACACTTTTCCTCCATTCTTCAGGCATCTTTTCACCCGCTAGTATTCTGTTGAATAAGTTGGTCAAAAACTCCACAGCCATCTCTCCAAATTGCTTCCATACCTCCACCGGTATGTTATCAGGACCAACTGCCTTTCCATTTTTCATCCTTTGTAGTGGCTTTCTGACCTCCCCCTTACTAATCATTGCCACTTCCTGCTCCTTCACACTTGCCTTTTCAACTCTTCCTTCTCTCTCCTTTTCTTCATTCATCAACTTCTTAAAGTATTCTTTGCATCTATTTAGCACACTACTGACACCAGTCAACATATTTCCATCTCTATCCTTAATCACCCTTACCTGCTGCACATCCTTCCCATCTCTATCCCTCTGCCTGGCCAACCTGTAGAGATCTTTCTTTCGTGTCCAACCCGGTGTACATGTCTTCATATGCCTCTTGTTTAGCCTTTGCCACCTCTACCTTTGCCCTCCGTCACATCTCGATGTACTACTTTCGCCTCTCCTAAGTCCTCTCAGTGTCCCACTTCTTCTTTGCTAATCTTTTTCCTTGTATGACTCCTGTATTTTGGGGTTCCACCACCAAGTCCCCTTCTCCCCTTTCCTACCAGAAGACACACCAAGTACTATCCTGCCTGTCTCTCTGATTACCTTGGCTGTAAGGTACGCTCTTCCTTTAAAGTAACGCCTACTGCATTTCTCTTCCCATCTACTCCATGGTAAAATCATTTAAACCCTGCTCCTAAACATCTAGCCTTACTACCTTTCCACATGCACCCTTGGATGCACAATATATCAACCTTTCTCCTAATCATCATGTCAACCAACTCCTGAGCTTTTCCTGTCATAGTCCCAACAGTCCCTACACTCAGTTGTAGGCTCTGTGACTTCCTCTTTTTCTTCTGACGGCGGATCCGGTTTCCTCCTTTTCTTTGTCTTCGACCCACAGTAGCTGAATTTCCACCGACGCCCTGCAGGTTAGCAGTGCCTGGGGCGGGCGTTGTTAACCCGGGCCACGACCGATCCGTTATGGGATTTAGATGAATGGTCATATTTGTTTCGCACAGTTTTTACATCGGATGCCCTTCCTGATGCAACCCTCTGCATCGATCCAGGCTTGGGACCGGCCTACAGAATGCAATGGTTTGTGTCCCCATAGGGCTGCATTCAGGGGGTCCATGATGTGAAGACGAAAACAACGAAATCGTCTGGAAGCTAATCATGATGTGAGAATTTGCCTTTCCAGTGTTGAACCACATTTTGATTTATTGTGCAAAAATAAAAAGCAAGAGCATGTGAGCCACTAAAATTTAGTATTTCTTTGTACCAGAATGGCATAGGTGTTTCCAGCACTACATTATTAGCGAAAGTTGAGGTTGGGAGTCTGGGAACTTTTTGAACAACTCACTGGGGGTCTGGGCCCAGGTTGACTTTGGGAACCACTGGTTTAGAGCCACATTTAGATGATATGGAGATCACTTCTAACTATCAACAGACTCCCCGACAGTATGTATGAGCCACCCCGGCCGAAGCTGTCCACTACGGACGAGGTGCCACCGAAGCCGTTGGCGGCAGACACGGCACCGCGAAGCCGTCCGCGGCTGACGGGCACATCAACACATTTAGCCCCCATGACTTACATACGTGGATCTTTTGTCAGGTTCTGAGAGGATTACACCCCCCCCCCAACTATTGTTTTTTAGTAGCTCTATACACACCTGCCTGTCATTTGGAACCCACAAAGCTCTCGTCCTTTCCATCCATTTTTCACGACGAACCGGTTGTTTTGGAAAAGTATGAAGAGTAAATCCATCCTCCCGAGTGTTCGAACAATATCCAGCAATACAACAAGCCAGGATTTTGGCTAACACAAAGAAACAATAGAGTTACCTTCCAGCAGGTAAAACCCACAAGACCACCTGAGTGTGCTCCTGCTGGCAATGTCACTTCCTGCTTCTTCTCCAAAAACAAATCCCACGAGAGGAATTTCATGGTGGGAGTTACAAAAAGCCATATACGTCAAAATCATGTTGTGTGGTGAAAAAACGGATGGATCCATTCTGGCTGCCTTTTTTTTTTTTTTTTAAATTACAAACGGACTAAATATCATGTTTTTCGTGTCAGTGGGGCTTTAAATAGGAAGGTTTTATCCTGATGCACTATGGTTGCTTTCTCAGAGCTTGTGTTCGTGAATATGGTCTGTAACATGACAGAATTTTGTGTAATTACTAGGTAAGTGAATGTAACAGAGTTAAAAGTACATATGTTTAGTTAATGATTATAATCACAAATGTTGTCAATAGTTGCCTGACATATTAACCCTGAGTGGAACTTTGCATGTCAATCACTCATACAATAACAGCCAATCAGATAGCCGCATTGTCTTAACCCCTGGCTTGTCCCGCCACTCCCGCAGCCATGTCCCACAAACAACACTGTTTGTCGGTAGCATGTGTGTTGAAAAGTTAATGTTCGGAAGAAAATGGTCCTCAGATGTGCTGGGGGAACATGCAATTCTGATGAAAGATATCCTGCTAAGTTACAAGGGGCCAGGTTGATTAATTTTTCAAAGCCTAAAACACAGTTGGCAAAGTGTTTCTGATGGATTAAAGCATGCAGAAGACCCCACGTACACCTCAGTGTGAAAAATATCAACAAACACAAGGCCGTATGTTCGAGAGAAGTATCTTCTCTGAGTTTTATTTCATTATTATCAGTGCTTTATACCTTGCAGGAGAACAACTTTCACTTTGTTAGTGTATCACTGACCTGCTGAATGAAGTGCGGAATGTTTTATGCCGATGAGTTGGGTTCGTGATACATAAATCCGCGATGTCATGCAAGAGAAATGTCTATTTGCCTATTTGTATCACATTGGAGTTTTAAGACGGGGCACTGGGTTGCATTACGAGCAAAGTCAAATGAATACACTCAGTTATTTACATAATGTACACATGGCATAGAGAGTGGGCTAAATTTCGTGTCCCAGTGCAAGCGAGGTGACGAAGAATTCCAGCCTGAAATGTAGATTTTTCATAGATTTCTTCAACGGACTGAGTTAATCACCATTGTTTAAATGCACTTGTAGAAAATCGAACCTAACTCACTAATAAAGACTACAATGATATTACTCACAATCTTTCCAAGTAAAAAGTACTCACCCTGCTTTACATGGGCAGTACAATTCCACTATTTTATCCCGTTGAATTTCAACATGAAGTTTGTGAGGCGCCAACCTTTTAAGCATCGATCTCCAACATTGAGCTGTAACTCTCACATTGCGTCCTGCTCCGTCCAAAATCTTAATTCCATGAATTTATCCTTGGGTGAAATAGTTGAGACTTCTCTGTGGAACCCCCTTGAATAAGTCTGGCACATTTGGCTAAAAACATACCGCAATGTTACCGGAAATACGTGATAGAGAATCCACTTCAAACATCTATTGTTCACTGGCATTTTGGAAGATTGTGGGGGATGTCAACTGTTGCTGAGGGGGGCGGAGCTGAAGATCGCCAGTCGGAAAGGTCCATTATGTACTGCCCTTGAACTCCCACGTATAGTTAGAGGGAACACACCCTCCCGTAATAAGCGACCTTCTTCACCCCTCCCCGTTTCGACGATGTACGTTTTGGTCCTAGCTTGATGATACAATAACATACATTTTCTGAGTCACTTATCCTCACAACAGTTGCGGGGAGTTCTGGACGGGCAACGGGCAGGAGATGGAGTACACCCTGAACTGGTTGGGAGCCAATCGCAGGGCACATAGCGCAATCACACCTAAGGGCAATTTAGAGTGTCCAAGTGTGTGTGTTTATATATATATATATATATATATATATATATATATATATATATATATGAATGCAGCCCTATGGGGGCACAAACCAGTGCAATCTGTAGGCCGGTCCCAAGCCCGGATAAATGCAGAGGGTTGCGTCAGGAAGGGCATCCGGCGTAAAAACTGTGCCAAACAAATATGAGCGTTCATCTAAAGAATCCCATACCGGATCGGTCGTGGCCCGGGTTAACAACGCCCGCCCCCGGCACTGCTAACCTGCAGGGCGTCGGTGGAAATTCAGCTACTGTGGGTCGAAGACAAAGAAGAGGAGAAACCGGATCCAGCGTCAGAAGAAAAAAAGGAATGCACAGAGCCTACAACTGAGTGTAGGGACTTTGAATGTTGGGACTATGACAGGAAAAGCTCAGGAGTTGGTTGACATGATGATTAGGAGAAAGGTTGATATTCTGTGCATCCAAGAGAGCAGGTGGAAAGGTAGTAAGGCTAGAAGTTGGGAGCAGGGTTTAAATTATTCTACCACGGAGTAGATGGGAAGAGAAATGGAGTAGGGGTTATTTTAAAGGAAGAGCTGGCTAAGAATGTCTTGGAGGTGAAAAGAGTATCAGATCGAGTGATGAGACTAAAATTTGAAATCGAGGGTGTTATGTATAATGTGGTTAGCGGCTATGCACCACAGGTAGGATGTGACCTAGAGTTGAAAGAGAAATTCTGGAAGGAACTAGATGAAGTAGTTCTGAGCATCCCAGACAGCGAGAGAGTTGTGATTGGTGCAGATTGTAATGGACATATTGGTAAAGGAAACAGGGGCGATGAAGAAGTGATGGGTAAGTACGGCATCCAGGAAAGGAACTTTGAAGGGCAGATGGTGGTGGACTTTGCAAAAAGGATGGAGATGGCTGTAGTGAACACTTATTTCCAAAAGAGGGAGGAACATATAGTGACCTACAAGAGCGGCGGTAGAACCACGCAGGTAGATTATATTTTGTGCAGACGATGTAATCTGAAGGAGGTTACTGACTGTAAAGTAGTGGTAGGGGAGAGTGTAGCTCGACAGCATAGGATGGTAGTATGTAGGATGATTCTGGTGGTGGGTAGGAAGATTAAGAAGACAAAGGCAGAGCAGAGAACCATGTGGTGGAAGCTGAGAAAGGAAGAATGTTGTGCGGCCTTCCGGAAAGAGGTGAGACAGGCTCTCGATGGACAACCGAAGCTCCTGGAAGACTGGACGACGACAGCCAAGATGATCAGAGAAACAGGCAGGAGAGTACTTGGTGTGTCATCTGGTAGGAAAGGGGAGAAGGAGACTTGGTGGTGGAACCCCAAAATACAGGGAGTCATACAAGAAAGAGATTAGCGAAGAAGAAGTGGGATACTGAGAGGACTGAGGAGGCGAAAGGAGTACATCGAGATGCGACGTAGGGCAAAGGTAGAGTGGCAAAGGCTAAACAAGAGGCATATGAAGACGTGTACACCAGGTTGGACACGAAAGAAGGAGAAAAGGATCTCTACAGGTTGGCCAGACAGAGGGATAGAGAGGGAAGGATGTGCAGAAGGTTAGGGTGATTAAGGATAGAGATGGAAATGTGTTGACTGGTGCCGGTAGTGTGCTAAATAGATGGAAAGAATACTTTGAGAAGTTGATGAATGAGAAAATGAGAGAGAAGGAAGAGTTGAAGAGGCAAGAGTGAAGGACCGGAAGTGGAAATGATTACTAAGGGGGAAGTCAGAAAGGCATTACAAAGGATGAAAAATGGGAAGGCAGTTGGTCCTGATGACATACCGGTAGAGGTATGGAAGCAATTTGGAGAGATGGCTGTGGAGTTTTTGACCAACTTATTCAACAGAATACTAGCGGGCGAAAAGATGCCTGAAGAATGGAGGAAAAGTGTTCTAGTTCCCATTTTTAAGAACAAAGGGGATGTTCAGAGCTGTGGGAACTATAGAGGAATAAGTTGATGAGCCACACAATGAAGTTATGGGAAAGAGTAGTGGAGGCTAGACTCAGGTCAGAAGTAAGTATCTGCGAGCAACAGTATGGTTTCATGCCTAGAAAGAGTACCACAGATGCATTATTTGCCTTGAGGATGCTCGTGGAAAAGTACAGAGAAGGTCAGAAGGAGCTACATTGCGTCTTTGTGGATCTAGAGAAAGCCTATGACAGAGTACCAAGAGAGGAACTGTGGTACTGCATGCGTAAGTCTGGTGTGGCAGAGAAGTATGTTAAAATAGTACAGGACATGTATGATGGCAGCAGAACAATGGTGAGGTGTGCCTTAGGTGTGACAGAGGAATTTAAGGTGGAGGTGGGACTGCATCAGGGATCAGCTCTGAGCCCCCTTCCTGTTTGCAGTGGTAATGGATAGGCTGACAATGAGGTTAGACTGGAATCCCCTTGGACCATGATGTTCGCAGATGATATTGTCATATGCGTGAAAGCAGGGAGCATGCAGAGGAACAATTGGAAAGATGGAGACATGCACTGGAAAGGAGAGGAATGAAGATTAGCCGAAGTAAAACAGAATATATGTGCGTGAATGAGAAAAGTGGAGGGGGAAGAGTGAGGCTACAGGGAGAAGAGATAACGAGGGTGGACGACTTCAAATACTTGGGGTCAACAATACAGAGCAATGGAGAGTGTGGTCAGGAAGTGAAGAAACGGGTCCAAGCAGGTTGGAACAGCTGGCGAAAGGTGTCTGGTGTGTTATGTGACAGAAGAGTGTCTGCTAGGATGAAGGGCAAAGTTTACAAAACAGTGGTGAGGCCGGCCATGATGTACGGATTAGAGACAGTGGCACTGAAGAAACGACAGGAAGCTGAACTGGAGGTGGCAGAAATGAAGATGTTGAGGTTCTCGCTCGGAGTGAGCAGGTTGGATAGGATTAGAAATGAGCTCATTAGAGGGACAGCCAAAGCTCGATGTTTTGGAGACAAGATTCGAGAGAGCAGACTTCGATGGTTTGGACATGTTCAGAGGCGAGAGAGCGACTACATTGGTAGAAGGATGCTGAGGATGGCGCTCCCAAGCAAAAGAGCGAGAGGAAGACCAAGAGAGAAGGTTTATGGACGTGGTGAGGGAAGACATGACAGGGCAGTTGGGGTTAGAAGAGGAAGATCAGGAGATAGGTAGCTAAGATGGCAAAAGATGACACGCTGTGGCGACCCCTAACGGGACAAGCCGAAAGGAAAAGAAGAAGAAAAGATATATATATATATATATATATATATAACACACACACACACACACACACACACACACACATATATTATTACTCGTCGAACTTTAGTTGTAGTTTCTGCTTGGTCAACTCGTCGAACTTTAGTTATAGTTTCTGCTGGGTCACGTACAAGCTGTTTTTTTAAACACGACAAAATATGAACACGATTTCAACATGGCTTGGACAGTAACCACAGCTGCCTTTTCGGGGAAAAAAAAAATGGGTTTGACACTTGGGAAACCAACGACGCACAGACGTCTACCTAGATTCAGGTTTATCTTGTGTAATCAACCCAAAAGCGAACGCGATGTATTGGTTTTATAAACTCAACTACAGTGACTGCATTACATCTACTTGCTACGCAGCGACTGTACAAAAATGAACACAACTTTCTTGGGACAGCAGTGACAAAGTAGCTGGTATGAAAACCGGAGACTCCATCTGCGACGGTAGCACAGCACTCGATTGGGGTCACAGAGACGAGGAAAGGTAAGAACACAGGTATCCCATCTTATTGTAAAAAAAAAACCAAAAACGTTACTGTAATCGAACGTGGCGCCGCGACAGAGACACGAAATAAATCATGGTTATCCGCTTTCGGGTCGATTAAAGTGTAGGATGGGAGTTCTGAATATCTATTGAAGTCAACCCTTTTTCACAAACAACAATACGATTCATTGACCAGTAATACGTACAAGTTTGTGCTCATCAGGTGACAGCAATCGCTTTAAAAGACGCTTTTAGCGAAGTTGTGGCAGACAGGAAGTCAAGCTGTCGCTGCCTGGGCTGGGATAAACGGATGCTGCATTTAAAGACTCTTTGTAAAATGCGGTTTCGTTATCCATCCAGCATTTTCTGAGCCGCTTATCCTCACAAGGGTCGGGGGAGTTCCAGAGCCTATAGAGCTTGTGCACATGCCACATAAAATAACGTGATTTTTGTGTGCGTCGCCATATTGCCGGTCAATTGTTACAAGTTAATTTCGTTGAGACAAAACAAAATATTTCCTATAGCACAACACCCAGAGTTTTGTCCAATACCGTTAAACATTTAGAAGGTGATAATAAACTAAAGTACGTGGGAGGATTAGAAACACTCGGCATAGAGGATCCATATTTAATGCCGAAGTCGTTGAGATTTACACTGAAGTGTTTGAAAGCGTATATAAGTCTGGACACATACAGGTACTTCGTTGGTGGATCTGTTCTCAATCAGGAAAAAATCCCACATAGTGATGGACCCACTTAGATTTTTTCAATACAAATACCAATATTTAAATAAATGAGCCCTGGTTTTACACAAACTCGCATTCATTAACAATGACTGGGAGAAAAAAAAATAGCCTCTGTACACTGAACCGTATTGCTGCCACACCTCCGTAAACATCTCTGTGACAGACAGTTTCTTATTTTTTTTTAAATACGCATTGTTCTCAAATGAGTCAATTTGGTGTTATAAATACTTGTTGATAATTTGAGATTAAGAACAATAATTCCGACGTGAAATGATCGCTATACAGGTGTGTGCATTCTTCTGGGCACCACCCATTCCGTTTAATTGCTCCGATTCAACAACTCCCACACTGCAGTGTTTGACTTGGCCGGCAATTTCGCGCCGTGCAAACTGTGACGTCACGCGCACAAGCTCTATCCCAGCTTTCATTCGGCAGGAGGCAGGGTACACCATTGGTACACCCTGAACTGGTTGCCAGCCAATCGCAGGGCACACTAAGACAGACAACAGTTAGAGTTGTAGGGACTTGGGTATGGTGTAAAGTCGCTATCAAAACAACGTGTGCTCAAACTACGTAGAAACGAGCGTAAAGGGCACATTAAAAAAAGCCGGAGGACGCTCAAAATTAAAATGCTCACTCCGTTTTGCAATAGCACCTGTCACAATATCGGACACCCGGAAAGGGAGTGTTCCTATTTCAGACATTCTGGGAAATCCCACAGCCTTTCTTGGCAACTATGCAGTTCAGAAAATATATTGAGAAAAACTAGAACAAATGGTAAGTGACACAACCCGGAAAAGTGACACACGTTGCTGGAAAGGAAGAGAAGTGATTGCGTGCTTTACCGCGACATTTTGATTCTTGATTGAGTCAACGTGATGTTTTGTCCATTTTGCGGTCAACACCTCAGCCGCATGACTCAGTTTTGCCTTTTATGTGGTAGGTCATTAGAAAGTTTAAAGAAGGACTTTTTCCAAAGTTTCTATGCACAATCAACCCTCCAATCTGAAGTAATATTGTTAGTACATATATTTTGGACGTTAATTGAAGAAAAAATGAAAATAAAGAACATTTTTGAAATCCATGCAATACCTGGATATATCCCAGCTTTCACAGCCGGACTTGGAAGAAACATCCCTGACCCCGCCCAGTGATGTCACCGGGGCTTAGCATTGCAGACCATTCTTTCTAGTTAGACCAAGATGCCAACGTGCTGTGCCCCAAACTGTAACAACAATGAGAAAATGCACCCAAATTTGTCATTCTTTAACCTACCATGGGGTAATTTAATTATAACCATCCATTTTTTTAGCCGCTTATCCTCACAAGGACCACGGAGAGTGCTGGAGCATATCCCAGTTGTCTACGGGGAGAGGGCGGGGTAGACCCTGAACTGGTTGCCAGCCAATTGCAGGCACCTAGAGACAAACAGCCGCACTCACAATCACACCTAGGGGCAATTTAGAATGTCCAATTAATGTTGCATGTCATTGGGATGTGGGAGGAGACCGGAGTGCCTGGAGAAACCCACTGTCAGGTTCACCAATCAGACATTCATTAAACAGGACAAAAAAGGAAGCAAAGGCACCAGTTCAAGTCTCGCGAGGAGAGAGGAGAGGAACTGTCTCTCGTACAATTCACCACTGCACTCTTTGATTATCCTCTCCTCGGCACCTCTGTTTATTTAATTTTGAGACGCCCCTTATTTACATGGATGTTACAAAAAGGAGACGACAAACAAAACAGTTTGAAACAAGGTGTAAATGTTTGTTCATGTGTGTGTGCATGTGTGGAAGATTGCTGAATACATGTGTGGTCATCATTTCTTTAACAGGCAGCAGTTCTAACAGTTCTGATGATTAGATGTTTTTGTTCTTGCTATCTCCTGCTAGGAGGCTGCCACATTATCTAGGGCAGAGCAAAGCATTTCTTTATTGGAAGCAAATGTATGATAATTATGATCACAATTATTCCTACATTTGCCCCCTGTTTATCCTACATTTGCTACCCCGTTTTCTAGAGGAGAGCAAAGCATTCTTCATTGCAGCCAGAGACAGTAACTGAATTGGAGCAGAGCAAAGCATTTCTTCATTGCAGGTCCAAAGATGGATGCGGCCAATTGTATATCCACTGCTTTGGATGGAAACACAGTCACAGATAAGAGCAGTGATACCAGTGTACACATTCCTGCTGCATTAATCAGTATGTCATACAACTTTTGACCAACACACCACCACAACAAATCGCTGCATGGGAGCACTGGGGCAGTTTGTAGATGGATATCATAACACCATGTTTTGTTGAGACTTCCACCTTAAAATCTGTCCCTGTAAAGCTAAGAAATTAGCCAATGCAACATTAGTAGAAAATATCTGTTTATCATTTACTGCCTTAGTTGTTGGATAAACACTTTTCCATTTCTGACAAGTGGTGTTAGGAGTTGTTTTAGTCATGATCTCCAGGGTACATTGTGTTGGGATTTCTGTTGTAATGACACGCATTAGTGGCCTAGGGCCCATGCATGTGATGTAACTACAGTTTACCTTGTTAGCTGCATTCTACATTAATAACCAGTTTTGTTTCCTATTTGTAAAAAAAAGTTAATCATAATAATGAAAAAATGTTCCTCAGGCTTTTTCGGTTAAAATACTCCCTCCGTAGTATACGTACTCTTTTGTATGGCATTCGGGTCTAAGGTATCATTAAATTGGCAAATGGTGAGAAGAAAGTGGGGGTTTCATTTAGCATAATCCCAAAGATGCAATCCCCAGCAATTAGACTCTGCCAAGAAATTGAATAAGTGCTGAACTGATTCACTGGGAGGCACACATGGAGTCCTCCTCTCATGCCTCAGTGACTCCCGCATAGTTGTTTATCAATGTTATAATGATAATGAGGTTACGCCTTTTTATCTTATGTGTGGTAGGCATATTGACTGAGTATAATTATTGGTTCTGTTGTTATGTATTTTTGTCAGCTTTACAGGTGTCCAAAAGTAGCATATGAACAAAAATATCATTACGCCTGTCAATGTTGCAGCCCAACATGCTATCATATTATTTAGCCATTTTGAAGTCTTGTCGACCAAGTCACCCCTAAATGAGTCAAGTGTCTTTTAAATCTTCACCAGCCTTCAGGTATTTTCAGATACTATAAATCTGCACCCACCGTATGCTGGTCTTTGCTCACCTTTCCCCTTGGGTGACTCAGCTGAGATGACCTTTTACAGTGTGTAAGGTGTATCCATGTGTTTCTTTCTGCTATTTTGTCCATGTCATTCAGCTCTTGCTCAGTCTATGACAATGTTCGGATAAAACTGCATGTACAGTAGATGTTAATTCATAAACAGACATAGGATGAATAAAAAAAATGGCAGTAAGAAGGTTATTAAAGCACAGTAATTTGTTCCTTTTTTTTTTTTTTTTTTGATGCTGGAGTGCAGGGATGTCAAACTCATTTCTCTTGCGGGCCACGTTGTAGTTCGGGTTTGCCTCAGAGGGACATTTCGAGTGAAGGCAGCGTGGGATCGATTCCCGCTCAGTGATGGTGTCGACATCTGCACTGCGACTGGCTGCGGAGCAGTTCGGCGTGTAGTCTGCCGCTGCCCGAAGTTAGCTGGGATTGGCTTCAGCTCTCTCTCCGAATAAATGCTGAAGTGTTGCGTCAGGAAAGGCATCCGGCGTAAAAAAAAATCAAAAAGACAGTTACTGCCGCACCACCATGACAGTGGCACAAAAATGGCTTCACACATCAATGCTGATAAAATTCCCCATTTGTTTCTAGTCCTATCAAATTGATGCATGTGAAATTTCCTAGAGACACGCCATTGGAAAACAATGTTTTTTTTTAGTTTTTCAAAAGACGTTAATGGATACACAGAATCCCCCAACTTTTTTTTTTTTGCATTCTTTATCAATTAATAGCATTGGTATTATCTCTGGATCTGTGCAAACACTACAATCTTTTGGACATGTTTTTTGTATGGAGTTGTCAAATTTGTTTTGTTTTTATTTTATTTTATTTATTTTTTGGGGCTGGGACCTTGAGTGGTTCCCACAGGTACCACTCGAACAGAAAAATGAAAATAACGGATAGCGTTTTCATCCAACACCCAACAGCAAAAGTTCACTGTTTAGTCACCATTATGACAGGAGTCTCACTCCCATGTGTAACCGGACTACAGCAACCTTGGCAGTGGGAATGTGAACAGCTATCTTACAAGTGGCCAATCAAAACAAATTAGTTTTGTTTGTGTTAACAATGGTTTTAAAAGAAATAACTTTCCTACAATCAACAAATGAATTCAAGTACACCTTTTTGCAATTTTTAAGCTGTTTGGGGTTCTTAATAACTCCTGAAAGGGACCCACTTGTGTGTGGTTTTTTTTTTCCTTCATCATTCGTCTCTCTCTCATTGTGTGGAAATTATTGGTAATTTGTATGGTCTCCCAAACGGTGTTTTGTATTAAATGAGACCCTTACGTGCTTGTAATGTATGTATAGTTAGACTAAATCTATCATTGTGTCCAAATTGCCCCTACGTGTGATTGTGAGTGCGGCTGTTTGTCTCCATGTGACCTGCAATTGGCTGGCAACCAGGTCAGGGTGTACCTTGCCTCCTGCCCGTTGACAGCTGGGATAGGCTCCAGCCCTCCGCGCGACCCTTGTGAGGAAAAGCGGCTAAGAAAATGGATGAAGGGATGAATGGATGTGTAGCTTGAGGAAACTGACCACATTTTGTAAACACATTCCCTTGTGGATTATGTCGCACGCAGATCAAACAAGCCCTACAAAAAAGTTTTTTTGCATCCAAGTTAAATCCATGGATCATGTAATGCCTTTGTACCAGGGCTACCATTCCCCCTGTTGAGATCTGAGACTTCCCATGGCTCAAAATTGCCGCCCACTTAAAAATGTTTTTGGTAGAATTTTTTTGTATCTCTGCTGACATAATTCCCATTTTGTAATGTAGTACCTTATTTTTTCCATATTTTTAGTTTTGCTGGTAAGCTTTGTTGTTGCATTTTGTTTAACACATCATCTCAAAGTATGTCTTCATTTGTTACATGGTCAGCTAATTCCATAAAGGTTTTGCTGCTTCTTTTGGTGTTTTATCTGTAAATCAATTTCCTAATGATTCTTTGTCTGTATTTGATGTGTGTACTGCACATTTACATATGACTATTTCTTTTGGTAATTGAACTGCTATGAGCAAATTTTGTAGTAGCTCTGCATATGTCACTGTGTTCCCTGTAGTTGTCGCTATTCCTCTATTTTTCTAGGATTGTCTGTGTCGATTGTGATACCACCGTGAATACAGCAGCATCTGGTCTCAGATTGTTTAAGACTGTCCAATAAGATATTGTCTGTACAGTTCAGTCGTCCCAATCCAAATCTGGTTTTTTTCTGTCCAATCGGGAACATTTTGTACTACCAAAACAAATTGGCCCAAACTCTCCCACTCCTGTTGTAATGACGTGTGTGGTGGTGTCCATTCCTTGAGTAGTGCATTTAGTTTGTCAGTCAGTCTTGTTCCTGTCACCACGACTGATATACAATTTGAGTACAGATAATCATGATTTTGTCTGGTGTGGGCTGTTATAAGTTTATCTCATACTACATTGTCACATGCAATGAGTCACTTCCTACGTCATTTTGTGGTTGTTCAATCACGTCTTGAGCTGTTTGCAGCAAGAAATCTCCTGTTCTTGTGGGAGGTTTGTTTGGAATATGTAAGGTGTAATAATAGAGCGCTGGATTCCTATTTTGACATTCATTATTACATCATTCTTATTTTTTTTTTCAGATGTTGTGTTTCAACTATTTTGCAATTTGTTTTTCCCCTGTTTGAGTCAGTGGTTCACCTAGGGTGACTATACTGACTTCCCCCTGAACAGGGTGACAATTACGTTCCGTTTGAGGTAATTCTCAAACTTCTACCACAAGTGGCGGAGAATTCTTACCTCTTCATCCTGAAACAGTTGTCACTCAATATCCTGTTCAAATGAGGTAGCGAACCTCCACTCACACTTTTACACATGCACACGTTTCACGGAGCTCACGTACAGGACACACCTTGCCCTTTTCCCAGTTTTATAGACTACTGTCTACTCGATAGTGACTAGTATTCTCGAGGTTTGGTTCTGCCGCAGTCACCCAGACGCGCATTCACTCATTCCTCATGAGTGTGGGAGTTTCCTACTCACCAGAGATGTCTTCACTTCCTTCGGCTTCTCGTCAACCCTCAGCCTCCAGGCGCAAAGTCGAGGCCCAGTCCCGGAAAGGGACTCAAGTGCCGTGGCTGCGGTCTTTGCCTGGACATCGACTCGGCCCCTGGAAATCTCAGGTATCTTGAGATCCGGCTCGAAGGACCAAGTAAATGTCAGGTTCACCAATCAGACATTCATTAAACAGGACAAAAAAGGAAGCAAAGGCACCAGTTCAAGTCTCGCGAGGAGAGAGGAGAGGGAACTGTCTCGTACAATTCACCACTGCACTCTCTGATTATCCTCTCCTCGGCACCTCTATTTATTTAGTTTTGAGACGCCCCTTATTTACATGGATGTTACAAAAAGGAGACGACAAGCAAAACAGTTTGAAACAAGGTGTAAATGTTTGTTCATGTGCGTGTGGAATATTGCTGAATACATGTGTGGTCATCATTTCGTTAACAGGCAGCAGTTCTAACAATTCTGATGATTAGATGTTTTTGTTCTTGCTGTCTCCTGCTAGGAGGCTGCCACATTATCTAGGGCAGAGCAAAGCATTTCTTTATTGGAAGCAAATGTATGATAATTATGATCACAATTATTCCTACACCCACGCAAGCCGGGGGAGAACATGCAAACTCCACACAGGGAGAGCTGGGATTGAACCCGGGACCTCAGAATTGTGAGACCAGTGCTTTCTAGCTGAACCACCGTGCCGCCCAAATTATTATATTCATATAATTATTAATTTATTGTTTTCCATTTTCACAAAAATCGGTTACAAAATGCCAGCAGAACCAGGGCCATTGTTAGCCTACTTTGATCCTGGAAGAGAGGTAACGTTACAAGTGAATGCATCAAAACATGGCCTAAGTGCAACCGTCATGCAGGAAGGCAGGCCAGTAGTGTATGCAAACAAGCTGCACGGAACAAAATTAGGCACAGATTGAAAAGGAACTCTATCTAGCCATGTATGGGTGTAAGAGGTTCCATGAATATCTCTAAGGGTGAAACATCACTGTGGAATCCGATCACAAACCACTGGAGGCCATACTCCGAAAACCCCTAGCTCTTGCTTCATCATGCTGACAGCGCATGATGCTAGCATTGCAAAAGTACAGCATAACTCTCATCCACAGATCAGTCAAAGAGATCCCGGTGGCCGACACACTGTCGAGAAAATCCCTGGATGAAGAGAACGACTCTCTAAACAGGGCTATGGAGACACAAGTCCACACTGTCATCAGCACAGCACAGTAAGTGCTGCTTTTTTTAGGGGGACCGGCATATTGGTACACAGTTGTTGAGACCTGTTTAAGATCTTTGTGAAGACAGGAGCAAGTTGATCTGTGCAGACTTTGAGGCAGGATGGGGATGCAAGGTCCGGGCCCAGCGCTTTGTTGTTTGAAGATCTGTCTAACGTTGCTTTCATGGATGTTAAACGGTGGAGTGGAAGGTGGTGCGGCTTGGTGGGTGCGTGGTGTGGAATTGTCTATTTTAAGTCAGTAAAGACTATTTAGGTCTTCGGCTTGCCTGCTCTTTTTTTTCTACCCCCCCCCCACCAGCCACCGGCGTCTGGTCACCCCTGAAGTAGTTACTGTCATGATCCTGCCACTTCAGCACGAGCTGTGCAGCTGCGCTGATTGGGAGGCACACACCTGTGCCTCATGCGGCCTGATCATCCCCTGTATATATAGGACCCGGTGACGACTGGTCCTCCGCCAGTTCGTTGACCTTTATGTCCCGTTCCAGCACTCTCGCACTCCTGATTGATCCTGTGTGTACCGACCTTCGTCCGTACTCCGACCAACCTTGCAAGCCTGACTCCTTGACACTTCTGCCTGCGTTGATTGTTTCCCCGTGTACCGACTACTGCCTGCCCACTCATCTGCTCTCTTCACCCGACGCCCCAACAACCGCTGCTGCACCGGACTGCCTGCTCGATCCCCGACCTCGGCATACAATAAACGTGTCTCT
This sequence comes from Syngnathoides biaculeatus, assembly GCF_019802595.1. Classification (NCBI taxonomy): domain Eukaryota; kingdom Metazoa; phylum Chordata; class Actinopteri; order Syngnathiformes; family Syngnathidae; genus Syngnathoides; species Syngnathoides biaculeatus. The sequence goes on along the minus strand of NC_084654.1, from coordinate 950,423 downwards.
TCTTGGACTACCTTGCGTCTTCCGAGTTCCTGCATTTGGGTCCTACCTCTCGTTCCGATGGGACGTGACAGAACGAACTGGCCCATACAGGATCCAGCAGGAAAGACCCGGCGTCGCCGGGACCGACGCAAGGTAGACCGTCTGCCGGAGGACCAAGCCTGCCCAATCCGGGTAGGCTCCCTGACGTCCTCCACTTCCATGTCTTACGCTCCGCCAGCGAGGTATGAATACGTCCCGAACACGAACCGTCCGGCTCCTCATATTCTTCTGGACTCTGACTTTTCGGAATATGAGGAGGACCACGATTTGTATGACCGGCTGCCTGAGTACGACTCCGACGAATTTGAATATGAATCTGCTCGTCCGATCTTTCACCCCAGTCAGTTTGCGCCGCCTCCCCGCGTTTCCAGCACCCGAGCGACTTCGCCCGGTAGATCCAAGTACACTAATCGGTACGAGGGAACCCGATTGGCCATCTACCCGGGACCTCCGCGTGGCGGACAGAGGAGACGCCCCGGCCGGGCACTCCCTGGTGTCTCTCGCTGCGCGGCAACGAAGACACAGTCCTCCCACTCCTCGCCGGTAACGGTGAGACCGGCAGACCCGCAGCTGGTGGCGAGGCTTCCAGCCCAGAGGGAGGAGGTGCCGCCAAATCACGAGGCGTTCCGCCGCGAACTGCGGGCGGAGATTGAGCGGCAGAGCGCGGAATTGGCGGCTCTCACAGCTCTCACGGCCCAGGTCCGCCAAAGATTGGCGAACCAGCCGAGCTACGCTGACGTCGCAACGGCGACGGACTCGCTGCTGACTCAGGTTCACGTTGCCGTGGAAACCGACCCGCACCCTTGCCAAGTGCACGCCACAGTGGAGACTGACCCGCCTCCTCGCCATTCCCACGTCGAGGTTTTGGCGGTTCCGAGCAGAGCTCACGCGGCAGTTGGAACTGACCCGCTCCCGAGACACGCCCACGTGTCAGTTTCGACTGACTCCCCGCTTACTCAGGTTCACGTTGCCCTGGAAACGGATTCGCCACCGCGCCACGCCCACGTTGCTGTTTCAACGGATACACTGCAAGCTCACGTGGCAGTGGGAACCGACCCGATGCCCCCTCACGCTGCTGTCCAGGAGGTGGCGACGTCTCCACAGCCGCTTCTCGTCCGTGCTCTGGAGTGGCAGTGGCGACCGGCCCGCGGACGCTCCACACTCCTGCTCTGTCGGCGACCGGCCTGCGGCCGCTCCCCGTTCCTGCTCTGTCGGCGACGGGCACGCCCTCACGTTCCTGTCCAGGAGGTGGCGACAGTTCCCCAGCCGCCTCACGCTCCCGTCCAGGAGGAGGTGGAGTTGGTGATGCTGCTGCCACCTTCTCACGTTCCTGTCCAGGAGGCGGCGGCGACGGGGTCGCTGCCTTCTCACGTTGCTGTCCAGGAGGGGGCGGTACTGGCGCCGCCTTCTCAAGTTGCTGTCCAGGAGGGGGCGGTACTGGCGCCGCCTTCTCACATTGCTGTCCAGGAGGGGGCGGCGATGGCGCCGCCTTCTCACGTTGCTGTCCAGGAGGGGGCGGCGATGGCGCCGCCTTCTCACGTTGCTGTCCAGGAGGGGGCGGCGATGGCGCCGCCTTCTCACGTTGCTGTCCAGGAGGGGGCGGCGATGGCGCCGCCTTCTCAAGTTGCTGTCCAGCAGGCGCTGGGGAGTTCTGTGGAGCCACCCAGGAGCTGGAGAGACTTCGGGGTGGCGGTCATGGCTCTGGTCCTGCTCTCCATCTTCTTCGCTCCTGAGTTCGCCCAGCCGCATCAGGACCTGGCCTCGTTGGCGACCCATCCCTGGTTGTCTTGCAACGACGGCGTGGGAGGTTCTCGTCCGGAGCAGTGGCCTGCCTCGTTCTGGTTCCTGCTTCGCAGTTTTGTTCCTCACAGAGGTCGTCCGCCCGAATTGCCCCGTGGGGACCCTGGTGCTTGGCGTCCGGGTCATCCTCCTGACCTGTCCACCCGGACGCCTCGTGTTTGGTGGCCTGGATGGCCACCAGTCTAGGGTTCGGGGGGGGGGGGGGGGCGTGCCCTCCTCCGGATCCCCTTCCGCCCACCCCTGCCTGTGTTAATTAGTGTCTGTTTTTTTTTCCGTTTAGGCACGTCTGGGAGCCGTGCCTTTGAGGGGGGGGGTACTGTCATGATCCTGCCGCTTCAGCACGAGCTGTGCAGCTGCGCTGATTGGGAGGCACACACCTGTGCCTCATGCGGCCTGATCATCCCCTGTATATATAGGACCCAGTGACGACTGGTCCTCCGCCAGTTCGTTGACCTTTATGTCCCGTTCCAGCACTCTCGTACTCCTGATTGATCCTGTGTGTACCGACCTTCGTCCGTTCTCCGACCAACCTTGCAAGCCTGACTCCTTGACACTTCTGCCTGCGTTGATTGTTTCCCCGCGTACCGACTATTGCCTGCCCACTCATCTGCTCTCTTCGCCCGACGCCCCAACAACCGCTGCTGCACCGGACTGCCTGCTCGATCCCCGACCTCGGCATACAATAAACGTGTCTCTTCTTGGACTAGCTTGGGTCTTCCGAGTTCCTGCATTTGGGTCCTACCTCTCGTTCCGATGGGACGTGACAGTTACTTCGCCCATCATGGGTCCTCCTGAATACACTACATACACAAGTCATTTTGAATATTTGATCGGGTTCCCTGAGCACCTCGTCCATCTGTCGGGGAGTGTTGTCAGTTCAAAGTGATCCGCATATCGTCTAATAAGTCTCAAAACGATTAGGTAGTATGGCCCCGGTCACTTCACTGGCATCTGAGATGTTCTCTTCTTCAAAAAATAGCTTCAATCTCAGTGTTGACTGGTGGTCTCATACGTCACTGCACGGTTCTGTGTAAACGTGTGTGTCAATAAAGTTCTTCCTCCTTCCAGTTCCATGGTAACTGAAGTGAGCAGCGTGTTTCTTCCTCTGTCGAAAAGATAAAATAGCGTAAGTTATTCCCTGTGAGATGGCTGCGCCAACACGTTATGGGCCCACGTGAGATGTTGGTAACCGGTGGACGAGACTGTGCTTTGACGGAGACGAGCGAAACTACGAGCTGTGGGAGACGAAGCTGTTAGCTCCCATGCGGGGCACACATCCTGGGACTAAAACTAACTATCCTCACTGAACCCGGTGCGTACAATGTGGAGGCGGATACTCCAAAGAATGAGGAGGCTTATGCTAAAATGTGTCAGTTTTTGGACAATAAAAAGGGAAGAGAATCAAAGCCATGTTGAAGAAGGCACTCTACATTCCTACGTATCCACAGGACATCTTCTCAGTAAAGGTGGCGACGACCAATGGAGCTTCAGTCAACTTCAGAGAAGGTCGCAGTGAACTCATCCACAAAAGTGGGACCAGGTTTAACAATAAAAAGTACAACAGTGTCTATTATTTGAACACTGTAAATGCTGTGACTAACGACAGTTGTAACGATATCCAGACATGGCACAGAATCCTGGAACACTGTAATTATGAAGACGTTTGTAATATGCAAGATGTTGTAGAGGGGATGCTGATATAAGGAGAGATGAGTCTTCCATGTTAGTTACAGATATGACAGACCAGAATGAAAAAGACAGAGAAATTTCTCAGACAGAAACTTCTGATGACCAACATATTCAGATTGAAGGAGGAGGTTGTGAGTCTCAATACCCTAAAAGAGATAGGAAACCACTGTTGTACCTCTCTGATTATTTATCTGAAATAAGTGAGAATATTGACAGATAATATTGACTATTGTTACAGAATGTACGATGTACCCCAAACTTTCAAAGAAACTATGAGTTCACCCAACTCAAACACTTGTACGAAAGCTATGAAAGAGGAGATGGATTCTCTTAAGGAGAATGAGACATTCACATTGACTCGTCTACCAGAAGGTAAACATAGAGTGGGGGGTCTACACCATCAAAACTAATGCAGATGAGACATAGACCTACAAAGCAAGATATGTTGCCAAAGTTTACAACCAAGTTATGGGAGTAGACTACAAGGAAACATTCTCTCCAACTGCAAATCTGACTTCGATTTGTGCTTTGATGGAAATGTCAGCACAACATGATCTTAATATACATCAGATAGATGTTAAGACAGCATATCTACATGCTCCTATTGACTGTGAACTGTATATTGAACAATCAGAAGGTTTTGAGCAACACTCAGACAATGGTGACAATGTATGTAAGGATATACGTAAGTTGTATAAAAGACAAGTTGAACAGTCTGTATAGGACAAGATCAAGTTGGGGTGTTGAAAGGTGATCTCATACGTCACTCCACTGTTCTGTTTGTCAATTAATTTTTTCCTCTTTCCAGTTCCATGGTAACTGAAATGAGCAGCATGTTTCTTCCTCAGTCGAAAAGATAAAATAACGAAAGTTATTCCATGCGAGATGGCTGCGCCAACACCCAGAAGAGGCGTCATAAAATCCGAAAATCTCTCTTTTCATCTGCCATAGCAGGTGGCACAGCGTCTTCTCAATTGCAACTGTCCCAGTGTGACATCTGGAAATGACGTCGCAGGCAAGATGGCTGCCACTGGGAAGTCGAGGGAGACTTCCACAACTTTCCACATGAGTTATACACTCTCTACTCATTTTTTTCATATAGACATTGAAGTGAATAATATTATGTAGTTTTCAATACAATATCTATTTCAAAATCTATATATGGACGTCAGTAGCCCTTTAAAAATATTGATGCTTTGCATTAATCTTTCTTCATAGTGTAATCAGAGTGTAAGATTATATGTTTGCATGCTATATGTTGTGTGGTTGATGTTCTGTTCCCCTGAATAACAACATTAGCCTGAGCTGTTCTAAAGGAATTCTTTAATTGTTTAAAAAAAAACATGAGCTAAGTTTATATTTTTGACATTTTAGGAAACTCTACGACATAGCATATTAGAACATGTTAAAGACAGTCTACAGTGGTTACTGGGACAATCTTCTACTGACCTTGACTACTTGAAATATGTCTGCAATCCAGAATACATCTTAATTGATTCAACATCCCAAATTCTGGCTATACCTTCAGTGTCTTATAGAATTACAGAGACTTGCACATCTTGCTATTGAAGAGGACCAACATCCAATTTTGTCTGCAGTTGTAAAAGCGTAAGGGGGCACCCTAAATTTGAGTTCTCTGTTGATTTCCTTACATTTCTATGGTGGCAGTAATACGCTTCCATACATTTCTTTTCAAAATACCTCTCCCGGTAAAATGTTTAGCCAGCCTACTTGATGTTAGTGAGGCTACAATCTTCAAAAGAATGAATGAATATTACATTTCAACAAAGACATTGTTTAGCTCTATGTCGGTTCAAGAACTGGACAACCAAGTAGCTTGGATTAAAGACAGAATCCCTCATGCAGGATACAGACTTGTCAAAGGAGTCCTGCAATCCCAGGGCCATCGCATACAGTGGCACAGAATTAACAGTTGCCTGCACAGAATTGACCATGCCGGTGTTCTCAGGATTGTCACGCATGGGATGCACAGTGCAACAAACATATTCTGTCAATGGACAACTGTCACTTGTCCATATAGATACTAATCACAAACTCATCAGATCTGTGTTATTTCTGACTTGAATGGGTGGTAGTTATTTTGTACGCAGTTGTGTCTTCTGCCCACCAATGTATTTCCTGTAGATAGTATTGTCTTAATATCAAATACAATGAGCAGTTTTCATTTCACTTGACGGTGGCACAGAAGAAACAACAGGAAGCAGAAAGAGGCAGAAATGAAGATGCTAAGGTTCTCGCTTGGAGTGAACAGGTTGGATAGGATTAGAATTGAGCTCATTAGAGGGACAGTTAAAGTTGCATGTTTTAGAGACAAGGTAAGAGAGAGAAGACTTAGATGGTTTGGACATATTCAGAGGCGAGAGAGTGAGTATATTGGTAGAAGGGTGCTGAGGATGGAGTTGCCAGCCAAAAGTGAGTGAGAAAAGACCAAAGAAAAGGTTGATGGATGTTGTGAGGGAGGACATGAGGACAGTGGGTATTAGAGAAGAATATGCACGAGATAGGCTTAGATTGAAAAAGATGACACACTGTGGCGACCCCTAACAGGACAAGCCGAAAGGAAAAGAAGAAGATGCCAAATGTATCAGTTCACCAATGTTCAAAATGTTTCGTTATTTTTTTGCTGCTGCTCTCTTATCTGTTTCCCACCGGATGTGCGAAATCTCATTAAATCTCACAAACAAGCTTACATGTTGTGTTGTGAAATGTGTTTGCAGCGTGTTGAGGCAGATAATAACTAGGTTTCCACAGGAGTCACACATTGGAATTGAAGTCCCAGAGATTTCTTGTCTATTTAGTTCTGAAGAAATCGACCAGATAAGAACTACAATAAACCCAAGGGGACACTCAATTGAGCACATTTGACATTTCTTTCTATTATTGAAAGGAGCTGCCAAGGTGGAAAAAATTCAGAAACGTGCTTCTTAAGTCAGAAAGACTACTACTTCGGTTAAGTTGTAAATACAACTAGAAGTACTGGTCTAAATAAGTACTCACGGAAAAGTAAAAAGTACCTTGCATTAACTTCTCAAAATATTCTTTCCATCTACTGAGCAGACTACTGGCATCAGTCAACATATTTCCATCGCTATCCTTAATCACCTTTACTTGCTGCACATCCTCCCCATCAATACCCTCTGTCTGGCGAACATGTAGAGATCCTTTTCTTCTTTCGTATCCAACCTGGTGTACACGCCGTCATATGCCTCTTGTTTAGCCTTCGCCACCTCTACCTTTGCTCTCCGTTGTAACTCAATGTACTCCTTTCGCCCCTACTCAGTCCTCTCTGTGTCGTACTTCGTCTTCGCTAATCTCTTTCCTTGAATGACTTCCTGTATTTTGGGGTTCTATCACCAAATTTCCTTCTCCCTTTTCCTACCAGAAGACACCCCAAGTACTCTCTTGCCTGCCTCTCTGAAAACCTAGACAGTAGTATTCCAGTCTTCTGGGAGCTCTTCCTGTCCATCTAGAGCCTGTCTCACCTCTTTCCAAAAAGCCACACAACATTTTTCCTTTCTCAACTTCCTTGATTCTCTGCTCTACTTTTGTCTTCTTAATCTTCTTAACCGCTAACAGAGTCATCCTACACACCGCCATCCTATGCTGTTGAGCTAATTCTCCCCCACCACTATCTTACAGTCACTAACATCCTTCACATTACATTGTCTGCACAAAATATAATCCACCTCCGTGCTTCTACCTCCGCTCGTGTAGCTCACTCTATGTTCCTATCTCTTCTGGAAATAAGTGTTCACCACTGCTAATTCCATACTTTTTACGAAGTCCACCACCATCCTACCCTCAAAGTTCCTTTGCTGGATGCTGTACTTACCCATCACTTCTTCATCGCCCGTTTCCTTCGACAACCTTCATTGAAATCTGTACCAATCACAACTCTCTCTCTGACTGGGATGCTCAGAACTACTTAGTCTATTTCCTTCCATAATTTATCTTTCAACTCGAGGTCCCATCCAACCTGTGGAGCATAGCCGCTAATCACAGTATACTTAAAACACTCAATTTCAAATTTCATTCTCATCACTCGATCTGATACTCTTTTCACCTCCAATACATTCTTAGCCAGCTCTTTCTTTAGGATAACCCCTACTCCATTTCTCTTCCCTTCTACTCCATGGTAAAATAATTTAAACCCTGCTCCTAAGCTTCTAGCCTTACTCCCTTTCCACTTGCTCTCCTGGATGCACAATATTTCAACCATTCTCCTAATCATCATGTCAACTAACTCCTGAGCTTTTCCTATCATAGTCCCAACATTCAAAGAAGATTCTATTCATTCATTTATTTGGATAATCTATATCGTTTCAATTATCCAAGAGAAAAAGATTGGGAGAAATTGGAATCCATCCATCCATCCATCCATCCATCAATTTTTTTTATGCTCACATCATTTGATTCTGTCACGGGGCTTGTGAAGAGGGAGGAAGGCACGGCACGGCGTGGAGGTTTCAAATGCAGAGAAATGCGAGTTCCACAACTCCAAAACTCCCCTTCACAAAGGAGACGGCTGAGCTCATGATGAGCAACATATTCAGATTACATGGCCTGCCTACTGATGGGATGTCCAACAGGGGTCCCCAATTTGTCTCCCATTTCTGGAAAGAATTTTGCTCACTCATAGGGGCCACCGTGAGTCTTTCCAAGGACCATCATCCAGAATCCAACGGTCAGAGTGAACATGTCAACCAGGACCCAGAAATTGGATTCCGATGACTGGCGTCTCGCGACCCAAGCTCATGGAATCAACAGTTAAGTTGGGACAAGTATTCACACAACTCCCTTCCCTCTGCATTCACCGGTATGTCCCCTTTCCATGTCGTGCATGGCTATCCACCCTTTCTCTTCTCATCTATGGACTCTGACTTGTCGGTGCCATCAGCTTTGGTTGTGGTAAGACGCTGTAGATGGACCTGGGAGCGAGCCCATAGGGTGCTTCTGCGCAAGGGATGCTCCTATACGGTCGCATCTGACCATAAGAGGGTGACTGCACCAGATTACAGAGTGGGCCAGTATGTCTGGCTGTCAGCGAAGGCCCTTCCACTCCAGGGGGAATCCAGGAAGCTTGCTCCCAGGTTCGCCGGACCATTCCCAACCCAGTCACTATGAGGCTGAAACTTCCAAAATAGATGTGGATTCATCCTGCTTTCCACATCAGCCGGCTCAAACCGTCTCGAGTGTCTCTGTTGATCCCGCCTGCCAGACCCCTTCCTCCCCCCGCATGGTTGACAAGGGCCCTGTCTACGCTGTACGACGGCTACTGCCGTCGCGGTGTCTGGGGAGGGGAGTACAGTACCTATTGGACTGGGGAGGCTACGGTCCCAAGGAGCATTTGTGGATCCCTTCCCAGTTTGTGGTCGACTCCTCCCTCATTAGAGATGTTCATGCATCGCATCCTGAGGCTCCTGGGCCATCCGGGGTCAGCCATTGGGGGGCTACTGTCATGGCTGTGTCAGTCCCCGATGGAGCCCGCATCTGCTCCAATCAGCAGATGCGCTCACCGGCACCTCGTCTCAGTGATTACATCTCTCGCATATTTGCCACGCGTGCGGTCTGGTCTTTGCCAGATCGTTGGACTCGTGTCACGTTCCCGCAACTCTTTGTCTACGCCCTTCCTATCCCGTTTACCGAACACTGCCTCGTTCTCGACCTTCCTCTTACACCCGCTGATTCTGTTGCTGCTGCCTTGTTGGACTGCGTGCCCATGTATCGACTAACGAATTGAATAAAGACCTCTCCCGAACTGTTCCTGATCTTGTGAGTCGTGCCTTTTGGGTTCAGCCTCGTGTGCTGGTCATGATGGAGTTTCACAATACCAGATGTACGATTGCTCAGAGCACGTTTAATCTCAGAAAGGCGGTCCGCAGCCATGTAAACAGCTTCAACAGAATCTGTAAGTGCAGATGACACACAAATATGGATGAAATGGCACGAGTCTGTCCTGTGTCCATATGGGCTCAACAGCAGAACAGTACAAGCAAGTGTCATCACCACAACCCCACTTTGTAGTATTGATTGTTAACCTGATCCCTCTAGGCTCTACAGATATTTTAATGAGGGGGTGAAGCCTTTTTGCACATATATCAGTGGTGCAACATGTCCAATCCTGCCCTATCTCTCCCACCAAATGGTGCCATCCATAATGGTTAGCTAACAAATTCCATACATAGGCACGGCCATAAGTTTGTGCACTATTTGCATGGCGGGCACCAGAACCAGCGTACATTAAAGCTCAAGTGTCTTCAAACGGATGATTTTTGGTATATTATTAATGAAAAACCCACAGCCAATATGGTCCCGTGTGTTTTTTTCACCACAAAACATGATTTTGACGTATACAGCTTTTTGTAACTCCCGCCATGAAAATCCTCTCAGGGATTTGTTTTCGAGAAGAAGCAGGAAGTGACGTACAAGACAGAGGCGCCCCTTAGTGGACTCGTTTGTTTCCATTAGTTTTACCTCCGGGACGGTAGCTCGTTGTTCCCTCGTGTTAGCCAAAATGCCAGCTCATTGCATTGCTGGACATTGCTTGAACACTCGGGAGAATGGAATTACCCTTCATAAGTTTGAAAGAGACCCTGCTCATTGTGAAAAATGGATTGCATGGGTGCAGAGGACGAGAGCTTCGTGGGTTCCAAATAACAGGTAGGTGTGTGTACAGCTCCTAAAAAAAAAAATAGTTTGGGGTCTCTCTCATAACGTAACAAAAGATCCGCGTATGAAATGTGTCGATGTGTGCGTCGCCCAGTCAACAATGTCTCACTCAGCCTGCAACATAGCTCAGCTCCACCCTCTCCTTATATAGCACGGCGGGCCGAAACTCAGCCACATCAGCTGAGGCGCTGCGTTCGGCGGTCACGTCTTCCGCGAAGGCTGCGTGTCGGGCTTTGCGACGGGGGCGGCTCTCAACTGTTTTCATCAAGTACTGTGGCGTCCTGGCAAATGGATTCTTCTCTTTAAGGATCGCCAAAGAATCGCAAGGAAAGATAGCATTCACACATCAGCGAAAATCATACATTTGGCAAAGACTACCCCAAGGATATAAAAATTCCCTGAACGTGTTTCAATCAGCAGTTTTGGACATTTTGGAGGGGCTGCCACTCACAGTTAACATCGATGATGTGTTCATCGGCATTGATACAGAAGAGGAACATTTGAACACTTTACAAACTGTAATCTAATGAGTGATGGCAGCAGGACTGAAACTTAATCTGAAAAAATGTCAATTTGCTAGGTTCCAACTACACTACTCGGGTTTCCAAGTGTCAGAAGACTTGGGGCTTTCAGACACCTATTGACAGTAGATTGAACAGATCCTGCTCCCAACGCCCGAAAACGAATTGCAGGGGATACTCGGACTATGCAACTATGTCTGAGACCATGTCCCTCATTATCAAAAATATGCAAGACCCCTTTATGCCCATCTACGCATAAATCCTGAATAAGGAAAATATAAAAGCTGGGATTGGTCAGCCAAAGACCAAGAGAACTTAGAAGGGTTAAAGAAACCAGTAAGAAACACTGTACAACTTGAACCAAGAAGTTTGGATACGAGATTGATTGCTAAAGTGGAGTGCGGTGAGGACGCACCTATGGTGAGCATTAGTAACAAAGGCGCTGACTTGGTGACCTTATGGACTTACACCCTGAGCAGTGTGGAAAAGAAATTTCCCCAGGAGGGAAGGCAACTGGCAGTCCTAGCCAAGTACTGGGGGACATTGAAAGACCTAGCCCAGGGACAAGGAATAAGAGCCATCACGTAGAGCCAAGTTCATTGTTATGTGCAAAAAGACACCATTGAAAGCACTAAAGCAACTAATGTGATATGGGGGAGATGGGAAGATATCCTAGTCGACCCTGATTTAGAAATAAGACAGATAACCATCTCTTCCAAGAAATTAGTGAAACCAGAGACAAAAGCAGAGTAACCATATGAATGGGTTCGCTACACAGATGGATCGAGAAAAGGTGGAGACCAGTCTGCCCACTGGAGCTTCATCCTTAAACACAATGAAGAAGAAAAGAGCCATTGCAAAGGTGTGGCCCCGGGCAGTGCCCAAGCTGGAGAGGTTACAGCAGTGTTGGAGGGACTGTTGGAAGCTCTAAAGCTACACGTGGGACGTATAAGAATTACAACAGACAGTCACTCTTGTGCACAAGCTCTTAAAGAAGACCTATCCATTTGAGAGGAAAATTGATATGAAGGAGCAAAGGGCAAACCAGTTGCCCATGCAGACCTATGGAAAAAAGGAGCCGAGCTAAGGTTAAATATGAACATCACTGTTGTCCACCATTGGAGAGGAAATGATGAAGTTGATAAATACGTCCAAGAAAGAAAACTTTGGGACATGGGAATGGGACAAAACCCCTGGAGGATGAGTGGTCCCAGACGAGTTTGTTTGTGAGGTTAATACGGCCGTACATGAAGTGCTGGATTTCATTTAAGAAACACTGCGGTAGACAGGTGGTGTCAAAGATGGGGAATAACAAGAGTTTATTCACCACCCTACACCCCCCAAGCCAATGGCGTTGCTGAAAGAACCATTGGCCTAGCTAAGAACTGGCTAGGTAAAAACGCTAACGGAAAAGAGTGGAGTGAAAAATTGTTGCAGTTGGTCAAAGACTTGAATGGGAGGAGCAGAACTGAGTGGCTGTCCACCTCAGAGGAGTTGAATCAATGCCCCTTTGTCGCCCCTGACAGTGGCAGAGTAAAAGAAGAGACAAGCATCCAGAAAGAGAAGTGTCCATTTCAGGTGGGACAGCGGGTGTGGGTTAAGTCCCACGGCTTATTCGACAATCAAGTAGTGAAAGCCAAATACGACAATCCTGACATCGTAGAAGGAGTGTTGGACAGAAACACAGTGCACCTCAAGGAGAGAGGAATCCAAGGGGGAGAGCATCTTAAACCGATACCAGTTGATTTGGCTCGAAGCCAAGGAGTAAAACAAAAATGAATACAGAAATGATGAACACGATCCACCTTTTATCAAGTTGGCCATGATGAAAGGAGTTGTTATCACACAGAGGACTTCAAATGGAATAATGGCCGCAACAGCAGTCAAACTTCTGATGAATGCTAAAAGAGGATATTTATCCAAAGCGGTGGAGAAATTAAGTTGGCATCGGGCAAACCAAGGCTGCATCGCTTGTAGAAGCACCGAACAAAGGAGCGATGGAAGACCTGGAACCAGCTACATTTGGACAACCTGCTTCCCAGCCTTGGAAGGTTTGGGTCCAGCCAAGATATTCAATGCCTACGTATGTAAGAAATGCAGAATGAAATTTTTGCCCGGATTAAGATTTTATGCCCAATGGGACTCAAACCCAGGAGAAGCTACAGAACAAAAGAATTTTAAATGTAGATTGGATGGACAAATGTGATTACATTGTGACCAGTGTTGAAGAAAGGTCATGAAAGGAACATTAGTAAGAGCTGGTCATGCTGAAGGATGGCAAGTAACCAAAGCGGACATCCCAATATGCCGGCTGCTTCCCATTTTGACTTGCCCAGAGGGAAGGGATGTAAACAAAGGGAGTTTACATGGGACTCCCAGGTCTACTCAATATAAATTGGCCAGCGTGGACTGAGAATAACCGCCCTATAACGTTAATAGAACCATCAATACCTGTGGCGTCCATGATGCAAACAAGTAACCTCTCTACATTGGGGATGAAAGTATCCTGGCAGACGCTCATTAACCATATTTTGGCCAGAGAAGACATCCAGTTGATCACTTTACCAGAAGCTCCGCACGAGCGAGGATTGGGAGGAAGTGGCTTGTACACTCATCAAATGTTACTAGATGAAACATCCAAGAAAATGGAGTACAAGAGCAAAGTTGCTGTCATGCAAATAAGCCCTGGAAAGCTTAATAAAATTGCTGTAACGGAAACAGGCCCTGGGAAAATTCACCTGACGTTTCCAAGACCACAGAAACAAAACAATGGGTCAAATTCAAAGTTATCATGGCCATGATACCCTACGAGGGAACATACTCCATTGACAAAGAGCACGGCTAAAGAACAGAGACAATACTATACAAAACTACGACCCCATAGGGATCCCAAACAACAACTCGTACTTATTATCGCTAGCGAATTCAGCAGTAAGCGAATTAGAAACGAGAGAGGAGGTAATTGAAATCACTTCAGATAGTGCATGTGATAGCAATGATGAATTAAGCGATTTGAAGGAATAACTCAAAATCAAAGAGCGGAAGAACGGCTGTCCTTATCCTAACTGTAACGGTATGGAGCACGTACTACTTAACAGAGCAAGACATTGGTCATTAAGGGGATACCCTAATTATAATAAAAAGGGACCAGACGATTATGATAACCATAAATGGACGAAAATAGGACAAGAAAAAGAAGAAAAGCCTCAGATGATGAAGACTGGGAACCCAAAAAATGGCCTTGGCAATGACAGGTTGCAAAAAAAAAAGGTCTCCTCCCAAAAGGAGGAGGAACAGATATTGAATAAAACCAACAACTTACAACCAGGAGAAGAGAGTGGAGATAGGAAAGCAGAGAAACAACAAGAGGACATTAAAGAACGGCTATCTCGTCTGTGGAATAGACCAAGTGACGCGTCAACATCCTCTTCGACACAGACTTAAGGCTGAGAAGAAAGAACAAATGGCCGAACAAAACAGAGAGTTGAATACTCGACTAGATACATTGGAGAGACTGACGCAAGCCCTAACCCAAGCATTTGGACTAACACTAACACTGTTACAAACACTAAGAGAAGACTATTCACAAGTGACAAGACTCGTTATTGCACTTCAGAACTTAACAGACCGAACCCGGGATTACAAACCTTCGTGTTTTCATAAAAGGAAGTAAAGACTAATCAGTTGGATGACCTTTCGAAAGAAATCCCAGAAGATAAACAGAACATTTTGCTGGAAAAATTTAAAGCCTCCCCTGGGTAAGACCGAAACTTATGTGCTAAGAAAAATTATGACCTGAATCAAGATGGAACTAAGAAGCTCACAGCCTTCTTGTTCGAAGACAATAAGATTAAAGAAAAGACAAAGATTGGAAAAACAGATTCAAAACTTCGAAATAGGAGTTAAAATTAATATGGACATAAGGAAAAAGATGGAAGATCAAATTCGTGACCTAAAGGCCCGTGTGTTCGTCTTGGAAACTCAAGCAGCTTCTCGGTTGGAACTATTAAGTAGGACATTGACAACACTACAGGGGATCCAAGATGACCATTTGAGGTAGAAAAGTCACGTTTTGACATTGCACTCTACACAATGACAGGAAGTTCCTTTTCTTGCCGAAATAGATAATTTTATGGAAGCAATGCAAGAAAAATTAACGTGTATGATACACAGAATGGAACCAATGTCAAAAATAGAATCGTGAGGAGAAAGGACAACTTTTTGACTGGACCTAACTGCATTGACTTTTGGACATTGTGTGTAATTGAAGTATTAGTAACACCCCCCCTCCCACCCTCTGAGAAGGGGCAACAATAGTAAATAGATATACTAGGACTGATTTGAGAGAAATCAGAACTGCACCATCTTACCCCTATGAACGGAATTATAAGCAAGACAACAGAAAAGATGGATTCGTATGACAATCTGAAAGCCCGCCTAGATGAGTTGGAGGAAGTAGAGAAGAAATTATCTCAAGGAATACATCTTATGTTCATAATGGCAAAGGAGATAAGGGGAGATTACGTGTTGATTAAGTGTTGGAAAAAAGATGTGTAAAATTCACCGTTGAGATGGAGAAATATGCAAAAGACTCAAAGCCCTCCTTGTTATACAAGCAAATGAGACATCTTTTGGAGACAGGATTAGAAAAGTAGAAGAAGAACTAAAGAACCTCAGATCTTCTTGCTCCTCCAAGGAGGAAAGAAAAGATATCCAAGAGATTACTCTCTTGACTGGACTTCATGGACTTGACGAAATACTTGAGCTACTAGGAACAATCCCAGATGAAGAGGTGGAGCGTGTGTGATGTGATAAAAAGAACGAGACGATATAAAGAAAGACTACTGGATGAAGAGTGGCAGCAGCAGCAGTCACAACCAAGAGCAAGCGTGGCTGAATTCATGGCTGAATGGGAACTAAAAAACTCAAATCAAGAAGAACCTACAAGCTCAATGAAATTGGAATTAAAGAAAGAAATGGACTGGTGGGACTTACAAACTTTTGGAACCCTAGGGTATTGAGGCCGTGGCCACGGACTTGCCTGGATGTTGGCTCAACCCCTCTGATTTGACATTTGTTAAACACAGAGCAATAAAGAGAGAAGACCTGTTTTCTGTTGCTTGAACTCAAGGAGAATGAAGAACTGCAAGGTACAATTCTTGACTACGTTCAAAAGCATTCTACCTCGAACCCTCTCTTTTTATTATATTTAGGAAATCCTTATCAACGGTTACAATCCTAAAGGGTGGGGGAGAGAAAAACTCGTTTGTGTGACTATGTGCCTGCATGTACGTGGAAAGTTACAATACACGTGTCTGTGAGAAGATTTAGCAATCAGTTGCAACAGGTCTTCAGTAATCTTGTATCGAGCAGTCCAGCTTGCGGTTTCCTCCCACTGTGGGAACCACCTTCTGCTGCTGTTAAGACTTTCTTTTACATAGGAGAAGTAATTTAAAACAAGTATCCGATAACTATATGTATGTGCTGAGCAAAACATTCTTCTTTGCAAGCCTGAGCATTTTCTTCATTGCAGCATACGTATGATAAATATTCATGTTGATTAATACATCTGACAACTGGGTTGCGAGCCTCTGCGCTTCTTTGACACAATGCTTCGTAGAGAGCCCAGACGAGTAACTCTGTGAAAACATTCTGTGAATTTATGGGAGTTGTCTACCACCCACCTTGCCTTGTACTTCGTCTGGGCCAGCAGCCTTACTACTCAGGTTCAAGGCCACTAGCACACTCCTCACATTGTGCCCCTGAACAGTAAGTGGAGTGTTAACTGGAGCCTGGTGGGGGTGCGGGGGAGCACTGGAGCAGCTGAGTATTGCTGAGATAATTTGAAGCGAGCAAAGACGTTGTTGAGCTCCTCTGCCAATGACTCACTTGTGTCTCATGGTGTTGCATCGCACCCTCTTGAGGTTTGTGAATTTATGTAGACCCTGACACACCTCCCTTGGTCTCTTGCTTGCGAGATGGGACTCTTTCCTCCTCTTGTATCCCTTTTTGGTGTTTTTCATCCCTTTTATTTGTTCAGCCTGAGCTATACTCAGCTATGCTGTAAAGAGCTCGGTCAACTGACCTGAAAGCCGTATCGCACGCCCTGAGGAGTGAACGAACCTGGCTTTTCATCCAGGATTTGTGATTTGGAAATCCCAGAGCTTTTTCTCACACACAGTTTCCATACCAAACCTGATGTAGTTCAGTGTGTCTGCACAGGGCCTGGTATACAAATAGGTCCCAGTCTGTTTGTTGAAAGCAGTCCTGCAGTTCACTGATTGAGGTGGTGTCCCCCATCCTCACCTGCTGTGTCCTGCCCGTCAGGAAGTTGTTGATCCACTGGGAGATGGCGGGCGAAACGCTGAGCTGAAGATACTGGAATTCATGTCACGCCCTGTCCATCACCGATAGTCTCAACCCTAAACCTTCCTACACCTGAATCACACACAACAAATTGGCGACAAATTTCACGACACACAAGGCTGTTATGCATGGTATCATTTACTTAATAATTTAGTGGAAAAGTACAAAGAGTACATATATCAGGTCAAATATTTCATTCACAAATTAGCAAAATGATGCCACACTAAAATCACTCATGAATAACTCACGTAGAATGTCAGGATTTGATACAGTTAACATCAGAACTGAGTTAAGAAATGTGGAAGAAGGGGAAAGATGGTGGACTGATGGTAACTCTAGTTCTATCCCGGAGTACTTTGAGAAAGCGCTACATTCATCAAGGCACTCTCTGATTGAATCTGATGGGAAATAATTTCAAACACATTGGTTTGTTGTTTTAAATGTTGACGATGCAATTGTGTGGGACAAAGGAGGGAACAACGAGCAAATACATGTGTCGGAAGATAATATTGAGAATCGGCATAGTGACGCAACTGTAGAGCATTGCTGTCACAGTTCTGAGGGCCGAGGGTTCAAATCACGGCCCACCTGTGTCATTATAAGAGACACCTGCCTTCATCCGAATATCCCCGATGCTAGCGTGCACCTAGCAGGCTACAGCCAGCATCGCTGTGATTCGAATTAAAACTCTGACAAAGCAGAGGTGGGGGGCTTTGTGTGTACGTACGTCATGTGGCTTCTGATGATACATAGCCTGCTATCAGAGCTGCTGAGACAGTTCTAAACAGTAGTAATTAAATCAGTACTGTGCACCTCCATCACTGTCTGGTTTGGTGCTGCCACAAAAAAAGGACAAACTCCAACTGTAACGGACAATTAAAACTGCTGAATGGTTTGTCGGCACCACTCTAATCTTCAGGACTTTCACGCCACTCGAACTTAGACAAGAGCGGGCAGGATCCTATCAAACCCCCCTAATCCTGGCCACCAGCTCTTCCAGCTCCTTCTATCGGGTAGGAGCTACAGATCAATGCAAATCAAAGCTATTAGGCATTTCAACAGTTCCTTCGCTCTTGCAATTAAGTTATTAAATTGTTGAACAGCTAACCTACAATACCAATGCAACACGCTGCCAGTTTTCTGCCTTGAGTCGTTGTTGTCATACCCTTGTGGGCCAATCTGCATTAATATTATATACACACGAGTAGTCACTTTAAACTGCATACACTGCTTGAACCTTGCCACCCTCTGCACAATTGTTATTGGGCTGGACTAACTAACTGCTCTAAATGCCAGAAGACTGCATCCTTGCAGAACTTTACACAACTGTCAGTTCTTATAAGAAAAAAAAAAAAAATCCCTGTCAATTGAGTGTCTATTGTTCTTCGTACTAACATGTATGTTGTACTCAGGCAGGACCAACTACCGGAGTAAAATTCCACACGTGTTGTTTTATACTTGGCCAATAAAGATGATTCTGATTCTGATATTGACAGTGTTCTTATCTCTTCAGTGAAATCCGAGAGAGTAAGTTCGACTGGGTAAAATGGAAAAGGGCTGGGTTGGTGAAAATTTGTAAAATATGAATTCTCATTTTGGCTTTGAGGTTAACTCCTTAGGATGTACAGCGGTTGGCAGTGAACCTTTCTTCTTGATCCGCTGTCCATCAGAGTGCTGTCTTGTCTTTTGTTCCTCATTACTTTGTCTTTCAATTTTGGATGGTGTTGTTGGGTTACACACACAGCACAATATGTTGGAAGTGATTCATTTCATCGCTTGTTTCTTTAGACAAATACTATCATCCTTGTAAAGGTGCTTCCATTCCTCAAAAATGGAGTTCACGGATTGAGCAGTAAACACGATAGGCATTTGTTTAACATCAATCATCTGCTGGAATGTTCTTATCCTTGTTGGCAGAGGTCCACTCAAAAACATCAGACATCACACTTTGTTGAGCAAATTAAAAAAAACTCCCGTTTCATTACCTCTTATTCCTGCTTCGGAAAATCTAATTTTCCTGTATGTATTATGAGCCATCTTCATGATTTTTGATATTTCATGGATTAATTCGAGACTCCAAAGTGCCCATAGGTGTGATTGTGAGTGTGGCTGTTGTCTGTCTCTGTGACCGGTGGACTTGAGCGTTGTGTAGTTTTAAAAACCACGTCGAGACACAGAATTTTTGTTATCATTTCTTTGGTAATATCCAGTAACACCCTGCTTAAGAGTTCAAGAAATTTGTTTTCAGTGATGCCATTTCAACTCATATTTAAGTTGTCCCAAACAATGGCCTGCGGCAAAATGTTGTCCTAAAGACAAAAAAAGTAAAAAATCCTGAAAAACAAAATCCAATCAAATGGGTAAAACCTAATGAAATACTTCCGGTTTGGTGAGCATTAGAACCGATAGATTGTAATAACACCCAACCCAACCCAACACATTTCAACTCTCATATGCCTTTCAAATAAATAACTGCATCTATTTTGTTGGAGCCCTGGAAATTTTTCCAATTCGGGCAGAATCCTAACTTGGAGATAACCAAATCAAAACTTTGTTTCAGCACATTACAACAAGGAATTAATTATTAATTACAATTCATATGAAATCTGTAAAACTGTTGCAAGTACTGTATATGACATAAGCGCTGCAAATTTCTTAATTTCTTTTAACTAAAAAATATTAATAAAAAATAAGTTACAATATAGCACTCATTTAACATACAATGTTCTATAATTTTTAGCACAAATGTTTTGTGTTGTGTTTAGAAAATGTCCACAAGCACCAGACATGGTCCAAGAAGACATTTTTAATTAGTTGGGAAATTTATTATTTAATGCAGGATGTATTCTGTGTAAAAATTTCTATGACTGCAGACCTAAATCAGGTGCGTGTTCAACAGTAGACAGACCAATAGATAAGGTTGAAGAAAATGTACGATCCAGGGAAAATCATACGGGAGTATTTGTCAATGGCATGAGTGTTTTGGATGATGTTTAGGGTACGTAGGCTCTTCTTCTTCTTTGTTGTGGTAGACTCACTGCTCACTGACAGATGAACCACCATATGTTCATTTTTTTCTGAAACGTCATGCATTCCTTCCTGCTCCTCCTCGGGCACCATGGGCTCTACAGTGTAGCCGGCAAGACTGTTGGTGTCAGCCTCGCTGTAGGTCTCATCTAACATTGCCATGGTTCTTGTTTGGGAAATGCCACATGTGCAGGGTAGTGACTATTAGGAAAGAAATGTGAAAAAATTAACGAGAAATATGACAATACATGAAGTTAATAATAATACAAAAGCAAACTTAAACATTTTGTAAAACAAAGCAAACAAAATGTATTTGTATAGCCAATTTCATACAGAAGCTGCTTTACATAACTAAAAGCATTGAAAAACAAACAAAAAAAAGAAATAAAAGTACAATTAAAACAGCTTCCAGTGCAAGAAATATAATATAATAAAAATATATGAAAAGTGGAAATAATCTAAAATGCATGAAAATACTCATTTTTAACCTGGTTTTAAAAACATTCACACTTGGAGCTGATGTCTCCTTTGTTGGCAACTTATTTGTGTGCAGCATAAAGGCTAAATGCAAACAATAGTTCAACAAATGCCACAATTCCATTTTTTTGCATCTTGGAGGTCTATAAATTATGAAAAAAATAACCTTTAATTCACCTTTTAAAAACAAGAAATGTTCAAAAAAGCTGAAATAAGTACCAGAACTTTAAAATCTATTCTAAAGATGACTGGAAGCCAGTGTAAAGACTTTTGAATTGGATTTATATGCTCTAACTTCTTTGTTCTGGCCAGAACCAGAGTTGAAGAATTCTGAACGAACTGCAGCTGTTGAATGCTCTTTTTGGGGAGTCCAGCCAGAAGACCATTACTATTGTCAAATCTACGAAAGACAAAAGCATGAATGAGCATCTCGTGGTCTGCTTGACACATGAAAGCCTCTGGATATGTTCTGTAGATGGTATAAGGCAGTTTTAGTAATTGATTTGATATGATGATTTGATATGTTGAAAATTGGGTCAGAATCTATTGGAACACCAAGGTTTGGACTCAGTCTTTGGTTTTGAAAAATAGTGAGTCCAGTTATTCACTAATCCTCTTTTATTGCCATAAACAATTATCTCAGTTTTCTTGTGGTTTATCCATACATTTTCTGAACCACTTATCTTCACGAGGGTCATGGGTGTGCTGGAGCATATCCCAGCTATAATAGTTGGCTACCCCCAGAACTGATAGCCACCCAATTGCAGGGAACATAAGTGTGACAGAGTTAAAAGTATATTTTTCATTATTTTTACAATCACACAAAATTTGTAAATAGTTGCATGACATATTAACCCTGAGTGGAAAGTTGCAATTAAACCCTTGTACACCACGTACATTTAGAGGGGACACACCCTCCCGCGACCATCTTCATCCGTCCCCTTTTCACCGATGTAGGTTGTCGTAAGCTTCATCGTGGTTGACAAGTATTCGCACTTTGTAGTATTTTTTTTAGTATTGTATGTATTCTATGTACAGTGAAGAAAATAAGTATTTGAACACCCTGCTATAATGCAAGTTCTCCCACTTAGAAATTTTGGAGGGGTCTGAAATGTTCATTGTAGGTGCATGTCCACTGTGAGAGAGATAATCTAAAAAGAAACATCCAGAAATCACAATGTATGATTTTTTTGTGTGATACAGCTGCAAATAAGTATTTCAACACCTGAGAAAACCAGTCTTAATATTTGGTACAGTAGCCTTTGTTTGCAATTACAGAGGTCAAACATTTCCTGTAGTTGTTCATGAGGTTTTGCACATACTGCAGGAGGGATTTTGGCCAACTCACCACATAGATCTTCTCTAGATCAGACAGGTTTCTGGGTTGTTGCTGAAAAACACAGAGTTTCAGCTCCCTCCAAAGATTTTCTATTGGGTTTAGGTCTGGAGACTGGCTGGGCCACGCCAGAACCTTGCTATGCTTCATAAGGAGCCACCCTTTGGTTTTCCTGGGTGTGTGCTTCGGGTCATTGTCATGTTGAAAGTCCCAGCCTCCAAGTGAAAATCTCACAATACATGGCCGCTGTCATCCTCTCCTTAATACAGTGCAGTTGTCTTGTCCCGTATGCAGAGAAACACCCCCAAAGCATGATGCTACCACCCCCATGCTTCACAGTAAGGATGGTGTTCTTGAGATGGAACTCATCATTCGTCTTCCTCCAAACATGGTTTGTGAAAGTTTGACCAAAAAGTTCCATTTTGGTCTCATTTGACCACAAAACCGTTTCCCATGACTCCTCTGTATCATCCAAATGGTCATTGGCAAACTTAAGACGGGCCTTAACATGTGCTGGTTTAAGCCGAGGAACCTTCGTGCCATGCATGATTTCAAACCATGACCGCTTGGTGTATTACCAACAGTCACCTTGGAAATGGTGGTCCTAGCTCTTTTCAGGTCATTGACCAAGTCCTGTCATGTAGTCCTGAGCTGATTCCTCACCTTTCTAAGGATCATTGACACCCCACGAGGTGAGATCTTGCATGGGGCTCCACTCCGATTGAGATTGACGGGCATGTTTAGCTTCTTCCATTTTCTAAAGATTGCGCTAACAGTTGACCCTTTTTCAGTAAGCTGCTTGGCAATTTCTCCATAGCCCTTTCCAGCCGTGTGAGAGTTGTACAATTTTGTCTCTGGTGTCTTTGGACAGCTCTTTAGTCTTGGCCATGTTCCAAGTTTGAGTCTTACTGATTGTATGGGGTGGACAGGTATCTTTATGCAGCTAACAACCTCACACAGGTGCCTCTGATTCAGAAATATACATGGAGTGGAGGTGGACTTTTAGAGGTGGATTAACAGGTCTTTGAAGGTCAGAATTCTGGCTGATAAACAGGTGTTCAAATACCTATTTGCAGGTATATCACACAAATAAATCGTTACAAAAATCATACATTATGATTTCTTAATTTTTCTTTTTAGATTATCTGTCACAATGGACATGCACCTCCGATGAAAATTTCAGACCCCTCCATCATTTGTAAGTCGGAGAACTTGCATTATAGCAGGGTGTTCTAATACTTATTTTCTTCACTGTACCAAGGATAATGCATTTGTTTCACTTGTCTACGTCCTAGCTTGATGATACAGATACTACAAAGTGTTTGTTTCACCTTGTTCACGGCAGGTATGTTCGTTAATATGTCGGGTATCTCCCATTTTCGCCGATATACATTGTGGTCCTAGCTACAGATACTAAAAAGTGTTTGTTTCGCCTTGTTCACGGCAGCTGTGTCAAATAAAGTGCCTAAGAGAAAAATCCTGTGTCTCGACGTGGTTTTTAAAACTACACAACGCTCAAGTCCACCAGTCACAGAGACAGACAACAGCCACACTCACAATCACACCTATGGGCACTTTGGAGTCTCGAATTAATGCATGGTTTTGGGATGTGGGAGGGAACCATAGTGCCCGGAGAAAACCCATGCAGGCACGAACATGCAAACTGCACACAGACGGGGCCGGGATTTGAACCAAGGTATTCAGAACTGTAAGGCCAATGCTCTTTACTCCAGTTGCGCCCCTGTGGCGCCTTCTTGTGTTGAAGAAAACAAAAACACTTCAACTGATCTATTGTCATCTGGAGACACTGCTAAACATAACTTTATAATCTTCCTAGCTATGATAGTGAAAATTTAAGTTTGACCCAAAGGTGTCACCTCGACTGATGAAATTAATCCGTTAAGAAGTCGTTTCATAAAATTTTTTGGGGTAATTTTTCTTAAATAGAAGCAGATTTTACATTTAATTAGCCTAATCGATTCCAGTCCCCACGACCCTCCACCCCACAAAAAATAAGCATTAAAAGTACATAATGCAAAGAATAAATAAAATTATGTTCATTTGCCTTTTGGGTTGGTCGACTATGCGAAGAGAAGTTTGAGTGATAAGCAAAAGGCACCATGGGGCAGGGAGGAGTAGGCAAACATTTCACAGCTGAGAGAAAACATACGTATGAATGTGCGCACGCACACCACTTATTTCCACTAAAGTTTCTTGGGGCCCCAGGTGAAGAACAATGAATAAACTTGCAAATAACAAAAATCACAAAAAGATTGAACTTTTCCAATGTGTGCTTGTGTGATTCGGTGACAGTCAAGTGTCCAAGGGAAACGCAAAGCATCATGGGTAAAGACTGATCTCCCTCCTAGCCAAAGGAATGCCAGGACGATGCTGTGGTGAAAGCCAATGTGAATACAGCTCTTTCGTGGCACAAAAATCCAGATACAGGATGTGCATCATGGTTCAAGATTGACATCCCTCCGAGCAAATGGGATGCCAGGAAGCTACTACGACAATAGCCAATGGGCAAAAACTAAGATACAGGATGTTTATGTCGTGTAGAATAAAAGTCAAACTCATTGCAATTATCAGCTGTTACGAGGTCTGGAGCTATCTGATTCGGGGGCAGGGAGCTGGTTGAACTTGTCAATTCCAGCAAACAGAGTGCAAGTATTGTGTAAGTTCTTACTGATGATTTCACAAAAGGGTTGCTGTGTAGCTCTGACTAAATCTTGGTTAAAATTACAAAGGCTTTTGTCTGTAGAGGTCATAGTCAATTAAGGGTTGTTTTTCCACCACTGACATTCTGCTTTCTGACACTTTGATGAGAAGCTCTTGACCATTATTGTGGTCCTCCATGGTGTTCTAGGTTGCCTGAAGATTGTTTTAGTTTTAAGAGGAGTGACTACGTTTGTGATATTTGAGATTTTCGTGGTGAAATTGTCCAAATGTTCATCAACTGTCTCAGCATTCACAGTTCGTGGCATACCTACAGTCTCCATAAACTTAGTGGCAATACCTTTTTCTGAATAGAAATAGAGCCGTGAACTTTTGGAAAAATCAGTAATTAAAAGAAATACACAAAAATAGTCAGAAATAGGCATATCCTTCATGTTAATTGATATAATTTTCAACATCCTTTAAATTACCAAGTCAAAGATGTGACGTTGATTGTGAGTATGAATCTTAATGTGGTGAGAGAGGTCAATGTCTCTAGTATGGCAGGGTTCTTTGGAAGAGAAAGCCATTTGTCAAAGATATCTTTAAAAGGTCTCGTTTAAAGTTTGCCACAAGCCACCTGGGAGAGACACCAAACATGGAAGAAGTTGCTGTGGTCAGATGAAACCAAAATTAAACTTTTCTGCCACAATACAAAACAATATGTTTGGCGTAAAAGCAACACAGCTCATCACCCTGAACACACCATCCCCACTGTAAAAAAAATGGTAGTGGCAGCCTCATGGTTTTTGCCAGCTTTTCTTCAGGAGGGACAATGGTGATTCTTAACCTCATTAAAGACCGCTCAGTACAGGCGCTGCCTCAAGTCACTCGATGTTTAGAGGGGTAGCCACTCCAGACGACAGCTTTCGTTGACTCGGGTTCAGATGCCAATATCTTAAACTCACTCCTCATGAGGAGCATTGGTCTGAGGACTTTCGAGGTTCAGCACTACCACAACTTGTATGCGGCTGATGGCAGTTTTCTTGGCAAGATAACCCACCGTACTGACTCTCACGTGGAAGACTCACAACCTGCGCGCATTAATTTTCATGTCTTCGATTCAATAAATCATAACATAATTTGGGGGGATCCATAGTTGAGAGTGCACAACCCCTTTATCGAACAGGCAAATTAAGCCATGGGGAACTCTAACCTGTTTCCCATTACAGAGTACTAGGAACATAGATTCCGTTCAGGAAAATCCACACACTTCAGCAGAAGATCCGGATTCATCCTTAGTTCGCTCTTGCTACCATGACCTGAATGAATTATTTTCGAAGTCCTAGTTCAAATCGCTTCCACCGCACAGAGCAGTGACTTCGCAATTGACTTACTGCCCAGTTCCTCACCGCCTCATCGGTGGCTTTTTCCTCTTTCAGACCCAGAACATCAAGCCATAAAACAATAAGTGGAGTCGTTGGCTGCCAGACCTATTCGGCCCTCATCGTCACTGCCAGGACCATGGTTATTTTTCGTGAAAAAGAAGGATAAGTCCCTGTGACTCTGCATAGACTATCAAGGGCTTAATTACATCAATACATCCATCCATTTCATGAGCTGCTTTTTCTCACAAGTATCGCAGCAGGGCTGGGGCCAATCCTAGCTATCATCGGCCAGCAGGAAGGGTACACCCTGAAGTAGTTGTGACCCAATTGCAGGGTGCATAGAGACAAATAACAGTCGTACTCACAATCACACCTCGGGGCAATTTAGAGCCAAGTAATACATGTTTTTGGGATATGGAGGAAACTGGAATGTCTGGAGAAAACCCACGCAAGCATGGGGTAAACATGCAAATTCCACACTAGAATTTCAACCCTATTCCTAAGAACTGTTACGCTAATACTCAACAGCAGTGCCACCGTGCCGCTGGACTGAACATGACGAGAAAAAAACAGGTATCCCATTGACTTCCACAGACTTTAACCTCCTGAAGGAGAGGAACGTTTTTTCCAGGCTGGATTTGAGGAATACGGATCACCCCGTCAGAATATGAGAGGACGATGAGTGGAAGACTACATTCAACACACCCACCAGCCATTATAGGTATTTGGTAATGCTTTTTGATCTCACGAAGACTCCCGAAGTGTTTCAGAGCTTTGTCAATGATGTATTACGCGAAATGCTCAGCATTAATGTCTTTATGCCCCTTGATGAGATTTGAGCACGTTAAAGCGGTGTTGCAGTGGTTGCTTTTACATGACCTGTACGTCAAGGCTGAAATGTGCGAGTTTCACCAGTCCTCCGTTTCATTTGTGGGCTTTGTGTTGGTGGAGCCAGAGATCCGTATAGATCCAAGCAAAGTCAAGGCTGTTTCACACTGGTCCACTCCTACAACTCATAAGGGAGTCCAGAGTTTGCTAGCGTTTGCCAACTTCTACTTAAAACTTTCCGACTGCTGCTTGGCCATTACATAAATTAACCTCACCACACAGTTCCTTTGATTGGGACCAGGCATGTCCGGCAGGCTTCCGGAAACTCAAGGCTAGTTTTACATCTGGTCCTATTCTCACGTTGCTGGATCTTGACTGTCAGTTTGTCGTAAAGGTAGATGCGTCGGATTCTGGGGTAAGGGCAGTCCTCTCTCACAGAGGAATCCCAAGGACGGATGATAACACCTCTCCGTGTTTTTATCCTAAAATCACACTCCCGTGGAATAAAATTACAGCATTCACGACCGGAAGCAGTTAGCAGTCAAAGCGGTGGAGAGGAGACTGGCTAGGGGGTGTTTGAGGACTGTTCCTTGTGTTAACCTACCATTCGAACTTAGAATACCTCAGGTCAGCCAAAAGGCTAAATGCCAGACAACCTAGATGGTCACTGTTCTTCACTCGGTTCAATTTTGTAATTTCCCATCAGCCGGGTACCAAGAACGGGAAACCTGATGTACTATCACGGATTCATGATCGTGAAAAGATGGGAGTCCAATCCCGGGTCTATAGTGCCTGAAGTTTTTTTTTGTATCAATGTTCACAGGGAAATTGAGACCTAGGTAAAGGACTCCCTGAAGGACACTCAAAGCCCCTAAAGGTGTCTGGATGACAATCTGTATGTCATTCCTCTGCTGAGGGGTAGGGTAGTTGAATGGGCCCATACCAACTGAATGGTTTCCCACCTGGGGATGGCCAATAAGCAGTCGGTGATAGGGCAACGTTTTTGGTGGCAAAATGTCAAGAAGGACTTCAGAGAGTATGTCAACGCATGTTATATATGCTCAGCAAATAAACCTTCCCAACAACATCCCTCAGTGGAGTTATGGTTAGGGTTACCTCTTTCCATTCCTCGATAGATGTGGTGCCAGATATCATAAGACTTTGTGACCAGGTTTCCGGCTTTGCAGCGCCACACCACTGTTATCACGGTGGTTGACTGTTTTTCAAAATGTCACGCTTCGTTGCACTCAAGTGTTGTCCCCTAAACACACGTCGGAACTTATGATGCCAAGGGTTTTTTAGGTTACACGGATTCCCCAGTGACATAGGATTCGACAGGGGGCCCCAGTTCACATTGCTATTCTGGAAAAAAGGGGCCACTGTAAACTTATGCTCATGTCTTGGAGTCAACAACTGGCTTGGGTAGAGTAATCTCACAATTCCCTTCCTGTGTCGTCTATTGGTTTGTCGCCTTTGGTGCATGGTTATCAACCCTCTCTTTTCCCTGTTGCACTCCACGACTCAGCAGTTTTGTCTGCATTGGCCTTAGTGAGGCACTGCAAGAGAACCTGGACACGAGTCCGACGAATACTGTTGCCCCAAAGAATGCTCCTATGAGGCTGCAGCAAACCATAAGAGGATATGAGCACCCCCACCACCCTCCAGTTTGTTGACGGGGGTCCGGTCTACTCAGTCCAGTGGCTGCTGTCTTCATGCTGTCGGGGGAGGGGTGGTTGCATTATTTGTTTGATTGGGAGGGAACGTCTCAATTACTGGTCAAGGGCTCCTTCTCATTTTGTTGTTGGCCCTCGGCTCATCAGGGACTTCCGTGCCACACATTCTGAGACCCCAGGGTCATCCATGGCCAGTCATTGGGTGGTGGGGTACTGTCATGAGCGTGTCCTTCCCTGACCTTGACCTGAGTTTATCGTGTGCGCCGACCTGGAATGAATAAATATCCTGATCAAACGGTAGCTGGTCTCAAACCCAATTCACTCAATGATTTACTGGCAATCATGCCTGGATCTACTTGACATCTTTTTTAAAGTTGGTTATGATTGGCTTTAACTAAACAGAGGTAATGTTTTAGGTTTCATCATTGTTCAAAGTTATTCATGCACTCAACTCTTACAGTATGTCCATTCTCTGCGCTGTTTAATATAAATTCAGAAAATGATGAGGACCAAATAATAGTGCCAGGTTATCAGTCAACCAGACCAAAAGGTTATATGTACCCCTGAATAAAGTGCTTGTCAAAAAAAAATAAAAATACCTACAAAAAATAAATAAAAATACCTGCTGTAAAATGCAATGGTACCTCTACTTAGGAACAATCATAATATACTGCTGAATCAGTTGGAAATAGGTAGTCAATGTTAAAACAACGGTAGAACTAAATGGAACTGTCATTAAATGGTTCAGATTCTACCTGGAGGAAAGGAATTACTTTATTACTTTGTTTTTCATTTGTGTTTATTGTAAGTTTATCCATATTTCTTCACCGTTAGGCCCAAGAAGCTGGTGGAATAAAAGACAGAAATTCAGGTTACGAAACACCTCCTACGCTACGTAAACATCCTGTATCTTAGTTTTTGTGGGGCGATAGAGCTGCTCTCCCATTGGCTATCGCTGTAGTATCTTCCTGGCATCCCTTTGGCTAGGAGGGACGTCAACCGAATCATGTTAGCACACATTGGAAAAGTACAATCTTTTTGTGATTTGTATTTTTTGCAAGTGTATTCATCGTTCTTCACCATGGGCCCCAAGAACATTTTGTGGATATAGGTGGTGCCCATGCGTACATTTGTACGTATGCTTTCTTTCAGCTATCCAATGTTTTCCTCCTCGTCCGTCCTCCACAATGCCTTTTTACTTGTTACTCACTCTTCACTTCACATAGTCGGCTAACGTCAGAGGTAAATGATCACTTTTTTTACATTTACATTATGTAATTTGAGTGCTTAGTTTTTGTGAGGTGCTTGGAACTGATTAGGCTATTTACATGTAAAAAGTGCTTCTATTTACAAAATATTCACGTAACAAAGCAACTTCCGGAACAAATTAATTTCACAAGTAGAGGTACCGCTATACTGTGGAAAAACCCAATTCTTGCTCCAAAAAGGTCTGTTTTAATTGCTGGTCTTGTTTTCTCTGATGTTGCCGAGAGAGAGACGATGATTTCTCCATATAATAGAGGATAGGGGAAAGATAGACTTTACATGTAAAAAAAAAAAAACACAAAAAACAAACTTACCTGGGATTGTGCCCGTTCTCTCATTTTACGTTCCCGACGGTCCTGGACAGTGGACAGGTAGTTGACCGCAGCATACTCCAACACAGATAAGAAGACAAAAACAAAGCTGACCCAGAGGTAAATGTCCACTGCCTTGATATAAGAGACCCGAGGCATCGATGCATTCACACCAGTGATGATGGTGGACATGGTTAGCACTGTGGTGATACCTAGACACAAGATTCAAAAGATTATTTTTTCAAATGTCATACCCAATGAGATACACAGTGTGCTCTCTTACTTAGTAGTAAGTTTCATAACACGCTTATTTACAACAGATAATCTAATATTATCCAACTGTCCTTTAATAAATGTCAGGTTTGTCAAATTTCAATCAGCATGGACTTTTGGTAAGAACATTATGCTAGGCTGTTGTGGTATTACTGAAAATCCAGTGGCATTTCTAGGATCTGAGTTAAGGGATAGTGAACTCCTGGCCCATCACAATAAAAGTCACAGTTTTGAACATTTTCACAAAATTTAATTCCTACATCTATTAAAGAAATTCACTTTTTAAGAAAATCTGAGACCAAACCATCAAATCTGATTTATTTATAATGTTAAACCACAGTATAAGACAAATAGTTTGGATTTGTAAAACAAAAATATCGGAACCCAAATGATTCCGAGGTGAAGGCAACTCATTTTTATACAGTAATTGCCCTTCAGAGACAAATTCATAAAATCTTTAAAATCTTTAAAATTTCAAGGCAAATTGTTGGATCAAACCAGCTGCTCTCAATGCGAAATCATGAAACACAAAGGACAGACTGGTTGCCCTAAGTTCTGCTGGTGTCCACACCACTTATGCCAAAATACTTACGTAAATGTGGATATATTTTTTATATTTACTGCCAGGTTTTACTGAATTGTAAGTTATAGACAAAATAGCATTTTCTTCTTCGTTCTCTGAGGTGGGGTCTTCTATCGCTGCGGTTGAGGTCACCAAGTTGGTTAAAAAACTCCTCGATGGCAGGACCCCGTGGGTGGATGAGATTTAGCCGGAGTTCCTAAAGGCTCCAGATGTTGTGGGGCTGTCCTGGTTGACACACCTCTGGAGCATAGAGGTGTTCATGGGAGTTCATCCAACTACTCCACACGTGTTTTATGGACTTGAAAAAGGCACTCGACTGTGTCCCTCGGGGTCCGATGGGGGGTTCTTAGTGAGTATATGGAACCGAATCCCCTGATATTGGCTATTCGCTCCCTGTACAGCCAGTATCAGAGTTTGGTCTACATTGCCGGCAGTAATCAGACTCCTTTCAAGTTGCAGTTAGATTCTGCTGAGGTTGTCTTTTTGTCACCTATTTTGTTTGTAACTTTTATGAACAGAATCTTTAGGCGCAGCCGAGGCATAGAGGAAATCCAATTTGGTGTCCTCAACATTGCATTGCTGCTCTTTGCAGATGATGTGGTTTTGTTGGCTTCATCAAGCCGTGATCTCCAATCCTCACTGGGGTGGTTCACAGCCAAGTGCAAAGCGGCTGGGATGAGAATCAGCATCTCCAAATCTGAGAACATGGTCCTCAGTTGGAAAAGGGTGGCGTGCCATCTCTGGGATGGGGATGAGATCCTGCCCCAATTAGAAGAGTTCAAGTATCTTTGCGTCTTGTTCATGAGTGAAGGAAGAATGGAGCGGGAGACCGACAGACAGATCGTTGCAGTGCCTGCACTGATGCAGACTTTGTAATGGTCTGCTGTGGTAAAGAGGGAGCTATGTCGAAAGGCGAAGACCAAAAGAACGAGATCCTGGACACAATCGGTTGTAACAAGTTTTCTCCACAGACTGTCCATTCTCTCCCTTAGAAAGAGGGTGAGAAGCTTAGTCATCTGGGAGGGGCTCAGTGTCGAGCAATTGCTCCTCCGCATTGAGAGGTGCCAGATGAGATGACGAGGGCATATGATTTGAATGCCTCCTGGACACCTCTCTGGGGAGGTGTTCCATGAATGTCCCACCTGAAAGAGACCCCGGGGACGACCCAGGACATGCTGGAGAGACTATGTCTCTTGGTTGGCCTGGGAAGGCCACAGGATCCCTCCGGAAGAGCTGGATAAAGTGGCTGGGCAAAATGAAGTCCAAGAATCCCTGCTAAAAGCTATTGCACCTGGAACCCGACCCAGGAATGTGGGAGAAGAATAATGGATTGCTAGCATTTTTTTCTTCAACTGAAGAAAGGGACTTTTCCAATATTCTTGATAAATTACTGAAAACAGCTCCTCGTGCGATACCATAGTGTTCACCATGCAGCTTTGGGCTGGTCTGATTACGGCGTACTTTACTTAATACCAACAACAACATACAGCCACAAACTTAAATGTGCAAAGCCTGTGGTGAAAACACCAAAGTGGACAAATAAAGCCTAAAATGGAACTTTATAACTGCTTAGACTGCACAGATTGGAGTATTTTTGTAACATCAACTACAGACACTATTACATTCTACCTCAGCTTCGGTGACGCCGTGTCTTCCAACTAAGAAATTTCATATGTTCAATACCAAAAAGCCGTGACTCATGGCCAAACTTTACTAACTCCTTCAGGTTATAGAGGAGATCTTTGTAGTGGAGACCCTACACAGTCTGTCCACCAAAAAAAAAAAAAAAACATTGCAAAGAGAAATTATATAGAGAAACTGGGAAACCAGTTTGCCGCTCATGACCCTGCATCAGTTTGTCGAGGAATACAATCGTTAACTAGCTACAAGTCATTACAGGGTTCCTTCGCTACTTCGCACTTCACATTTTGCGGGCTCAGTGCTCTGCAGGTTCTTCATTCATAATAAAATAAAACGTGATAAATACAGCCAGATCGGTATATTTCAGAAAGATATGTTGATATGAGGTGCGTGATTGGTTCCCAGGATGACATCGACCAATGAGAGCATGAGTGGCTTTTTCCTGTGAGCTGTTGGGTTGCGCATCATTAAAACCTCACCCAGCAACTTCCCTTGTACCACTCTTTCCCTTGTTTTGGCTGTTGTCTCGTCCACGCTTTTGACCGTCTCGCATTTGTACCGTTTTATTGTTGTGTTTGTCAGAAAATGAATGGGTGTTAGTACTTCATATAAAAAAAAAAGATACATTAAAATAATAGATATATGATGCTTCAGTTACTATTACTGTGAGAAGTGGATGGTGATGAATGAAGAGAGGGTGGGATGGTGAAGAATGAAGGGAGGCTCCGCTTAGCTATTGCTGAGGAAGCAATTGCAGGTAGCCCTTGTGAGCAGTAAATTCCTCCTCGGAGTCCTTGCCTTTCTACTCTTTCAAAGTTAAGAAAATATGCCTTGGCTTTTCCATTACTAAACATTAGCCTGTTATTCAGCCTACGTTGATTCTGATCTGCAATCCATAACGTAAGTAATCTTTCCGTTTCGGCAACGATTGAAAAACATTGCTTGTTTTTTTTTTCCAAAAAAGTTGGTTCGTGATCACGTTATCCCTCATGGGGTGAAACCCTTCATGCGCGCTAAAATATGGGCTTTGTCCTTAATAATACTGTAATTGCCACGGTCGACTGACTGAAGCCCAAGTCTTGACTTACTTTACTTGTGTTACTCCTTTCTATTCTTTTTTTTACTATGTTAAGCTTTGTTTCCATGCCCATTGCTTTTCTTTTGGCTGGACCAGCAATGCTTAAAAAAAAAAAAAAAAACGGTTTCTTCTTTTAGGCCATAATATGTAAAAAGGTGGGACGAAAAAGGCAAATATAGCCCCAGCACACAAACACAGGTAAGCAATATGCGTGAGCTAAGCATAAACACGATGGTGCTGGGGCCATAATGGCGGACAAGACACGGGCGTTGTAAAGTCGAAACGTTTCAGGTCAAGATATTAGTCGAATATTAATCCTATTAGGTCTACTTTCAACTTTAACATGTTTTATCCTTTTGTGGATTCTAGTTCTCCCACTTAGGCTGTTCCTCATGTGATGTTTCTACCGGCTCCATGTGAATAAAGCTGGACAAAGATAACTGTATTGTTTTTTTTTCCTCTTTCGGTCTCTCACTTTAATGCAGCCCTATGGGGGCACAAACCAGTGCAATCTGTAGGCCGGTCCCAAGCCCGGATAAATGCAGAGGGTTGCGTCAGGAAGGGCATCCGGCGTAAAAACTGTGCCAAACAAATATGAGCGTTCATCTAAAGAATCCCATACCGGATCGGTCGTGGCCCGGGTTAACAACGCCCGCCCCCGGCACTGCTAACCTGCAGGGCGTCGGTGGAAATTCAGCTACTGTGGGTCGAAGACAAAGAAGAGGAGGAAACCGGATCCAGCGTCAGAAGAAAAAGAGGAATGCACAGAGCCTACAACTGAGTGTAGGGACTTTGAATGTTGGGACTATGACAGGAAAAGCTCAGGAGTTGGTTGACATGATGATTAGGAGAAAGGTTGATATTCTGTGCATCCAAGAGAGCAGGTGGAAAGGTAGGTGTGCAGACGATGTAATCTGAAGGAGGTTACTGACTGTAAAGTAGTGGTAGGGGAGAGTGTAGCTCGACAGCATAGGATGGTAGTATGTAGGATGATTCTGGTGGTGGGTAGGAAGATTAAGAAGACAAAGGTAGAGCAGAGAACCATGTGGTGGAAGCTGAGAAAGGAAGAATGTTGTGCGGCCTTCCGGAAAGAGGTGAGACAGGCTCTCGATGGACAACCGAAGCTCCCGGAAGACTGGACGACGACAGCCAAGGTGATCAGAGAGACAGGCATGAGAGTACTTGGTGTGTCATCTGGTAGGAAAGGGGAGAAGGAGACTTGGTGGTGGAACCCCATAATACAGGGAGTCATACAAGGAAAGAGATTAGCGAAGAAGAAGTGGGATACTGAGAGGACTGATGAGAGGCGAAAGAAGTACATCGAGATGCGACGTAGGGCAAAGGTAGAGGTGGCAAAGGCTAAACAAGAGGCATATGAAGACATGTACACCAGGTTGGACACGAAAGAAGGAGAAAAGGATCTCTACAGGTTGGCCAGACAGAGGTTAAGGATAGAGATGGAAATGTGTTGACTGGTGCCGGTAGTGTGCTAAATAGATGGAAAGAATACTTTGAGAAGTTGATGAATGAAGAAAATGAGAGAGAAGGAAGAGTTGAAGAGGCAAGAGTGAAGGACCAGGAAGTGGAAATGATTACTAAGGGGGAAGTCAGAAAGGCACTACAAAGGATGAAAAATGGAAAGGCAGTTGGTCCTGATGACATACCGGTAGAGGTATGGAAGCAATTTGGAGAGATAGCTGTGGAGTTTTTGACCAACTTATTCAACAGAATACTAGCGGGCGAAAAGATGCCTGAAGAATGGAGGAAAAATGTTCTAGTTCCCATTTTTAAGAACAAAGGGGATGTTCAGAGCTGTGGGAACTATAGAGGAATAAAGTTGATGAGCCACACAATGAAGTTATGGGAAAGAGTAGTGGAGGCTAGACTCAGGACAGAAGTAAGTATCTGCGAGCAACAGTATGGTTTCATGCCTAGAAAGAGTACCACAGATGCATTATTTGCCTTGAGGATGCTCGTGGAAAAGTACAGAGAAGGTCAGAAGGAGCTACATTGTGTCTTTGTGGATCTAGAGAAAGCCTATGACAGAGTACCAAGAGAGGAACTGTGGTACTGCATGCGTAAGTCTGGTGTGGCAGAGAAGTATGTTAAAATAGTACAGGACATGTATGATGGCAGCAGAACAATGGTGAGGTGTGCCTTATGTGTGACAGAGGAATTTAAGGTGGAGGTGGGACTGCATCAGGGATCAGCTCTGAGCCGCTTCCTGTTTGCAGTGGTAATGGATAGGCTGACAGATGAGGTTAGACTGGAATCCCCTTGGACCATGATGTTCGCAGATGATATTGTCATATGCAGTGAAAGCAGGGAGCATGCAGAGGAACAATTAGAAAGATGGAGACATGCACTGGAAAGGAGAGGAATGAAGATTAGCCGAAGTAAAACAGAATATATGTGCGTGAATGAGAAAAGTGGAGGGGGAAGAGTGAGGCTACAGGGAGAAGAGATAGCGAGGGTGGACGACTTCAAATACTTGGGGTCAACAATACAGAGCAATGGAGAGTGTGGTCAGGAAGTGAAG
The DNA here is from genome assembly GCF_019802595.1 of Syngnathoides biaculeatus. NCBI lineage: Eukaryota > Metazoa > Chordata > Actinopteri > Syngnathiformes > Syngnathidae > Syngnathoides > Syngnathoides biaculeatus. Next base: position 914,240 of record NC_084654.1, on the reverse strand, counting down.
AAACGGGTCCAAGCAGGTTGGAACAGCTGGCGAAAGGTGTCTGGTGTGTTTTGTGACAGAAGAGTGTCTGCTAGGATGAAGGGCAAAGTTTATAAAACAGTGGTGAGGCCGGCCATGATGTACGGATTAGAGACGGTGGCACTGAAGAAACAACAGGAAGCTGAACTGGAGGTGGCAGAAATGAAGGTGTTGAGGTTCTCGCTCGGAGTGACCAGGTTGGATAGGATTAGAAATGAGCTCATTAGAGGGACAGGCAAAGCTGGATGTTTTGGAGACAAGATTCGAGAGAGCAGACTTCGATGGTTTGGACATGTTCAGAGGCGAGAGAGTGAGTATATTGGTAGAAGGATGCTGAGGATGGAGCTCCCAGGCAAAAGAGCGAGAGGAAGACCAAAGAGAAGGTTTATGGATGTGGTGAGGGAAGACATGAGGGCAGTTGGGGTTAGAGAGGAAGATGCAGGAGATAGGCTAAGATGGCAAAAGATGACACGCTGTGGCGACCCCTAACGGGACAAGCCGAAAGGAAAAGAAGAAGAAGTCTCTCTCACTTTGATATAACCAAATGATTTTTAGTCTGAACTTTCGTAAGGGGGGACAACTCGCGAGACTTGAACCCTTTCCTCTCTTCTCAAGGAATTTCCCTTCTTTTGTAATAAAAATCTACAAAGACAAGATTGTCTCCTTGCTTATGGTGTCAGAAAAGGATTTCGTCAAAACATTACAAAACCACATCAGCACTGTGCTTCAGTGAAAGCCTCCTCCCATCGTGTCCAAGAAGTGGTAACTCCAGTTTTATCCTTTTAGGGATCCAGCGGGAGGAATGGGCTCCTATTCGGGAGCACTTTTATCCTTTTTGGGATTCAGTGGGAGGAATCAGTCACAATGTACAGCAAAAATGCCACGGGCACTGTGGCTCCGGACAAGGCACTTTTTTCCTTGCTGTACCCTGCATTGTGATTTGCCCCCTCAAGGATGAGGCTTTAAGGCCAGCAAAAGCTGGTTTGAAAAAATGTTGTTATGTGTACGAAGAGTTTCCTAACCTCATCAGCGAGCCATGGCACTAGTAAGTTTTTAACATGGATGTAACAGGTCTTTTTTTTCAAGAGAATGCCTACGTGTACTTCTTCACGGACCGTATTTGCGATCATCATGTGGCCATGCTGCAGGTGAGTGAACTTAAAGCCACTACGAGCCTCTCCTGTGCCATCAACACAAGCAAGCCTCTTTACCTCTCTCAGAAGGCAATTTTGATTAATGTGTGTGTGTGTGTGTGTGTTTGTGAGAGAGAGTGATACGGGACTACGCAGCCATGTGGAGCAGTTGCTCGTGTGTTCAGCTCACAAGCTAAGCAAAAGGTGACCGGGGTGGAGTTGTGTTTCAGAGAGGACATGTTGATGCTGACTGTTTAAAATATTTAATAAAGCCTTCTGAGCATCAAACTTAATTCCATTATTGTTCCCGTCACCAAGGCATGTGCCCTGCGTTTCCCAACCACGGTCAGGTGACTGTTGCAGGAAAGAGTAACAAAGGTTTTATAATGAAAGAATTAAATAAATACATGTACTGTTGTAATCTCAGTCTAAAATATAATATATATATATAAAATATAAAGTACAAATTTTGTTTACATATTTTAATCATTCTGGTCCCCAGATACACATACATGAAAATTCCTGGTGTGTGTCTGAGAGAGAGAGAGAGAGAGAGAGAGAGAGAGAGAGAGAGAGAGAGAGAGAGAGAGTTGGGGTGGGGGAAGCTTGCTACTTTGTGTTTTTTCACATTTCATGTGGGATTCTGGTACCCATTAATCGTAAAAAATGAGGGATTACTGTACATTCCCAAGGGGAGAGCAAAGGATGGCTGATGAATACCTTCTACTGCAGGTTTGAAAAGGATACATCCCCCCAACCCAATTGGCTGCACCAGCAGCAACCACCATCACACCTCTGACTCCCCCGCATTGACCGGTCACAAACAGGAAGTGAAACATTACTTTAAACAAAAAAAAGTGGCAGGCCCAGACAGTGTGTCCCCCCTCCTGCTTGAAAGTTTGCGCTGACCAACTCACCCAGGTTTTCACACAGATTTTCAATCAGTCAGACAAGTCAAGCACAAAGGAGGATCTGTATCCCTTTTATGTCAGGACAGTTTTATTGTGCCATAGCAGTGTTTGTAAGATGCCACTCTGGTTCTTTGTGTTCTGATGGATTTTTATTGAAAATTTCAGTGAGAGAAGAAAGTTTTAAAGGAGCGACAGTGAAAAAACAAGTAAATAATATGGGAAAGTGTAGGAATAATTGTGAATATAATTATCATACATCTACTTGCAATGAAGAAATTCTTTGCTCTGCTCGATATATCATGACACCAGCTTAACAGGAGATAGCACAAGAACAAGAACATCTAATCATCAGAACTATTAGAACCAGGAACACCTGTTGTCCGTTAAAGAAATGATTACAAATTTGACCACACATCTAAACAATTACACATTGTTTCCGACTATGTTTTGCCCCCCCGTCTACTTTTTGTAACATTCATGTAAATAAGGTGCGTCCATCCAGCCATCCATTATCCGAGCCACTTATCCTCACAAGGGACATGGGAGAGCTGGAGCCTAGTCCAGCGAGCTTTGACCAAAGTGCAGATAACACCCTGAACTGGACGTCAGTCATTCGCAGGGAAGATATCAACATCATAACCATCTCATGCTGCCTGCACCAAAGTCAAGCGTGTGCACCACTACACAATCAGTGACTTAATGCACTTTTATTTAATTTAAATTGCTATAAATTGATTGAGGACACTTCTTCATATAAACAATGCCCTTTATATCAGTATCAACGCACTAGTGGGACACTTTCATTTCTCAATACTATTGCACATTAATCTTTTTATTACATCCTAAATGTATATTTCATCAGAGTGTTTTTTGTCATACGAGAGTGACTCCAACTACTTTAGACAAATTCCTTGTGTATCTTGGAGAAAAATTTGGCCAGTGTAACTGATTATGAATGATGTCTAACATTTATTTGTCGATCGTGTTTCTGAATGTGAATCAAAACGTCAGAAAATAGACAACAATGTTGCTTTCGCTCGTTCAAAAGATTGTCTTCTTTTCCATGGAAGAAAAAAAGTGGTTGCTTTCATTGAGTACTATGGAAAACAGGATGTGTTCACATTTTAGGGAATGGAATTCAAAACCATTTTAAAAAATAGCCCAAACATTTATTATTTCATTCCATTTTGAGAGCAATCAGCTTACTGGCAAGAACCATATTTACAGATTTTTCTGTGTCCAGTGTTGCCATTGGCCTTGGAATTAGCTGTCTACTTTTCCCTGCGACAGAAAGAAGAGCAGTTCAATGAGAGTGGAGAATTACCGGCTCATAAAAGTTTATTTCCCCTGAACAACTTGCACCACCAACTTCTGACTTTCCTCTTTCCTTTCTCTCTTTTTATCCATCCATCCATTTTCTTTGCCGCTTATCCTCACGAGGATCACGGGGAGTGCTGGAGCCTATCCTAGCTGTCACTGGGGAGGAGGCGGGGTACACCCTGAACTGGTTGCCACCCAATCGCAGGGCACATAGTGACAAAGAGCCACACTCACAATCACACCTAGGGGCAATTTAGAGTGTCCAATTAATGTTGGATGTTTTTGGGATGTGGGAGAAAACTGGATTGCCTGGAGAAAACCCAGGCAGGCACGGGGAGAAGATGCAAACTCCACACGGACTGAACCCAGATCCTCAGAACTGTGAGGGCAACCCTTTACCAGTTGAGCCGCCGTGCCGCCCTCTCCTTTCATATGAATGACAAATCAGTGGCAGTATTTTGACAATGCAATGACATACACAAATACATGACATAGGGCCCATCACTAGTTGTTTCTGGTTAGTAAGGGGCCCAGAGTAATGTCTGATATTAATCAATGTCATTGACAACTGTAAGCACCAGTAAATATGCAACAACGTCAGAATTTAGGAACCCCAGAAATGGGCCGCCTTATTGAATGCTTTTTTTTTCCCCCTGAGGAAGTGGGTGGTGTCATGGTCCTTCTTGCCTGAGGAGACCATGGGGTCAAGACCTGGCCCTGGATTTCACTAGTCATGAACACACAAAACCAAAAGCTAAGGCATAGATAGTGGAGTAAAGGGTTAAACTGACATTGCCCACAAATGAAGCTGGAGTTGAAAAGCCAACCATGCACAAATATTCCTCTTCGTGAGCTAAACCCACAAACCAGTGCCCACCCAGCTTACAAGCTATTGTACATATATCGGATCCCAAACGAAAGGAGGATTTTGTTACCCAAGGAAACTCTGGCTGGCACAGCCCGGCGGTCAATCCAAAAGGACACCCATGATAGCATGACCATTAGTGTGGCAGGAAAATATGTCTGCAGCAGAAAGAAGAAGATGTGGCGTCTCAGCGTGAAGTTGATGTAAAGGCGATTGTACCACCCTGAAAACACAGTGAGAGTCCAGCTCAATTGGATGTACAAGTAAGATTAAACAATATAGAAACTCATACCCCAGTGAGGAGTTCTTCTATGTGGTATATGGCTAAAAGTGTTACATTCACCCACCCCCCCCTTTTTTTAAAAAAGAAAACAACATGCTATCACTTTTACTTAAATACCTTACAAAATCCAGGAAAACTCTCAATTTTGCATTCCATTTTTTTCTACAAATGATATCTTCATCATTCAGTATCTTTTTTTTGTTGAGAAGATAATGGGGATACTAATCTTAGAATTGTACCTTTTAGATTTCTTCACTGACACACTTATGGTGTGTTAAAATTAATACAAACCCACTTCTCTCTGGAAAACTACCATTCTCTTAGTCAATGTCCTTATCAAAGCTTTTCAAACCAGTTTATGAGACAAAAGTGTTTTATTCTTAAATATTGTTGCCATTGTTACACATTAAACTTTAATTAACGTCTCATTATTATGTTAAGCGCTCTAGCTGGCAAAACAGACATGTTACTTGGCTTTGTGGAGGCGTCCCCAACAGAGCCGTTATGCTACCCGGCTTAATTCTTTATCGGGTGGACCACATCGAGGAAATCCAAAGGCGAATATGCTTTTATATCAATAAGGAATGGTGCACTAAAGTCACACAGCTCAGCACACACTGTATCCCGCTTTTGGAGTCACGTTTGTCAGTTTCTCTGAGGAGGTGTGTGTGCCAACAAAAACGTTTAGCATGTTCAGTACCAACAACAAATGGTTTACAACTCAGGTAATTCTGCCAAGCTAAAGAGGTCCCATATTATAGTAGGGATAGGAGCCTCTCCATTTGCACTATAAACCAACTGACAAAAGAAATTATCATTGCTTATGCAGTAAAACTGGAAAATGGAAAAGCAGCATGGTGCTAATGACTCCAAATCAGTCTGTCATAGATTACAATCACTCACTAATTACAAGCACCCCCCCCCATTGACAACAATAGTGGGCTAGTCGACAACTTGAACAGCTTTTACTATACATTTGAAAGGGACACTTTCCCTCCACACACCCACCTGGCCGCACTACCGTCCACTTCAACATCTCCAACTCCACCATTTACCATCCATGAACGGGACGTGAGGCAGATCTTCAAACAACAAAATATCAACAAAGCGTCGGGCCCAGACCTTGTGTCCCCATCCTGCCTCAAAGTCTCCCCAGACCAACTTGATTCTGTCTTCACAAAGATTTTCAATAGGTCTCTAGAACTGTTTGATGTACTGACATGTTTCAAACGTTCCACCATCATACTGGTCCCCCAAAAAAGCAGCAGTGTCAGGTCTTGATTACAGGCCTGTTGCTTGACATTTGTGGTCATGAAGTCCTTTGAATGCCTTGTGCTGAACCACCTCTAGAGCATAACATGTCCCTAGCTGCACCCACTGCAGTTTGCCCATCGAACTAACAGGCCGATGATGCTGTCAACATGGGTCTGCATTTCATCTTTGTATATCCTCACAGTGAGGGAATGCAAGGACCCTGTTTGTGGTCTTCAGATCTGCACTTAACATTATCATTCCTGAACTTGTCTTCTCCAAGCTCCTCAAGCTCAGCATCTCGCCTGCCATCTGGCAGTGAATCTACAATTTCCTGACTAACAGGGCACAGCAAGTAAGGCTCGGGGATATCACCTCATCCACACGCATCATGAACACCAGGGCACTCCAAGGGTTTGTCCTTTCCCCTCTGCTCTTCTCGCTCAACACAAACATATGCATCTCAAGGCACCCGGCTGTCAAACTCCTGAAGTTCGCAGATGACACCACAGTCATCGGCCTCATCAAAGACAGTGACGAGTCTGTGTATCGACAGGAAGTAGCAAAATTGGATCTTCGATGTGACCAACACAACATGGTGTTGAACATTCGAAAGACTGTAGAAATGATTGTGGACTTCAGGAGGCATTCTTCACCACAGCTGCTCCTCACACTGTCCAACTGTCTCGTATCAACCGTCGACGCCTTCAAGTTTTTGGGAATTACAGTTTCACAGGACCTGAAGTAGGAGACCAACATCAACTCCATTCTCAAAAAAGCTCAGCAAAGGATGAACTTCCTGGGGTTTCTGAGGAGGCATTGCCTGTCACAAGAGCTGCTGAGACATTTCAACACAGTGTTCATCGAATCAGTACTGTGCACCTCCATCTCAATTTGATTTGGGGTTGCCAAAAAAAAAAGTACAAACTCCAACTGTAACGGACAATCAAAACTGCTGAACGGATTATTGACACCACCATACCCACCCTTGAAGACTTGCACTCCACTCAAACAAGGGCCAGAGCGGGAAGGATCCTTTACTAACCTCCACATCCTGGCCACCAGCTCTTCCAGCTACTTCTGTCGCATAGGTGCTACCGACCAGTGTAAATCAAACCTTGTACGCATTCAAACAGTTTTTTCCCTCTTGCATCTAAGTCGTTAAATTCTTGTTTGGCGAACCTACGAGCTTCTGCCGTGCTCTATTGTTGGGACACTGTATTAGTATATATTATTAGTAATATATACTGTAGACTATCACATTCTTCGTCACTTTAAATTGCTCCCTATGCACAATTGTCATTTTACTGGTCTATAATGGTGAACCGCGAACGGGTAAGGACTAAGGTATAAGGTTAACATAATGTGGGCGTTGATGCGCTCTTAACTGGTCTAAATGCTAGATGACTCTGCATCTTGCACAACTGTGACTCTTATAAGGAAGAGTTCCTATTAATTTAATGTGTTTGTTTGTTCAATCTTCTCAGTAGTCAACATGAATGTTTTTCCAGGGCGGGACTGACTGTCGGACACAAATTCCTTGTGTGTTGTGACATACTTGGCCATTATAGCTGATTCTCATTCAACATCAGCCATATTTTGTAATCTTTGTCTGATTTGTTTATACAATAAACAAATGTGGGGGTATGACAGATAACATATTTTACATAAGGGCTAATATTTTGTCATTTTGTGTGTTGCCTCTGTATCAGAAGCTCTAAGAACAACAACAAAGCAAAAGGGAGGCATGCATGTCATTTTGAGAAAAACATTTTAAAATCTGCTTTCAGTTTACAAAAAAACAAGACCAATTTAAATTTTTGCATATCACTTGATCTTGGTCTACCTGTGCTGCTGTAGAAGGCCAAGCGAGATGTAGTGTGGAATTTCTGGATAAGGAACTGTGATAATGAAATACGATCATCAGTACTTAGGGACTCATCACCGCTTTTCCAGTAAAGCATCAAGTCTTCATCTGTGTATGCATCTGTAAAATATCACACAACATTGTTTTAAATACACTGGTAAAAATATCAGCAACTGGTGTTAGGTATTAATTCTTTGTCACTGCTTTAAACATTGCATGCATATACACTATTTGATCAGATTAGAACGACTATCGAGACCCATGTGGAGGAAACTGAGAAAGGAAGAATGTTTTGTAGCCTTTTGGAAAGAGGTGAGGCAGGCTCTCGATGGACAGGATGAACTCCCAGAAGACTGCACTACTACAGCCAAGGTGATCAGAGAGACAGGCAGGAGAGTACTTGGTGAGTCTTCTGGTGGGAAAGGGGAAAAGGAGACCCAAAATATACGAAGTTATACAAGGAAAGAGGTTAGCGAAGAACTGGGACATTGAGAAGACTGAGGAGAGGCGAAAGGAATACATTGAGATGCATTGTAGGACAAAGGTATAGGTGGCGAAGTGTAAACAAGAGGCCTATGACAACATGCACGCCAGGTTAGACACAAAAGGACAAATGGATCTCTCTGGGTTGTCCAGACAAAGGGATAGAAATGAGGAGGATGTGCAGCAGGTAACGGTGATTAAGAATAGAAATGGAAATATGTTGACTGGTGCAAGTCGTATAGTAAATAGATTGAAAGAATACTTTGAGAAGTTGATGAATGGAAGAAAATGAGAGCGAAAGAAAAGAAGTGGCGAGGGTGATGGACCAGTAAGAGGCAATGATTAGTAAGGGTGAAGTTAGAAAGGCACTAAAGAGGATGAAAAATGGAAAAGCAGTTGGTCCTAATGATATACCTGTGGAGGTATCGAAGCAATTTAGAAAGGTGGCTGTGGGGTTTTTGACCAACTTATTCAGTAAGAATACTAGTGGGCAAGAAGATGCCTGAAGAATGAAGAATTGAAAGTGTGTTTGTTCCCATTTTTAAGAACAAAGGTGATTTGCAGAGCTGTGAGAACTATAGAAGAATCAAGTTGATGAGCCACACAATGAAGTTATGGGAAAGAGTAGTGGAGGCGAGATTCAAGACAGAAGTAAGTATCTGCGAGCAACACTATGGTTTCATGCCTAGAAAGAGTACCACAGATGCATTATTTGCCTTGAGGATGCTCATGGAAAAGTACAGATAAGGTCAGACAGTGCTACATTGTGTCTTTCTGGCTCTACAGAAAGCCCATGACAGTACCAAGAGAGGAACTGTGGTACTGCATTTGTAAGTCTGGTGTGGCAGAAAAATAGTCAGAATAGTGCAGGACATGTATGAGGGCAGCAGAAAAATTTTGAGGATTGCCCTAGGTGTGACAGAAGAATTTCAGGTGGAGGTGGGACTGTATCATGGATCAGCTCCGAACCCCTTTCTGTTTACTGTGGTAATGAATAGGATGACAGGTGATGTTCAACTCGAGTCCCCTTGGACCATAATGTGCACAGATGACATTGTGATCTGCAGTGAAAGCAAGGAGCAGGTGGAGGAAAAATTAGAAAGATGGAGGCATGTACTGGTAAGAAGAGGGATGAAGATTAGCCAAAGTAAAACAGAATATATGTGCATGAATGAGAGGGGGAAGTGTGAGGCTCCAGGGAAAAGAGATAACGAGGGTGGACAACTTCAAATACTTGGGGTCAACAATCCAGAGCAACGGTAAGTGTGGCATGGAAGTGAAGAAATGGGTCCAAGCAGGTTGGTACAGCTGGTGGAATGTGTCTGGTGTGTTGTGTGACAAAAGAGTCTCTGCTCAGATGAAAGGCAAAGTTTATAAAACAGTGGTGGGGTCAGCCATGATGTACAGATTAGCGACGGTTGCACTGAAGAGATGATAGGAAGAGCTGGAGGTGGCAGAAATGGAGATGTTGAGGTTCTTGCTAGGAGTGAACAGGGTGGATAGGATTAGAAATAAGATCATTAGATGGAGAGCCAAAGTTGAATGTTTTGGAGACAAGGTTCGAGACAGTAGACTTCAATGTTTTGGACATGTCCAGAAGCGAGAGAATGAGTATATTAGTAGAACGGTGCTGAGGATGGAGCTGCCAGGCAAAAGAGCAAGAGAAAGACCTCTGTGGTCCTTGAAAGTTATCATATTTGTGAGCATGAAGCCTCAAATAGTGTAGTAGTAGTAGTATATACTTCTCCGGATCGGGTCGCAGGGATACCCAGACTTCCCTTTACCCGGCCACTTCTTCCAGCTCTTCTAGAGGGATCCCGAGGTGTTCCCAGGCCATCCGAGAGACATAGTCTCTCCAGCGTGTCCTGGATTGTCCCCGGGGTCTGTTTCAGGTGGGAAATGCCCGGAACACCTCACTAGGGAGGGGTCCAGGAGGCATCTGGATCAGATGCCCCAGCCACCTCATCTGGCTCCTCTCAATGCAGAAGAGCAGCGGCTTGACATTGAGCCCCTCACAAATGACTGAGCTTCTCATTCTATCTCTAAGGGAGAGCCTCCGGAGGCAACTCATTTCGGCCGCTTGTATCTGGGATCTTGTTCTTTTGGTCAAGACACACAGCTCTTGCCCATAGATGAGAGTAGGAACGTAGATAAATTGAGAGCTTTGTTTTCCGACTTAGCTCCCTCTTTACCACAACGGATCGATACAAAAACCGCATCACTGCAGACGCTGCATCGATCCGTCTGTCGATCTCTCGCTCCAGTGCTGATTCTCATCCCAGCCACTTCACGCTCTGCTGCGAATCGCTCCAGTGAGGGTTGGAGAGCATGGCTGGATAAAGCCAACAGAACCACATCATCTGGAAAGAGCAGAGATGCGACGCTGAGGCCACCAAACCGGATACCCTCTATGCCTCTGCTGAGTCTAGAAATTCTTTCCTTAAAAGTTGTGAACAAAATCGGTGACAATGGGCAGCCTTGACGAAGTCCAACTCTCACTGGAAACGAGTCCGACTTATTGCTAGCAATGTGGACAAAAATCTGACAGCGGTCGTACAGGGACCGAACAGCCCGTATCAGGGGGCTCAGTAACTCATACTCCCGAAGAATCCCCGACAAGAATTTCCGAGGGAAATGGGAACGTATTCTACAAGTCCACAAAACACATGTAGACTGGTTGGACAAACTCCCATGGACCCTCGAGGATCGTCCCGAGGGTGTTGAGCTGGTCCAATGTTCCATGGGCAGGACTAAAACCACATTGCTCCTCCTAGATCTCCGATTCGACTTCCTGACCGACCCTCCTCTCCAGCACCCTGACCTTACTAGGGAGGCTGAGGAGTGTGATCCTCCTATAGTTGGAACACACCTGAGAGGAGTGTTAATTAGTGATGCTTCTCATAACCGTTGAATACCCGAATGTATTGTGCAACTATGGTTATATAAGTTGTTTTTCACTATCTTGTTCGCATGCATGCACTCACTTGTTTTTCGCATCACTTGTTTTTCTGGTCAAGACGTCTGGACTGTTTCACTATCTTGTTTGCATGCATAGCAAAGACGAACATTGTTGTGGGATGTCTTGAGAGTTATGGCTGTGTAAGATGTTTTTCAGAGGCTGAAGGACACACTTTGGTGTCAATAGTAAATCAGGAAACAAACGTTGCGGAGCCAGGTGGGACAGATAGGCCACCCGCCCTTTCTCTCACACGCAACTGAAAAGTATAATAGAGAGATGCAAAGTACAAACAGGTAGAGTCTGCTGCGGGTTTCGTACGGACGCCCAGCTGGTTGACAAGCGGAGCTCTACCTGGGTGATCGGCTCTCCACCTTCTCGGCATAGGTTAGGGGCTCATATGATTGATTTCACGCAATGTCAAATGTATTTTGAGAACTTGCATGTGGTCGAAATAAATATGCCAGTTATTGAGGCTAAATAGCATTTGGGAACATTGGTCTTTTGTTGAGTGTAGTCTTTGTCTCCTGAGCGCCGACCAGCATCGATCCTTTCAACAAAACAACACCCTCCAGTCCCCCTTCTTAAAAAGGGGGGCACCACCCAGTCTGCCAATCCAGAGGCACAACCAGGGCAGCCGGACAAATTTAGGAACTCCGGGCGAATCTCATCCACCCCCAGGGCCCTGTCACCAAACAGCTTTTTAAAGACCTCAGTGACGGCAACCCCAGAAACAGAAGATCCTGCCTCAGAGAACTCAGACTCAGCTTCCCCGTGGTAAGTCGCGAGTTGAGGAGGTCTCTGAAGTACTCTCCCCATCGACTCACAACATCCAAGTTGAGGTTAGCAGTTCCCCATCCCCACATTACACAGTGTTGACAGTGCACTGCTTCCCCCATCTGAGCCGCCGGAGTTTGGACCAGAATTTCTCCATGGCCTCACCGAAGTCCTCCCATGCCTGGGTTTTTGCCTCAGTGACCACCGAGATCCAATTTTTGTAGCCATCTTTGGGGTTTTGGAGTCGTACTTTGTCTCATCCCTCACCTAGGACCTTTTTGCTTTTTTTCCTACCAGGGGCATGAAGCCCCAGACAACATTGTTCCTAGGATCATCGGGACACACAAACCCCTCCACCACAATAATGTGATGGGTCAAGGAGGGAAGATCTAATATAAGGATAACAATTTCTCTTGGAACACGCTGAACTCTAAGTCCACTTTTCTCTCTTTGACAGACATATTAGGTCAAGTGCCAAAGCACACATTAAAAGTATCTGACCATAGAAGCTGTCATTAATAGGATTCTGGTTCCAAATCTGCATTCATCACACCGAAGTATGGAAGGCCCACATACATCCCAGTGCCAGGAAAAGGGAAGTATCCGATAGGTGATGGAAACTCCCCGACAGGATGGAAGGGGGGAACCTTCTGTCCACGCCCAGAGGGTCAGGGGGAATGATTTAAGAAAGGAGAGCGGTGAAGGTGGTGAGGGGGTGCTTTTTTGGCAGGTGATACAAAGGTAAAAAATGACCTTGCTTGTGGCTGTGATGCCTCTTAATAAAACAATTAGCCCAAACTTCAGTCTCTGAGAGTGCTTCCTCCAATTGCGACCTAGACTCAATGGGAAATTACACTATCACATACAGTTTTAAAATCATCAAACCAATTTTACGCTCTGTAAAAAAGTATTTTTTAAAAGTATTCGAACCTTGTAACGGGTTGTGCCTCCAATAACTGAAATCAAGCATTTCCGATAATTGATGTTGAGTCTTTCACACTGCTGTAGATTTATTTTGTGCCACTCTTCTTTGCAGAATTGTTTAAATTCCACTGTATTTGAAGGTTTTCTCGCATAAACTGCACGTTTAAAGTCATACCACAGCATCTATATTGGATTTAAATCCAGACTTGACTTGGCCACTCCAAAACCTCAACCTTTTTTTTAGCTATTCAGAGAGTTCCCTTTTGTTTTTTGCTGGCACGCTAAGCCTTGGAAATGACTTTGTAATCTTTCCGGACTCACCTTTCCCAAATTTGTAGTGAGTCCATTAGGGGTCGCCACAGCGCGTCATCTTTTTTCCATCTTCGCCTATCTCCTGGATCTTGCTCTCTAACACCAACTGCCCTCATGTCTTCCCTCACCACAGCCATAAACCTTCTCTTTGGTCTTCCTCTTGCTCTTTTGCCTCTCTTTCAACTCTAGGTGACATCCTACTTGTGGGGCATAGCCGCTAACCACATTATATATAAGACCCTCAATTTCAAATTTTAGTCTCATCACTCGATCTGATACTCTTTTCACCTCCAAGACATTCTTAGCTAGCTCTTCCTTTAAAATAACCCCTACTCTATTTCTCTTCCCATTTACTCCGTGATAAAATAATTTAAACCCCGCTCCTAAACTTCTAGCCTTACTACCTTTCCACCTGTTCTCTTGGATGCCCAATATTTCAACCTTTTTCCTCATCATTAAGTCAACCAACTCCAGAGCTTTTCTTCTCATAATACAAACATTCAATGTCCCTACACTCAGTTGTAGGCTCTGTGCATCCGTCTTATTCTTCTGCCAATGAATCTGTTTCCTATTCTTCTTTGTCTTTGACCCACATTAATTCAATTTCCACTGACGCCGTGCAGGTTAATGGTGCCGGGTGCGGACGTTGTTTACCCACAACTGATCCGGTATGGGATTCCTTCGATGAACACTCACATTTGTTTGCCAAATTTTTAAAATGGATGCCCTTCCTGACGCAACCCTCTGCATTTATCTGGGCTGGGACCGGCCTACAGATTACACTTGCTTGTGCCCCCATAAGGCTGCATTTGGTTAGTCACAGTAACTTTGTGATTTAACAAGGGGGTCTGGGAGCGGTGATTAGTTTTTCACAGAGGATCAGAAAGGTTTAATAAATTGAATTGTCACTTGAAAACTGCATTTCCTAGGATTGTCTCTGAGTGATATTAAAATTGGTTTGATGATTTGAAACCTTTGTCCACAATAGCTATGAAAAAAATAAATCAGATGGGGGCAATTCCATTTTTACGGCATTGTAAGTCGGTGAGAAAAATTATGGATGAATGAATGTGTCTATCCCATCACCCTTGTGATGATAAGTGGCTCAGAAAATTAATGAATGCATGAATGTGTATAACTATGTGATTAAAGATGCTCAACTCACAGCTTTCCAATTCCAGGGAACAAGTCTGAGAATCTAGGGGAAATCGGCTGAAGTCCATGTTACAGGCTGCGGTCACTGTGACTCTGGGAACAATAGAGACATCAGGACAAATCATGACAATCCATCCTTTCTTTAGCAGTACCGTATTTTCGCGAACATAAGACGCATCGTATTGAGAGGTACAGTCTCAGTTGTGGGTGCAATTTCTGTATTTAAGACTTACATAGGGGGCTATTTTTGTATTTAACACACTTACATAAGGCACACTGTCTTATTGGGTGCAGGCATGGTGGCATTCACGAGACACGGGGAACAATGGTCCCTTCATTTTTGTAAGCAGAAGAACAAGCTTACCTTTTTTCCCCACAACGACCCGTGCAAGCAAGTCACTAATCAAACGCCATTCTTACCGAGAGTGTCACACCAGACCAAAATCCTTACACCACAACAAACAGAACGGCACAACCAACAGATACCAAACCAACGAGAACGATGAGCAAATAAATAATTGACACAAAACCTGCCGTTCAAACTCTATTTTCGTACGTTTAGTGCTGCAAAGCATGCTGGGAGTGTCTCCAGCCTTGGAGTCACACTTCAATACGCTAGCTTAAAAAATATGGTAGCAAGAATTTTAGAATGCAAACTGTGGGTTCGGTTGTAGTTTATTAAAGCATTTAACAATGAACACATTATTTTTTGATCAATCCTCATCCACAAATCCAACAAAGTCCTCATGTCATCCATCCATCCATCCATCCATCCACCCGTCCATCCGTCCATCTTCTACCACTTTTCGGGGTCGAGTCGCGGGTTCAGTAGCTTTAGCAGGGATGCCCAGACTTCCCTTTACGCAAACACTTCAGGGGATCCTGAGGCGTTCCCACGCCGGCCGGGAAAAGTAGTCCCAACATGTCATGGGTCATCCAGGGTCGCTTTTCAGTGGGACGTGCCAGGAACATCTCAGAAAGTAGACATACAAATCAGAGAGAGCACGTACCCCTTCTATGCCTTGCCTGCGGTAAGGGATTCTGTCCATAAAAGTTAAACTCAATCTAAAAATCTAAATCGGTGACAATGGACAGCCTGGACCTAAAATAAGATGGTAAAATGCAGACCAAACTCTGATACCGGTCGTATAGAGACCAAGCATTCCATATCAGGCGGTTCAATACCCCATACTCCCGAAAGACCCATAAAAGGGATTTCCCAAGGGACATGGTCCAACACCTTTTCAAAAAAAAAAAAAAAAAAAACACATGGAGACTGGTTGAGTGAAGTCCCATGCACACTCGAGGACCCTGCTGAGAGTAAAGCTCTGGTCCACTGTTCAACGGCCAGAATGATAACCACATTGCTCCTCCTGAATTACAGATTTGACTTCCGATGGACCCTCTTCTCCAGGACCACTGAATAGACCTTATTGGGGAGGTGGTGGAGTGTGATCCCTCTGTAGATGGAAGACACCCTCTAGTCCCCTTTCTGAAAAGGGGGGGGGGGGCCACCACCCCAGTCTGCCAGTCTAAACGCACTGACCATGGTGTTGTGCGATGTTGCAGAGGCGTGTCAACCAGGACAGCCCTACAACATCCAGAGCCTTTAAGAACCCGAGGCGAATCTCATCCACTTTCGGGGGCTTGCCACCGATGAGCTTTTTAACCACCTCAGTGACCACAAGCCCAGAGATAGGCGAGCCCGTCTCAGGCAACCCAGACTCTGCTTCCTCATGGGAAGGTCTTTGAAGTATTCTCCCCACTGACTCACAACATCCCGAGTTGAAGTCAGCAGCGCCCCACATCCTCATGATACACATTCTTGATGGTGCATTGCTTCTCCCACCGCCCCTGAGTCGCTGGACCAGAATTTTGTTGAAGCCGTCTTGAAGATGTTCTCCATGGCCTTACCGAACTCCTACCCCTTGTTTTTGCCTCGCCGACAATTAAAGCTGCATTCCGCTTGGGCTCCTGGTACCCATCAGCTGCCTCGGGAGTCCCTTAAGCCAAAAATACCTGATAGGGCTTCTTCTTCAGCTTGACCACCAACGTGTTCGTGGATTGCCGCCTTACGGCCACAGCTCCGGTCATCCGCGTCAGCAATGTAGGCGCACAACCTAGTCCATTTGGACTGAATAACAACCACCCCCCACCCCCCTTGGAACATGAACAAAGTTCTGTCGGAGGTAGGAGTTGAAACGCCTTCTATTAGGGGAATCTTCCAACAGTTCACAGCAGACCCTCACAACATATTTGGTCCTGCCACGTTGGACCACCATCTTGCCCCACCACCGGAGCCAACTCATTACCAGGTGGTGATCAGTTGACAGCTCCACCCCTCTCTTCACTCAGGGGTCCAAAACATGCTGGCGCAAGTCAAATGACATGACTACAGTCAATCATTGAACTGCAGCCTAGGGTGTCCTGGTGCCAAGTGCACATGTGGACACCCTTATGCCCGAACATCGTGTACATTATAGACAATCTGTGATGAGCACAGAAGTCCAGTAACAAAACACCACTCTGGTTCTCATTGGAGGCGCTCTCAAGCACTCCCTTTCAGGACTCCAAATAGGCTGGGTACAGTTGTTTGGTGCATTGGCACAGACAACCGTCCCCCCACCCAAAAGCAGAGGGAGGCTACCCTGTCATCCACTGGGGTGAATACCGACGTACAGGCACTGAGGTTGGGGGGGGGGAGGAGTAATAAGTATACCCACACCTGCTTGGCGCATCTCACCATGGGCAACTCCAGAGTGGAACAGACTACAACTCATCTCAAGACGACTGGGAACAGCCCAAGCAGTGTGTGAGGATGCTAGTCAGACTATTTGTGGTCGGAACTTCTCGACCACATGCACCAGCTGGGCCTCTTGCATAGTTTGAAGGAAATATTATCATTAGAACATTTGTGCAACCGGTCATTAGGGAAATGAAATAACGGAACAAAGTCTAATGTCCAGGGTACAACTGTTCAAGTTCAGGTAACTTTGTCAGGTGTGTTCTTCGTATATGAAATTCAAGATACCTGAAATAGCATTCTTCTCAAACCTGTGGTGCTATAATTGACTAAAGAGTTAAAAATAAATAAATAAACAAACAAACTGGGCGGCGCAGTTAAACTCTAAAGCATTGGCCTCACAGTTCTGAGGTCTCGGGATCAATCTTGACCTTGCTTGTGTGGGTTTTCTCCGGGCATGCCGGTTTCCTCCTGCATCTCAAAAATGTGTATTAATTAGACACTCTAAATTGCCCCGAAGTGGGATTGTGACTGTTGTCTGTCTCTAGGGGCCCTGCGATTGGCTGGCAAACATTCTCATATTACTCAAAATGTTCCCGTAAGCCTTCTTGCCAAATAGCAGGAGACACTAAAGGGGCCTCTGGCAAGGCTTACAATATCTCTATTATGACAAAACTGATAAGTATCGAGGCTCTTGCTGTTTTGACAGGTGAGCTACGGAGGTTTAAATTGCTCACTGTCTTTTATATTTGTGTAATATGCAGGACCACTTGAGATATAGCTTTAAAAGAAATTGGATCTCTTGAGAATGGGTTAAACTAAAAGAGGGGGGCTTAGCTTCAACGATAAAGCCTGAGCCTGCAATCTTTCTCACCTGTGTTCATTGCCCATTTTGTACTCAAAATGTAAAGTTTTTAGAAATGGTCCATCTGATGAATCGAACATTTATTTTTCCATTTGAATGACCATTTCAATTATGTCATGTCATGTCATTATCCAAGCCGCTTATCCTCACAAGGGTTGCGAGAAAGCTGGAGCCTATCCCAGCTGGCTTCGGGCGAAAGGCAGACTACACCCTGAACTGGTCGCCAGTCAGTCACAGGCAGGTAGTGACACCATCACTGAGTGGGAATTTGCTGTGTCCACTTATTCATGGCTTTTCACTGTACTGTTCTAAGTGTTAACGTGCTCAGTGTAGAATGCAGAATTAACAGCCAGCCAAACTCTTTTCAAGAGCCAGGAAATGAGCGTTCAATAGCTCCTTTATTGACCAATTGAAGCAGAGTGAAACTGTAAACAGTGATAAGAAATACACAGCACTTGGTGAGTTGTCCATTCAACCTGTACTGTACATCAATAAAATGTATGAAAATACCAACTACAAACTAACAGTGTTAACCAATTGAAAATCCTCTCCACTTATGAACAGATATTACAATAGGTAGGTTAACATAAAAATCCACACTAATGGATAGGTTTCCAATTAACCATGGTGCCTTGCGACAGATGTCATACTGTGTGTCTTAGAGTTCAGGGAACATAGGTGAATGGTGAAGCGTGAAGTTTTTTCTATCATTAATTTTTCCATTTGGTGTAAGAGATATGATGTTGTTTAAAGCAAATGCAAACGTAGTGCACAAAAACACGTTTGACGCTTTAAGCAGAGCCAGATACTGGGGGAAATTGAAGGACATCTGTGGCAAAGATCCATATGAATTTCAAGCAAGCGAGTGGAGTGGCGATGTGGAAGGTTACCCTGACATTACATATCCAATATCATTAATTATCTCGTGAATTCTGTGAGCGCATATACCCTTGATGAACTAAAGGCTTACATGTCACTACAAACCTACAATTACTTTGTAAGTGGGTGGGTTCAAGATGTACAGCAACGGGTGATCGGTAATCAGTATGTAATGGTGGCTCGAGTAAGTCATTTTCAGAGGTCTACTGATCCACTACTACGCCCCTGAATCATATCCCAAAAAGATGGCTGCGTTCTCTCCGGTCATTGTACCTGGCTTTAGTAAAATTACAGGATAGCAAGACAGTTATAGAAGATAAGTCTTATTGGTTCCCGCCCGCTGCAGTTAAAAATATAAGTCAATTTTTTTTCTCTTAAAGAATTTTCTGTCATACCTTTGTGTAGAATACATAATTTATTCATTCCTTGTTGCCTCAAGTTTTCAATTGAAAACGTTAACTGTTACGAAATTACTACAATTATTACTTCCCTGGTTGACAACGACCTTTGGAATAACAAAATACCTTTCTGTTTGCCTAGATTTGGTGCGGTTAGTACAGCCCCAAACTACGCATGAGAGGCCCATATCATTGGACGAAAAGGGCTTGTTTGCTTTGTTGACATAGGTGCTTCCCTTGCTGCAGACACACAAAATAGCAGATAAGGGACAGGATAAGGGACTGTGGTGACATCATTGGAAACCTATCCATAGCTAAACAGCCAGCCTGACATCTGACATACAATGGTCAAAGAGTAGCAAGTTAGCTAGATTGTGCACAAAATCAGTGAACATATTTGCATTCCCATACAACAAACACCAAAATAAACATCCAAAATTGGGCGAGTGCATCACAGCAGACTTGCAGCCAATGCTTTCTGAAGGCTAGCATACGCAAAATGATGGGCAACACGGCGATGAACTTCACGTGCATTCGGTTGTTGCTTGCTGACACAAAGGAAATTTGATCTTCTCTGTACATGTACTAGGCATGAACGAATGAGTGCTGGCACCCAGATGTCAGATGCAGAATTCCACTAAAGCATTAAATTAACAAGGCTGTTGGCAAATGTGATTAACACGTGAAAATGATAATAAAATATGCAAAACATAAGAATGAACTGTGCAGCCAACTGGGATTGTAGTTCGTTGATTTTTCCTCGTTCTCGGGTTGCTTTTCAGTGGAATGTCGGTGTCGTATTTTCCATGAACAGTTTGAAAATGTCGCGACACATTTCACTTCACTGGCAGATGAGGCAAACGCACTCCGAAAATGACATTGTTAAAAAATTTACTCCAGCATCCATCCACATGTTTGTTAAGATTTCTTAAGCGAGAGCTTAAAATAGGGGGAACTCACTGACAGCGTGTTTTCCTATACTGTCGTTGTTTGCACATGCATGGTGACCTAAAGTTGAAAAAAAATACGGCTGATGTCTTTTTTTTTTTCTCCGCACGTCGTCACAATCGACCGAAACTGCCTCGCGATCGACTGAAAATTTGGAGAAAGGATTAACACCAACGGACATGATGGACAGAAAGACTTGGGGTTCAGTCGGACTACGGTCCCCCTTCCCATGGGCTCACCACCTGTGAGAGGGGCCGTAGGGGTCGGGTGCAAAATGAGGTGGGCGGTGGACAAAGGCGATCCAATCCCCGGCTACAGAAACTTGCTCGAGGGACATGGAATCTCACCTCTTCGGCAGGGCAGGACCCCGAGTTGGTGCGTGAGGTCGAGAGGTTCCGACAAGATATAGTCGGACTCACCTTTATGCACCACTTGGGCCCTGGCACCACTCCTCTTGGGAGGTGTTGGACTGTGTTCCACTCTGGAGTTGCCCACGGGGAGAGATGCCGAGCAAGTGTGTGTATACTTATTGCCCCATGGGTCGGGGCCTGTACATTGGGGTTTACCCCAGTGGATGAGAGAGTAGCCTCCCTCTGCCTGCAGGTAGGGGGGAGAGGTCCTGACTGCTGGCATCTTCTCTCCCGCTAGTATTCTATTGAATAAATTGGTCAAAAACGCCACAGCCACCTCACCAAATTGCTTCCATACCTCTACTGGTATGTCATCGGGACCCAATGTCTTTAAATTTTTCATTGTGTTCAGTGCCTTTCTAACTTCTCCCTTACTAATGAAAGCCACTTGCCGGTCATTCACGCTTACCTCTTCTACTCTACCTTCTCTCCCATTTTCTTCATTCGTTAACTTCTCAAAGTACTCTTTCCATCTACTTAGAACACGACTGGCACCAGTCAACATATTTCCATCGCTATCCCTAATCACCTTTGCTTGCTGCACATCTTTCCCATCTCTATCCCTCTGTCTGGACAACCTGTAGAGCTCCTTTTCTCCTTCTTTCGAATCCAACCTGGAGTACATGTCGTCATATGCCTCTTGTTTAGCCTTCTCCACCTCTCCCTTTGCCCTACGACACATCTTAATGTATTCCTTATGCCTCTCCCCAGTCCTCTCCGTGTCCCACTTCTTCTTCGGTAATCTCTTAATTTAAATGACTTCTTGTATTTTGGGGTTCCATCACCAAGTCTTCTTCTCCCCTTTCCTACCAGAGGGCCCCCCAAGTTCTCTCCTGCCTGCCTCTCTGAGTACTTTGGCAGTAGTATTCCAGTCTTCCGGGTGTTTTTCCTGTCCATCTAGAGCCTGTCTCACCTCTTTCCGGAAGGCCACACAACATTCTTCCTTTCTCAACTTCCACCACCTGATTCTCTGTCTACCTTTGTCTTCTTGGTATTCCTACCCACTACCAGAGTCATCCTACACACCACCATCCTATGCTGACGAGCTACACTCTCCCCCACCACAACTTTACAGTCGGTAACCTTCTTCAGATTACACCGTCTGCACAAAATGTAATCCACCTGCGGGCTTGTACCTCCGCTCTTGTAAGTCACTCTATCTTCCTGTCTCTTCTGAAAATAAGTGTTCACCACTGACATTTCTATCCTTTTTGCAAAGTCCACCACCATCTGGCCTTCAAAGTTCCTTTGTTGAATGCTGTACTTCCCCAACACCTCTTAATCACCCCTGTTTCCTTCACCAACATGTGAACTCTCTCTCTCTCTCTCTCTCTGGGATGCCCAGGACTACTTCATCTAGTTCCTTCCAAAATTTCTCTTTCAACTCGAGGTCACATCCTACTTGAGGGGCCTAGGCGCTTATCACATTTTACATAACACCCTCAATTTCAAATTTCAGCCTCATTACTCGATCTGATACTCTTTTCACCTCCAAGACATTCTAAGCCAGCTCTTCATTTAATATAACCACTACTCCATTTCTCTTCCTATCTACTCCATGATAAAATAATTTAAACTCTCCACCTAAACTTCTAGCCTTACTCCCTTTCCACTTGCTCTCTTGGATGCACAATATATCACCCTTTCTCCTAATCATCATGTCAACTAACTCCTGAGCTTTTCCTGTCATAGTCCCAACATTCAAACTCCCTACATACAGCTGTTGGTTGTGTGCATTCCTCTTCTTCTTCTTCCGACTAAGCCACTTTCCTCCTCTTTTTTTGTCTTCGACCTACATTTTTTGAATTTCTACCTACGCCTTGTAGATTAACATTTCCAGATGCGGGTGTAGGAAGCCTGGGCTATGACCTAACTGTTGTAGAATTCGCATGATGAACGTTCATATATGTTTGGCACAGTTTTACACTGGATGCTCTTCCTGATGCAACCCTCTGCATTTATCCGGGCTTGGGACTGGCCGACAGGTAGCACAACGATGTGCTGCCCAACGGCCTGCAGATAATCAAAAAGAAGCAATGAAATAATCAAAGTCAGCACAAAAGATACACAATTTACATCCTACCTGCTCTATGTTAAAGTTACAGTAAAATGAAAGCAATCAAAATAAACACAGTCAGCACATAAGTTACACAAATCACATAGTACCTGTGTTAAAAATATAAAGGATATGGCGATTTAAACGTAGATGGAGGGGATTCAAACCACAATGGCCCTCACTTGTAGTTCAACGTTGAGTCGACGATTGATGTTTGGTCCTCGTTGTATGCTCTACGTAGGCCAAACGTTAGCGCGGTAGGCTAACTTGGGCCGAGCAGCTTCAATGCAAACGAAATGGCACCAATTTGGGTACCAAGATAAGACTTGTTAAATTTCCTAGATCCTCACGGACCTCGTTGTATAAGTTATGAAGTTACTCACGTTCCATGTTACTTCAACATCCACAAATTGATTACAAATGCATCTTGTTTTTAGCAAGCTAAGCTAAGGAATACAGGGCTGATAAGCAAGTTTATGTTGGCGTTTCCACTCGCCCAACTCCTTATTGGTACTCACTAACCTCGTATACGATACATAGGTTTTGGAGGATGTGCAGATACCTGCATTTGATGTTTTCTTCCTCAGTAAATATCGGAAAACAGACGCTTTCGTTGTTAGCAGTCCTAGCTAGGCTTGGCGAACTTAGGCCGAGCTGCTTCTATGCCAACGATACGAGTAAGGTTGCACAGATGGTGCCCACTGACTTGTCACCAGCAGTGTCCCACGTCGAGTATTCACAATATTCGGTCCGAAATCAGCAGGATTTATTGAATTACGATCGTGCTGGACAGAGCCTTCTGTTTAAGCTGCTACCAGCTTAGATACCGGAAGCAACTCTCAAATATTGTTCATAAATCTGTTTAAATATGTTAGTGAGCATTTCTAATTTATCTCGATCATCCATTTCACCTGCCAAGTATGACATATCAAGATACAGATCAGACATTATGAGTATGGCTACATGGTGGCCACAATAAGAGACCACTCTGAAATATCCAGTTTTATCACACAGCAAAATATGCCCCATGTTCTGATGGACCATGCAACTAGTATGCTGACTACAGCAATGTCCACCAGAACTCTTTCCTGTGAATTGAATGTTAATTTCTCTACCATAAGTTGTCTCCAATGGCGTTTCAGTCGAAATGCCAGTCCACCCAACCGGCATCACAACCGCAGACCACATCTAATCAGACCAGCCCCTGACTTCCACATCTAGCATGTTTCCCTCAAAGATCATCTGAGACCAGTCACTCGGAGAGCTGCTGCAACAATCGGTCTGCATAACCAAAAATTGTCACGAACTGTCAGAAACCATTTCAGGGAAGCTCATCTACATGCATGTTGTTCTCATCGGGGTTCATTGTCGTAACCGACTTGATTGGGCTCGTTTGCTCACATTTGACGGTGTCTGGCATAATGGAGAGGTGCTGGCTTCATGGATAAATCCTAGTTTACACTGTTGAGGGCAAATGGCAGATGACATGTGTAGCTGGTGCGAGTTAAGGGTTTGCTGATGTCCTCCTTGTGGACTGAGTGGCCCACGGTGGCGGTGAAGTTATTGTATGGTCAGGCATATATTTTAGGCAACGGACACAGGTGGATTTTATTGATGGCATTTTGAATGCACAGAGATACCATTACAAGATCCTGAGACCCATTGTTGTGATGTTCATCCATGACCATCACCACATGTTGCCGCATGTTGATGTTGCATATTGAAAGGATTTGTACAGAATTCATAGAAACTGAAAATATCCCACAAAAACATTACATCCCCCCAGGATATGTCATCCATTGAGCATGTTTGGGATATATGACAGTGTTACAGTTCCTGGCAATATTCAGCAACTTTGCACAACTATTGAAGAGGAGTGGACCAACATTGCACAATCCACAATTAACAATGTGATCAACTCTATGTGAAGGAGATATTGCAATGTGTGAGGAAAATGGTGTTCATACCAGATACTGACCCCCAGACTCCTACAATACAGCAAAATTTCACATTTCAGAGTGGCGTTGTGGTCGTTATTTTGGCCACCCCAAGGGACACCTGTGCAATAATCATGCTGTCTAATAAGCATGATTAACATTAGCATATGCCACACCTGTGATGTGGGATGGATTATCTTGACAAAAGAGAAACGGTCACTTACACAGATTTAGACAAATTTATGAACAGTATTTGGGGGAAATGGCCATTTCTGTATGTAGAAAACGTTTCAAATAGGAGTAAAGCTGATGAAAAATGGGAGCAAAAACAAATTTTTCGTTTGTATTTTTGTTCAGTGTATATTTAGTGAGGAAAATGGTGACCTGTTATATATTTATTTCAGATGCTGTAAATGCAATCAATTTCCAATTTACCGACACTACCATGAACAGCAAATCCTACTATGTCAGAAAAACATAAAGAATATAAATAAATGTGTTGGATGCAGACTTGATACACACACCTGAGACTATAAAGCACGTGACCATCAGGAAAGACACGCAGCATGATGTTGTCTGTGGTGGTGTCATGGATGAAAGATCTCTTGGAGTGGACGAAGAACACATCTGGGACCCATATTTTTTTTACCAGACGGCCATCAAATGTCATGCTCTTATTGGTACTGCTGGTGAATGACAGACGCTCATCTTTCCAATAATGTCTCAGGTACAGTGTCATGGTAAAATCCTGTTGGAACATAGTGTCAAAGTGAACAAGAGAACATTGATGATCCAGAGTCAGTCCCAGTGCAGAAAATATTGTTTGTACAATCATCATATCAGTATTGGAGCAAATATTGTAACATCCAACCCCGTGTGACCACTGCTAAAGAATTCAACAAAGAAGACAAATATGAGATGTAAGGCTCATCACCCAACTGCTGGAAGAACATGCAAATAATAAAACCTAGTTCTGAATCAGCCTCACCGTTGTGCCTCTTTTTATTGCTTTCTCACGTTGGTGAAACAAATGGCAACACAACACCAACACAAACACGAAAGAAAACATTTCTCCAAAGCTGCAGCAGTGTCGTGATAAAACCTGCTTTGAAGCATGTTTATGGAGTTCAGGAGTATCTGCTTGAGGTCAGCAGCGGGGCATCGCCTTCCAGGTGTCGCTGGGTCACACTGGGTCACACAACCCGCTCGCAAAGAGATGATTCAGGGCAAGAATAATAGAAACAAATATACGATAAAACAATAATTCAATAAACTCTCCACAATGATGTGCAGCATCTAAAATGGTCTGGCCCTTTTTGTGCAGTGGTTGTTAATAACAGGATAAGAGAAGGCACATTATGTGACATTCTTATTCATTATCTGTTGTTGCAAGTGAGTCCTAATTTTTATCAATTGTCTCTTGTTTCATGCTTTGGGTACCATATCACCGTGGTTTGTTCTCCACTGATAACCCTAATACATTTTGAAAATATTTCATGTAAATGGCTGACCTTGTAATCTTGTTCTGCAGCTTGTTCAGATAACAGTTGATTATTTGCTTTAAAAACCAGCCAATTTTTGTAGAGTTGGGTATACTTTGGTAACAATGGCAACCAGACTATACTTCCAATAAATTCATTTTTCCCACCTCCTTTTACAGTGTGAGCATATTTTCCAGAGGTGAGGACTTGAGTCACATGACTTGACTCCAGTCAACCTCAATCTGTCAGTTTTAGGACTTGGGGCGTATTTGTAGATCTACTGGCAGATGGCAGGCAAGATGCAGAGCTGGAGAATCTTGGAGGAGAGGAGTTCGGGGATGATGGTGTTGAACACAGGATCATTGCATAAATTCCCATGTTGTCGAGTTGTTCAAGGATTAAGTGCAGTCATGTTGACTGCATAATTCGCAACCTGTTTGCTCAGTAGGAAAACTGCAGTGCGTCCAAGCGGGGAACTGTTACGCTCTTGAAGTGCTCCAGCGCAAGACAAAGGACTTCATAACCACAGATGTCAAGGCAACAGGCCTGCAGTCATTCAGACTCAAACTTTCTTAAGTTAAGTTTCTTAAGTTTGGCAGTGAATCATGGCTTATTGTTACTGAATGTGTGAAAAAATACCTTCTCACCGATATTGACATATGATTTAACGGCATGTGTATGTCCATGCTGCCGGCTGAAGTTTCAAAGACACTTGAATCTGTGCAGTTGAAACAGCTTTGAAGTTCTATTTTTGCCTTGTTGGTTCATTTTTTCATAGGTTTTATTTGAAGGCTTTGCGCACTTAAGTTCTTGCCTGTTTGTAGGTATTAAGTAGATTAAGCAGTAATCTGAGGAGCCTAGAGCAGCGCGGCCAATGGTATGCTTTATTTACTGTGGTATAGCAGTGGTCTAAAGTCTTATTATAGCTGGTAGGGCTGTCGATGTGCAGTTTGTATTTAGGGAGTTTGAGTTTGAGTTTAGTTTTGTACTCCTAGAATAATGAGGGGTGTCATATACTTGTTCGGCCAGGATTACCAGTGCTGTGTTCATGCTAACTTGGAGCGGAATGTAGACACTGACATGTATGAATGAGGCAAACTCACTCTGCGACTAAAATAACTTACAGTTCAAGAACAGCAACTCTTAAAGTGGGTTGTAGTGTCTGCTGAATTGAGTTGTGTACCATTTTTTATTGATGGTGAGGCATATCCCAACTCCTTTTGTTTTCCCCAACAGTTCCACGATTTGATCCGCCCGGTGAAGTTGGAAGCTGCGTTGTGCTGTGGCTCCATCGAGAATACATTCCTAAGTCTCGGTGACGCACAGGGCAGCGAAATGTCCAAAGTCTTGGCTGGTCCCTCTCACGAGAGGAAGCTCGTTTGATGTTGGTAAGGGAGCATAGATTCATGAGATGAATTGACCGGAGCGTCAATCTGTGTCCTCTATTGTAGAGTCTCAGATGGATCCCAGCATGCGTCCCCATGAGGCGTCGTTACCTACGCGCTGCGTGGACCACAGTCGCTGTTCCGGTGAGTAACTTGGGGGGAAAAACTTAGCGAATTTGTGAGAACTGTTGCAAAAAAAAAAAAATAATAATAATCTTTGGGGATGACTCCCTGATGGGGAAATCGCTCATCTTGCCTTGGAATGCTTTGGGATCCCCTTGGATGGGATGTGAAAGTGCCTGTGGAGAGGGGAGTCCTTGCTTCCCTGCTAAAGCTACTGCCCCCGTGACCTGCCCTTGGATAAGTGGAAGCAAATGGATGCATGTATGGATGGAACACCATGTACCCAAACAGAGGAGGGATTTGGTGAAGGAAATGACAGAGAAGTTTTTCTTTCTCGAGGTTTCTTCATTTGGTATTCAGTTGGTATTGGGCAAACATTTTGGTAGGAGGGAAGGCCGCAAGGTTGGAGTTGATGGAGAGAGTGGAGGGGTCTAAGGCAGTGGGGTTATCGAGGGATTGAAGGAGGAACTTGCAGTCTAATGGAGGCTGAGGACCAGTTGTCGTTCTGTTTGAGCCAAGTGATGGCCACATTCAGTACAGCCTTTTTGGCCTTAAAAGAGCCGCTAAAGGTCCCAGTGGCTACTTGCCAGGAGTGGATCACGGAGTCGTCTCTGAAGACCACTAACCTGGCGCTTCCATTCTCCGTGCCATTAAGGATGGAGCCATCAGTGAAGACGAACAGGGCCATGTGATGCAAGGGTTTCCGTAACTGCAGATAGTTTTTGGGAGGGGGATGCAGGTTTCGGGATGGATGTGAAATGGATGGGAGGTAGAGGAGGCAGAGGCCACAGAATATTGGGGTTATTTGCAGTTTCCATGTCTGCCACGGTGAGGTTGAGGTTGGATAGGATAGTGTCATGATCCTGCCGCTTCAGCATGAGCTGTGCAGGTGCCCGCGTGGCTGCGCTGATTGGGAGGCGCACACCTGCTCCTCATGCGGGCTGATCATCCCCCGTATATATAGGACCCGGTGACGACTGGTCCTCCGCCAGTTCGTTGAGCTTTATGTCCCGTTCCAGCACTATCGAATCCCTGATTGATCCTGTGTGTACCGACCTTCGTCCGTTCTCCGACCAACCTTGTAAGCCTGACTCCTTTGAGACTTCTGCCTGCGTTGATTGTTTCCCCGTGTACCGACTCCTGCCTGTCCGCTCATCTGCTCTCTCGCCCGACGTCACAATTACCACTGCTGCACCGGACTGCCTGCTGGATCCCCGACCTCGGCATATAATAAACGTGTCTCTTCTTGAACTACCTTGCGTCTTCCGAGTTCCTGCATTTGGGTCCTACCCCCGTTTCTGATGGGACGTGACAGATAGGGGTGGTGAAACTTCTCCAGTCGCCACATTTTCTGTGTTTTGGCAGGTCCATCTGGTATAGTACCCTTCTTTCATCATTGTGGGGAAGGTGGGATAAGTCATCGGCCTTTTTAAGACAGGCCAAATTTAAAGAGGAGATTGGTAGGAATTGGGCTTCATGCATGACAGCATCGATAGAAGTTGTTGAAAGTTGGCCCGTTATGGTGCGAGTCACTTCTGACTGCGCCCTCTCCAGTTTCTGGATGTTGGAGGAGAAAGACCAGGGTGCCCAGGCAGGAGCTGCATATTCTGCGAGTGATCTGAAGGTTGCAATGAAGATTGTCCGCAAAGCCCGTGGCCGAAACCCCACCCCCAAGACGTACCTGTCTGTTACCACAGGAGGTTGGAGCACTGCTTCATGACTTGGCTCAAGTGCCAGACATGTTCGTTGAACGTGAGCTGGCGATCATATTGAACCCCCAGAAAGATGGGAGTGGGGTTCGTCTTGAGTCTGGAAGCCCCAACGGTGATGTTTGGGCACTATGAGGATTCGGCAATGTCCATCATGAAGAAGGTAACTTCCGACTTCGACGTGTTGACAGTGAGATGGTTGTCTGCGGACCATTAGTGAAGTTTGACAGCCACGTCTTCTTTATTACGGCCACTACAGACCAATGCCAAGTCATCAGTTGTTGTCGTTGTTGTTATTGTTGAGTCACTTGAGGCACCTGAGGATGGTCCTCTGAAATGCTAGACTCGAATTTGTGAGGCTCCGTAGTCTTCCAAAGAGAAGAAGAAGTAGAAGAAGATGATGAGAGAATGACAGGAGGTGATAAATATGGAGATAGAGGCGACGCTTAGACCAGCCTGTGCCACCAGGGCTAACAGGGGAGGACCCCAGCAGAAACTGCAAATGAAGCCTTGAAGTCCCTTTGAATATCGGGTCTGGCTGGAGAAGGTCCTGTGGAACCGCGTTGGCAGGCGGTCCAGGTGATCAAAGCAAAATCACAGGGAAAAGGGCACCTCCCACAACACAAGTCATAGTGAAGTGACCAGGCTTCATAAGG
This sequence comes from Syngnathoides biaculeatus, assembly GCF_019802595.1. NCBI lineage: Eukaryota > Metazoa > Chordata > Actinopteri > Syngnathiformes > Syngnathidae > Syngnathoides > Syngnathoides biaculeatus. The sequence goes on along the minus strand of NC_084654.1, from coordinate 884,395 downwards.
CTGCCCAGGAGGAGAGTCCCTGGTGGGATACCACGGGAAGGTACCTGGTCTTTGTCCCAGTGGTTGTTATTGTTGGAGTGTTAATTAAAAAAGCAACAACGAACGAAGCGGTGACTCCTGTTCCTCATTGCCCAATTGCTGAGGATATTACAATAAAACTGCCTGAATATTTATTTTACCTACTCCTGAACCTCTGTGCACAGGATGCAAGCAAACTGGTTATGAGTGCCCCCTCCTTATTTTTAAACGGTTTAAACAATGTCATCCTGATGAACGCGGCATTTATTTTGGTCCTTCGTATCCCTAGATACCTGAGGTCCCTGAGGCTGAGCCGACATCCAGGTAAAGACCGTAGACACGGCATTGGAGACCCTTTTCCAGGGACTTTGCCTCAGCTCAGCATCTGGTAACTGAAGGTTGATGAGAAGCCAAAAGAGGAGGACAACTCTTGGTGAGTAAGGTACTCACACACTCATAAGGGATGAGTGACTTGAGCGTCTAGGTGACTGCTGCCAAAACAAACCCTGAAAATCCTAGGCTCTATCAGGTAAGCTCGACAGAGAAGTTGTAATGACTGTAAAAAGGAGGTCGACAGTGTCCTGTACGTACTTACACTCCGTGCGTAAGTACGTAAGTGTGCATGTGCAAAGTATAAAGTTAATGGATGTTCGCTATCTCAATTGAACAGGCCATTTTTGTGACAACTGTGCTGAGGAAGAAGAGGCAAGAATTCTCCGCCACTTGTGGTTGAAGCTTGAGAATTACCTCAGCCAGAAAGTAATTGTCACCCTGTTCAGGGAAAGTCAGTATAGTCACAACAGGTGAACTGCTAACTTCTAAATTTGCAAAATGAGGGAGTAAAAAGGCCGTAATAAAAGAGGATCCTAAGTTTGTAGAAGGCCAATGTCCTTCTAAAATAAAACATTTACTTACATTTGTGGATAACAAATTATGATTACGCTGACCAGCTGAAAACTAAAAATAATGCCCCTGCAGGATAAAACAACAAAAATAATACAATAGGAAAATCAAAACTATGCGCAAGAATAATAAAACGTTCTGGTTAATTATTGCAGAAAAGAGGCAGACAGCTAAGATGAAGAGGGAGGTAGAGGAAATCGAAAGAAAAGAACAAGCACGTCGAAAAGAATTAAAAAGAAGGAGGAGAACATCATGTTTTATATAAAAGAAGGTGATGAGACGGGACCAGTTGGGTGGAGCCAGGAAGAGGGACAGAGAGTAACAACTGCATCCATTGCCACACAGGTTAATTACCTAGTGCTCCAAACTATCCGGTACTTTACCTGGTGTTACCCCCTTCTCTTCCCCCACAATCTAAAGGAGTAGATGAGGGACTAACAAGGTCAAAAGGAACAGAGGTTGAGTGGTCCAAAACGTGGGGGAAAGTATTCTCCCTGAAAATTAAAACACAACAATTAAAGGAGAAATTTACTGAAGCTTATCTCATGACTGAGGTGGCAAATCCTAATGTTTGGGAGGACAAGCTACTGACTATTTTATTACACAGACTTGGACACAAGAGGATGTCCAGAAGGCTGTAAATGACGTTACCTCCCATAAGGTTGATGCAGTTTGTCCAAGAAATGGAAGATCTGCGAAGATCTTACCACCTTAATGGGGCTGAAGTACACCAAATTTGGATGACAGCTTTAAAAGGCAATTGGTATAATGTAGGGGAAGATTGGGACGCAAAATGAAGTCAGAGATACTTCCCAATCACAGTAGAAAATTGACAAATAGAGTGTGAGGATTAATACACCGCACTCTGGTAAAATACCGGAAAAAGGCAAACTATACTGCTACAGGAAGAGCGAAGAAAAAAAAAAGGTTTTATTTTGATTAATTATTAATTAAATTAATATTTTTTAAATTATTATGCGCATTATACATTGGATATACTAAATGAACTGCTGTCACAAATAGGCAATAAGCTCCTAACAGAGGGATGCCAGATGATTAAAACACAGGAAGATGAAATGGGAAGTAACTTCTTGCACATTACGTTGTGGTACAAGCACACATCATGATGATAAATTTGAAGGACAGTTAGAGCAATGTACGCCAAACAAAGTCACAGTCGACATATTACATTTATATTCTGACGGATTCTCAACTGTGGTTGCAGGAATAAAGCTCCCAGAAGAGTTGAAACCTCTAAATCCTCTAAAATTCATTGATACGCTGTTGCCACAGGGGTTTTGTGAAAGCCCAACCATCTATTCTCAAGCAATAACAGCCTGCATGTCCAAATTTGATCCTCCAGGAGGAAGTCAAATTATAGTGTATGTGGATAATGTACTAGTGACATCACCTGATTTTAATACATTCAAAGAGGACATTATTGCGTTGCGAAAGCAAAACCATTTAGCTAAAGAAGGCCATAAAGCTAGTAAAAACAACTAAAAATGAAAAAGTAGTATGACATCATTATTTAATTGGACACTGGAAGCAGAAAAGACCGTCAGCGAAATTAAGTAAATGCCGGTATCAAGTTTAACACGAGGGTTGCGGGTGTATTCCAAGCCATTGGTGCCATTGTAGCTGTTTATATGCCGCTGGAGGCTAACATTAGCACAACACTTAGCCGTCTGCTCGTGACTATAAACAAACAGCAGCTTGCCCACCCTGACGAAGTATTGATGGTTGCTGATGACTTCAACCAAGCGTGTTTAAAGACTGTCTTATCCGCATTCCTGCAGTATGTGACGTGTCCCACTAGAGGAGACAAAACCCTGGACCATGTTTACTCTAACATTAAACATGCATACAGGGCCTCCCCTATCTTGCTGGCTCCGATCACGTCTGTGTCACCCTTACGCCCACATACATCCCTCTACGTAACCAACAAACAAGGCCTCAAACAAAGACAATTAAAACATGGCCTAAAAATCTCAGCTGCAGGACTGTTTTTCATACACTGTTTGGGAATTATTTGAACACCATAAGCTCCAGGAATACACAGATACTGTCTTAGATCAAAAACTGCATGGACACTGTGACTGTCAATAGACAGATCCAGGATTCCCTGACCAAAAACCCTGGATGACCCGAGAGACTAGGGCATTCCTGAGATGCTGCAACGCCACCTTGGGTCATGGGACAAGGCATAGTAGAGGGCTGCTAGAGCTGACTTAAAGAGGGGCATCAGAGTGGCCAAGGTGGTCTACAAAAGAAATATTGAGGTCTGCTTCACAGAAAGCAACTCAAAAAAGATGTGTGAGGGATTACAACACATCACAAACTACAAGACAAAGAAGAAGATGTGTGCTGGAAACACAGGCGCCTCGCTCATGGAGGAACTAAACCGTATCTTTGCCCGTTTTGAGATGGACAGATAAAAACCCAGGGTCATCACAACCACCTCCCATCAGCAGCACACTGACGGTTCAAGTACGAGGCGTGCTCAGGACTGTAAACACCAGGAAAGCTGCTGGCTCAGACGAAGTGCCACAGAAGGTACTGAAGACTGTGCTGAGCAGCTGACGTGTGTTTTCAAAAAAATATTCAACAGCTCCCTGCAACAATCAACCATTCCCTATGCCTGAAATCTGCAACAATCATTCCCATCCCCAAAAAATCAGCCACTGACAGTCTAAATGATTACAGGCCTGTTCCACTCACATGTGTAGAGGATCCTCACTTGGTGCATGATAGTGTTGTATGCTGGACAGGACAGCAGCGGACAGGAAAGCTCTCCAAAGAGTGATCAAAAGTGCCCAAAAGATCACTGGCTGCTCTCTAGCCTCCCAAGAGGACATTGCCAACTCCTGCTTTAACAGCAGAGCCACTAATATTGTAAAGGACTCTTCACATCCTGGGCATCGCCTGTTTAACCTGCTGCCTCTGGCAGGCGATACAGGTTCTACAAAACACGGACAACCAGATCCAAAGACAGCTTCTTCCCCAGAGCCATCAACTCCTTGAACTCAAAACCACTGAACATAACAGTACTGCAATGTAATATTATGCAACTGCACTTTTGTTTGCTGTCCTTGGTTTTAATAATCTACCAAAGATAGTTAGGGAGCATAAGACTGAAAAATACACTATGCACATTTATTTATTGATATATTTATTAATTTATTTGAGAAATAACTGCCTTGATCTAAGTATTTTATCTGTTGTTTTTACCCAAAATGTTCTTCTATTTTTATTCTATTTTATTCACGCATGCACCTTGTGGAGACGCACTCATCATTTCGTACAACTTATAATGACATTAAAGGCTTTTGATTGATTGATTGATTGAATGAATGAATGATTGATTGATTGATTGATTGATTGATTGATTGATTGATTGATTGATTGATTGATTGATTGATTGATTGATTGATTGATTGATTGATTGATTGATTGATTGATTGATGATTGAAAACTAAAATAACCAGAGTAAGATTGTGCTTCTTCTCAACAGGATGAACTGGTTGTCCCGGGAGACTGGGTTCTGGTCCAAAGCATCAAAAGGAAGTATTGGCATTCTCCGAAGTAGGAAAGTTTCTATCAAGTGTGTAAACAGCTGTAAAAATTGCAGAAAGAGAAACATGGATAGACATCATACATTGCAAAGGAGTCATCTCAGTCGAGATACCCGCAAGAGCAAATAAATCAGTCTGGCATACGGTGGGTGCAGATTTGTAGTATCTGAAAACACCTGACACCAGTGAAGATCTAAAAACACCATGACCATTCCAATTTGGATAAGGAACACAGTTGCATGTTATGTGGCCATTCTTGTGATGACGATTGCTCATCGGTACGCATGGTCTGGATGGAAGGTAATCGTTATGATATTCTTGCCAACTATGCCAATTAACAAAACAAAAAGCAATAATACGGGAATATTCACAAGACCCCATCTGTACATACAAGGCCCGTTAAGAGTAATTCCAGCACAAGTTCCATTGCAGTGAAGAAAATAAGTATTTAAACACTCTGTTATATTGCAAGTTCTCCCACTTAGAAATCATGGAAGGGTCTGAAATTTTCATCGCAGGTGCGTGTCCACTGTAAGAGAGATAATCAAAAAAGAAAAATCCAGAAATTACAAAGTATGATTTTTTTAATGATTTATTTGTGTGATACCGCTGTAAATAAATATTTGAAAACCTGAGAAAACAAATATTAATATTTGGTTCAGTAGCCTTTGTTTGCAATTATATGAACGCTCATATTTGTTTGGCACAGTTTTATGATGGATTCCCTTCCTGATGCAACCCTCTGCATTTATCCAAGCCTGGGACCAGCCTACAGACTGCACTGGCTTGTGCCCCCATAGGGCAAAGGTAGAGAATCATGTGGTGGAACCTGAGAAAGGAACAATGTTGTGCGGCGTTCCGGAAAGAGTTGAGACAGGCTCTCAATGGACAGGAGGAACTCCCGGAAGACTGGACTAAAACAGCTATGGTGATCAGAGAGACAGGCAGGTACTTCTGGTAGGAAAGGGGAGAAGGAGACTTGGTGGTGGAACCCCAAAATACAGGCAGTCATACAAGCAAAGAGATTAGCGAAGAAGAAGTGGGACAATGAGAGGACTGAAGAGAGGCGAAAGGAGTACATCGAGATGCGACGTAGGGCAAAGGTAGAGGCAAAGGCTAAACAAGAGGCATATGAAGACATGTACACCAGGTTGGATACGAAAGAAGGAGAAAAGGATCTCTACAGGTTGACCAGAGAGAGGGATAGAGATGGGAAGTATGTGCAGCAGGTAAGGGTGATTAAGGATAGAGATGGAAATGTGTTGAGAGGTGCCAGTTGTGTGAAATAAATGGAAAGAATACTTTGAGAAGTTGATGACTGAATGAGAGTGAAGGAAGAGTAGAAGAGGCAAGTGTGAAGGACCAGGAAGTGGCAATGATTAGTAAGGGGGAAGTTAGAAAAGCACTTCAAAGAATGAAAAATAGAAAGGCAGTTAGTCCTAATGACATTCCTGTGGAGATATGGAAGCAATTTGGAGAGGTGTTTGTGGAGATTTTGACCAACTTATTCAACAGAATACGAGTGGCTGAGAAGATGCCTGAAGAATGGAGGTGTGTGCTGGTTCCCATTTTTAAGCACAAAGGCGATTTGCAGAACTGTGTGAACTATAGAGAAATAAAGTTGATGAGCCACACAATGAAGCTATGGGAAAGAGTGGAGGCTCGACTCAGGACAGAAGTAAGTATCTGCGAGCAACAGTGTGGTTTCATGCCGAGAAAGAGTACCACAGATGCATTATTTGCCTTGACGATGCAAGTGGAAAAGTACAGAGAAGGTCAGAAGGACCGACAATGTGTCTTTGTGGATCTAGAGAAAGCCTATGACAAAGTACCAAGAGAGAAACTGTGGTACTGCATGCGTAAGTCTGGTGTGGCGGAGAAATATGTGAGTACAGGACATGTAAGACGGCAGCAAAACAATGGTGAGGTGTGCCAGAAGAATTTAAGGTGTCGATGGGACTGCATCAGGGATCAGCTCTGACCCCCTTCCTGTTTGCTGGAATAATGGATAGGCTGATAGATGAGGTTAGACGGGAATACCCTTGGACCAGTGGTGCCCAGACTTTTTTACCACAACATCTACTTTTCAAGCAGCCAGCCTCTCGTGATCGACGTGTGGGAGGGGGTGGGGGCTGACGTCGTTTTTTTTTTTTTTTAGAACGACCAATAATGAAATAAAATGACCAAGTCACAAAGATCTACCCACTACAAAAATGCTAAACATATTTATTTTAAAGTATATTGTGGATTGTGTAAATGTATGTTTGTGTGCCTTGCATAACTGCATGAGCCAATATTACACAACATAACTCACATTTTTTGAAACTATCTGAGTTCACATTGATGATCACGAAACGCCATACAAATTAAAATGCAGGCCTGGGCTGTGTCACTCACGTCAGTGGATTCATCCAACTGCAGTGAGAAACACTCACCATCTCTGAAGTCCTTCCACACCAGTCATGGCTTCACAGCGCTGTATAACTGTACTCCTTTACAGAGCAGAGATTTTGAAGTGTGGCCAATTGGGATTTTAGTTCATTCACTTTTCTCATTCTCAGCTTGCTTTTCGACAGAATGTTGGTATTGTATTTTCCATAAACAGTTTAAAAATGCCGTGACACATTTCACTACACTGGCAGATAAGGCAAACACACTTGAAAATAACATTGTTAAAAAGTTGTCCGCCTCCCATTCCGGATGAAAGTGATACATATTTGTATTCTTTACTGTAGCATCCATACTCATGTTTGATAAGCTTTCATAAGCGAGGGCTTAAAATAGGGGGTAACTCGCCGGTGAGTGTGTTTTCCTGTACTGTTGTTGTTTGCACATGCACGGTGAGCTAAAGGTCAGAAAAAATGGCTGTTTTTTCTTTTTTTTTTTTTTTCTTTGTGACGCACCGTCGCGATCGACCAAAACTGCCTCGCATCAGTTAATCGCGATTGACGCATTGAGCACCCCTGCCTTGGACCAAGATTTCGCAGATATTATTGTGATATAAAAGTGAAAGCAGGGAGCAGGTGGAGGAACAATTAGAAAGATGGAGGCATGCACCGGAAAGGAGAGGAATGAAGATTAGCCGAAGTAAAACACAATATATGTGCGTGAATGAGAAGGGGGGAGAGGGGAACAGTGATGCTCCACGGGAGAAGAGATAGCAAGGGTGGACGACTTCAAATACCTGGGGTCAACAATGCAGAGCAATGATGAGTGTGGTAAGGAAGTGATGAAACGGGTCCAAGCAGGTTGGAACAGCTGGTGGAAGGTGTCTGGTGTGTTATGTGACAGAAGAGTCTCTGCTAGGATAAAGGGAAGATTTTATAAAAGAGTGGTGAGTCCGGCCATGATGTACAGATTCAAGACGGTGGCACTGAAGGGATAACAGGAAGCATAACTGGAGGTGGCAGAAATGAAGATGCTGAGGTTCTCTGTAGGAGTTAGCAGGTTGAATAGGATTAGAAATGAGCTCATTACAGGGACAGCCAATGTTGGATGTTTTGGAGACAAGGTTCGAGTGAGCAGACTTCGATGGTCTGGACATGTCCAGAGGAGAGTGAGTATATTGGTCAAAGGCTGCTGAGGGTGGAGCTACCAGGAAAACAGAACGAGAGGAAGACCAAAGGGAAGGATGGATGTTGTGAAGGAAGACATGAGGCCAGTTGGTGTTGGAGATGAAGATGCAGGAGATAGGTTTCGATGGCAAAAGATGACACACTGTGGTGACCCCTAACGGGACAAGCCGAAAGGAAAAGAAGAAGAAGCCCTTGTTTGCAATTACAAAGGTCAAACATTTCCTGTAGTTGTTCACCCGTTTTGCACACACTGGAGGAGGGGTGATGGCCCACTCCTCCACACAAATTTTCTCTAGATCAGATTAGGGCCCGTCGCTGAGAAACACGAAGTTTCAGCTCCCTCCAAAGATTTTCTATTGGGTTTAGGTCTGTAGACTGGCTAGGTCATGCCAGAACCTTGTTTCTTTCGGAGCCAGTCCTTGGTTTTCCTGGCTGTGTGCTTCAGGTCATTGTCATGTTGAAAGACCCAGCCACGACCCATCTTCAATGCTCTGACTGAGGGAAAGAGGTTGTTCCCCAAAATCTCAAAATACATGACTGGGGTCATCCTCTCCTTAATACAGTGCTGTCGTCCTCTCCCATGTGCAGAAAAACAGCCCCAAAGCATGATGCTACCACAGTAGGATGGGTTTCTTGGGATGGAACTCATCATTTATCTTCCTCCAAACACGGTTAGTGGAATTATGACCAAAAGGTTCCATTTTGGTCTCATCTGAACACACAAAACTTTCTCCCATGACTCCTCTGTATCATCCAAATGGTCACTGGGAAACTTAAGACGGGCAGTGACATCTGCGAGTTTAAGCAGGGTAACCTTCCATGCCATGCATGATTTCAAACCATGACGTCTTAGTGACCAAAAGTCACCTTGGAAACAGTGGTCCCAGCTCTTTTCAGGTCATTGACAAATTCCTGTTGTGTAGTCCTGGGCTGATTCCTCACCTTTCTAAGTGTCATTGAGACCCCACGAGGTTATATCTTGCATGGGGCTCCACTCCGATTGAGATTGACCGTCATGTTTAGCTTCTTACATTTTCTAATGATTGCTCCAACAGTGGACCTTTTTTCACCAAGCTGCTTGGCAATTTCTTTCAAGCCATGTGGAGTTGTACAATTTTGTCTCTGGTGTCTTTAGACAGCTCTTTGGTCTTGGCCATATTACAAGTTTTAGTCTTGAGTGGAGGTGGACTTTTAAAGGCGGACTAACAGGTCTTTGAGGGTCATAATTGTAGCTGATAGACAGGTGTTCAATTACTTATTTGCAGCTGTATCACACAAATAAATCATTGAAAAATCATACATTGTGGTTTCTGGATTTTTCTTTTGAGATTATCTCTCTCACAGTGGACATGCACCTCCGATGAAAATTTCAGTCCACTCCATGATTCCTCAGTGGGAGAACTTGCAATATAGCAGGGTATTGAAATACGTATTTTCCTCACTATACATACACACACACACACAAACACACACACACAGATAGATAGATAGATAGATAGATAGATAGATAGATAGATAGATAGATAGATAGATAGATAGATAGATAGATAGATAGATAGATAGATAGATAGATAGATAGATAGATAGATAGATAGATAGATAGATAGATAGATAGATAGATAGATAGATAGATAGATAGACTCAAGGGTGGAGTCTGTCTGACGTGTGAGGTATTTTTACTTTTAATCCTCAATAGAATAACACATTATAATGTTGTTCATCTGCATAGAAGGAAGACTGAAATGACATCAGCCAGATCACTGGATATTTGGGCTCAGAGGAATGTCTCGTTTTGTTTACTATACAGAGGTCGTTGTGTGCTTTGAAGAAAATATGTGGTTTTGCAATATTCCATCTTTAGCCTTTAAATTTGAGGGCAATTCTAATGGCCAAAATTAGTCTTACACTACAAATTTACAAGTATCATTGTTTCTTTACCCTTATTTCTTCCTACACCAAAAATGTTGATTCTTAAAATGTACATGTCGCTGCGTATTAGTCAATAGTTAATACAGCAACTTGAATCACTATTTTTTTCAGATTGTTTTTGTGAATATTCCAAAATACCAGAGATAAAATCAGTGAGTAAAACAACTAACAACCGGAAACAGTTACCCACACATTTCATTTGTGCGTGTGTGTGTGTGCAATGCAAATTCAACAATTCAAATTGTTTTGTAATTGAGCAAAATTGTGATTTCTGCATTGTTCTAATTATTTCTCACACTATGGATTCTTAATAGATATCCTTTCATTTTCAATTGCACTTGTCCTCATTTTTGGTCATGGGTGACTGGCACCAATCCCATTTAACTTGGATGAGAAGTGGGATACAACATGGACTGGTTGGCATCAATCACAAGGCACATATGCAGTAAACTTGTTTTTGGGACATGGGAGTTAGTCAGAGAAAACCCAAGGAAACACGAGGTAAAATCCATGCAAGCATTGGGAAAACGGCCCTACCCCAGAGAGAGAGGCTGAAATTCAAAGGTTGTTGGTAGTCTAGTGCTTCCCTGAAAAGAGTAACTGAGGAAGGGAAAATCACCTCATGCCTGTTACACATGTAAAGATTTTTAAGACACAAATTCATTGTTTCATCACCGCCATAGGAACAGAATTCCATTGTAAACCTTTTCGACCAGTGTTTAAAGGAATGGTATCAGATTTTGAAAGGCAATTGATGAAAAGCGGGACCTCCCAGAACAGCTCAGAGACAGGATTGTGTTAGATGTGCATAATGGCTTCTGAAAAATCTACATGGAAGAATTTTATTTCAACTGTTGCTCTGTTGCCATGAATAAACTTGTGAAGGTTGGAAAACAGACTTGGTGTCACTTATTTTCTTCTTTGTAAATTGCCCCCAAGAAGTCATGACTAAAGTGACTCCAAACCAACGTTGTTCTTCATGGAATACTGTGTATCCTGCAACCAGTTACTAAAGAAAAAACTGTCTTTTCTATTAATATTGCAATTGTTTGTTTTACTTGTGTTAAACTTACAGGTACTACTAATAAAATGGGAACTCTTAATTCAACATGGTACAAGGCAACTGCTCCAAACAGACCCACTCCTGCCATGCAGTGACTTGTGGTGGTGGTGCGGCTCCACGACTCCTTGAAAAATACCTCTGCTGTTCGTGCACTTGTGTCACTTTTTGCCTTTTTTTTCTTCCCATCAACAAAAAGGACATCAAATTGACAGCTTCTGTATACAATCCCCGTTCCTTCTTTCCAGAAAGAGGTGTGCTTCCTGGAAAGACGGGAACGCGATTTACATTGATACGAATGGAGTTCCTCGTGGCGTATCAGATGAGTATAAGCTGGTGGACCAAATTGCTGCGGGGTGGGAATCTAGCTTTGTGTGGAAAACACCTCCTAAAAATGTAAATCGAATCAACTACATCCACAATAATGTGCAGAAACTGGGTAATTATGTTGAATCAGGCTTTCTTGCCATAAAAGAACATTTGGCTACTACATGAATCATGGCTTTCCAGAACCGGTCGACATGGATGAGCATGTCTGGATGAGCAGGGTGGGATCTGTGCATTGTTTGGTGACCTGTGCTGTATGTGTGCTCCGAACAATACAGCCCTTGATGAGTCACTCACAAGGGCCATTGAAGGCCTGCGCACCCTGAATCTCAAGATTGAAGAGCATTCCAAAGCAAAGGCCTCTGCCTGGTCTGAGTGGTGGGACAAAACATTTGATAAATACAAGAATTTGATTTTTTTCCATCCTGGTTTGTATAGCTGTATTTGCAGCTATCCTTACATTGTATGGGTGTTGTTGTATTCCCTGCTTTCGTGCATTGATCAACCAGTTTATCTCAAATGCTATAGCCCCTACAAATTCCAAATTGAATCAGATGTACGCATTGCTTTGCTTAACAACGCAACAATAATAATGACTTTGACAACCCTGATGACCAGGATGATGATTATCCAATCCCCTTGACAAATGTTTCCGTTAACCTTGTTACATTAATGGAAATGAATTCTATTTTTGTTAAGGTAATAATTTCAATGAATAGAACTGATTTGGGAAGTCTTTTTGATGACGTTTTTGGATCAAATTTAGGATAAACAGAAGAGAAATGATGGGAAAATTGTAAAATGTAGTTAACATTGCAATGAAGAAAGAGCTTTGATGAAATAATGAAATGCTAATAGCGCTTTCTTTAGCAAATCAACAGGAAACAGATCTGCACTAAAAAGAAGAATTACCAAGCTGTGTAAGACCAGACAGAGCCAGTCTGATGGAAGGCACTTGAGGAGAACTTCGTTGTTGGTTTTCATTCAGTGGCTTGACATATTACACATAATAAATCAAGAAAACAATGCTTCTGCCCTCCCCCCATGGGGAGGCTGTAATTTTGAAAGCAAATAAAAGAACGGAGTGAGGGAAAACTGCTTCAGAGCATGGTTGAGAATTGTGGGGTGCAGTTCTTTTCCGTTCTCCTTGAATGCAAGCAAACTGGTAATGAGTGCCTCCTCTATATTTTTAAATGGTTTTAATTAAATGTCACCCTAATTAACCTGACAGTGAAAAATGTGTTCGTGTTTAATGCATAAAATGTAATTTTCTGAAACATCGAGGACTATTTTACAAGTGGAAAGATATACTATATAGTTTTGCGTACATACAGTACATTCTTTAGAACAGGGGTGCTCAGTGTGTCCGGTCGATTGCGAGGCAGTTTCGATTGATCACGACGGCATGCCGAAACGAAAAAAAAAAGGCATCAGCCGTATTTTTATTTTTATTTTTTTTTACTTTTGCTCACCACGCATATGAAAGCAACGACAGTACAGGAAAATACACTGTCATTGAGTTCCCCCAATTTTCAGGTCTCTCTTAAGCACATTCTTCCTGTCTCTATCCCTCTGTCTGGCCAACCTGTAGAGATCCTTTCGTCCTTCTTTTGTGTCCAACCTGGTGTACATGTTGTCATATGCATCTTACTTAGCTTTCATCACCTCTACATTTGCCCTAAGTCACATCTCAATGTATTCCTTTCGCCTCTCCTCAGTCCTCTCAATGTCCCAGTTCTTCTCTCACCTCTTTCGTTGTATAACTTCCTATATTTTGGGGTTCCACCACCAAGTCTCCTTTTCCCCTTACTCTCCTGCCTGTCTCTCTGATCACATTGGCTGTAGTAGTCCAGTCTTCCGGGAGCTTTTCCTGTCCATCGAGAGCCTGTCTCACATCTTTCCGAAAGGCCACACAACATTCTTACTTTCTCAGCTTCCACCACATGGTTCTCTGCTCTACCTTTCTCTTCTTAATTTTCCTACAGACCACCAAAGTCATCCAACAGACCACCATCCTATGTTGTCGACCTACACTCTCCCTTACCACTACTTTACAGTCTGCACAAAATCTATTCTACCTACGTGCTTCTTCCTCCGCTCTTGTAGGTCACTCTATGTTCCTGCCTCTTCTGGAAATAAGTGTTCACTACAGCCATTTCCATCCTTTTTGCAAAGTCCACCACCATCTGTCCCTCAAAGCTCTTTTCCTGGATTCCGTACTTACCCATCACTTCTTCATCGCCCATGTTTCCTCCACCAACATGTCCATTACAATCTGCACCAATCACTACTCTCTCTGTGTCTGGGATGCTCAAAACAACTTCATCTAGTTCCTTCTAGAATTTCTCTTTTGTCTCTCGATCACATCCTACCTGTGGGGCTTAGCCGCTAACCACATTTACATAACATCCTCAATTTCAAATTTCAGTCTCATTACTCGATCTGATACTCTTTTCACCTCCAAGACGTTCTGAGCCAGCTCTTCCTTTAAAATAATACCTACTCAATTTCTATTCCCATCCACTCCATGGTAGAATAATTTAAGCCCTGCTCCTAAACTTCTAGCCTTACTACCTTTCCACCTGCTGTATTGATATATCAACATGATATGATGACATGATAATATCAACATTTCTCCTAATCCTCATGTCAACCAACTCCTGAGCTGTTCCTGCTATAGTCCCAACATTCAAATTCCTGACACTCAGTTGTAGGCTCTGTGTATTCCTCTTCTTCTTTAGACGACGAATCCGTTTTCCTCCTCTTCTTTGTCTTGGACCCACAGTAGCTGAATTTGCACCGATGGCCTGCAGGTTAGCGGTGCCGGTGGCGGGCGTTGTTAACCCAGGCCACGGCTGATCCGGGTATGGGATTCTTTAGATGAACGCTCATATTTGTTTGCCACAGGTTTTACGCCGGAGGCCCTTCCTGACGCAACCCTCTGCATTCATCTGGGCTTGGGACCGGTTGACAGATTGCACTGTCTTATGCCCCCATAGGGCTACATTTGTTTAAGTATGGTGTGGCAGAGAAATATGTTAGAATCATACAGGAAATGTATGATGGCAGCAGAACAATGGTGAGGTGTGCTGTAGGTGTGACAGAATAAATTTAGGTGGAGGTGGGACTGCATCAGAGAGGGTTAGGGTTAGGGTAATGGATAGGCTGACAGATGCGGTTGGACTGGAATCCCCTTGGACTATGATTTTCGCAGATGATATAGTGATATGCAATGCTGAGAGCAGGTGGAGGAACAATTGGAAAGATGGAGGCATGCACTTGAAAAGAGAGGAATGAAGATTAGCCAAAGTAAAACAGAATATATGTGTTTGAATAAGAGGGGTGGAGGGGAAAGAGTCAGGATGGAAATCTTCAAGTACTTGGGGTCAACAGTCAAGAGCAATAGTGAGTGTGGTAAGAAAGTGAAGAAATGGGTCCAAGCAGGTTGGAACAGCAGCCTGGCAAACGGGCAAGAAGAAGACCAAAGAGAAGGTTGATGAATGTTGTAAGGGAAGACATGAGGGCAGTTTGTGTAAGAGAGCAAGATGCAGGAGATAATCTTGGATGGAAAAAGATGACACGCTGTGGCGACCCCTAACGGGACAAGCCAAAAGCAGAAGAAGGAGAAGCAAAATATCTTCAGCGATATTTTTCATGCTTCTAAATCTAAAATGTCTTCATACTTCTGTGTCCCAAATGAAATTTTTGTCACGACTCATCGGAACGGAGGGTGGACCCAAATGCAGGACTCGTGAGAAGCAGAGGTAACTCTGGAAAAACGTTGATTAATCCAAGGTCGCGGATCGGGCAGGCAGTCAGGTATAGCAGCGGTAATCAGGACGTCGGGCGTAGAGAGCAGATCAGCGGGTAGGCAGTCGACGAGTCGGTACACGTGAGATCAATCAAGTAAGGCAGAAGTGTCAAAGGAGTCAGGCTTACGGGGTCGGTCGGAGAACAGGCGGAGGTCGGTACACACAGGAATACGATCAGAGAAACGGGGGTGCTGGAACGGGGCATGAACCTCAACGATCTGGTGGAGGACCAGTCATCACCAGGTCCTATAAGTACTGGGCGTAATCACCTGAAACAAGGTGGAAGTGTGTGCCAACTAATTGGCTGGCCACACACAGCCTGGTCAGGATGCCAGGAGCTTGAAAATTTCATCATTTGCCATGTTTTCTGAAAATGCTAATTACAAAGAGATTCAATTATCTTCCATTGTTATATAATCTAAACATTGTTTTAAAATACGACCAAATCATAGGTTGACAAGCATCACACACACACACACACCCATATATATAGTGAAAGTATTTGGCCCCTTCGTACTTTTCAACCTTTTGCCACATTTCAAGCTTCAAACATAAAGATTTAAATCAAATTTAAAGACAAAAGATGTATTATTGCAAAACCGCATACTTTCTTAAAAGCACACAATGACCTCTGTGTAGTAAACAAAATGAGACATTACTCTGAGCCCAAATAGCAAGTGATGGGCTTTCAGTGTCTTCCTTCTATACAGATGAACAACAATCATAATGGGTTATTCTATTGAGGATTAAAAGTAAAAATACCTCACACATCAGACAGGCTCCACCCTTCAGTCCATATATATACACAAACAACAACTTGACAAAAACAGTTCTTTTGACCTCATGATCCTTATTTACTCTGCCATGCGCTGTGAGGTTTAAGGTCTAATATAGACCGATGTGCGGCATGGTAGAGCAACTGGTTTGAGCGTTGGCCCTGGGCAGAGCTGTCTGTGGAAGTAGCCCCACACCTGCGCTGTATTGACGCGAATCAAGCCAGTTATATAAGCCGTGAGTTTGTCACTTTCAGGCGTCAGTTCGTTGTGTGTAACACTGCATCATCGTGTGTGAGTAGGCAATCGTCTTGTAGTTTATCTCTTTCGTATCTGTGCCACTATAGTCGAAGTCTTGTTTTTGTTCATGTTTCAAATTTAGCCTCTTAGCCATCGGACCTCGTTTATGGATTTGTGGACCTGGGGTTTTGACACATTATTTTTGTACCTCTGCCTTTTTGGACTGCTTTCTGTATATGACCTCTGACTGAATTAAACTACTTTCGCAAATCATGTCCCTGCCTTGGAGTCCTGCATTTGGGTCCCATCCCTTGCCGCTTGCCCATGACAGAACGAAATGGCCAGAAAAAGACCCAGCAGGTCAGGCCACTGGGATGCCTCCCAGCACACTCAGCCGGTTGACCAAGCATCCCCTATACAAGTGGGCTCTGTCTTTCTGTCCTCTCCGACCTTGCCAGCTGCACGAACCCACGTGCTTTGATTATCCCCCACGCCCAACCCGTTCACCACCACATGTTTTGCTGGACTATGATTTTTCTGATTTTGAGGAGGACCTGGACTTATATGACCGCCTGCCCGATTCTGACTCAGAGACTGAGTTTGGTTTTTCCCTCCCTATTTTTATTCCAGTCAATTTGTTTCCAGCCCCCTTGTGCTTAAGATGAAGTCCTCTTCCTCCTACCATTTCTAGGGTGCCCGTTTGGCCATCTATCTGGGGCCCCCGCATGGTGGCCAGAGGAGGCGCCCTAGTAGAGTGCAGCTTTATGCCTCCCGCTACACCGAGCCACAGCTGACTCTCGCCCATGCCTTGCGAGCGACCAAGCCACAGCCAACGCTCACCCACGCCGCACTGGCGACCAAGCCCTAGCTTCAGTGGGGACCGACCCCAAGCCGCCTCTTGCTGATGCCTCTGTGGCAACCAACCCCAGGCCCCCTCTTGCTCCTATCAATCACGGCCACCTCTCGCTCCTGTCTGGGTGGTGACCCAGCCACGGCTGTCTCACGCTCCTGTCTGGATGGCAACCCATCCACGGCCGCCTCTCCGTCCTGTCTCGGCGGTGACCCATCCACGGCCATCTCTCACCCAAGCTTCTGCGGCCCTCTACCAGCGTCAGCAGCCGCCAGCTGTCACCCATGCCTCGGTGGGGCTTCGTCCTCAGCTGTCACCTGCTCCTGTTTGTTTCCTGCTGTGCCACTAGGACCCCCTCGTGGACGTCTGCCTGAGTCGCCCTGTAGGGACCCTGGTGCTTGGTGTCCTAGCCAACCTCTTGAACTAATCAACCAAACTCCTCACATTGGGTGGGCTGGACGGCCACCAAACAGACTGGGGTGGGGGTTAAAACTACTCTTGCAGATAATGTCCCTGCCTCAGAGTCCTGCAATTGGGTCCTATCCCTTGCCGCATATCCATAACATGTTCTGAGAACTGATGTACAAATCCCACTCCCGCCTGCATTGAGTTTGCGTGTTCTCCTTACGCCTGCATGGGATTTTGCTGAGCAATCTGGTTTCCTCCTACATCCTAAAAACATGCATTCTTTGGAGACTCTAAATTGCCCCTAGGTATGATTGTGCCTTGTCATTGGCTGCCAACCAGTTCAAGGTGTACTCTGCCTCCTGCCCGATGATAGCTGGGATTGGCTCCAGCACTCCTGCAACCCTTGTGAGGATAAGCAGCTCAGATAATGGATGGATGAATAGACAGGTATGTGGCTTTCTTGATCTAGTCTTATCAGAATACAGTAATCAAACACAGCTAGAGTCCAATGAATGTGTCAGAAATCTCATCTGGGAGGAGTTCAGTGTCGAGCTGCTGCTCCTCTGCATTGAGAGGAGCCAGATGTGGTGGCTGGAGCATCTGATTTGGATGCCTTCCGGATGCTTCCCTGGTGAGGTGTTCCGGGCACGTCCCACCAGAAAGAGACCCCAGGGACGAACCAGAACATGCTGGAGACACTACGTCTCTCGCCTGCTTTGGAACTTCTGTGGATCTCTCCTGAAGAACTGGATGAAGTGGGTGGGGAAAGGGAAGTCTGGGTAACCCTGCTCAAGATATTGCTGCCGCGACTCTACTCGGAAAAGCGGAAGAAGATTGATGGATGAATGGATGCATAATAATAATAATAATAATAATAATAATAATAATAATAATAATATAAAAATACTTATGTAAAATAAATAATAATTGTTATGTTTTTTGACAGCAGGGTGGCTCAGCTGCAAAGCGTTGGCTTCACACTTTGGCACTCCAGTTTCCTCCCACATCCCTAAAGCATGCAACATTATTGGACACTCTAAATTGCCCCGAGGTGTGATTGTGAGTGTGGCTGTTTGTCTCAATGTACCTTGCGATTGGCTGGTAACCAGTTCAGGGTGTACCCTGTCTCTTGCCTATTGACAGCTGGGATAGGCTCCAGCACTCCCAACCTTTGGTCACATTTCAGAATTCATACATAAAGTTATAAAAATTTTCACCCTCATGAGGATAAGCGAAGAATACGGATGGATGGATAATTATTATTATTATTGTTGTTGTTATTATTATACATTTGTACCAGTGCAAATCTAATGCCAAATGCGAAATATACAAAGATTACCATATCAACTTCTGAGATGCTGTCCAAGCTCTCCACCTGAACATCTACTCCCACAGGGATGGCAGGACCTTAAAAAGAAAATTACACAAAGATCCAAATGTAAAATCATGAATGGAAATTTGAAGTTACTGTATGTTTCGATAAATAAGGCACCGGTACTCGCTCGAAGCCCCACAAAGAAATTTGGTCTGCAAAGCTTGAGAACTACATGGTTCCTTTATATGTTTTATGCCATATTATGCAACTGTAGATCATAGTCCTTATAACGCATTTACTGTATTTAGCTCACCGTGGTATTAAACCTCTTAAGGCTGTTTTTAGCTAGACGAGGAGTCGTGTAGAAAGTAAAAAAGGGAAAAATCGAAATTGTCCAAAAAAGTGTTTATGCTGAAGTAGGGGGCTTTTACAACAGACAGAGACTCTAATGGATAATAATCTGTTTGTGCTTAAAAGAAACACCACAATTTGTCTTCTGTGCTACTCAACACTGATCGGATCTCCAACCTACTGTATATTGGCACCAAACAGCAAACAAGGTTAACGAACGCTGCACACTGAAAAAGCAAAAGAAGGTCCAAGCATTGAATGAATAAAAGTCAGAAAGATTACAATATTTGACATATTTCACAAATGTCTGTTATCGATCACGAATAATCTCAATAGGCAAACTATTGAGATCTAATTTGCTGCAAACTGGCACTGTATACTTATTTTCAGTCATGTTTCTGACTCTTCATATTGCTTTAAAAAAAAATTCAAGTATCTGATATTATTTATCTGGTGTAACAACTTTAACATTGTATTTTGATCGAAGATATATTTTGTGAAATTTACTGTGTTTTGTGGCCTGTATATCATCATGCTTTATGTTTTTTCTCCTTTAGCTGAATCTCAAAAGTCATTCAACTTCGGGGTTGTGGTGTGATTCCAAGGATGAATACTGTACCAACCAAAAACTAAAAGTATCAAGGTCACAAGGGAGTAGATGGTAAATAGGTGAGCTGTCGCCGATTCCATTTGAGTCCAATGTAGACCACACCTTTTTACCCCAAGATCTACTTTTCAAGTAGCCAGCCTCCTGTGATCTACAGACAAGGGGCACGTGCACATCGCCACAACTGTCGTAGAAAAAGCACCGCTAATAAGAGGCCCGTTTGGTAGAACGGACCTTTTTGTGCGTGCAATTGACATATCTGCCACACATGAATCAAGTGACGAGATGGATGACAGGCTGACATGTTTTTATTTTATTTTTTTTGGCACGTCGTCACGCGATCAACCAAAGCTGCCTCGCGATCACATTGAGCACCCTGAGGAGACTCATTGCTAGTTAATGACAGGGTAAATACAGAGCAACAACCAAATGCATGATTGTGGTTTACCTCATTCATGATGGATTTGAGTTTTGGTTTTGTTATTGGACACAAATAACTTGTAGTTGGACAAAACATAAGTTGAAATTTGAGAGATATCACTTCCTGCCCCTTGAACAAGGAATCAATTTCATGACTTCCACATATATTGTGTGACTGTTCGAGTGAAGAAATTGTGGATCCTGAGAGATTATCTGAACCTCGCCCAAGGACAACTTGGCAAAAATCAGTAAACAAAATATAATTTCTCCAGCAAGCATTCCTGCATTTCAGCTTCACTCTGAATATCAGTATATCACCTTCCATCATTTGTGGATGCACCTGCAATGTTTTTTTTTTTGCACGTTTCTTAATGTGACAAAGTTTAATTTGCTGAGTAACAGATGGTGGTGTAACAGATTGTTGCAAATGCAAATCTAAACTATAAGCAGGAGAAATGGTTGCCAGCTTAATCAGATCAGGAATGTTAGAATTGGGACCCTGCCACTTACTAAAGCTCCACACCATGAGAGTTACATTTCAAGCCACCTAAAAAAATATCGAATTAATGCAATTAATATATAAGGCCATCTTGTACCTTGATTCAAAATATTGATCTTCGGTTATTAACTGGAAACTGGTAATTCATTCTTACGACATTGAGTCACACAACAGATTACATCTCATGTCACGTTGGTGCTCAGGGATAAAGCAGATGACACCAAGGCTGTTTTCCAACCTTCACTAGTTTATCCATGGCAACAGAGCAACAGTTGAAATAAAATTCTTCCATGTAGATTTTTCAGAAGCCATTATGCACATCTAACACAATCCTGTCTCTGAGCTGTTCTGGGAGGTCCCGCTTTTCATCAATTGCCTTTCAAAATCTGATACCATTCCTTTAAACACTGGTCGAAAAGGTTTACAATTGAATTCTGTTCCTATGGCGGTGATGAAACAATGAATTTGTGTCTTAAAAATCTTTACATGTGTAACAAGCATGAGGTGATTTTCCCTTCCTCAGTTACTCTTTTCAGGGAAGCACTAGACTACCAACAACCTTTGAATTTCAGCCTCTCTCTCTGGGGTAGGGCTGTTTTCCCAATGCTTGCATGGATTTTACCTCGTGTTTCCTTGGGTTTTCTCTGACTAACTCCCATGTCCCAAAAACAAGTTTACTGCATATGTGCCTTGTGATTGATGCCAACCAGTCCATGTTGTATCCCACTTCTCATCCAAGTTAAATGGGATTAGTGATTAAACAGAACACCGAGATGATCACAGAGCGGGTGGATTTATACAGAGACTTGATTACACACAGGTGGATTTTATTTATCATCATCAATCAAAATTGGATCATTCAGAGATCCTCACTGAACTTCTGGAGTGAGTTGGCTGCACTGAAAGTAAAGGTGCTGACTCATATTGCATGTCACATCTTTCAGTTTTTTATTTGTTAAAAAAGTATAAAATATCCAATAAATTTGATTCCACTTCATGATTGTGTGAAAATTTTATATCTTTATGTTTGATGCCTGAAATGCAACAAAAGGTTGAAAAGTTCAAGCGAAGCGAATACTTTCACAAGGCACTGTATATATATCCTTCCATTTTCTTAACCACTTATCCTCAAGAGGGTTGCGAGAGTGCTGGAGCCTATCCCAGCTGTCAACAGGCAGGATGCAGGGTTCACCCTGAACTGGTTGCCAGCCAATTGCAAGCCACATGGAGACAGACAGAAGTCGCACTCACAATCACACCTCGGGGCAATTTAGAGTGTCGAGTTAATGCACCATACAGGATTGTGGTATATTTTTCTCCCTCCAAAAATATTTTGACCCTTAACTATTATTTAGACAAGATATTTTGTAACAAAAGGAAGTTTTTATCCAAGTAACTTTTTTTGTCGACAAATTATTAAAATACTACAAAATGTTTTGAGAAGCATCATCAACTCAACTACAAGAAGAAATAGTTAAAAAATAACAAGAGAATTACCTACCTCCAAATGCTGGCCTCATGGTGAAGTCATGATTATTTACTTTGATGAGATGCTCTGTCTTCATTTTGCGAGACTTGGTCACATCTGGAGGCTTCTTTGCCAAGGAGCTAAAGGAAGATAATTTAGAATCAGAATCAGATTCAGTGGCCAAGTAGGTAACAACACACAAGGAATTTGTTTCCGGCAGTCGGTGGTGCCTTGGTATGGCATTCATATTTAGTACTGAGAAGAAGACCAAACAAACTCATCAGAATGAAGAAAAATAGAGTTCAATTAATGGAAACTATTCCTTAAAAAAGTCACAGTCACAGAGTCTTCTAGCATTTAGAGCAGGTCGAGTAGATAAATCCCGCACACTATGTTAATATTATACAGCGTGCCCTTCACCATTCATGGTTCACCGTTTTAGACCACTGTAATGACAATTGTGCAAAAGGAGCAGTTTAAAGTTACGAATCGTGCTGTAGTCTGCAGTATATATTTCTAATTACTAATACTGATTGGACCAGCAGGGTACGAGGGTGGATCCCAACAATGGCGCACGGCAGAAAATAGCAGGTTCGCTGATCAAGAATTTAATGATTTAATTCCAAGAGGGAAAAAGCTGTTTGAATGCCTGCTAGTTTTAGCTTGCACCAATCGGTAGCGCCAACGCGACAGAAGGAGCTGGAAGAGCTGGTGGCCAGGATGTGGAGGATTTGATCGCGTTTGACAAGCCGTGCTTCCTCAAAAGCCGCAGGAAGTCCATTCTTTGCTGGGCTTTTTTGAGGATGGAGTTGATGTTCATTTCCCACTTCAAGTCCTGCGAGACTGTAATTTCCAAGAAAGGTCTCGAAGGTTGATAGAAGACAGTTGGACAGCGTGAGGGGCAGCTGTGATGAAGGATGTTTCCTGAAGTCCACAATCATTTCACAGTCTTTAGAGTGTTCAACACCAGGTTGTGTTTCCTACACCAAAGCTCCAGTCTCGCCACTTCCTGTCGATACGCAGACTCCTCGCAATCTTTGATGAGGCCGATGATTGTGATGTCATTTGACAACTTCAGCAGTTTGACAGCTGGTTGTCATGCCCCTGGCATCCTCCCCAGGCTGGGCGTGGTCAGCCAATCAGTCGACACACACCTGCACCCCCTTTCGGCTGATTACACCCGCTACTTATAAGACACGGGGGACAACGAGTCCTCTGCCAGATCGTTGATTCCCATGCCTCGTTACCGCATGCCCGTCTACCTGACCTACCATGTACCGAACCTCGCCTGTTCCCTGACCATCCTAGTAAGCCTGCCTCTTCTGATACTGCTGCTTTTCCTGACTGACTCGCTGATCATTGACCACGAACCAAATAAAGGCTTTCTGTACAGTACCTGCTTGCCTCTGGAGTCGTGCATTTGGGTCCGCCCTCGAGCCTCGTTCGTGACAATAACATCAAAATGTGTTACTACACGGATCCATGGCCACATCATTGCCGTGGATCTTCCGCCTTCACTGGACGCTCTCATCGCACTGGCCCTCAAGGTGGATCAGTGCTTGGCCGTGCAGGGGCAGATGGACGGCATGACCGAGGAGGAGACGGAGAGGCTCAGCCCGGTCGCTTCCCAGCTGCCCATGCTGCTTACTACGTCGGAACCCATGCAAGTGGAGGATCTCGGCAGCTCAACGGAGGAGCGCTTATGCCCCCGACAAGAAGTGCATTGTTTCTACTGTGGTCGCCTTGGACACTTAACCGCCCGCTGCCCGGTTCAACCGAAGCACTCCGTCCTTAGGATCTCTACGCTGGTGAGTGTGCGTATACTGTCGCTGAGTCTTTTGCACCTCACCGTAAGAATGGACTCTCACTCATGACTAGTGACCGCGTTCATTGACTCCAGTTCAGATGCTAACTTAATAAATCCCCGTGTGGTCGAGGCGTTGCGTGCGGCGACCTTCCCCACACATTGTCTCCGTACTGCTTACACCGCCAACGGCAAGTTCCTCTGCCGGGTTACACACCGCACACAAACCTTACGTATGGACTTTCCGGACACGCACATGGAGCGCATTAGTTTCCACGTTTTTAACTCTAGCAGCAGGGATATAATCCTGGGCAGCCCGTGGCTCAAGAGACACAACCCCCACATTGACTGAGTCACGAGTCGGATAATGGCATGGGGTGGGGACGGTCACAAGCAGTGTCTCACCGCTCGGGGGGACGGAGGTATTCAAGTTGCTGAACTGATTACTGCTTCCGAATTAGCCACGGTTCCCTCTTGCTACCATGATTTAAAGGAAGTCTTTTCTGAGTCCAAGGCAAAATCTCTGCTGCCGCATCGGCCTTATGACTGCGCTATCGAACTCCTCCCAGGCACTTCACTTCCCAGAGGGAGACTGTTCTCTTTGACAGGACCAGAGCAATGAGGGATTACGTCGAGGAGTCTCTGGCAACCGGACTCATTCGCCCGTCGTCCTCACCAGCCGGTGCAGGGTTTTTTTTTCGTTAAGAAGAAGGATTCCACTTTACCACCCTGGATCGACTACCAAGGATTGAATGACATCACGGTCAAGAACAGGTACCCCTTGGCCTTAATTGCTACGGCATTTGAACTCCTCCAAGGAGCCCGGATCTTCACCAAGCTGGACTTGCGCAGCGCGTATCATCTGGTGCGGATCCGGGAGGGTGATGAATGGAAGACGGCTTTCAACACTTCCACGGGGCATTACGAGTATCTGGTGATGCCCTTCAGACTGACCAATGCCCCGGCCGTCTTCCAAAACTTTATTAATGACGTGCTTCGGGTGTTCCTGAACAAAAACGTATTTGTATACCTTGACGACATTCTTATCTTTTCAGCGGACCTGACTTCCCATATCTGACAGGTCAGAGAGGTGCTCCAGCGTCTCTTGCACACCAGCTGTTCGTGAAATGGGAGAAGTGTCCTTTCTGGGCTTCATCCTGGCTGAAGGGGAGATACAGATGGATCCCGGGAAGATCCCGGGAAGGTGCTTCGGTGGCCCACCCCCGCCAGGAGGAGGCACGTGCAGAGGTTCATTGAGTTCGTGAATTTCTACAGAAAGTTAATTCGCAACTTCAGCGCTGTGGCCACCCCTCTCATGCCCTCACCTCTCCGCACAATGTTTTCAAATGGTCCAGGACCTGCCAGGACGCCTTCAATAAACGTAAGGCAAGTTTCACCACTGCAATCATCCTCATTATCCCGGATCCAGATCGCCAGTTCGCGATGGTGGTGGACGCATCAGACTCGGGAATTGGAGCCATTTTGTCGCGGAGGAGTCCCAAAGACGGAAGGGTCCACCATGTGCATTCCTGTCTAGGAAGCTAACCCCGGCAAAGAGAAACCACGAGGTGGGGGATTTGTGAACTGCGGCGGTCAAGACGGCTATGAAGGAGTGGCGGCACTGGCTGAAGGGCTCACAAGTCCCATTTGTGGTCCTCACCGACCACAAAAATCTAGAGTACCTGAGGACCGCAAAGCGGTTGAACGCCCACCAGGCCAGGTGGGCTCTCTTCTTCACCCGCTTCCGCTTCACTCTGTCCTTCCGCCCAGGTTCCAAGAACGGCAAGCCGGACGCCCTCTCACGGATCCACGAGGGGGAGCGCACGGAGTCAGTAGTGGCTCCTATCCTGCCAGAGGCGTGCTTTGTGTCCGGTTCACCTGGGAGGTCGAGTCGCGGGTAAAGGAGGCCCTGGGAGAGACGCCGCCGCCCGCAGATTGTCTGTCTGATAGCCTGTTCGTCGTTCCATCACTTTGGTGAGATGTCGTCAATTGGGCCCATTCGAACAAGATGGTCTGCCACCCGGGTATGGCCAAAACTCGTTCTGTGGTCAAACAGAGATTCTGGTGGCTAAACCTTAGCAAAGACG
This sequence comes from Syngnathoides biaculeatus, assembly GCF_019802595.1. Lineage (NCBI taxonomy): Eukaryota > Metazoa > Chordata > Actinopteri > Syngnathiformes > Syngnathidae > Syngnathoides > Syngnathoides biaculeatus. The sequence continues at coordinate 858,374 of NC_084654.1, read as the reverse complement.
TGCAGGAATTCGTCAATGCCTGCCTGGTGTGTGCGGCCAATAAGACGTCCCGTTTACGACCTGTGGATGAGTTGCGGCCTCTGTCCATCCCTTTCCACCCGTGGTCACACATCGCATTGGACTTCGTCACCGGCCTACCGCCCTCTGAGGGAAACAGAGTTGTGCTGTCTGTAGTGGACCATTCTCTAAGATGGTTCACTTCGTGCCACTTCCGAAGATCCCGTCGGCCAAGCAGACAGCCCAGCTGGTGTTGGACGAAGTCGTCCGCTACCACGGGTTCCCCCGGGATATCGTCTCGGACTGAGGTCTGCAATTCAGTGCCTGCTTCTGGAAGGAATTCTGCACCCTCAGCGGCGCTTTGGCTAGTCCAACTTCGGGCCATCATCTGGAGTCTTACGGCCAAACAGAGAGGGTAAATCAGGAATTAGAGACCGGGCTTCGATGCTTAGCATCTAGGGACCAGAGCACGTGGAGCCAGCAACTCAAATGGGTTGAGTACGCCCACAACTCCCTGCGCTCTGCCTCAACAAGTATGGCTCCGCTCCACGTTGTGCACGGCTATCCTCCCTCTCTGTTTCCCTCCTTGGCCACAGACTCGGCGATGCCGTCGGCCCTGGCAGTGGTACGGCGCTGCAAATGGACCTGGGATGCAGCCCGGAGGACGCTGCTGCGCATGGGCACCATGTACAAGTCCGCAGCGGACCGCAAGAGGAGAGCCGCACCAGAACTCAGGATGGGGCAGCGAGTGTGGCTCTCCACCAAGGATGTCCCGCTGCGGATGGAATCCCACAAACTTGCTCCCAGGTTCGTTGGTCCGTTCCCGATCACCAAACTCATTAACCCGATCGCTGTATCACTTAGACTACCCAGGTCGATGAGGGTGGACCCTACGTTCCACGTCTGCAGACTACGCCTGGATCGTCCTTCGCCGCTGGCTCCTCCGGCCAAACCCCCACCAACCCGCCTGCATGGCGAACGGCGGGCCGGTGTACACAGTGCGCCTGTTGCTGTCTTCCCGCTGCAGAGGAAGGGGGTTCCAGTACCTGGTGGATTGGGAGGGATACGGACCGGAGGAGCGCTCTTGGATCCCCTCACGCTTCATTGAGGACCCCTCAATCATCAGAGACTTCTATGCAGCCCATCCAGACGCTCCGGGGCCGTCGGGAGCCGGCCGTGGAGGGGGGAGGGGGTACTGCCATGCTCCTGGCATCCTCCCCAGGCTGGGCGTGGTCGGCCAATTAGTCGGCACACACCTGCACCCTGTTTCAGCTGATTACACCCGCTACTTATAGGACACGGGGGACAACTTGTCCTCCGCCAGATCGTTGACTCCCATGCCTCGTTCCCACACTCCCGTCTACCTGACCTCCCGTGTATCGACCCTCGCCTGTTCCCTGACCATCCTAGTAAGCCTGCCGCTTCTGATACTGCTGCTTTTCCTGACTGACTCGCTGATCATTGACCACGGACCGAATAAAGGCTTTCTGTACACTACCTGCTTGCCTCTGGAATCGTTCATTTGGGTCCATCCTCGAGCCTCGTTCGTGACAATAACATCAAAATGCGTTACTACATAATGTGAAATCAAGTTTATCTTAATTTTGTTCATTGGTTCCCACCAGTTTTTGCTTTTGGAGTTGTCATTATTATGATTATCTTTCCTTTTTCTAAGTGTGTTGTGCAGTGCATTTTTTTTAAACTATCAAGTATTGCATCTTGACTTGTTGTCAGTATCACCCAAGGGTTCCGATACCAAGAAAATTTTAAACCTATTTTTTTTTTTACTTGAAGCGAATATGTAAATCATTGTACATAGTTTTTCAAACATTTGTTGTAAGGTGCTTTGAGGTGGTATAATTTTTTTTATTTGCTCACTTACGGGGATGAACTTGGTTGAAGATGACTAGATCAGATAATTGGAGATGAGACAAACCCTCCCATTCTGTAATTTATGAAGGTATTATTATCCCTCTGTTGATGAATGTCAATAATTTGTCTTTTTTCATTTTTTTCTCCTTTCATTTCGCTTTTCTTTCTTTCTCTGTTTGTACATAAAAGTGTGGAAAAAATAAATAAATAAATAAATAGATTCGGTGGAGTTGAACGCTTGTGTCCTACATCTGGGTTAGCATTTGTCTCGAAAAAGGAGCCCAACATTCCCTTTTCAGATGGGGTCCATTTTGGAAAAAGGAACGACAAACCTTTCATGAATCAGTCTCAAAAATTGTATAAAGGTTGCGTCACATTAAATATCAGATTTCTCTATGGATAGAGGCGGTGCAAAAAGAGGCAGTGAAATTTCAAGTTAAATTTAATGAAATCTACAATAAACACCTCCGACTATAAACTATAAAAAAGTAATAAAAGACAAAAATCACACATGAAAATAGACAAAAGGACGTGTGTGTGTATGTGTGAGTGTGTGTGCGTGTGTCTGCATAAGTGAGTGTGTGTGTGTGTGCGTGCGTGCGTGTGTGTGTGTGTGTGTGTGGGTAGCTGCTGGCTTGGGACCAATGTGTATTGATTGAATGAATAAATGAATTTCACTTATTGTCATCATACAGCTGTCACAATGAAGTTATGGGAAAGTGTAGTAGAGGCAAGACTCACAGTAGTATCTGTGAGCAACAGTATGCTTTCATGGCTCGAAAGAGTACCACAGATGCATTATTTGCCTTTAGGATGCTAGTGGAAAAGTACAGAGAAGGTCAGTAGGAGCTACATTGTGTCTTTGTGGATCTAGAGAAAGCCTATGACAGAGTACCAAGAGTGGAACTGTGGTACTGCATGCATAAGTCTGATGTGGCGGAGAAATATGTTAGAATAGTACAAGACATGTATGATGGCAGAAAAATGGTGAGGTGTGCCATAGGTGTGACAGAAGAATTCAAGGTGTAGGTGGGACTGTATCAGGGATCTGCTCTGAGCCCCTTCCTTTTTGCTGTGGTAATGGATGGGCTGACAGATGAGGTTAGACTGGAATCCCCTTGGAACATTGAGGTTAGACTGGAATCCCCTTGGAACATGATGTTCGCAGATGACATTGCGATATGCAGTGAAAGCAGGGATATATTAGGAACAATTAGAAAGATGGAACCATGCACTGGAAAGGAGAGGAATGAAGATTAGTCGAAGTAAAACAGAATATATGTGTGTGAATGAAAAGGGTGAACAATCCAGAGCAATGGTGAGTGTGGTATGGAAGTGAAGAAACCCCCCACACCATGGTATGGTGGTCGTCCAGGCCACACAAAGCGAGGCTCAGGAGGTCGTCCAGGACGCCAATCACCAGGGTCCACATCGGGCGACTCAGGTGGACGTCCTCGAAGAGGAACCCAATGGCATAGCAGGAACCAGACGGAAGTATGTGACAGCTACGGACGAAGACCTACCAGGCCTCCCAGGATGTGTGTGTGAAGCAGTGGCTGCCACGGGTTGGTCGACACTGAGACATGAGCGTGGCTTGGCAGCGGGTCAGCCGGCACTGCGATGTGAGGGTGGCTCAGCAGTGGGTCGGTCACCACCACGACGCGAGCGTGGCTCGGCAGTGGGTCGGTCGCCACCTCAACATGGCCGTGGCTCAGCAGCAGGTATGTTACCACCGAGGCGAGGGCGTGGGTCACCAGCGGGTCAGTCGTCACCAATGCATGAGCGAGAATTAGCTGGGGCCATCCTGGGACGAGATTGTTTAATCTCCGCTGATCTGCAATTTCATAGATTATCGTTTTAGAATCTGCCGGCCTGGTCATCAGCGGAACGTTGGCGGAAGTCGGCTGAGGGTCGGTCAGCAGTGGGATGTGGATGGACGTCGGCTGCAACTTGTCCGTCGCCGGAGCGGAAGCGGGATGCCACTGTGGTTGGGTCGTCAGCGCAGAGCGGGCAATAGTCTGCTTTGCCTCGATCACCGGCGAGGTGCGGCCGTACGTCGGCTGTGTCTTGGTCAGTGAGCAGCGGGAGGCAGAAGATGAAGGCACATGGGGGCTGGAAGCGTGGGGCAGCAAAACAAACTGACTGGGACTGATCACCGGGAGAAAAAATTAAAAGTCATTTTCCGAGTTGGAATCAGGCAGCTGGTCATATAAATTCAGATCTTCCTTGTATTCCGGTCAATCAGGGTCTAGCAAAACATGTGGTGGAGAATGGGTCGTAGTCGGAACATAATCAGGGCACACGGGTGGTCCAGATAGTGCAGTAAGTGTGGACAACGAGGCAGGACCCACCCGGATTGGAGAGGCTTGGTCCTCAGGCCGGGAGTGCTGGGAGGCAGGCAAGCGGCCTCCCCGACAGTGTGGTCGCAACTTCCCTCCTTGGTCCTGTTCTGGCCAATTTTTTCTGTCATGGGCTAGCAGCACGGGGGCGGACCCAAATGGAGGAATCCAAGACGGGGACACAATATTAAGAGTGGTTTATTCCAAATCAAGGTCATACACAGTGTAGCAGTCCAAGAAGGCAGAGGCACACAAACGCTACACTAGAGGAGAGGTCCAAAAGCATGAAACAAGGGCCGATGACTATGAGGCAAAACTTGAGAACGCGAAAAAAAAAAAAAGACTAGGTTTTGATGGCTCAGACACACTGTAACTATGGGAAGCATGATAAAACGGTTGCGTACTAACGCACTATAAAGGAGTGTGCACACAAAATAACACAATGCAACGAACTGACAAATGCCGATGACACATTCCAAACTTAAATGCATGGTCTAATTAGAGTCAAATGGAAAGCTGTGTGCCAGCAGCCAGAGACGGTACCGCCCAGGGCAGTGGTTTGGCCATGTCCATGGCATGCAGCACTGCACAGGGCAGTGGCTTGGCCATGCACATGATACCCTTGTGCAAATACTAGACAGCAACATGTAAAAAGATAGACATGAATAATATGGTTTTGCTCTAAATTCTCGTGGATGTCTTATTTTCACTCAGCATCATCTTCCATCATAATTCGCTCCTCATGTTTTTTGTTTAAAACCCCTACATACAGTGGCTGAAATAAATATTTAACATGTCACCATCTTTCTGCCCTATTGGCATGAAATTTCCACCACATGTTGAGAACAACCCAAGCAATTCATATTTACAAAGAGAGTACAACAAATAAAATTACAAATTAAGTTCTGTATAAAAATGTAAATTGACACTGGGAAAAAGTATTGAGCACATGAAGAAAGGGAGGTGCAAAAAGGCACAAAAGCCAAAACTACACCTAAAATCTATCAATAATCAAACAACAATCCTGCTTTGTGAAATGAGCATCATGTGGTTCAGTCCTAATTGGTGGCCTATAAAAAGATTTTATGCCCAAGATGTGAGTCAAGACATCTCATGATGGGTAAGAGCAAAGAACTGCCTAAAGGCCATCGCAAACTAATTGTTGCAAAACATAACAATGGCATTGATTACAGGTGCATATCCCCGATATTTTCACAGCCATAAACTGCACTCAAAGTCTTGAGTTTTCTCCAAAATGGACGGGGCACCTTATCAGCACACCTTATGTGTACACCAAGATTCAAAATCTATAAATGTTGGTTGTTGTGTGACTTTGAGGCCCCCATCAGCCATGCGGGGGGGGATTCGACAGGTAGTACCAGCGGAGACGACCGAGCTGGCTTGAGCAGACTGACATAAAAGGTAGGGTGGATACGCATCAATCTCGGGAGTTTCAAAGATACTGCAATTGGGTTGATCACCCTAGTGACAGCGAAAGGGCCGAAGAACCTGGCAGCCAGCTTGCGAGACTCCATCCGTAGCGTCGAGGGACGGGCAGCAGACGAGGTGCTCCCACGGGCCGTTGCCGGGAGGTTAGGTTAGGAGTTTGTAGGCAGCGCAACCTGGGCACACATTGACATTTTCTCAGACATCTGGTCTGATGTTCGGCCACCAAAAGTGCTGTTCAACCACCGACTGCGTCTTGGCCTTGCCCGGGTGACACACGGTGCGATCCGTGTGCGCCCAGTCAATCACCTTCCCCTCGAGAGGGGTCACGACATACAGCGCAGCCTGTCATGGGGTAACCTGCTGGACTAGGGGAGACATGTACCAGCTGGCCTCCATCCCATTTTTGGATAGGTACTCCTCCCAGCCTGTACGATGATGCATCTACTGAGACCTTGCTGTCTCTGCTGGGATCATACATGGCCAGCACCGATCTAGACGTCAGTGTCTCCTTCAAGTCTTTAAAGGCGGGTGCCTGGTCGATGCCCCACACCTGCAGTTCTTTTTTGACAGGAGAGGCTTGTTCCTCTCGGCCAGTCGCGGCACAAACCTCCCAAGTTTGTTTCAGCATTCCAAGAAAACTCATCAGCTCCGTTACAGTCGTTGGCTCCTTCATTTCCTGGAGTGTTTCAGTCTTACATGGATCAGGACCACTGGCGGAGACCACATGGCCCAGAAAGGTCACCTAGTCTTCAACAGGTCACACTTGTCGACGTTCAGAGTCATGTTCTTCCATGTGGCAGACAATGCCCTCCAGCCTGTCAGTGACCTTCTTCACCATGCGGTTTTGAAAATGTTCTGGGGCGGAGGAAATCAGAACAGGCAGTCTTTTGAGGTAGTAGCGCCCAAAGGGCGTAATGAAGGTTATAGGTTTTGCTGAGTCTGGCGTCAGAGGAATTTGCCAAAACTCCATATTGGCATCCAACTTACTCAAAATTCTGGCTCCTGCCAACATACCCAGCATTTCCTCCACTGAAGGCAGGATATACTTCTCCCTGCACAAAGAGCCATCGAGCTTGTTCAAAGCTACACATATGCGCACAACACCATTATTTTTAGGCATCACCAGGATATCGGAACAGACAGTCATGAATGGGATGAGAAGGAGAGCTGCCTCCTTTTTGACACTGTGACCTGTTGCTGAGCACTGTGTGGCTTTGTTTGTTTGGCTGTTTGCATAGTGAGATTTGTGTTTAGCTGACCAGGAGGTGCTCTTGAACACTCTGTCACCAGATATTATATCACTTTCCTCGGAACTGGTTTCCCCACGCAGACAAGACTGCTGTTTCTTCACCTACTCACTCTCCTGTGCCTCATATGGCTTTATCCAAAGTTAGATCCAGATCCAACTGCATGCGTTCAGACAACCCCTTGCCCAGCATGCCGACCAAAATTCTGTTTCTGATAAGTTCCCGGTGCAACACACCGTAGTTACAATGCTCTGCCAGGGAATAAAGTGAAGTGATAAATGAATCCACGTTTTCTCCCTCTCTCTGATAGTGCATGTTGAACTTGACGCGCTCATAGATGATATTTTTCTTCACAACAAAAAAAGTCTGGAATCCCCCTCTCACTCCTTGGTATGTGTGTCTTTGGTTGTCCAACAGGTTTAATCCAGGCAGAATGTCATCTGCCTCATCTCCCATGCAATAAATAAATATTTGGTTTTCGTCAGAGCCGGCTTGTAGTCTACCTGCCAAATGAAATCTTTCAAATCGCCGGATCCATTTCTCCTATTCCTGCAGCTTTGAAAAGTCAAAGGGCTCTGGCGGCTGGATGTTGAAGGTAGTGCTCAATCCGGTGGCATTTATTGACCACTGCAGCGCGTTGTCCCCGGGGCGGGAGCTGTGGCTCCACCAGTCTCGTTACCTCCATCTAGACTCATCCACCACCGTGCAAAACAAAACTCTGTTAGGTCCACTCCACGCTAGCTACAGGACTTCTGACACCATATCGTATTATTGAATAACATAGACGTGAGTCCAACTGTACTTTTTAATGTGAGTGATATTTATTCCACTTTTCAATCACCAACCCGTCTGCCACTAGCCACTTCCTTAGCGTCCCCCGACCCCCCACTCGCGCCCCGCCGACGTCATCCTCCATTGGCTTTGTTGTCTTTCTACTTTACACAACCACACCACAGAAGGTATTCCCCCCAATAGGTATAGAGCAGGGGTGCTCAATGGGTTGACTGGTCAATCGCGAGGCAGTTTCGGTCGATCGCAATGGTGTGCTGAGGAAAAAAAAAAAGACATCAGCCGTATTTTTTTGCAACTTCAGCTCACTGCGAATGTGCAAACAACACGCTGTCAGTTCCTGCCCTAATTTAAGGTCTCACTTAAGAAATCTTAACAAACCTGTGTATCGATCCTGCAGTAAAGAAGACAAAAACGTATCACTTTCATACAAAATGGGAGGTGGCCAACTTTTTAACAATGTCATTTTCGAAGTGCGTTTACCTCATCTGCCAGTGTAGTGAAATGTGGAAAAACAAAAACACAAAATTGTTCTTAAAAATATTCAGATGGGAATGTAAATGCTGAATCTTTGAATGAGCCATGTAACTTCAATGGATGACACTGATCTGACCACAGTGCATGCATCTGATGTTGCTCACAGTGGTCAAAGGGGGCGCTCACAGGGTTAGTGTGTTTGCTCAGATGTAAAAAAATTAGAGGGAACGTTGAATGTGGGGGTGCTTTTCAGCAAATGAAATGTCACATTATTGAAGGAAACATGAATAGGATACTTTTTTTAAAAAACTGAGGATGATACGAGGATGATAAAAATGAAACGAGGGTGGTGTCATGGTTTGGGTTTGAGAATGTGAGGAAGGCACAGCAAAGACGTGGAGGATCCAAATGCAGGGAAGCAGAGAGGCAAGCCAGGAGTCTGAAAAAAGTACATTTAATTTACAAAATGGGAAAACTAAACAGAGTCAAACAACCAATAAGCAACATAACAAATAAACCCTTAAATACACCTAAACTAGTACTGAACAAGACATGCCACAAAGAAACTGACATCAACAATGAACAAACAATGGCATCAACAAATAATGTACCGACCAGAACTGAATTAAACCAGGGAGTTAAATACACTCAGTCACACAAGGGAGGAAGTTAGCAAGAACGGGTGCACACAGCTAACAGCATGAGCACACGGGACATGGAAAAGATTGAACACAGGAAAATACGAAACAAAACCAACAGAGATATATATATTATATATTAGCAGGATGATGATCCAAAACATACAGTACTGCCCAGGAAACAAAATTTCAAAGGAAAAAAAAAGAATGTTACAGCCAATCACTTGACATGAATCAAATCAAAAATGGAAAGAATGAACTGAAATTTAGCTCCATAAAAGAATCCAACAGAACTTTCAGGATTTGAAAATTTCTTGTGTGGAGGAATGGGCCAAAATCACACATGAGCAATGCATATGACTAGTTTCTCCACACGGGAGGCATAATAAAAAGCATTAAATAAACAAATGTTGACGAGTTAATTTCACTTGATTACGCATAAGTTAATTTATAATCGTATTTGTTCTACTTTGTCTGTATGGATTATTTGGGTTGTTCCCAACATCTGGTGAAAGTTTCATGTTAATGGTACCTTTGGAAATATATTGAGTGAGAAAAACTCAGATGTCTTAAATACTTATCTCAGCCACATATGTGTATTGATCATTTTGAGTTAGAGAACACAAAGTATTACAGTGTGATGAAGTCACCTTGTGGATATGCTTTTTATTGAGTGTACATATTTTGATGAATCATTCACCTCTTCAATAAAATGTTTTTTTTTTTTTCATAAAACAGAGCAATTGAAATACTGCTCTCGTAAATTGGAAAAAACAAAGATAATTGGTAGTCTTTTTGGCGTTTATAGTCTCACAAAGGCTCAAAACTAATGCAATGCTCCTTATTATCAACTCTCTTGGTTTTATTCTCCAAATGAGCATCAACCAAGATAAATCTTTCCATGCATAGGTTTATAAAATTTAAGTCAATGGTTACTTACGTGCCATGCTTTTGCATTTCTGGAGTACCGATCCATCGCCGCTCTTGATGACCACTCTGACGGCATTCTCCGGTAATGAGTAGACATAGAAGTAAAATCAAAGGTTTGGTCAAATTGAACATTTTGATGACTCAAATCCACAGGTGGGACTCTTAAACCCTCCCTTTAAGAGATTCATTCCAGCAAGACTCAGACGGTGCATGACTCTCATCTGAGGATGTCATGGCATCTATTTTTTTGAAAATTACAGAGAAAAATGTGAATGTGTGCATCTACTTACCGTATGCACTTTTCACACAGGGAAAAGGAGGGGGGTGGATGAACATCTGCAGCTGTGCTCAGATGACAGAGATGAAAAAAATACATTGGGATTATTTGCAGACCAGCATGGCACAACATGAGGGAGATTATTCCTCCCTCTGGTTTAAAAAGAAAAAAAAAACTAAAATAAACAACCCCCTCAGAATTACAGGATTCTTTCAACTGACAAATGCAAAGGCCACAGTTTATGAAGTGTGTTCTGCTGTTATAAACTATAAACTGCAATTTTCTCACATAGTGCTTGTGTATGCCAATGCATTTCTAGCCCATTTTTGAGGCGCTGAAGGAGCCCTAAAATGAACAAATTAAAGAGATAAGGAAAAAATACTTAAATAAGATAGAAAAGTGTAAAAACATAATACTACTTTGTTGTAGAATATTTTGATAACCCCCCCCCTTTACCTCAAAATGGTTTGCTCCACTAAATCTCTCCTTCATCTCTCCAAGGGGGCTCTATGTTATGACGTAAAACCCTTTGTTAATCCACGATCTGTAGCATAGATTCTTAACTTCAACCACTCCATTCCAACACAATAGTATCATTGCCAGTCCTTTTTTTTTTTTGTTGTATTTCATCATAGGTCACTGATTATGTTGCTAGGTAGGATTTAGTTGACATTTTTACTACAGGAAACAATTCAGGGGATTTGACAGTACAACTCTAAGACAATTTCAATGTTTTTACCCAGTTTGACATGAAACTGATTATTTCATGTCAATGTGAACAGTGCATTCAGATTCCTTTCATGTATGACCAAGACCTTTTTCATATGTGAATATAAATTAGATATGTATCTGATGAAAGTGCAGTTTGTATACTCATGCCATACTCATTCAACCTATATGTCATAAAAGGTAACAAATGTCACAATTTTTAGACAAAGTGTGTGTCACATAGGGTAAAAGATCAAGGGCACAATACTGCGCCTTTGTGACGCAGTCCTGAGTCCCATGATGTGTGATGTGTGTATGCCAGTCAGCCTAGCAGTTGACTGTACTTGATGTGCTGTTGGTCCCGTCTTCAATACATGCAGTTAGAAACATGTCATCCACCTTGCGGTACTTGGCGATGTAAAAGCCACATGGTGTTAGAAGAAAAGTGGATTTGAGCAACGAAATGTTGGACGTGAAAAAAAGAAGAGCCCAAGTGGGGATTGCCATGCCAAAGTTTACTCCACCGGAGCAGTTTGTCACGACCAGAACACAGAGTTGAACCCAAATGCACAACTCAGGAGGCGCAAAAGCAGTTTGGGAAGCATCTTTATTCAGTACGGTGTTGAGAACCCAACAGGCAGTCAACGGAGCAGCAGTAATGGAATCGGCAGGCACAGGAGGCAGGTGCGTGCCGCATCAGGGATGAGTACAGCCAGGACAGGGACCGGCAGGGGCATGACAGTGCTCCTCCCCTTCCTTAACAGCTGGACTCGCACGGCCCAGGTGCTTCAAGGTGAGAGGTGTGAAAGTCTCTGATGAGGGAGGGATCGACCACGAACCGGGACGAGATCCATGATCGTTCCTCGGGACCATAGCCCTCCCAGTCTACTAGGTACTGGACACCCCTTTCCCAAGGGTGTAAACCAGGCCCCCATCAGCCATGCGGGGGGGGGGGGAGGTTCGACAGGCGGTACCAGCGGAGACGACCGAGCTGGCTTGAGCAGACTGACATAAAAGGTAGGGTGGATATGCATCAATCTCGGGAGTTTCAAAGATACTGCAATTGGGTTGATCACCCTAGTGACAGCGAAAGGGCCGAAGAACCTGTTAGCCAGCTTGCGAGACTCCATCCGTCGCGTCAAGGGACGGGCAGCAGACGAGGTGCTCCCAGGGGCCGTTGCCGGGAGGTTAGGTTAGGAGTTTGTAGGCAGCGCAACTTGGGCACGCATTGACATGTTCTCAGACATCTGGTCTGATATTCGGCCACCAAAAGTGCTGTTCAACCACTGACCCCGTCTTGGCCTTGCCCGGGTGACACACGATGCGATCCGTGTGCGCCCAGTCAATCACCTTCCCCTCGAGAGGGGTCACGACATACAGCGCAGCCTGTCGTGGGGTAACCTGCTGGACTGGGGGAGACTTTAAGGGCTTCTTTCACTTGGAACTTGATCTCCAAAGTGAAAGTCAAAACAACGCCGGTGTCAGGAAGAGGACCAAGGTTAAATCCAGCTGTGAGTCCCGTGGAGGTTCTGAAGTGACCTGCGAACCCTCCTTTTTAGAGCATGTGAAGCACGTGCCTCCATATTTCGAACCCCATGACTTGATTTGTCCAGATGGCCGGTGAATGAGAGGGTTAGGTTGCCTGAGCCAGGGGCTCCCCAAAATGATCTCACTGCTCTGTGAATCAAAAACGTGAAAACTCAAGCGTTCAGTGTGTGTGTCTGGGAAAGTCATGTCTAAGGTCTGAGTATGGTGAGTAATCTGGCATAAAAACTTCCCATTGGCTGCAGAAGACTGTTGGTGACTGTCAGGTTCACCAATCAGACATTCATTAAACAGGACAAAAAAAAAAAAGGAAGCAAGGAGAGAGGAGAGGAACTGTCTCGTACAATTCACCACTGCAGTCTCTGATTATCCTCTCCTAAGCACCTCTATTTATTTAGTTTTAAGACGCCCCTTTTTTACATGGATGTTACAAAAAGGAGACGGCAAGCAAAACAGTTGGAAACAAGGTGTACATGTTTGTTCATGTGTGTGTGCATGTGTGGAAGATTGCTGAATACATGTGTGGTCATCTTTTCTTTAACAGGGAGCAGTTCTAACAGTTCTGATGATTAGACGTTTTTGTTCTTGCTATCTCCTGCTAGGAAGCTGCCACGTTATCTAGAGCAGAGCAAAGCCTTTCTTTATTGGAAGCAGATGTATGATAATTATGATCACAATTATTCCTACATTTCCCCCATGTTTATCCTACATTTGCTACCACATTTTCTAGAGAAGAGCAAAGCATTCTTCATTGCAGGCAGACCAAAGCATTCTTCATTGCAGTCAGAGCAAAGCATTTCTTCATTGCAGTCAGAAGCAGTTACTTAATACTATTTACAATTATTTCTACATTATCCTCCTGTTTATCCAACATTTGCTAAAATCCATAAATCATCTACTGGATCATCCTTTCGGCTTACACTTGGAGGAAAATATAGCACTAATTACTTGTAATCTTCTGGATCAGAGAACAGGTCTGGAAGAGAAGTCATAACATCGTCATCGTGGTCAACAATATCACTGTCATTACTCTGTTGTGCCAATAGTGGATATATTTCTCCCAATTTTGAATTTGTCGGGGCAATAGCAGTGGTTATAAGTTGGTTAAGTGATGCCTTTATGCAGGGAATACGACAACATCCACACAATGCAAGAATAGCTGCAAACAGCGATAGAAACTAGGACAGAGAACACCAAATTTTTAGATTTGCCAAACTTTTTTTTTTCCACCACTCAGACCTGGCTGATGTGTTTACACCAGAGTGCTCCTTCATCTTGTGATTCAGGGTGCGGAGGCCTTGAATGGCCCTTGTGCGTGACCCATCAGGTGCTGTGATATTTGGAATAAACAACACTGGTCACTGAACATTGAGCAGTCGCCACCCTTCTCGGCCGGGAGCAAGTCGACCGCTATGCGCTTCTGGAACGTCATGAGTGAGGTTGCAGCTGGTTGTTCCCTTATGGTATTAAAGCCTGCTTCCGTATAATTACAGAGTTTCTGTACATTGTAATGTATGTGCTTGATTCTGTCAACGTTTTTATTCAGAGTTATCCATAACAAGATGGATTCCCATCCTGCAGCAATCTCGTTAACCAATTTATACTCATCCGGTATGCTGTTGGGATTCCATTTGCATTAATGTATGTCAGATCATCCATCCAAGAGGACCTTCGCCTTCGGGAGAACCCAAGGGGAGGTCCAAAGATGGATGTGGCCAATTGTATATCCTCTGCTTTGGATGGAAACACAGTCACAGATAAGAGCGGTGATACCAGTGCACACGTTCCTGCTGCATTTATCAGTGTGTCATACAACTTTTGACCAACACACCACCACAACACATCGCTGCATGGGAGCAGTGGGGCAGTTTGCAGATTGTTATCATGACACCATGTTTTGTTGAGACTTCCCACCTTAAAATCTGTCCCTGTAAAGCTAACACAGCAGAAATTAGCCAATGCAACATTAGTAGAAAATATCAGTTTATCATTTACTGCCTTAGTTGTTGGATAAACACTTTTCCATTTCTGACAAGTGGTGTTAGGAGTTGTTTTAGTCATTACTTCCAGGGTACATTGTGTTGGGATTTCTGTTGGAATGACACGCATTAGTGGCCTAGGGCCCATGCATGTGATGTAACTATAGTTTACCTTGTTAGCTGCATTCTACATTAATAACAACCAGTTTTGTTTCCTATTTGTAAAAAAGATAATCATAATAAGGAAAAAATGTTCCTCAGGCTTTTTCTTTTTTTTTTTTTTAATACTCCCTCCATAGTAGACGTACACTTTTGTATGGTATTCGGGTTTAAGGTAGCATTAAATTGGCAAATGGTGAGAAGAAAGTGGGGGTTTCCTTTAGCATAAGCCCATAAATGGAATCCCGAGCAATTAGACTCTGACAAGCAATTGAAAAAGTGCTGAACTGATTCACTGGGAGGCACACATGGAGTCCTCCTCTCATGCCTCAGTGACTCCCGCAGTGTTGTTTACCAATGTTATTTGAAATGAGGTTGCGCCTCTTTATCTTACGTGTGGTAGGCATAGTTGACTGAGTATGATTATTGGTTCTATTGTTATGTATTTTTGTCAGCTTTACAGGTGTCCAAAAGTAGCATATGAACAAAAATATCATTACGGCTGTCAATGTTGCAGCCCAACATGCTATCATATTATTTAGCCATTTTGAAGTCTAAGTCACCCATAAATGAGTCAAGTGTCTTTTAAATCTTCACCAGCCTTCAGGTATTTTCAGATACTATAAATCTGCACCCACCGTATGCTGGACTTTGCTCACCTTACCCCTTCGGTGGCTCAGCTGAGATGACCTTTTACAGTGTGTAAGGTGTATCCACGTATTTCTTTCTGCTATTTTGTCCATGTCATTCAGCTCTTGCTCAGTCTATCCCAGTGTTCGGGTAAAACTGCATGTACAGTAGATGTTAATTCATAAACAGACACAGGATGAATAGACAAATGGCAGTAATAAAGTTATTAAAGCACTGTAACTTGTTCCATTTTTTTTTCTGATGGTGTAGTGCAGGGATGTCAAACTCATTTCTCTTGCGGGCCACGTTGTAGTTTGGGTTTCCCTCAGAGGGACATTTCGAGTGAAGGCAGCGTGGGATCGATTCCCCCTCAGTGATGGCGTCAACATCTGCACCGCGACTGGCTGGCGACCAGTTCGGGGTGTAGTCTGCCGCTGCCCGAAGTTAGCTGGGATTGGCTCCAGCTCTCTCTCCGAATAAATGCAGAAGGGTTGCGTCAGAAAAGACATCCGGCGTACAAAAAAATCAAAAAGACAGTTACTGCCCCACCACCATGACAATGCCACAAAAATGGCTTTGTACATCAATGCTGATAAAATTCCCAATTTGTTTCTAGTCCTATCAAATTGATGCATGTGAAATTTTCTAGTGACACGCCATTAGGAAACAATATTTTTTTGTTTTTCAAAGAAGTTAATGGATACACAGAATCCCCCAACTTTTTTTTTTTTGTTTGCATTCGTTATCAATTAATAGCACTGGTATTATCTCTGGATCTGTGCAAACAATACAATCTTTTGGACAAGTTTTTTGGATGTAGTTATCCAATGTGTCTTGTTTTTATTTTATTTCATTTATTTATGTATTTATTTTTGGGTGGGACCTTGAGGTACCACTCGAACAGAAAAATGAAAATAACGGGTAATGTTTTCATCCAACACCCAACAGCAAAATTTAACTGTTTAGTCACAATTATGACAGCAGTCTCACTTCCAGGTGCAAATCCCATAAAGGTTTTGGCTGCTACTTATTTTGCTGTTTTATCTCTAAATCCATTTCCTAATAATACTTTGTCTGTATTTGATGTGTGTACTGCACATTTATACATTTCTTTTGGTAAGTGAACTGCTATGATCAAATTTTGTAGTAGCTCTGCATGTGTCACTGTGTTCCCTGTAGTTGTCACTATTCCTCTATTTTTCCAGTATTGTCTGTGTCGATTGTGATACCACCGTGAATACAGCAGCATCTGGTCTCAGATTGTTTAAGACTGTCCAATAAGATATTGTCTGTACAGTTCAGTCGTCCCAATCCAAATCTGGTTCTTTTTCTGTCCAATCAGGAACATTTCGTACTACCAATACAAATTGTCCCAAACTCTTCCACTCCTGTTAAGTTTGTAATGACGTGTGTGGTGGTGTCCATTCCCTGTGTAATGCATTTAGTTTGTCAGTCAGTCTTGTTCCTGCCACAACCACTGATGTACCATCTGAGTACAGATTATCAATCATGATTTTGTCTGGTGTGGGCTGTTATAAGTTTACAGTATCTGTATATTGGTTTTTGCTATATCCTGCTAGGAGGCTGCTACATTATCTAGAGCAGAGCAAAGCATTTCTTTATTGGAAGAAGATATATGAGAATTATGATCACAATTATTCCTACAGCGACGCTGCATTCTCAAGGTCTCCAGGCCCAATAGGTCAATCACTTGCGGGCTCATGAGATTGCCATCAGACCTGGAGTCAATGAACGTCATCACTGTGTTAAACGTTCTGCTGCGCTTAACGTCACCTGAAGCAGAATTCAGACTCACCGTCGTGGATACCTTGAGTGCGGGTTGTACGGGTTTGACTTGGCAGCGAGCCACGAGGTGGCCCAGCCGTACACAGTCGTAACAGTGACCCTCTCACCGGCATCGTTGTCGTTCCTTTGGGGAACCGGTGACCCCCTCAACTTGCATAGGTTCCATCCCCTCGACCAGAGCTGGTTTGCGAGTGGTGGGCAGTCTGGCACTCTGTCCAGCATCCCACCGTCGCGAGTCAACCCGTTCTTGTATTGCGAGCCTTAAGCTAAAGGTGGTAAGAGAATCCAGGTCCGGAGGTTGTTCCAATTAGAGGAGTCAACTCGATGTTGGCCCTGCTGGAGTAACATCACCAAAGTCGCAGGGCCATGACACAGTTTGTCTTCTCAAAGCCCGGAGCATGGCCTTACTGGAAGCAAAGATTCAACAAGTATCGCATAGCTTCACTGCTTACGAAGGAAGAAGAAAAAGTGCAGGTTAATGCATTGATTTATTCCATGGGAGCAGAGACTGAGCACATACAGTGTTCAAGGCATCTCATGGGACAGATTATTAATGATGACATTTTGAAAAACAATACAAGGAGAAACATTAAAAATACAAACCTAGCAAAATAGAAATGGATAATTCCAAATATTTTGAGCACTCGGATAACAGTAAATTAGTACTGCGCGTTGTACATTTGTAGAAGGGTTTTCCTGATTTTTTAGGTCAACTTTGGGTGTGCACATTATATTTTAGGATGCAATACACCCGAGAAATTATGGTAAGAATTTGCGTGGGCCTGAAAAAACTCAATGAAAATGTGAACCAGAAAAGTTTATCTTCCCTACCTTGGACGACATACTGCCCAAGTGAGCGGAGTGATTTCAAACCATGAAGTCTTGGTGTATTGCAGTCACCATGGAAACCATAGTCCCAGCTCTTTTCAGGTCATTGACCAAGTCCTGTGGTGTAGTCCTGGGCTGATTACTCACCTTTCTAAGGATCACTGAGGCCCCACGAGGTGATATTTTGCATTGGCCTCCACTCCGATTGAGATTGCCCATCATGTTTAGCTTCTCCCATTTTCTAATGATTGTTGGACCTTTTTTCACCAAGCTGCTTGGCAATATCTCCGTTGCCCTTTCCAGCCATGTGGAGTGGTACAATTTTGTCTGGTGTCTTTGGACAGCTCTTCAGTCTTGGCCATGTGACAAGTTTGAGTCTTACTGATTGTATGGGGTAGACAGGTGTCTTGATGAGCGAATGACCTCACACAGGTGCATCTGGTTCAGGATAATACATGGAGTGGAGATGGACTTTTAAAGGCGAACTAACAGGTCTTTGAGGGTAAGAATTGTAGCTGATGCGCAGGTGTTCAAAAAATTATCTGCAGATGTATCACACAAATAAATCATTAAAATATTATCCATTGTAATTTCTGGATTTTTCTTTTTAGATTATCTCTCTCACAGTGGACATGGACCTACGATGAAAATTTCAGACCCCTCCATGATTTTTAAGTGGGAGAACTTGCAATATTGCAGGGTGTTCAAAGTATTGTTATTTTCTTCACTGTACATGTAAAATTATATGTCACGTTCAAATGCTAATCGATTTGATTTCATAATGGTGACTAAATACAATGTGACTGTAGAAAATGGAAGGTACCTAAGTTAATTTCACTTCTGAACTGCGCTACACGAAATATTTGTTGTAATGAGAAACGTTGTAAAGACATTTTATTGTTAAGGTGGATGGTCACATGACCCTGGTTTAGGTCAAAGCAGTATGGAACTGTGGGTAAGAAGTGGGAAGACATCAAGGACAGAAGTGGAAGCAGGAACATTTGTTATCCAGGGACAAAGACATTTAGACTGTGTTCACGAGTTGCACGCAGTAATTCTAACATTGCTTGTTTGTTTGCAATATGTACCGGACATTTTATGTATAATTCATTTATTGTTCAGTATTAGTGTAGTATTTTGGCATTGCATTACAAGAAACCCGAGTGGGGGGTGGGACATGTGACATAGGTAAAGTGGAGAAAGGAGGGTCCCCGCAGGAAAGATGAGAGTGGGATCTCCTGTCTACACCCATGGGGATGGGAGGGATTTTTTTAAGGAGAGGACAAAGGTTGAGGGGGACATGATTTTTTGCCGGGCTTGAGAACACAACAGAAGATTGGACTGGTAGCTAGCAGCTCTGACACCTCTTAATAAAATAATTATCCCAAACGTCAGCCTCTGAGAGTGAACCTCTGTTTGCTGCCCGGTCTCAAGGGGAACATACATTTTATTACCATTAGCCTTTTTTTTACTTCTTATTACCCATAGTTTTAATGGAGTTCCGTGATTCCATGACAGTATCGGTAGAGGAGAAATGATTAGAAAATCTGGACATAATTATGAAGTATGGCCTTCCTGCTGGACCGATATACCTCCAAACACAGAGACTTGCGTTTTTGCATATTCACAGTGTAACACTCGGTTTTGTGGCATAGGTGTTATGGATCATGGTGCAGGAGAGGATCCAAGAGGAGATGCAGGCAAAAGGCAGGTCAGAGTTCAGTTTCTTGTGCTCATCAAATGAGGGCATGTTGGAGATACTCTGTGTCTTGGTTGGCCGATGAATCCGTCGGGATCCCCCCAGAAGAGCTGGATAGAGTGGCTGGGTTGAGGGAAGTCTGGGCATCCGTATGGATTGATGGATGTTTGGATAATTTCACTATGAATAACATGAGGTGATAACCCAAGGAGTGAGGGGCTGGGAGGAGGAATGTATGGCTTTTGCTGCACTGAGATGCCACTATGTGCCAATCCTGTGCATCTTCTAATGATCAATGGCATCAATTTCCTTTGTATTATGATAGTTCAAATGCAGTCACTCAAATGACTTAAGTATCAAAAGCATCGACATTTAATTTGGAGGATGGTTCTTCAGGGTGGCATGGTGACACAGCTGTAGAGATTTGGACTCACAGTTCTGAGGACTGGGCTTCAAATCCCAGCCTTGCCTGTGTGGAGTTTTCATGTTCTCCCATGCCTGCTTGGGTTTTCTCTGGGGACTCTGGTTTCCTCCCATATCCTAAAAACATGCATTAATTGATGACTCTAAATTGCCCACTAGGTGTGATTGTGAGTGCAGCTGTTATCTGTCTCTGGATGGATCTTCTGGTATCAGACGCTGTCACGTCCCATCGTAAACGAGAGTAGGACCCAAATGGAGGAAGTCGGAAGACGCAAGGTAGTTCGAGAAGAGACACGTTTATTGTATGCAGAGGTCGGGGATCGAGCAGGCAGTCCGGTGCAGCAGCGGTAGTTGTGACGTCGGGCGAAGCGAGCAAATGAGCGGACAGGCAGCAGTCGGTACACGGGGGAACAACCAACGCAGGCAGACATATCAAAGGAGTCAGGCTTACGGGGTTGGTCGGAGAACGGACGAAGGTCGGTACACACAGGTTCAATCAGGGATACGAGAGTGCTGGAACCCAGCATCACAGACGTGCCTAAACGAAAAAACAGACAATAATAACACAGGCAGGGGTGGGCGGAAGGGGGTCTGGAGGAAGGCACGCCCCCCCCGAACCCCAGACTGGTGGCCATCCAGGCCACCAAACACGAGGCGTCCGGGTGGACAGGTCAGGAGGACGACCCGGACGCTAAGCACCAGGGTCCCCACGGGGCGACTCGGGCGGACGACCTCTGTGAGGAACCAAACGGCGAAGCAGGAACCAGAACGAGGCAGGCAACTGCTCTGGATGAGAACCTCCCACGCCGTGGTTGCGAGACGACCAGGTACTGGTCGCCACCGGGGCTTGGTCAGGAAGCGTCTGGGAGCCATCTGGAGCGAATAGGATGATGGAGAGAAGGACCAGAGCAATGACCACCACCCTCCCGTAGTCTCTCCAGCTCCAGGGTGGCTCCACAGAACTCCCCAGCTCCTCCTGGACAGGAACGTGAGAAGGCGACGCCAGTACCGCCCCCTCCTGGACAGCAACATGAGAAGGCGACGCCAGTACCGCCCCCTCCGGGACAGCAACTTGAGAAGGTGGCACCAGTACCGCCCCCTCCTGGACAGCAACTTGAGAAGGCGGCGCCAGTACCGCCCCCTCCTGGACAGCAACTTGAGAAGGCGGCGCCAGTACCGCCCCCTCCTGGACAGCAACGTGAGAAGAAGGCGCCATTACCGTGAGAAGGCAGTGACCCCGTCGCCGCCTCCTGGACAGGAATCTGAGAAGGCAGCGACCCCGTCGCCGCCTCCTGGACAGGAACCTGAGAAGGCGGCACCAGCATCACCAACTCCACCTCCTCCTGGACGGGAGCATGAGGCGGCTGGGGAACTGTCGCCACCTCCTGGACAGGAACGTGAGGGCGTGCCCGTCGCCGACAGAACAGGAACGGGGAGCGACCGCGGCCCGGTCGCCGACAGAGCAGGAGTGTGGAGCGTCCGAGGGCCGGTCGCCACTGCCACTCCAAAGCACGGACGAGAGGCGGCTGTGGAGACGTCGCCACCTCCTGGACAGCAACGTGAGGCGGCATCGGGTCGGTCCCCACTGTCACGTGAGCTTGCAGTGCATCCGTTGAAACAGCAACGTGGGCGTGGCGCGGTGGCGAATCCGTTTCCTGGGCAACGTGAACCTGAGTAGGCGGAGAGTCATTCGAAACTGACACGTGGGCGTGTCTCGGGAGCGGGTCAGTTCCGACTGCCGGGTGAACTCTGCTCGGACCAGCCAAAACTGCGACGTGCACTTGAGGTGGCGAGTCCGTTCCCACTGCAGCGTTCACTTGGCAAGGGGGCGGGTCGGTCTCCACGGCAATGTGAACCTGAGTCAGCAGCGAGTCCGTCGCCGTTGCGACGTCAGCGTACCTCGGCTGGTTCACTAATCCTTGCCGGACCTGGGCCGTGAGAGCCGCCAATTCGGCGCTCTGCCGCTCTATCTCTGCCCGCATTTCGCGGCGGAACGCCTCGTGATTTGGCGGCACCTCCTCCCTCTGGGCTGGAAGCTCGCCACCAGCTGCGGATCTGCCGGTTTCGCCGTTGCCGGCGAGGAGTGGGAGGACGATGTCTTAGTTGCCGCGCAGCGGGAGGCACCGGGGAACGCCCGGCCGGGGCGTCTCCTCTGGCCGCCACGCGGAGGTCCCGGGTAGATGGCCAATCGGGTTCCCTCGTACCGATTAGTGTACTTGGATCTACCGGGCGAAGTCGCTCGGGTGCTGGAAACGCGGTGAGGCGGAGCAAACTGACTGGGATGAAAGATCGGACGAGCAGATTCATAGTCAGAATAATCGGAGTCGTACTCCGCCAGCCGGTCAAACAAATCGTGGTCCTCCTCATATTCCGAAAAGTCAGAGTCCAGAAGAATATGAGGAGCCGGACGGGTCGTGTTCGGGACGTATTCATACCTCGCTGGCGGAGCGTAAGACACGGGAGCTGAGGACGTCAGGGAGCCTACCCGGATTGGACAGGCTTGGTCCTCCGGCAGACGGTCTACCTTGCGTCGGTCCCGGCGACGCCGGGTCTTTCCTGCTGGGTCCTGTATTGGCCAGTTCATTCTGTCACGTCCCATCGGAAACGAGAGTAGGACCCAAATGCAGGAACTCGGAAGACGCAAGGTCGTTCAAGAAGAGACACGTTTATTGTATGCAGAGGTCGGGGATTGAGCAGGCAGTCCGGTGCAGCAGCGGTAGTTGTGACCTCGGGCGAAGAGAGCAGATGAGCGGACAGGCAGCAGTCGGTACACGGGGGAACAATCAACGCAGGCAGACGTATCGAAGGAGTCAGGCTTACGGGGTTGGTCGGAGAACGGACGAAGGTCGTACACACAGGTTCAATCAGGGATACGAGAGTGCTGGAACAGGACATAAAGCTCAACGAACTGGCGGAGGACCAGTCGTCACCGGGTCCAATATATACAGGGGACGATCAGCCCGCATGACGCGCAGGTGTGTGCCTCCCAATTACCCCCACAGCTCGTGCTGAAGCGGCAGGATCATGACAGACACATCAACATTTCAGTCAGTTTTGATCCTTCCCACACCATTTGTGAAATTAATCCCTCGGTTCACTTGAGCCCCTCTCCTGAACAAATCACTCTTCATTTCCTCAGCTCCGCAGTGCACCAGTTCAGTGAACAAATCACTCTTCCATTCCTCACTTTGTCAGTACACCAGTTCAGTGAACGAATCACTGAGTTCACTTAAGTCTCTCCTCTGCCTGCACAGTGCTGCCTGACACTGGCTGCTCAGTGGTCATTCACCAAAGTGATTGATATGGCTGGTGATTCACAATTCAATCCTACCCCTGCCTGCACACTGGCGGCTCATTAGTCATTCGCCGAATATTCAGAAGATAGTGACAAAACGCTTCACCAGCTCTGTTTCCACTCCCATGTGATTTGCTCAGCTCATGCCTGAAGGATGCAGCCAAGCAAAAAGAAAGAATAATTTCCGATAATGATCCAGTTCAGTTCATCCACTAAAAAGATTCATTTTCTAAAGGAATCATCCACGAACATTACAACACTGAACACCAGTGACACTGATCCAGTCAGTGTCATGGCCCTCTTACTGCAGCGTCCTTGGAGTTCTTATTGTTCAATTTGTTTGATACGTCACTCCATCTTGGGCAACTCCTACCTACAGTCGTGAGGATCTAGTGAGTTGAATTATGCTGCGAAAGGACTATTACCAGAACTATTCAGGTACAGACATTAATTTTTTTTAAAAAAAAATACATGTTCTTACAAGAACTTTCTTTCATCTCCTGACTGCATCTATTGAGCTCAGCCACAATCATCTTTGGGTTCTTCTTTACCTCGCTGGCCAAGGCTTTGCTGCCTTGATTGGTCAGTTTTGCCAGACAGCCATCTCTAGGAAGGGTTCTAGTCATCCCAAACATCTTCAAGTGAAGGATTAAAGTGGCCACTGTGTTCTTACCAACCTTAAATGCAGCAGAATTTTTTTGTAACCTTGGCCAGATCTGCGCCTTGCCACAATTCTCTCTCTGACCTCTTCAGGCAGTTCCTTTTGGTGATTCACATTTGCTCTGACATGCACTGTAACGTGTGAGGTTTTATCTTTGTTTTTTTTTTGTTTTGTGTTCTTTATTTAGTTGTCTTGCTGGAGGTAGACCTCCCGATGGCCATAGGACAAAAACTTGGGAACACAGCTGATTTCAGCCTCTTCCTCTGAATTCAATGCTTTCTGCTAAGTATTTTTCAAAACACTGGTTTGAAGTGATCGTCACAGTTTGGAAGGCTTCCTCGGCACCCGTAACTCGCCATGTTTCTTACCCTGTCCATTTGCTTTCCCTAACTGCTGGTCACATATTATTTTTTTCCCTTATTAACCCAAATTTAAAAAAAAAAAAAACTCTTGCCACTGCTTGAACAATTTGTACAACCAAACGCCACACAATAATCCATTGTGAAATCATTAAATTGTGCAACATAAAATATATAAAGACGTGAACAATAGCCCACAAGGTAAAAAAAAAACAAGCTCCTCAAAGATGGGAAGGTGCAGGATCCAAAGAGCAGAAGGCACATTCTGGGTTGTTTTTATCGATTTAAACTCCTGTATATCTGCTATACAATCACTTTGAAATGGTAATGGTGATTTCTAAAAGGATTCTAGAGCTATCAATAAAACAGTCTTTGTCCTCTGACCTTAAAAAAAAGACTCAAAACATTAACTGGGCTAGGACTGCTCAAGAAAAATATTCTTTCCTGCCAATAGTGCCGATTTAAACTTTTTTTTTTTTTTTTTTTTAAATGGAATGAATGTATTTTCCAGGAAAGTAACAGAGTGTGTTCACAAGTTCAGGTCCGACAACAAAAAGTTTTAAATTTGACATCGAATGAGATCAGTCTGTTGAATCAAATAGTCAAAAAAGCTAAGCAAAAACTATATTTAAGAAGATTTTTTCTTCTTTTTTTTATTTTTTTGCATGGGGGGTGTATGATTTTATTGATGAACGGTCTAAGTTTAAATTATTTGGGAATGATAACAAAAGAGTTTCCAATATGAATATAATATTTCAGTATAGGCCCTTTATTTATTTTTATTTATTTATTTACAACACAGCAATTTAATGACTAGCCTATTACATGAATAACAAATTAGAAATGTTAATACGCTCACTCTTAACTACTGGAAATAACATTATGGCCCAATACATAATAAGAATGCTGACATGATTTTTTAAAAGTATTTTTAATTGCTGGTTACTAATTTAATGGCAAATATGGCACACTGTTTGGCTCATTAATTAATAAATTTGACGAGTATAAGTACCTCAAAAGCATCAATGCACGTCACTACTTGTTTGGAGATAGATGTGAATAGAATTGAACATTGCTTTCATTTGTATTTTTACCTATCCACAGTAAATTACTTGGAATTGTAAAAGGAATAGATACAATGCGAGCTATTGGAAGACAAGGTGAGAGTGGCTGGATCATTGAAGGAAAAACATGCCGGGCTACACAAATCAGAACAAAAAAAAGATGAAAAAATTAATTATTGACCTTTCAACATTAAAGGCCGAAAGTCATCTGTGCAAATCAATTGAAAAATAAATTTGCATTCTTCTGGTTGGGAATGAAAATCAAACACAGAAAAAGCTAAAACATATATCATAAGCCAAATCGAAGAATGTATGGAATAATGTTACTCATTTAACATGTACTCTAAAAATGAAATGAAAACCTACCACTAACCCACAGGGCACTTGGTTTTTTTGCACTCGCTCCTGCCAAGGTCAGGAAACAGTGTATCTGCATGGCATTCACTCCAGTAATTGCTTTCAGGTAAAAATGTGTCCTTTAATTGTCCTGACTGGAAATTCAAATCAATTTGTTGTTTTTGTTGAATGTTGGGATGGCACGGTGGTGCAACGGTAGAGTGTTGGGCTCACAGTTCTGTGGACTGTGGTTCAAATCCTACCCCTACCTTTGAGAAGTTTGGCATTTCCGCCCTGTGCCTGTGTGGGTTTTCTCCAGGCAGTCCAGTTTCATCCATCCATCCATCTTTTACCACTTCTCCGGGTCAGGTCACAGGGGAAGAAGCTTCAGCAGGAATACCCAGACTTCCCTTTCCCCAGCCACTTCATCCAGCTCTTCCAGAGGAATCCTGAGGCGTTACCAGGCCAGCCAAGAGACAGTCTATCTACCGGAGTGATTCCCAAACACATTAGTGTGCCGTGAGCGCTCTTCAGGTGTGCCGTGGGAAATTATCCAATTTTATGTAATTGCTAAAAAAACATTCCCAGAAATAATGTATCTTTATTCATCTATTCATGCCATTGAGGCACAATGACAGATATCGATTACAAGGAAGTAATTAATCAATCAATTTTCGGTGACATTTACTTTTGTTGATGTGCCGTGGGATTTTTCAATTGTAAAACATGTGCCTTGGCTCTATAATGGTTGGAAATCACTGCTCTAGCGTGTCCTGCGTCGTCCCTGGGGTCTTTTCCCGGAACACCCGGATTGAATCCCGGACACACCTGTGTGGAGTTTGCATGTTTGCCCCGTGCCTGCGTGGGTTTTCTTCGAGCACTCCGGTTTCCACATCACAAAAAATTGCAGCATAAATTGCCCCTAGGTGTGATTGTGAGTACGGCTGTTTGTCTTTATGTGCTCTACAATTGGTTGGCCCCTGCCCGTTGACAGCTGGGATAGGCTCAAGCATTCCCAAGACCCTCGTGAGGATAAGAGGCTAAGAAAACGGATGGAAATATCATCATCAAATTCAGTTACGATAGAATATGGGACGGCCTGATCTCGAAGGGAGTCAAGGCAGTCTCCAGAGAGCAGGGCCAGAAGCTCACGATCTGGTGTTCCCACAACAATCTGCCACAGAACACTACAACTTCATCAACGGCGAGTGTGTGGAGAGTCTTCACATTCAGATTCCTGGGAGTCCTGACCTCTGAGGACCTCTCCTGGACAGACATCTCAGCAGTCATCAGGAAGGTTCAACAGTATCACTACTTCCTGACAGTTCTTAGAGAAAACAAAGTGACGGCTGGCCTTTTACCACTCCTCCATTGAGCCTAGTGAGGTATTGTGTCTCCAACTTGTACGAGAACTGCACTGAGGCAGACACCAAGACTTCAGAAGACAATTAAAGCAACACAGAACATCGTTGGCTGCCCTCTCACCTCTGTGGCAGACATTTACTCCTCTCGGAACATTATTACACCATGGTTCTCAACTGTTTGAGCTATGGACATTTGGAAGGCTGAACAAATGCGCAAAAGCAAGGATCAACAGACTGAGAAACCGTTTTTTTTTTTTTTTTTGAGAGCCATCACCACATAGAACTCCTACTTTTCCTCTCGTTGCACTATTGTGAAGGCACGCTGATTTCAAAATCGTTCGATATAAATTTTATGCATTCCATTTTACACATCTATTTTTATTTTATTTTTACCTTACCTTTACCTAGTCTATATTTTATGTATGCACTAATACAGGAGAACCTCTCCTATCTCATTGTACAATGTGTATACAGTAATGACAATAGAGGAAATGGTATTCAAATTAGACGCAGCGCTCGGACAAGCTTACCTTACAAATGATTCAGTTGCTTTCTTCATGCATATTATATCATTCCACCGGCAGATATTGCACATGCAACGCAATTATGCCATAACTTGTAAAAAGTACCAGCCAATATGACAGTGTCGACTCGTTAACCCACAGGGGTCGCCACAGCGTGTCATCTTTTTCTATCTGAGATGACTGCCTGCATCTTCCTCTCGAATTCCCACTGCCCTCATGTCTTCCCTCACATCCGTCAACCTTCTCTTTTGGTCTTCTTCTCACACTTTTTTGCCTGGCAACTCCATCCTCAGCACCGTTCTATCAATATACTCACTCTCTCACCTCTGGAGATGACCAAACTGTTGAAGTCTGCTCTCTCGAACCTTGTCTCCAAATCATCCAACTTTGGCTGTCCTTCTGATGAGCTCATTTATAAGCCTATCCAATCTGGTTACTTGTAGCAAGAACCTCAACATCTTCATTTCTGCAACCTATAGCTCTGCTTCCTGTTGTCTTCTGCTCCATACATTATGGCCGGCCTCACCACTGTTTTATAAATTTTGCCCTTCATCCTAGTACTCTTCCATCACATAACACACGAGACGCTTTCTGCCAGCTGTTCAATCTGCTTGGGCCCGTTTCGTCACTTCCTAACTACACTCAACATCGCTCTGGATTGTTGATCCCCAAATATTTGAAGTCGGCCACCCTCGCTATCTCTTCTCCCTGGAGCCTCACTCTTCTCCCTCCACCTCTCTCATTCACGCACATATATTCTGTTTTACTTCAGCTAATCATCATTCCTCTCCTTCCCAGTGCATGCCTCCGTCTTTCTAATTGTTCCTTCACCTGCTCCCTGCTTTCACTGCATATCATAATATCATGAGCAAACATCATGGTCCAATGGGATTCCAGTCTAACCTCATCTGTCACCTTATCCATTACCACAGCAAACAGGAAGGGGCTAAGAACTGATCCCTAATGCAGTCCCACCTCCACCATAAATTCTTCTCTCACACCTACTGCACACCTCAACCACTATTCTACAGCCCTTATACATGTTCTGTACTATTCGCCACACCAGAGTTATGCATGCAGTACCACAGTTCCTATCTTGGTACTCTGTCATGGGCTTTCTCTAGATCCACAAAGACACAATGTAGTGCTTTCTGAACTTCTCTGTACTTTTCCACAAGCATCCTCTTGGCAAATAATGCATCTGTGGCACTCTTTCAAGGCATGAAACCATACTGTTGCTTGCAGATACAGACTTCTGTCCTAAGTCTAACCTCCATTACTCTTTCCCATAACATCATTGTATGGCTCATCAACTTTATTCCTCTATAGTACCCACAGCTCTGTACATTGCCTTTAACCTTAAAAATGGGAAGCAGCACACTTTCCCTCCATTCTTCAGGCATCATCTCACCCGCAAGTAAGTTGGTCACCTCTCCAAATTTCTTCCATACTTCCACAGGTATGTCATCAGGACCAACAACCTTTCTGTCTTTCATTCTTTTTTGTGTCTTTCTAACTTCCCTCTTACTTATCATTGCCACTTTCTGGTCATTCACACTTGCCTCTTCTACCTTTTCTTCTCTCTCATTTTCTTCATTCATCAACTTCCCAAAGTATTCTATTTAGCACACTACTGGCACGAGTCAACACATTTCCATCTCTATCCTTAATCACCCTAACTTGCTGCACATCCTGACTATATCTATATCCTCTCCATTGAGAACCTGTCTCATCTCTTTTCGAAAGGCTGCACTGTTGAAAATCACATCACATATGTACACACCGGTATTAACATGACTGATGAATTGCATGTAGACCCACGCTGCTGTGAAATTGCTGTGACTGATTCTCTTGGACCGCGTAATGATCTCCCTGTCCAACCGGCAGGGTCTTGTTCACTGATGGTTGCTGTTACTGTAAGCCTATGGCTCTTTGGCTGCAGCGGATGCCATAGTGGAGCAGCAGCCCTCAGGTGAATTTTTAACTGTTTCCTCTTCCGTACTAACACATGCTCCCTCTCAGCCCAGGCAGAGGAAGTGCTCGCACTCTGTCGCACTGGAACTGGCGGTTGGACAATCTGTCACTGTCTATTCTGACTCCTCTTACGCTGTCTCGGCTGCTGTGTTGGACCTGTCTGCATGGAAAAGGAATGACTTTAAAACAGTCAAAGGTACCCCTATTGCACATTTTACACTGCTCCAATAATGAGACAAAGCCCTGGACAAACCTTCGTCGGTGGCTCTTGTGAAGGTCCCTGGTCACTCCAAATCCACTTCAACCACAGCCCTCGGCAATAATGCTGCCAACTTGGCTGCTAAGCAGGCTGTGGACTATGTCCCACAGATGCTTATCCAATTATCTGACAAATCCTCTCCTGACCTGCCCGAGCCTCCATCCCATAGTGAATTGGTGAAAATACAGCACAACACCTTTCCTGAACAAAAGATTATATGGCGTGCTGGTGGAGCCAACCGTGCCCCTGACGGACTCTGGGTAGGCCCCTATGGCCAGCCAGTGTTACCTGATTTACCTTTACCCCGTGATATTTTGACAGACAAGGATGTAATATGGAGCACGGTGGCTGTGCTTGATCTTTGTTCGCAGAAAACCGGCTGGTGGCATCCTCCTCGCCCAGGCGTTGCCGTGGGGACAAACGACACCAGATAAGGAGCGGAAAGTTATACTATCCCGCCCAGGACCAGATTGCGGGGGCAGAGACACTTTTACCCCTGACGGACTCTGGGTCGGCCAGCCAGTGTTACCTGATTTACCTTTACCCTGTGATATTTTGACCAAAACTCACTCTATGGCTCATATTGGTCCCAGAACCATGCTAACCAAACTTCGCATGTGGTGGCATCCTAAATGTCTGACTTGTGTCACGCCCACTGTCGTGACTGTAATATTTGCCAGCTACACAATGTTCGCCCCACCCTTAGACCATTGCCAGGTTCATTTGACCAACCCACCTGGCCCGGTGGTAAACCGGTCATGGATTTCACAGACATGATCACGTCTGTTCAAGGTAAGCGCTACGTTCTTATTTTTGTTGACACCTTTTCTAGATGGCCTGAAGCCTACCCCTGCACTGACGAAGATGCCAAGTCAGTAATGAAAGCTTTGGTAAACCACTGGATTCCAACGAAGTTTTGACATTCATTAGCGCAGTAAACAATAATTGGTAACTAATGGCAGAACAAGCGACTAATAAAACCCCAAGTGACTGTGTTGTATAGATGGGACCTAGACCTTTGTTACATGTTGTTTCCTCTTCTGTCAAGTCCACCCATGTTCTAGATCTTGTGAAAAATTATGTGCCGACTAAAAATGAATGCAAAATTTGGGACACAGCCCACCCGGTAACACCGGCTCAAAAGAAAAAAACTTGTTTAATAGTGTGGCACGCCAAAACTTCACCTGTATTTTCCTTAAAAGGTAATGGTGCCCCAATTGCCAATATCTCTGATGATCAGTGTGCAGAGACCCAGAAAGCACCTTTCTTTCAACCAGTCAGCCATGCTGATGTATGGTGGTGGTGCGGAGTGGACCATATCTTCAACCGCCTCTCGCACAACAGCACGGGCAGATGTACATTAGTAACTTTACTTTTGCCTATATCCGTTGTTCCTGTGAGCGAAGATGATCTGGCGGTTGCTCCTGAACACGTCAAGGAAGCTCTTGGCCTACTACACCGTTCATGTAAGTCCAAACCTACCTGGCTCGGTGCTGACGATTCCTCCTCGCCCAGGCGTTGCCGTGGGGACAAACAACACCAGATTAGGAGCGGAAAGTTATACTATCCCGCCCAGGACCAGACTGCGGGGGCAGAGACACTTTTACCATAAACCCGTACATATAAAAACCTTGTGTTACCGGGCAGCTTTTGTCTTCTTCTTTGGGCTATCCTGCCAGAAGAAAACATGTCTCATGTGCGGCAGATACCTAGAGAAGACCCAGACGTCTGTATTGCACATTCCTTTGTAATATATCCATTTGCTTTTAACTTTGTCTGATCATTGGTCATCTCTTCCTCGATCCGTGAACACGCGTAGGGTCCAAACTTACAAATCCTAACAATGGATAGACAATTCTACAGTAAAAAACCCAATAAACTGCGCTCAAGGTTCTCTACCACAACCACAGTGTGACTCCTCTTTATATTTCCAGCATTAGTTTATTGGATTTTTGTACGTTTTCTTTAATTTTCTAAATCTGTTGTAAAATATTGAGATCACTGGACCCGAAGCTGTGTCAGGGGCATGGCAAGGCCACTTCCATGGGCGCAGCGTTCTCCAGCAGCAGCTCCACACCTGCACCTGATTGACACTAATTAAGCCAGGCATATAAGCCTTGTGCTTTTCATTTCTCAGTTACGAGTTCATTGTGCTTGAGACTGCATTAGTCTGTGAGTACACAAGCCTCATGTTACTGTATATATTCGCCTCATTGTCACAGCCAGCATTCATGTGCCACCACAACTAAGTCAAGTCTTGTTTTTGCCTAGAAGTAATCTGACCTCGTTTTCATGTTTTTGGATCTTGCCTGTTGCCATGTATTTTGTGCCTCTGCCCTTTTGGACAGCTTGCTTGTGTATGACCTCTGCCTGGAATAAAACCCCCCTCAACATCATGTCACTGCCTCTGAGTCCTGCATTTGGATCTAACCCCATGTCACATGCTCGTGACAGAACAAACTGGCCTCACATGGACCCAGTGGACTCAAAGCTGAAACTTCAAGGCCAGCAGGTTGAAGAATTCGCTGCCCTTTAAGTGCAGTGGGCTGAAGAATTTTCTGCTTGCCACCGTCGTTTCAAGAATCAATAGTAGAGGAGGAATTCAACGATGAACTTTGAACTATGAGTTTACAGTTCTCGTGCATTGTTCAGCAGAGATGAATCGACTGGCCGGCGCCTCTTGTTTTTGTTCTGGGGATGCCGGGTTCATGGCGTTCATCTCTCTCTCCTGTTTTGTCGACGCCCGACCAGCAATGGTGACTATGTACACTTGTTTTAGCAGCGTGCATCGCATGCCATGCACTATGTGCTCGTCTCGTCAGTGCCCGGCACGCAATGCTCACCACATACTCATGTTCCAGCAGTGCCCAGCCCTTGCCATTCACTACGTGCTCATGTCTCATTGGCGCTCGAACCGCAACGTCTACTACGAGTTCTTGTACTGCTGGTGCCTGAACCGTGCTGTCCAACATGCGCACAGGTCTCATCTGTGCTCGACCCACAGCTGCCTCTTGCTAATGTCTCACCGGTGCCTGATCTACAGCAGCCTCTTACTCATGTTTCAGTGGCGCCGGACCCGCAGCCGGCTCTCACTCATGTCTCAGCGGCACCTGACTCGCACCCGCCTCTCGCTCATCTTTCAGCGGTGCCTGAACCCCAGCTGCCTCTTGCTCATGTCTCGGCAGCATCTCCTGACCCCCAGCCGCCTCTCGCTCATGTCTCGGCAGTGCCAGAATCGCAGCCATCTCTCGCTCATGTATCAGCGGCGCCTGAACCCCATCTGCCTCCCACTCATGTTTTCGCAGCGCCTCAACCCCAGCCACCTCTCGCTCATCTTTCGGCGGTGCCTGAATACCAGCTGCCTTTTGCTCATGTCTCGGCAACATCTACTGACCCCCACTTCTTATTCAGGCCTCAGGGGCAACCGAGCCCCATTCATCTCTTGTTCACGCCTCCATGGTGCCCAATCCCCAGCTACCTCTCGCCCACTCCTTGGTGTGCCCAACCCCAAGCCACCTCCAGCCCAAGCCTCGGTGGCCCTCGACCATGAGCTGCCTCTCTCCTTGGTGGCCCTTGACCCTGAGCCACCACTTGCCTCAGCAACCCTTGACACCCAAACACCTTTCGTCCCCCAGCCTTGGCAGGTATCCACCCCGAGCTGCCCTCCATCTCGGCGGCCCTCGACCCCGACCTGCCTCCCAGCTAAGCCTCGGCGGCCCTCGACCCCAAGCTGCCTCTTCCCTCGGCGGCCCTCGAACATGCCCCAGCAGTGCTCGACCAGCAGCAGGTGCTGCCACCGCCTCTTGACCATGCCTTGGGGGTACTCGATCAGCGTCAGCAGCTACCGCCTCTTTCCCATGTCTCGAAGGTCCTCGACCACCACAGCAACCGCTATCTCCCGATCACACCCAGTGGTGCTTGACCATCGTCAACATCCGCCTTCTCCCGACCATGCCTCGGTGGTGCTCGACCATGCCCCGGTGTGCTGGACCACACCAGCAGCAGCTGCCATCTCCCGACCAAGTCTCCCGAACATGTCTTGGCGGTTCTCGACCAGTGCTGGTTGAGCAATGCCGAGGCATGATCTTGAAGCAGCAGCTGCCGCCTCTTTACCATATCTCGGTCATGCTCCACCACCAGCAGCAGTCGCCGTCTCCCAACCTCGCCTCAACAGTGTTCGACAATGCCGCGACGGTGGTGGACCATCGGCAGCAGCAGCCATTGGGAACCCTCCTCGTGGACGTCCACCTGAGTCGCCCTTGTAAGGACCCAGGTGCTTGGCATCCTAGCCGAACTCTTGAACTACTCAGCCAAGCACCTCACTTTGGGTGGCTTGGACAGCCACCAGACAGACTGGATGGAGGGTTGTGCCCTCCTCCGGGCCCCCTTTCCACCCGCTGCTGGTTGTTTTTTTTTTTGTTTTGTTGTTTCTGGGATCAGTGCTTGGGGAAGGGGTTCTGTCAAGGAGGTGGCCAGGCCGCTGGCCTGGGCACAGCTTCCTCTGGCAGCAGCTCCACACCTGCACCTTATTGACACTAATTAGGCCAGGCATATAAGCCTTGTGTTTTTCATTTCTCAGGTATCAGTTCGTTGTCCTTGAGACTCCATCCGTCTGTGTGAGTACAAGAGCCTCTTGTCATGGATACGCCTCGTCCCACTCAGCGTTCCTGTGCCACCAGACCTAAGTCAGGTCTTGTTTTCGTGAAGAAGTAATCCAACCTCGTTTTCATGTTCTTGGATTTTGCGTGGTGCCATGTGTTTTTATGCCTCTGCCTTTTTGGACTGCTTACTTGTGTATGACCTCTGCCTGGAATAAAACCCCCTCAACATCATGTCATGAGTCTCTGAGTCCTGCCTTTGGGTCCAACCCCATGTCACATGCTCATGACACGCTGTAATCGGTAGAGACTTTGCCATTGGTAAAAACAGCAAACTAACACTACACCCATGCATTATCTAAGCTGCTGATCCTCACAAGGGCCACGGGAAATCTGGAGCCTATCCCAGCTATCTTCGGGCGAAAGGCAGACTACACCTTGAACTGGTCGCCAGCCAGTCGCAGGGTAAATATCGACACCATCACTGAGTGGGAATCGATCCCACGCTGCCCGCACCAAAGTCAGGTGTGTGTACCACGACACCATCAGTGACTCTCACTATAAAGTACTGAATGTAAAATGTTATGTAATGTATGAATGTAAAAATTGCAAAATCACGTATTTAGGAGTGTGGCTTAACTATGACGTTTTATTAATTGTAAAATGACTTGCTCTTGGGTTGCATAACTGAAATTAAACAACGGGTACCTTCATGTTCTATCTACAGGTTCTATATAAAACAACATTCTGCTCATTTGTTCATGAACTTGGTTATATTTACTGATGCTGCTTATTCTGTTTTGTTTCATTGCTTATGTGAAAATGTAGGGATATCATTTGATGTGTGCCGCGTGTCCTAGATGCACAAAAATGATCAGGAATGCAAAAAGCATGATGAATCTGCATCAAGTGACGAACATTGTTGCTTACCTATGAATGTGTGTAAGGGTAGAATTAAGTGGTCTCACATTACAGTGAGTGGCTCTAAATTCACATTTTTCACATAAAATTGTATTATGTTTTTTTCATCCTGACATGGACATGCAACCATCACAGCATCTAAAGCAGGGGTGCTCAATGCACGTCCAGTCAATTGCGAAGGGAGTCTTATTTGATCGGGAGAAGGCGTGCCAAAAGCAAAACAAAAAAAAGACGTCAGCCAATGTTCCCTCTAAACAGCAAGCGTGCGCAATTGTGCACCGCTGATACAGTCTCTTCGCAGATATTCTGCGTTGCATGCAAAAAATATATAATCCAATGCAAATTGAAAGTATAACAAACAACTATTCAGTTTGTGGCATTTTGCAATCTGATTCAATGAGTGAGGGATGACTGGTTGTTATATCCAATGGCACAATTCACACGTACTGTAAAAAATGAAAAGAAGCCGCCACTGCTTTCTGTTAGGCAGCACATGGAACTTTCTCTAACAACGACCGCTGCTCCACCACACTCTATTTTTTCCGAGTTTAGCTCCCAACCAACCCCTCAACCCCGCTCTAAAAGATGTACTCTCATAATTACAAATGTTACAGTACTTACGGAGGCCATCGATGTGTTTTATAATGACAGCGTCCACCACCGCTGCTTCAGTTAGAAACACAGTCTGGGCAACATAGAGTGAAGACGAGCTCGACATGCTGCTTTTGTTTACTTTCGATATAAATGGAGAAAGTTAAAAAAGAAATGCTGTTGTTTTAAGATGCAATGACTGTCAGAGTATGTGAATAATCGAAGAAAAAGTTATTAAACTGGATGAGATTTTCTCTTTTCTGAGTGGGAAAGGTCAGGCTGAAGCCAAAGTAGAAAGTACAGGATGAGATGGTGTGTAATTTTAAAATTCCACCTTGGCACAGCCTGATCCAGGATGAAAGCACAGACAATACAGTGCACAAAAAGCTAATTCTTTATTTTAGATACAGGAGGCAACATAACATTAACCTTAAAATGGTTTGGGAGCGTCATCATCATCATTCCCCCCCGTCGTTGGTAGCTCATGAGAGGCTGGCTGCTTGAAAAGTAGATCCTGGAATAAAAAGTCTGGCCACCCATGATCTAAAGAATTTTATTTTATTTTTTTGCTCAGTGGAGTCACTCTGTGATATGTACGATGAAGAAAACAAGTATTTGAACACCCTGGTATATTGCAAGTTCTCCCACTTAGAAATCAAGAAGTCTAAAACTTTCATTGTAGATGTATGTCCATTATCATGGACATCATTTAATGATTTATTTGTGTGATACAGCTGCAAATAAGTATTTAAACACCTGAGAAAACCAATGCTAATATTTGGTACAGTAGCCTTTATTTGCCATTACAGAGGTCAAACGTTTCCTGTAGTTGTTCACCAGGTTTGCACACACTGCAGAAGGGATTTTGACCCAGTCCTCGACACAGATCTTCTCTAGATCAGACAGGTTTATAGGCTGTCGCTGTGAAACACGGAGTTTCAGCTCCCTCCAAAGATTTTCTATTGGGTTTAGGGCTGGAGACTGGCTAGGCCATGCCAGAACCTTGATATGCTTCTTACGGAGCCACTCCTTGGTTTTCCTGGCTGTGTGCTTCGGGTCATTGTCATGTTGAAAGACCCAGCCACGACGCATCTATTGAAGATCTGACTGAGGGAAAGAGTCATTCTCTCCTTAATACAGTGCAGTCGTCCTGTCCCATGTGCAGAAAAACACCCCCAACTTCACAGTAGGGATGGTGTTCTTCAGATGGAACTCATCATTCGTCTTCCTCCAAACAGGAGGAAGTGGAATTATAACCAAAAAGCTCCATTTTGGTCTCATCTGACAACGAAACTTTCTCCCATGACTCCTCTGTATCATCTAAATGGCCATTGGCAAACTTAGGATGGGCCTTCACGTGTGTTGGTTTAAGTAGGGGAACCTTCCGTGCCATGCATGATTTCAAACCATGACGTTTTAGTTTATTACCAAGAGTCACCTTGGAAACGGTTGTCCCAGCTCTTTTCAGGTCATTGACCAAGTCCTGTCGTGTAGTCCTGGGATGTTTCCTCACCTTTCCAAGGATCATTGAGACCCCACGAGGTGATATCTTGCATGGGGCTCCACTCCGATTGATATTGACCACCATATTTAGCTTCTTCCATTTTCTAATGATTGCTCCAACAGTGGATCTTTTTTCACCATGCCTAGAAAGAGTACCACAGATGCATTATTTGCCTTGAGGATGCTCGTGGAAAAGTACAGAGAAGGTCAGAAGGAGCTCCATTGTGTCTTTGTGGATCTAGAGAAAGCCTATGACAGAGTACCAAGAGAGGAACTGTGGTACTGCATGCGTAAGTCTGGTGTGGCAGAGAAGTATGTTAAAATAGTACAGGACATGTATGATGGCAGCAGAACAATGGTGAGGTGTGCCTTAGGTGTGACAGAGGAATTTAAGGTGGAGGTGGGACTGCATCAGGGATCAGCTCTGAGCCCCTTCCTGTTTGCAGTGGTAATGGATAGGCTGACAGATGAGGTTAGACTGGAATCCCCTTGGACCATGATGTTCGCAGATGATATTGTCATATGCAGTGAAAGCAGGGAGCATGCAGAGGAACAATTAGAAAGATGGAGACATGCACTGGAAAGGAGAGGAATGAAGATTAGCCAAAGTAAAACAGATTATATGTGCGTGAATGAGAAAAGTGGAGGGGGAAGAGTGAGGCTACAGGGAGAAGAGATAGCGATGGTGGACGACTTCAAATATTT
Organism: Syngnathoides biaculeatus; assembly: GCF_019802595.1. NCBI lineage: Eukaryota > Metazoa > Chordata > Actinopteri > Syngnathiformes > Syngnathidae > Syngnathoides > Syngnathoides biaculeatus. The sequence continues at coordinate 820,428 of NC_084654.1, read as the reverse complement.
AGGGTCAACAATCCAGAGCAATGGAGAGTGTGGTCAGGAACTGAAGAAACGGGTCCAAGCAGGTTGGAACAGCTGGCGAAAGGTGTCTGGTGTGTTATGTGACAGAAGAGTGTCTGCTAGGATGAAGGGCAAAGTTTACAAAACAGTGGTGAGGCCGGCCATGATGTACGGATTACAGACGGTGGCACTGAAGAAACAACAGGAAGCTGAACTGGAGGTGGCAGAAATGAAGATGTTGAGGTTCTCGTTCGGAGTGACCAGGTTGGATAGGATTAGAAATGAGCTCATTAGAGGGACAGCCAAAGCTGGATGTTTTGGAGACAAGATTCGAGAGAGCAGACTTCGATGGTTTGGACATGTTCAGAGGCGAGAGAGTGAGTATATTGGTAGAAGGATGCTGAGGATGGAGCTCCCAGGCAAAAGAGCGAGAGGAAGACCAAAGAGAAGGTTTATGGATGTGGTGAGGGAAGACATGAGGGCAGTTGGGGTTAGAGAGGAAGATGCAGGAGATAGGCTAAGATGGCAAAAGATGACACGCTGTGGCGACCCCTAACGGGACAAGCCGAAAGGAAAAGAAGAAGAAGACTTCTTGGCAAATTTTCTGTAGCCCTTTCCAGACCTGTGGAGTTGTATAATTTTGTCTCTGGTGTCTTTGGACAGCTCTTTGGTCTTGGCCATGTTACAAGTTTCAGTCTTACTGATTTATGGGGTTGACAGGTGTTTTTATGCAGCTAACGACCTCACACAGGTGCATCTTATTCAGAATAATACTTGGAGTAACAGGTCTTTGAGGGTCAGAATTCGAGCTGATAGGCAGGGTATAGCAGGGTGTTCAAATACTTATTTTCTTCACTGTATAAATTATTTAAAGGGGAAGTCCACTCATTGAAAATAATGTATAAGATAGGTCATGTTATTAGTCCTGCAACATAAAAATAAAGATTTTCATCAGATATCATTTTAGGTTGTGTTAAGGATATTTATATCGGCAATTTTGAATGTTCCCGGTCGCTGACATTTTGGCGAGTCACGTGACCTACCTATATGACGTGCCATGAAAAACAAGTCATAATAACGAAATACAATATCCATTATCCATTTTGAGGACCATGCTTCAAACATGCAACATTAATTGGACACTCTAAATCGCCCCGAGGTGTGCTTGTGAGTGTAGCTGTTTGTCTCGATGTGCCCTGCGATTGGCTAGCAACCAGTTTAGGGTGTACCTCGTCTCCTGCCCGATGACAGCTGAGATAGGCTCCAACACTCCCATGAGCCTTGTGAGGATAAGTGGCTAAGAAAAGGGATGGCTGGATGGATGGATGGATGTTCACACTCGGTGTGCCACTCACAACGCACTGCCAGGTGGGGCTCATCGAAACCGAAATCCATATACATTTTGATCATATGGGTCTTTTAGCCGCGTATTCTCTTAGCTGTTCGGGTAATTGGGACACAAACGCTCCACAAAAAAAAGGTAACCAGGAAGGGTTTGTTAAATCAAAATATTAAATTGTTTGAGACTTTCCTGTTGTTTCAAGATGGCAGTCAAAAGGGGAAACTTAAACTTTACTTGTTTTTGTAAATTCAGTACGTCCACATGTATAATGTGTTTTACTTACGCTTATTGTGAAACACAGTCCTCCTTTTATTTAGTAAATAAGGGAACATGGTATATTGGGAAAAGGATAATGAGGATAGGGTTGCCAGGGAAGAGATGCAGGCAAGGGTTCTCAAAAGAAGTTTTGTCGCGGGGCACATTGTAGTTACAGTTTCCCTCGGAGGGCCGTTATGACTGTGAGACCATAGAAAACATCGCCTCATCATATTAACACATGAAATTTATGAGTTACTTTTGGAACAACAACGGTTGGTAACAAAAATGGTTGTAATTTCTCAATACAACCATTTTTTAAATATGACAATTTGAAATTTTGGTACAGATTTTCAAATTCTGACCCACATTCGGTGGAGTTTGCATGTTCTCCCTGTGCTTGTGTGGCTTTTCTCTGGGCACTCCGGTTTACTCCCACATCCCAAAACACGCATTAATTGATGACTCTAAATTGCCCCTATGGGTGATTGTGAATTCACCTTTTGTCTGTCTCTATGTGCCCTGCGATTGGCTGGCAACCAGTTCAGAGTGTACCCCACCTCCTTCCCGATAACAGCTGGGATTGGCTCTATCACTTCTGTGACCCTCATGAGAATACTGTATAAACAGCTCATAAAATATATAGATGGATTGATTGTTATAAAAAAAATACCTACTGTGGCAGGCCCAAACACATAATACCTATGTTGAGAAAGAGCAAGAACAAAAATTTGTACAGAGTAGAATGCTACATTACTCCTGCATGATAGATAGATTTTAAAGTTCTGCTACCTGTCTATAAATCACTAAATGATTTAGGTCCTGAATACATGAAAGAAATGCTTGCGGAATACAAACCCAGTAGAGCTCTGAGATCGACTGACTCAGGTCAAATAGTGGAGCGCACAGTCCAAAGCAAACATGGTGAAGCAGCATTTTGCTATTATGCTGCACACAAATGAGATTGAGAGACGGATTGGTGCAGAATCTACAGTGATGCGTTCCATTGTGGTAAAGAGGGAGATAAGTCAAAAGATAAGTCAAAAGGCGAAGCTCTCAATTTACCAGTCGATCTACGTTCCTATCCTCACCTATGGGCATGAGCTGTGGGTTGTGACCGAAAGAACAAGATCCCGGATACAAGCGGCTGAAATGAGTTTCCTCCACAGGGTGTCCGGCCTCTCGCTTAGAGATAGGGTAAGAACCTCAGTCATCTGGGAGGGATTCAGTGTCGAGCCACTGCTCATCCGCATCGAGAGGAGCAAGAAGACGTGGCTGGGGCATCTGATCCAGATGCCTCCCTTTTGAGGTGTTCTGGGCACGTCCCACCAGAAAGAGATCTCTGGAACGGCCCAGGGCACGGTGGAGAGAATATGTCGCTTGGCTGGCCTGGGAATGCTTTAGGAAGAGCTGGATCGAGTGGCTGGGTAAATGGAAGTCTGGGTATCCCTGCAGAAGCTACTGCCCTGCGACCCAACTTGGAAAAGCAGCAGAAGATGGATGGATGGATGGATGGATGGATGGATGGATGGATGGATGGATGGATGGATGGATGGTCATATATATAATGTGCATTTGTGAGTGTCGTGTAGTATCCTGCTTTGAGGGAACCAAAAAAGACTGAACGTTGCTTGCTCTGTTCTTCTACGGGCAACTGAGGTGGACTCTTCTTCTACGCACAGTTGTGGTAGATTGTTCTCTTCTATGCAAAATTGAGGAGGATTATTCTTCTCCACATTGGAAGGATCATGCATGCCCAAACCCGAGTGCATTGTAGGGAATGGGCATGTTGTCACCATTTCATTCAAACAAGTTTTTGTTGTACTTTTACTCTAATGGTCCATCCATCATGACCTCTTCACTGTGCTTGAAATGGTAGCAAGCAATTTTTTAATTCACTGTGATGGCAATTTGCCCCACCCACTCTAAAGAAAAAAACCCTTATAATCAGAAATCAAATGCATTAAACTTAGTTTAGAACCGAGGAAAGACTTTGAAAATGCAGTCACTGAATATTTAGACGGAATTTCTTCGTGAGGTAGGATGCAATATGTATGCAGTATTAACTTAATGGGGAACATCCTGACTTGTGTTACATGAATAGTCAATGTGGCACAACTCTAAATTGTAGGAAGTGCAAAGCTTGGTACAAGGACAGGCTGGAAATACCAGATGGTAAATGCTCAGGCAACACAGGTCAGATTATAACGGAACATAAAATTGTCTTATGTAACGCATGGTCGTGCAGACAACCACAAGCAGCAGTTGTTATGCAAGTCCATACGTGACTGAAATCATTTGTGATCTACTGCATTCACGCACATGCATACATCCACAGACAATAACAGATGAGGGATTTAAAAAAAGAAAAACAGATTAGAGGAGGCCTAGTAAATCATAAAAGCATTGGTCGGCAATCAAAGGATTAGAAGCTGGAGAATAGAGTATGATTTCAAGAAACCATTAATATGGCAACCTCAAATAAATTATAATGCAAATTAATTCAGTCAGTGTACTGTCCGGTGTGTGCCTGGTTTGTTGTGCCATTTCTGTCATGTACATCTTGAGCTAATAGCTCATTGTAGTGGGTGTTGTTATGCCCACTTGCAGTTACCTGGGAAGTAGAAGAAACTTGCAAGCAAAGACTTGACATTGTATTTCGTCATTATGACTTGTTTTTCATGGCACTCACATCCGCACACATAGGTCACGTGATTCACCAAAATGTCAGCGACTGGGAACATTCAAAATTGGCGATATAAATATCCTCAACACAACCTTAAATGATATCTGATGAAAATCTTTATTTTTAAGTTACAGTACCAATAACATGACCTATCTGATACGTTATTTTCAATGAGCGGACTTCCCCCTTAAATAATATATACAGTGAAGAAAATAAGTATTTGAACACCCTGCTATATGGCAAGTTCTCCCACTTAGAAATAATGGAAGGGTCTGAAATTTTCCTAGTAGGTGCATGTCCATTGTGAGAGAGTTAATCTAAAAAGAAAATCCAGAAATTAGAATGTATGATTTTTTTCAATGATTTATTTGTGTGATATAGCTGCAAATAAGTATTTCAACACTTATCAGCTAGAATTCTGACCCTCAAAGACGTGTTAGTCCGCCTTTAAAAGTCCACCTCCACTCCGTGTATTATCCTGAATCAGATGCACCTGTGTGAGGTTATTTACTGCATAAAGACACATGTCTACCCCATACAATCAGATAGAATCAAACTTGTAACATGGCCAAGAACAAAGAGCTGTCCAAAGACACCAGAGACAAAATTGTGCAACTTCACACGTCTGGAAAGTGCTTCACTCACGACCCACAGCTCATGCCCATAGGTGAGGGTAAAAAACGTAGATGAAATGGAAAATTTAGAGCTTCGCCTTACGTCTGTCGATCTCCTGCTCCATTCTTCCCTCACTTGTGAACAAGACTCCAAGATACTTTAACTCCTCTACTTGAGGCAGGATCTCATCCCCAACCAGGAGAGGGCATGCCACCCTTTTCCGACTCAGGACCATAGACTTGGATTTGGAGGTGCTGATTCTCATCCCAGCTGCTTCACACTCTGCTGCGGATCACTCCTTAATGAAGCCAACACAACCACATCATCTGCAAAGAGCAGAGATGCCCCACAACATCCAGAGCCTTTAAGAACTCCAGGCAAATCTCATCCACCCCCTGGGCCCTGCCACCAAGGAACTTTTTAACCACCTCGGTGACCTCAACCCCAGAGATAGATGAGCCCGCCTCAGAGCACCCAGACTCAGCTTTCTCGTGGGAAGGCGTGTTGGTTGAATTGAGGAGGTCTTGGAAGTATTCTCGCTACCGACTCACAACATCCTGAGTTGAGGCCAGCAGTGCCCCGTCCCTATACACATTGTTGACAGAGCACTGCTTCCCCCTCCTGAGACAGAATTTCCTCAAACCCATCCTGAAGTCGTTCTCCTTTGCCTCACCAAACTCCTCCCACGCCCGGGATTTTGCCTCACCGAATACCGAAGCTGCATTCCGTTTGGCCAGCCAGTACCTATCAGCTGCCTCGGGAGTCCCACAGGCCAAAAATACCAGACAAGACTCCTTCAGTTTTACAGCATCCCTCTAGGTGTCCACCACCATGTTCGTGGGTTTCTGCCACCACAGGCACTGACCACCTTACGGCCACAGCTTCAGTCGGTCACCTCAGCAATGGAGGCGCAGAGTATCTTCTACTTGGACTCAATGTCCCCCGCCTCTTCCAGGACGTAAGCAAAGTTCTTCCGGAGGTGGGATTTAAAATACCTTGTGAGAGGGGAATCTGCCAGCCGTTCCCAGCAGACCCTCGCAATACGTTTGGGCCTGCCAGGTCGGACTAGCATCTTCGCCCACCATCGGTGCCAACTCACCACCAGGTGGTGATCAGCTGACAGCTCCACCCCTCTCTTCACCCGAGTGTCCAAGACATGCGTCCCAAGTCCGATGACATGACCACAAAGTCGATCATCGAACTGCGACCTAGGGTGTCCTGGTGCCAAGTGGACATGTGGACACCCTTATGCCGGAACATTGTGTTTGTTATGGATAATACATGATGAGCACAGAAATCCAGTAACAGAACACCACTCGAGTTCTGATCGGGGGGGGGGCGTTCTTTCCAATCACGCCAGGTCTCACTGTCATTGCCCAAGTAGGCATTGAAGTCCCCCAGCAGAATGATGGAGTCGCCAGAGGGGGCGCTCTCCACCACTACCTCTAAGGACTCCAAAAATGGTGGGTACTCTGAACTGCTGTTTGGTGCATAAGCACAAACAACAGTCAGGACCGGTCCCCCTACCTGCAGGGAGGCTATCCTTTCATCCACTGGGGTAAACCCCAAAATACAGGCCCCGAGCCAGGAGGGAATAAGTATACCCACACATGCTCAGCCTCTCTCACCGTGGGCAACTCCAGAGCGGAACAACCCCTCTCAAGAGGAGTGGTGCCAGAGCTCAAGCGGTGCGTAGAGTCGAGTCCGGAACTTCTCGACCTCAGGCACGAACTCGGGCTCCTTTCCTGCCAAAGACATGACATTCCATGTTCCTAGAGCTAGTTTATGTAGCCAGGGATTGGATTGCCAAGGTCCCCGCCTTTGGCCACCGCCCAATTCACTTCACACCCGACCCCTAGAGCCCCTCTCCCACGTGGTGAGCCCATGGGAAGGGAAAAGGGAAGGGAAAGCCCATGTTACCCTTTCGGGTTGTGCCCAGCCGAGCCCCATAGGTGCAGGCCCGGCCACCAGGTGCTCACTTTCAAGCCCCACCTCCAGGCCTCGCTCCACAGTGGGGCCCCAGTGACCCGCATCCGGGGAGGAGAAAGCAAGATCCAATTATTGTACTCATCATAGGGGTTTTGGAGTCGTAGTTTGTATGGCCCCTCACCTAGGACCTGTTTGCCATGGGTGACCCTACCAGGGGCATGAAGCAACGGAAAACTTGGGATCATCAGGACACACAAACCCCTCCACAACGATAAGGTGATGGCTCGCTTTATTTATTTATATTTATTTTATTCTTATTTTTTTTTTTTATTGCTTTTACAAATGCAATAATGGAGAGTACCCGGAGCTCAGTGGTTAGAGCACTGGTTTGGTAAACCAGGGGTTGTGGGTTCGTATCCCACTGGGGCCTCCACTCCCTGGGAAGGGTTGCGTCAGGAAGGGCATCCGGCGTAAAAATTGTGCCAAACATATATATGCATTCATCTGAGATGACACGCTGTGGCGACCCCGAAAGAGACAAGCCGAAAGAAACACACACAAATGCAATGAAGGAAAGAGTCTCCAATTTCTTTGTACAGTCGTTTGATGAAAATAAATGGTATTCATTCAAACTCTAAAAGGCCTTTGTGAAAACACAACTCACAGGGAGAGACATCAAGAGACTTTAAAAACCCCTCTTGGCGGCCTTGTTAGGGGTCCATGCTATGAAAGACCTGGAGAAAGCAAGCTCGCTGAAGTGGTAGATCGCACACCAAGTTAAGTGCCATTGAAAGAGATTTCGAGACAGTAAGGAAACCCAATAGAATACAGCTAAAAGGAACAAAAAAGGATAAGAAACAAGTAGTGATGTCATAGACGCAGTATCAGCCGCAAATACCACAACCCATGCAGCCTCCTTTGCAATTGAACCACTTGAAAACTTTCACAGACATTTTGTCTCTCGTTTACACTGTTCTTATGTCCCTTGAGTCTCTCTTGAGCTTTCTCTTGCTTCTACCTGTCCACAGCATCTGTCATTATAGACATATGTAGCGTTGACATGTACATGACATGCGCCAAAATCTCATTTTATAAAAGGAAAAGACTCGACTGACTTAAGCATGGGGATGGCATTTGTCTCCGATCATCCAGTTTGTGCGGCGTCATGTGCAAATCGTGAAACGCACTTCCCTGACACAGCATTAATGCAAGCGGAAGGGCTACTATCCAGTTGAGTCTTGTATGTTGAAAAATTGTAACACTGTGGTTTTTCAAAACATTCTTAATCTTTTCACAAATGCCCTGATCCTGCTGATGATATATAGCTCGCAATCATTGCTTGATCCCTAATGTTGGCAAAATTATTCTGACCATTTTATCCACAAACTTCCAGTATCAGAGGAGAGCCCATCGAGAAGTCCCCACCAGCAAATAAGCTCTTGACACAAGAACTTGGCAACAGACAGAGCATCCTTCCGTTTAATAGGGCACGCTTCACAAGATCCATATGAAGTTGTTCGTAGCACTGGCACAGCAGTCCAGGTTAAAGGGTCACAGAGCAAGAGGCAGGGTACACCCTGAACTGGTTGCAAGTCAATTGTAGGGCACATAGAGACAGACAACAGTCACAATCACAATCACACCTAGGGACAATTTAGAGTGTCCAATTAATGCATGTGTTTGGGAAATGCGAGAAAACTGGAGTGCCCAGAGAAAACCCACGCAGGCACGGGAAGAACATGAAAACTCTGGGTCATGAGAACTGTGACGCCAACGCTCTGCAGCTGCGCCACCATGCCGCCCAACTTTATCATTATATTCCAATTATATGACCAGCATGTACATTGTCACAACATTTGTATTCACACACATAAGAATCCAGACACCCAACCATCCATCTTCTACCGCTGAGCCAACGTCCGGTCATGGGTGTAATACCTTTTAGGAGGGACAGCGAGACTTCCCTCTCCCCAGTCACTTCATCCAGCTCTTCCAGGGAGATCCCGAGGCATTCACAGGCCAGTCGAGAGACATAGTCTTTCCAGTGTGTCCTGTGTTGTCCCCTGGGACTCCTTCAAATAAGACATACCCAGAACACCTCACACCGGAGGCGTCCAGGAGGCATCCGACTAAGATACCCCAGCAACCTCATCAGGCTCCCTTCAATATGGAGGAAGAGTGGCTCTACTCTGTGCTCCTCCCAGATGATCAAGCTTCTCACTCTTTCTCTAAGAGAGATATCGGTTGTCCCACAGAGAAAACAATTTCAGCCGCATGTATCCGGGATCTTGTTCTTTCGGTCACGACCCACAGCTCTTGCCCATAGGTGAGGGTCGCAACGTAGAGCGACTAGTAAGTTGAGAGCTTCGCATTTTGACTTAGCACCCTCTTTGCCACAACGGACCATATCTGGCTCTTTTGATGGTTGCATATGGCTCGCAGAGCCCTCATAACGACACATTGGACATGTCATTTCTGTCATGCAGGCAATGCAAATGATGCAGACAGATTGTTCTTGTTGGGTTGCCGTAGCTCCTTGCTGTGGTAGTTGATGTGCACAGGGGGAGAAGGGTCGAGCGCAGATTCCAAGAGTTACTTTCCAGAGTCCAAGTTAGGCAGCAACGAATCCGTGTTTGGACCCGAAAAGGTCAATGGAATTCAGACAGCTTTGCTAGTGCTTTAGCAATTGTGAGAAATGGAAAGCCATTCACACACAGTGAGTATGCAAAAGCATTCGTACCTGATGTTGTCAATAAACATTTTGACAACTTTACATAAAGACAATCAAATTAGGTGAAGTAAGAATAATTTTATTGTGTTGTTTTTCCATAATTAAAAGATGTTTCGCAATAGCTTCGTATATTTTTCGCAATAGCTTCGTATATGTTTCGCAATAGCTTTGTATAACCTAAAAGACGATCACAATAGCTTTGAATAACCAGCAATGTCATAAAAGGATGTTTGGATAACCAGCAATGTCATAAAAAGATGTTTTTGTGTTATATGATGTCGTGCAACGCCATCTGTTGGTAACAAAGAATAGTGTGGCGTCAGGCGGGATGAATTGGCCACTCAGCCCTCCTTCCGCACACGCTTAGAGTATAAAAGGAGAACTTTGGATACTCTCGGTAGAGTCTGCTGCGGGTTGCGTACGGATGCCCAGCCGGTATTGAAGCTGCTGTACCTGGAGTGTTGGCTCTCCCTCCTATTGGCGCACGGTAAGAGCTGGATATTCTTCTAAGAGCTGGTTGGATATTACTTAGCTTCATACCACGTGATTTGTGCTTGTGCTTGTGTTACCATTTCTGTGTGGGACCAATAAAGTGCCAATTGTTGGTAGCCAGAAGTGTGTCTTGTCTTCATTTCTGAGTGCCTATCTCCGACGAACCTATTAAAATTTGATACCGAACTCCTGAGCGAGGTATCAGAAATGTTTTAAAACATTTTTGGCGTTGTCGGCAGGATCGCGGAGAATACATTCAGAAATGGCTTGTTGCTTTAAGAGAAAAATTGTGAAGGAGGCGGAAGTGGCCTCGAGTTTTAAGGGTAAAACGGAGAAGGGAGCGGAGGTGGCTCCCAATGAGGATGGCGTCTCCGACTGGGAGAGCCTTGGATTTGAAGAAATAGGGAAACTCCTTAGACGGTACGGGGGACGCCCTAAACTGTGGATAGGGGATATTCCCTTGGTAACTCCACCGCTGCTACAGCGCATGTTAAGCAGGGTGGATGTGAGGGACAAAGCCCCGCTGGGTGGCGTCCGAGAGATGTTGTGGATTTTTGCCGAAGCCTGGAAGGAAAGAACAAAGGCTTTGGATAAAGTATGCGCTTCTGAAATGCAAAAAGATAAAAAGACAGCGCAACTTGAAGAGAATATTGAAGCGCTCGAATCTGACCAAGCTAAAGCGCAGAAAATCTTGGAGAAATCAGTGGCTTTTATTTCTTCAATGGCGCGCGAGAAAAGTAATAAAAGACCGCGTCGCATCGACCCAAAACAGGTCCGCTCTTTCGCTGTGGCACTCCAGGAAGACTGGGAGCCAGAGGGATGGAATGGCGACATATGGGGAGATGGCGACATGCAATATGGCGGGGAAATGAAACCTCAACCGCTGTATCCACAACTTGGACATCTCCAAGTTAAACCGATCTCGCGGAGACGGGAGGAACAGCATGTTGTCTTGCCCGTCTTTGAAGAACAGTGAGATGAGAATAATGTACCTATAGTTGATAGGGAAGGAAACCCTATAATGAGGCGAATAGAACAGCCTCAGCCGCCGCCCAGAATGACGATAACAAAAGAGGACTTCTCTCAGGAAGAGATAGCCCATTTAACATCAAAGTATCGACAAAAGCAGGGAGAACCAGCTGATTCTTGGCTCAGGCGGATGTATGAGGAAGGAGCTGACGCCATAGAGCTTGACTCAGAGGACTTCTTGCGATTTGGAGGCTTGAGTTCAGATTCTCGAATGAATGCCGAGTTTCGTGCAAACGGGAGAGCAATGGCGGCAGGTGATTCTTTTTCGCTATTTGCCTTGTATGCTATGACAGCGCAATCTGTGTATCCAACGTGGCATGATTGGCCCGAGATCAAAGGGCCTTGGGTAACCATCCGCGACGCAATTCACAGGATGGGGAGATTGTGTACGCGCGAGTCAATATCGCGAGCGGGTCATGCTTTTATTGATGAAACAGCAGTGCCAAAAGTGGTGCGTGATGCAATGATTCAAGACGCACCCCCCCACTACAGGTCTGCGATACTTACCATTTTGTTAGGAGCCGTCGATAACAGCTTCAGTGACGTAAAAACGCGCTTGTTGGAGTTGGCGACGTTGGGAGATTGGGGAGACACAGTACATCAGCCTTGCCCTGAGAATTACAGGTCCGAAACAGATTGCAAACGACCGCGCGCGAAACCGCCCGAAGCCGGGAGTAGTAGGCGGGAAATGTGGAAAGCACTCATTGTAGCGGGAGTACCGGCAGAAGAAATTGACGGGCTACCCACAAGTGCCTTGGCTGCAAGATGCAAACAAAGGGGATTGAAGGTAAATTGCTTGAGCAGGGGATCAAAGGGAAAATCAGAAATTGCTCAGCTGGCCACCATCATAAAGGGAATGATGACGCCGGCAGCTCAACCAACAGCCCCTCCCTTGGATGCATTTGAGGATGAAGAAGAGGAAGAGGAAGATACAGACTCAAGCGACGACATACTAGTAGACACAAGAGGCCCCAGCTATGTGGCTGCTGTGAGAAAGGGCCGAGCGAAACCCAAGAGTAAGGGGAAAAATAAGGACAAGAGGTCACGTATCTTTGACCTCCTCAGCTAGGATGGAGGACAAACTCAGTCAACCAGCCAGAACAAAATTATCAATCGATGGTCAGTTGGGGACATCAGACCCCATGTTCAATTGGACACGGAAACCCTGATAAAATGAAGGGTGAAAATGTTCCACTGCGAGGATTGGGGGGACAAATTGTAAATGGAAAAGCAGTAATTCTTCCATTGAAAATTGGGAAAATGCCAATATGGAAATTTGAAGTGGTCGTCACCCCCATCCCAGAGTGGATAATTGGAATGGACATCCTGGCTGGAATGACTTTGTATTTGAGAATAGGTAAATTTCAATTTGGAACAGGAATTGATGTGCGGACAATATTGGTGGGAAAGGTAAAAATGACACCGTTTCCCATATCTTTGTGGAAAATGCAATCAGGACCTCCTCGAGCTGCGGAAATTATAGCTCAGGGGTCTGATGCCACAGTCAGTGTTTTATATCAAGGAGAGGAAAAATGGGTGAACGTACCCGTGAAGAAATATTACATGCGAGAATACTAATCATGTTTTCTTTTGTCAATAGTGGTAACCATATCTGTTGCAGCTTGGTGGGTGCTTGTTGAAGTGGGAGCTGTTGATTGGACGACCCTCGACGGGAGGACGCAGAGATGGAGGACATCCGGCGCCGAGGAATTGGAAATGACTGGGTCATCTGCCTCCTTGCCGTTGGTGTCATAGTCCGACTCTCCTGGGGAATGACCGAAGGTCATGCATGCGAGACAAGCCAGTTCATCGGGATATCATCGAGGAACGACTTGGACGGCAATTGCAGAAGAGGATTTCACCATCGTGGAGGTTGGGGATGATGGTGATATGAGGTGGGGGTATGATATCACGGTCATTTCTAAAGAAACAATGACGCCAAAAATAACTCAAACACACTTGACTCCCATTCTTGACACCTGTACACACCTAGCTCAAGCAGTGGTTGAAACCAAGATATACTGGACAATTCACTTTCCCCCGATTCCGATATGTAACAGAATAAAAAGGGCATGGTATGATACTTTGTTGGGGGGAACGGGAACCATATTGGGATTGGCAAATACTGCTGATAATGAACACTCTGCCAGGGCCTTGCATCAAATAGGGGTTTGGCTTCCTAAAGCTCTGGTGGGACAAAAAGAAAATGCAAAACTTTGGAAAACAGTGTTTAATTGGGATATCAAATTATGGGACAAAGCAGAGAAAGTGCTTCAGAACTTGACAGAACAGAGTAGCTGGACAGTATGTAGTATTCAAACTCTACACGCTGCGGCTCAAAAGGAGTCGTTTCTAAGGATAGTTACGTCGGGAAATTATCAAGAGTGGCGGAAGGTTTGGAACATTTCCGACTCTTTGTGGTTGACATTACATCCCGAACATACCAAATATAACAAAAATAAATGTACGGGGTATTGGACCCAGTACAACGTGACGACAACAAAGGTGGTTTGTAAATATCAGGTTTTGCCTGTTATAACGACAAGTGGATATTGGTTTTTACACATGGACGGAGAATGGTTTGAACCAAAAACCAACAAAACCTTTAAATCAGACTTATGTGATTTAACAGACCAAGGGTTGGCTTGCAGATTACAACATGCGTACTCGAATCCGTGCCTAACCGACTCAGAGGTTGTACTTTGTGATTGGACTAGGGAGCCAGCCAGAGAGATGATGTGGCAAGTTGGACCGCATACTCTCTGTGTGGCTACAACACAAAATAACTCACAAGTACCTTCGGTTCCTTTTGTAGGATGCCTTCAAGATGTACACATATGGCGCTGGGGAAACATGACGTATCGTTTGACTAACTATTCGGAGTCCCGCAGGTTGACTGCGGTCCAGTGGGAGGTACTACGCTCCCCCTGGTCAGTGTCTCTGGAACGATTCAAATGTGCATTGGAGAGTTCCACAGACATCCAAAAACTCATCAAGTCACATGCGTCTAACATTTCCAGTCTCATGGTGTCAACTATGGTAGTAAAAGGGGAAGTAGTGCATTCCGCTAAATTAGTACAACAGGCATCAGCTCATCATTGGTGGGACATCTTCACAGGAATGTCCTCCACTGCGCGTACTACTTTCTTGCCACCCTTGATCGTGTTAATGATTGTTATTTGTGTGCTTACGCTATGCAATATGGGAACTTACTATTATGTGCGACGCATCCGGCTTGAGGTAGAGAAGGAAATATATAATCGCCTATAATCAATTGCTTACATTTTGAATGATGGAAAAACATCAAGAGTGGAATGAAGTAAGAATAATTTTATTGTGTTGTTTTTCCATAATTAAAAGATGTTTCGCAATAGCTTCGTATATGTTTCGCAATAGCTTCGTATATGTTTCGCAATAGCTTTGTATAACCTAAAAGACGATCGCAATAGCTTTGAATAACCAGCAATGTCATAAAAGGATGTTTGGATAACCAGCAATGTCATAAAAAGATGTTTTTGTGTTATATGATGTCGTGCAACGCCATCTGTTGGTAACAAAGAATAGTGTGGCGTCAGGCGGGATGAATTGGCCACTCACCCCTCCTTCCGCACACGCTTAGAGTATAAAAGGAGAACTTTGGATACTCTCGGTAGAGTCTGCTGCGGGTTGCGTACGGATGCCCAGCCGGTATTGAAGCTGCTGTACCTGGAGTGTTGGCTCTCCCTCCTATTGGCGCACAGTAAGAGCTGGATATTCTTCTAAGAGCTGGTTGGATATTGATAGCTTCATACCACGTGATTTGTGCTTGTGCTTGTGTTACCATTTCTGTGTGGGACCAATAAAGTGCAAATTGTTGGTAGCCAGAAGTGTGTCTTGTCTTCATTTCTGAGTGCCTATCTCCGACGAACCTATTAAAATTTGATACCGAACTCCTGAGCGAGGTATCAGAAATGTTTTAAAACATTAGGAAAAGACTTGCTTTTGTCGGTTGTCGGGTTTACCAATTAGACATTAATTAAACAGGACAAAACGGAAGCAAAGACACCACTTCAAGTTTGACAAGGAGAGAGAAGAGGAACTGTCTCGTACAATTCACCACTGCACTCTCTGATTATCCTCTCCTCAGTACCTCTATTTATTTGGTTTGAAAACGTTCCTTATTTACATGGATATTACAAAAAGGAGACAGGGAAACAAAACATAGTTGGAAACAAAGTGTACTTGAGTTGTATTCACTGCCTGTGGGACTCTCCGCTTCAATGTGTAAGTTCGAGTAACCCTAGTCACAACAATTTGGTGCCTTTTAGTTTGATCCTGTCCTGTTGAGCGTGTTCATTTGCCCCAGAGTCATTGGACCTTACTGTATGTCTTTTGGATCCCACCTAGCCTAGTGTTTCTGTATGTGTATGACCCAGTTTCTGGAATAAACCACATTCAACATTATGCCTCTGCCTCAAAGTCCTGGATTTGTGTCCTCCCCCGTACCAGAGGTTCGTGACACACAGATAATACCAGTGCTATTACCTGATAACAGATGTAAAAAAATATATATATTTTGAAAAAAACAAAACATTGTTTTCTAATGATGTGTCACCATTGTGTTACATGCATGAAAATGATAGGAACTGGAAACAAATTGGGAAATTTATCAACATTGATGTGTAAAAACATTTTTCTGACTGATAATTCATTTAAGCCATTCTCACATAGACACTTCTGATTGTGGTGTGGCAATAGACGTCTTTTTGATTAATTAAAAAAAATGTAACAAGCTACTGTGCTTTAATAACTTTATTATTGCCATTTGTCTATTCATCCTATGTCTGTTTATGAATTAACATCTCTTGTACATGCAGTTTTACCCGAACACTGGCATAGACTGAGGAGGAGCTGAATGACATGGACAAAGACATGGGTGCAGATTTATAGTATCTGAAATTACCCGAAGGCTGGTGAAGATTTAAAAGACACCTGACTCATTCAGGGGTGACTTGGTCAACATGACTTCGAAATGGCTAAATAATATGATAGCATGTTGGGATGCAACATTGACAGCTGTAATGATATTTTTCTTCATATGGTACCTTTGGGCACCTGTAAAGCTGACAAAAACATAACAACAGAACCAATAATTATACTCAGTCAACTATGCCTACCACACGTAAGATAAAAAGGCGCAACTTCATTTCAAATAACATTGATTAAAATAAACTATGCGGCAGTCACCGAGGCATGAGGGCAGGACTCCATGTGCGCCTCCCAATGAATCAGTTAAGCACTATTTTACTACTACTTGGCTGAGTCTAATTAAACACTCAAACAAAGGGACTCTACAAGGAATAAGGTATAGATAAAATAAAGGTATCTGACTAATTATGTATAAGCCTCCAGGTGGAATACCCTGGTGGTGGACGAAGGTAATAAAATGACCCCTATCTGGGGAACATCATCATATTCTCGGAATCACAATCACCTAATGACCTTGCTTAAGACAGAAACAGGCTTTACAATACAGGTAAATTTAACTCAAGGTTCAATTATTCCCCCAGCTTTTTAGCCTTCTACCACATCTTGCTGGGCTTATGCTAAAGTAAACCTCCATTTTCTACTCACCATTTGCCTATCCCTCCCACGCAGTGATGTGTGGTGGTAGTGTGGTGG
Organism: Syngnathoides biaculeatus; assembly: GCF_019802595.1. NCBI lineage: Eukaryota > Metazoa > Chordata > Actinopteri > Syngnathiformes > Syngnathidae > Syngnathoides > Syngnathoides biaculeatus. Next base: position 803,691 of record NC_084654.1, on the reverse strand, counting down.
TGAAAAGTTGTATGACACACTGATAAATGCATCTGGAACGTGTGCACTGGTATCACTGCTCTTATCTGTGACTGTGTTTCCATCCACAGTAGAGGATATACAATTGGCTGAATCCATCTTTGAACCTCCTCTTGGTTTCTCACGAAAGGGAAAGTCCTCTTGGAAAGCCAGAGATCTGACATACATTGATTCAATTGGCATCCCACGAGGTGTACTAGATGAGTATAAAATGGCGAACCAGATTGCTGCAGGGTGGGAATCCATTTTATGGCTAGCCCTGAATAAAAACATTGACAGAATCAACTACATGCATTACAGTGTAAAGAAACTTGGTAACTATACGGAAGCAGGCTTTATTGCCATATGACAACAACTTGCTGCAACCTCACTCATGGCGTTCCAGAACCGCTTGGCAGTCGACATGCTCCTGGCCAAGAAGGGTGGTGTCTGTGCAATGTTCGCTGACCAGTGTTATGCGTTTGTTCCAAATAACACAGCACCTGATGGGTCACTCAGAAGTGCCATTCAAGCCCTCTGCACCCTGAACCACAAAATGAAGGAGCACTCTGGTGTGAACACATCAGCCTGATCTGAGTGGTGGGAAAAGAAGTTTGGCAAATGTAAAAACTTGTTCTCTGTCCTAATTTCTATAGATCTTCTTGTTGTTGACATGCTACACAACACCTCTTGAGTCTTTGAGAAACATTGGCAGCTTGCTTTGTCAGGTGATTATCAGTAGTTTTTCTCATGTTTCGCAGAAGGTAAAACCCATGCTACTGTACTTGGCCTGTGAGCTCCCTGATTGCTGTGTTACTTTCCTCAAATATTGTAAACAGGGGTTTTTCTTTGGCTGGTTTGGCTTGTTTAGCTGGGGATGAAATTGTCAGAGGGTGAGTTTCCTCCTCACCTGTTTCCACTATTTTTAGAAGTGCTTTGTGAATTACCTTGTTTGTAGCTTTAATCTTTTGTGCCCGCTCATTTTCATAATGATGAGCAATCTGCCTTTTTTTTCAAACAGCAGTACATCGCTAATATTTTCATTCTGTCAATACATTTTCATCTCTGCTCTTACATTATAATTTTACAACCCTGTCATGACAGACTGAAAGCATTGACTACTGACCAACTCTTTTTTAAATTTCAGGCCAGACTGGGCACTCAAATGCAAACAGGACCAAGCGCCACCGGTCTGTGCAGCGGCAATGGATGTGAAGTGACATTGCTCTGATCATGTGATAATATGTCTGGATTGCCTCTTATTTCCCCTCGCCAACTAAGTCACTCGTAACTCAGGTGAAGACATGAGTGGTGTTCATCCCTCGGCATCTGACTTCGGGCGCCTCTGTTAGGTCCAAAGCACGGACTTCTCGCTCAATGTGGACCCAGAGGCTCCGGCACCACGATAAAATGATGAGACAGAGGCAGAGTTGTTTTTTTTTGCCAAACTGCAGTTTGGGGAGAGCTTAGGAGAGAAGAACATATCCTCCACACCCGCACGTAAGACTCTCTCCGAGCCCCTCCAAAACCACACATTTTATTGAGCTTCACACAAAGGGAGCAGGTTTCACAAGACAAGTAAGGTTGTTTTGCAGAGACAGTTAATCTTCTCAAGGCCGGGTGTCCTCTGATTAGACACAGTTCTTCCTGTTACAAAAACCCACAAGAATGCAGCTATCATAAATTTGCAGTCACCTTGAGCTCTTAAACTTCCCATAGACAAACAGTACACACACGCATCTTTGCACAGTAACAGAATTATTAAAAGAGATTTATGACACATGAGGTGATACATTTCACAGGCCTCTGTGAAATGTGTAAGCTTATCTTACATTTCCCCCCTGTTGTGGATTTTGGGAACATCAATTGAGCTCAGTCCTATAACAGGTTTTAGAGCACAACATCATAATAATGCACAACATAGGTACCCAGTCAGGGGGAGGCGAAAACCCTCTTAATAGGGAAAAATTCCCCCCCTGCCCTCCGCTTGGAGCGACAGCCTCATGGCCTGGCTGAGAAGGGAATCAAATAAAATATGGCAGAGAACACAGTAAACCTAAATAAAGAGGGAAAGAAAGCGGAGGACAGAGGTTACTAGCACATGTCCTCACCGGTGGGGTTTGGTTCTCAGTACCGCACCCGTAGACAGTAGGAAATCAGTCAGTATTTACACCGGGTCGTCACCATAGAAGCTGCTTTAAGTGACAGGATGGACCTTTTTGGTGTGGGACTGGTGAATCCACGTCTCTCTCTCCGCGATTTTGACAGCTGTGGGTGTGGTCAGGAGCACTGTGAATGGGCCTTCCCACCTCGGGCTGGACCAGCACTTCCTCTTGATGACCTTTATCAGCACCTGGTCTCCTGGAGTCAGCGATTCCTGTGTGGAAGGGAGAGAAGGACCTGACAGATCATTTGCTCTTTTCACATTGTCATTTTAGAAAAGTCTAAGCAGCCAGTCTGTCATGGGGTCAAGTTCCCCTTTTTCCTCCTGTACTCCTGACACTTCCCATAATGGAAGATGAAAAGGTCTTCCTTTTACTGCTTCAAAAGGTGTGATGCCTGTTACTGTTGGAACTATTCTCATGTATGTTTTGACTAAGGGCAAACACTCTGGCCATGGTTTCCCTGTTTCTTCCATGGTCTTTTTGAGTCTAAGTTTGATAGTGCCATTAGTTCTCTCCCTAGATGTTGGGCCATTTCTCCAATAATTTGGTTAACAAAATGTGACAGATTGTCACTCCAAATAACTCTTGGAATACCGTGATCTGGGATGATGTTTTTACATATAGCTTTTGCTACTGTCAGTGCATCTGGCTTTTTTGCTGGGAAGATTTCTACCCATTTTGAGAATGAGTCCACTATTACTAAGCAGTATTTGTGTGGACCGGATCTGTTCAGTTCTATGAAATCCATGTGGATGATTTCAAATGGGTAAGACCCTTGTGGGCACTTCCCTCTTGTAGGTCTGACATTTCCCTGAGCATTGTGTTTGCAGCATGTGAGGCACGATCTGCAAAAATTTTTAAAATAGGTAACGAGGCCTTTGGTACAGTAGAAGTTATTTTCTACTATCCCCACCATCCCCCCTGTTGAGACATGGCTTGGCCCATGACTCAATTTAGCCACTGCTTGAAAAAGACTCCGAGGGAGGCAGGGTTTGTCCAAAACTCTGTAAATGCCCAGGCCGTCCATTTTTGCTCCTGCTGCAGTCCACTGTTGCTTTTCATTCGGCGGGGCATTGTCCTGCATGTCCTTCAGAACTTGGAGAGGGATGATGTCTTGCTTCTGCGAAGGATGTGTCGTTCGTTCACACTTATCTTCATCTGTGCTGTCTGCTTCTTCTTGAACATGGGTGTGGCTGGTTCCCATCGCTGCTTGTTTTGCTGCTTGGTCAGCTTTAGCATTCCCTTGGGAGACTGGATCTGTGGCTTTCGTGTGGGCTTTGCACTTACAGACAGCAATTCTCCTTGGGAGTAGAACTGCTTGGAGTAAGGCTTTGAGCAGATCATCATGCTGGACTGATTTTCCACTTGATGTTTGCATGCCTCTCCTGGCCCATTGTGCAGCAAAGATGTGGAGCGTTGAATAGGCATATTGGCTGTCCATATATATCGTGACCTCTTGACCTTGGAAGAGTTTGCATGCTTCTGTGAGTGCCACGATTTCTGCTGCCTGCGCTGACCAGTTGCCAGGGAGCTTTCCCGCTTTGAGTATTGCCTCTTCTGTTACCACTGCATAGCCTGTATTGTTCTTCGTCTGTCATCTGTGTTGCAGTTCTTTCTAGGTCACGGACACCTGAGATTGGACCAACGTTGTCAAGGTCCAGTGAATAAAATTCATCCGGTGGTCCGTTTCCTTGGCTGACACAGGCGTCCATCTGTTCCATAGTTTTGATTGGGTTGATCCCATCTTCCGTGGCAATCAGGTTTATTCTCAGTGCTGTCAATAGGTCTCTGCCCATTAGATTCACAGGGCAGGTGTTGCTCATAACAAACTTGGTTTCAATTTGTTGGCCATCTTCATCCTCTACCAACACCGGGTGAGACCATAGTTCGCGTTGTGCTAGGCCTCCAGCTCCTATCACTATGATTTGTCTTCTGGAAGCTTTTACTCCCTTAACTGGATCTATCAGGACTGAATGGTCTGCTCCAGTGTCACATAAAAATTTTGTTGGTTTTTTAAATGGCCCAACTTTGAGCCACCGAAATGGTTTGGGTCTTAAGCGGTCTTCCAGATTTAAGATGGAGAGGTCGAAAACTTGGATTGATGATGCTTCCTCCGGGTCTGGTTGTTCTTCTGGCTCATCACCCTCATCTTCCTCTCCCTCTAATTGTCATTGATCATATTGTGGATTGAATGGGGGGTCTCTTGGTGGTTCTCGGTTGCTCCCTCCCTTCCGGCTGTCCGGGTGGGGGCATTCACGTGCCATGTGTCCCTCTTTCTGGCAGTTGAAACACTTCTTGGGACTCCTGCATTCTCTAGTCAGGTGTCCTGGTTTCCCACAGTTGTAGCACTTCAGGCTTGGTCCCCCTTTTTGTTGACCTTGACCTCTTCTTTGACCTCTCCTTTCTCCTCCTCTTTGCATAGCGTACACCTCAGAGGACTCGTGTGTCTCAGTAGACGTCGCCATTCCTCTTATGGCTGCAGTCAGCGCTGCCATGGCTGTTGTGCTGTCCATTCCCTTCTTTCTTCTATGGTTCTCCTCTGCATGACTGGCCCAGTCCATCAATTGGTTGGTGTTCAAAGTTCTGTGAGTCACACAGTGTTTTTGGATGAACCCGCTGATGTGTGGTTGGAAACCGTCCATAAGGCATTGTCTTAGCTGGCTGTGGTAGGGACCATTGTCGTTAGAATCTTCAGGCAGCCCACTGTTGGTTTTGAATATTCCTTCCAGTCTGATCTTGAAATCATGGACTGATTCTTCTGGTTTCTGGCGGCACTGTCTGATTTTGCTGTAATCTGGTGGCTTCTGGTAAGCTGTCATTACTCGCTCCAGTACTCATCCATCCTGGTAGTCAGGAGGGGGTCATCTGGGCGTAGGATTGGTCCATTGTTTCCTCCACGGGGGTTAAAATTTCCTCTCACTCTTCCCCAACGATGTTTCAGCGCTGTCTTGAATGCTGTCTCCACTTCAGTCCCATTAAGGTGAAAAGAGCTTTTTAGTTCTCTGAAATTAGAACACCAGGAAGTTGGGTCTGTCTCTGGATCCCCCAGGCCTGTACAGGCTTCAGAACATTCAGTTGCTGTCCATGGTCTTGGCACTAGGATGGTGGGTTCGTTATCTCCATCCATCCCATAATGAGGATTGGCAACAGCATACAGTGGGTACATCTCTGCGGCTCCACTTGTAGTTCCACTTGGCCCCGCTGGGTGGCGTTGTTTCCTTGCTGGGGTCTGCTCCTGCTAATCAGATAAGCTGGGGTTGATCTTCACTTTTGTCTCATCAGCCCTCCGGCGTCCCCCTCTGGTGGTGATCGGCGAGAATGCAGGGGCTGCAGGATCCGTTGCTTCTCTCCAATCTTCCTCTTCAGCCCCGCCTTCTGCTGGGCTTTGGCCCACTGCTTGGGTGGTTTCACTTCCTCTTGCACTTGCAGCTTGCTGGTGTGCGTTTCCTGTTGCTGATCTTCTCTGTGGCGCGGTTGTTTCTTCATCTGGCTTGATGCCAAGGGCAGCAATCAACCCCCCTGTTTGTCTTTCTCGTCTCTCCTTTTTTTCTGTTATTTTTTTTATATCTCTCTGCCTTTTAACACACTGGTCTTCCCAAATTTTCAACTTACTTAATTCCATCTCAACTTTCCCTGTCTTCTTTCCCTTTCTCACCTTCTCTTCCCATCGAGTTTTCATGCATGCTTTTAATCTCTTAATTTCCTCTGGATCTTTAAGATCGGGTCGGAAATCATATTTATTGACCCATTTTCTCAAATACTCACAACTACCCGGATGATGTCTCTGCATAAATTTCACATCAGGAGGTTCAGCCACCTCTTTTGTCTCTGCTTGTCCCATTTTTTCTTTTCTTTTTTTTTTTTTTTTGCTCCTAAGGCGAGATTTTTTTTTTAGAAAATTCTGAATTTTGACAGGTGTGGTTGGGGCTCATGAACCTCCTCCTCCTCTGCTCACTTGTGCAGCATCCTGCAGCATTTACTCTATTTTAGTTTCACCTAGAAACTATGCAGAAACCTATTCTGCTTAGTCTCACCTAGAGACTTACACGTATTTTACGCGTATGCAGAAACCTATTCTGCTTGGTCTCACCTAGAGACCTACACGTATTTTACTCTTTACAGAAACCTATTCTGTCTGTGTCTCACCTAGAGACAAGTTTTAAAAGGCAGGAAGTATCGGAGCGGTCCTCACACACCACTTTTAGTCTCCTATTTTAACGTAATTTTACTACTTGTTAAATCTGGGTTTATTTCCGCTCTATTTTATTTTTAGATGTTAAGTTATACCATATAACCATCCTATGAGACCAAATAAGTTTTATCCTACCTCAGTGCCGTGGCCCTGGTCCGTTGGGACCCGTCACCCGACAGTCCGGTCCGGCGTTGGATCAGCGATGCGACCGATCCTTCAATGGAGGACACTGGTACCAGATTCTTGGTCTCGTTGATCCCGCGTCGTTCCAGGCGTCAAGCTGTTGGGTTCCCAGGTTTCGGCACCAGAGAAAATGTTAGGTCCAAAGCACAGACTTCTCACTCAATGTGGACCCAGAAGCTCACGGCACCGGGATAAAATGATTGCGACAGAGGCAGAGTTATTTTTTTTACCAAACTGCAGTTTGGGGAGAACTCAGGGAAGAAGAACATATTCTTCAGCCCGCACGTAAGACTCTCTCCGAGTCTCCCCAAAACCACACATTTTATTGAGCTCCACACATAGGGTGGGGGAGAGCAGGTTTCACAAGACAAGTAAAGTTGCTATACAGAGACAGTTAATCTTCTCAAGACCGGGTGTCCTCTGAGTAGACACAGTTCTTCCTGTTACAAAAACCCACAAGAATGCAGCTATCATAAATTTGCAGTCACCTTGAGCTCTTAAACTTCCCATAGACAAACAGCACACACACACATCCCTGCACAGCAACAGAGTAATTAAAAGAGATTTATGACACATGAGGAGATACATTTCACAGGCCTCTGTGAAATGTGTAAGCTTATCTTACAACCACACAAGTACGCAGCAATCTTCCAGAACACATGCACACACACAGAAACAAACAAGTACACTGTGTTCCGATGATGTTTTGCTCTCCCATATCCTTTTTTGAACATCCATGTGTACCCCCGTTAAAAATTGCTATAGTTAAAAGTTCAAATAAATAGAGTAGCAATTAGGTTATAGCTTTTTATAGGTTATAGGTGGTGGAATATTTGTTAAAGTGTGTGTTGAATTTATTTTCTGTTGAAGGGATTTGTATTTAAATGTGTTTTACAGTGAAGAAAACAAGTATTTGAACACCCTGCTATATTGCAATTTCTCCCACTTAGAAATCATGGAGGGGTCTGAAATTTTCATCGTAGGTGCATGTCCACTGTGAGAGAGATAATCTAAAAAGAAAAATCCAAGAATAACAATGTATGGCTTTTTTAACCATTTATTTGTCTGATAAAGCTACAAGTATTTTAATACCTGTCCATCATCTAGAATTCTGACCCTCAAACACCCGTTACTCCGCCTTTAAAAGTCCGCCTCCACTCCCTGGATTATCCTGAATCAGATGCACCTGTGTGACATTGGTAGCTGACGAAAGACACCTGTCGACCCCATACAATCAGTAACACTCAAACTTGTAACATGGCCAAGACCAAAGAGCTGTCCATAGACACCAAAGACAAAATTGTACAACTCCACATGCCTGGAAAGGGCTACGGAGTAATTGCCAAGCAGCTTGATGAAAAAAGGTCCTCTGTTGGAGCAATCATTATAAAATGAAAGAAGCTAAACATGACGATCAATCTCAATCCGAGTGGAACCCCATGAAAGATCTCAATGATCCTTAGAAAGGGGAGGAATCAGCCCAGGACTACACAACAGGGCTTGGTCAATGACCTGCAAAGAACTGGGACCACTGTTTCCAAGGTGACTGTTAATAATACACTAAGACGTCATGGTTTGAAATCATGCATTGCACGGAGGTTTCCCTGCTTAAACCAGCACGTGTCAAGGCCCGTCTTAAGTTTGCCAATGACAATTTCGATAATACAGAGGAGTCATGGGAGAAAGTTTTGTGGTCAGATGAGACCAAAATGAAACTTTTTGGTCATAATTCCACTAACTGTGTTTGGAGGAAGACGAATGATGAGTTCCATCCCAAGAACACCATCCGTATTGTGAAGCGTGGGGATGGTAGCATCATGTTTTGGGGGTGTTTTTCTGCGCATGGGAGAGGATGACTGCACTGTATTAAGGAGAAGATGACCGTGGCCATGTATTGTGAGATTTTGAGGACCAACCTCTTTCCTTCAGTCAGAGCATTGAAGATAGGTCGTGGCTGAGTCGTTCGACATCACAATGACCCAAAGCACACAGCCAGGAAAACCAAGGAATGGTTCCATAAAAACCATGTCAAAGTTCTGGCGTGGCCTAGCCAGTCTCCAGACTTAAACCAATAGAAAATCTTTGGAGGGAGCTGAAACTCCATGTTTCTCAGAGACAGCCCAGAAACCTTTCTGATCTGGAGATCTGTGTGGAGGAGTGGGCCAAAATCCTTCCTGCACTTTGTGCAAACCTAGTGAACAACTACAGGAAACGTTTGACCTCTGTTGTTGGTTTTCTCAGGTGGTCAAATACTTATTTGCAGTTGTATCACACAAATAAATTGTTAAAAAAAAAATCATACATGGTGATTTTTTGAGTTTTCTTTTTAAATTATCTCTCATGCACCTACAATGAAATTTTTAGACCACTCCATGATTTATAAGTGGGTGAACTTGCAATATAGCAGGGTGCTCACATACTTATTTTCTTTACTGTATGAATTTGTGAAAAGAAATAATTTTGTTTGTCATTTTATTGTTTTAACCAGTGTTTGAGAAGGACAGGAAGTGAAGTGTTGAGGAGATGCGGGAGAGACACGAGAAAGAGAGAGGAAAATAAAAGGCTGGACGGAGTGCAAGGTATGAGTGGTTGCTGGAAGAGAAAGAAAAGTTAAAGTAAAAAAATGTATCAACATTGTTCAACGTGTTCGACAAGGACTGTTGACAGTTCAATGGTGATAGTGTGTCGTTTGAGTGGACTACTCAAATCACGCTGTAACATGGTGGAATTAACCACTAATACAGAGACTAAGTGGATGTATGGAACTTTGCTAGGGCGCTAGCACCAAGTTAACACCAGCTAGCGAGGCCTGTGTTGGATCACGTGGAAGAAGACGAGGACACTAGTGATGAGCTAATGCTAGAGAGGCCTGCATCAGCTAGCGAGGCCTCCATCAGCGAGCAAGGCCGGCATCGGCTAGCAAGGCCTGCATCAGCTAGCGAGGCCCGCATCGGCTAGCGAGGCCTGCATTGGAGTACAAGGACAAAGCTTCACAACGTCAGGACTTGGATGAGGCTGGACCATTGGACACAACCCTCGATGTTTGTCACTCCTGCCGGTTGAAATAAAGACATTGGGCTTTGAATTGAATTTGTTTTGCCGGCAAGGTTATATTTGTTTGGGCCCTTAAAGTAAGTTGAGTCAGATTATCTTATGTCTGCATTGTGTACATGTTATGTTGACTTTGTTTATTTGACTGTTTGTTGTGTATACATATTGATTTTCCATCCTTTTTTTGTTATTAAATGTTCACACTTTTTGTTTCATAACCAGGTTTAATATTTGACTATCTGAGAGACAGTTAAAATAGTGGTGAGTTTACTTGGGAGCTTGATTATTTATATTAGGATAACATTAACTCTTAAGGCGAAATATTATTTCAGATAGCTTTTGAGAGGGAATAAGTGCACAAGCAAAGAGTAAAGTTGTAATAGAAGTTTAGAATAACTAACATTGTGTGAATTGTTTAGTTTCTAATTTAGATTGAGGAAAGAACTTGGGTTGGCTACCTCTCGTCTAAGTATTATATACTTGAGAGGTGTTACACATGTACAGTTAATAAGGGGTGTTTGAAACCAAATAAATAGAGGTGTTGAGGAGAGGATAATCAGAGTGTGCAGTGGTGACACACAGTTCCTCTCCTCGCGAGCTGTCAAACTTGAACTGATGTCTTTGCTTCTTTTTGTGTCCTGTTTAATAAATGTCTAATGGTAAACCTGACAACCTATTAGCCAGGTTTGGCATAAATTTTGCAAAGTATGTCGTATTCAAGAAAAGATCTCAACTGCCTTACATTTTTAGGAAATCGAGCTTCCACAATCGCCTTCACCTGAGACCAGAGGTCGGGAACCTATTGCTCGCGAGTCATGTCTGGGTTTTTTGATGGTTGCATATGACTTGCAGAGCCCTCATAACGACATACTCTACATATGATTTCTGTCGTGCAGGCAACGCAAATGATGCATAGACAGTTTGTCCTCGTGGGGTTGCCTTAGTTTCCTGTGGTAGTCGATGTGTACAGGTGCAGAAGAGTCGAATGGAGATCAGGTTGAAACAACTAATTATGGAAATGCTTTTGACATAGGTTGCTCAAAGAAAAAAAGATGATGAATACTGAAGTTTTCAACAAGAATGGACAGCCTTTGTGGGGAGACAGGGTTGTACTGTGTGCCTAAATTCACAGATGGGGAGTATGCCAAAGCATTCGTACTTGATGTTGCCAATAAACATTTTGACAACTTCGTAAAAAGATAAGATAATCAAATCAATAAAAGACGTGACTTTGTCGACAAGAACTGTTCACCATTGTACCATGATGATGGCAAATCAAATTGAATTACTTTCACAATGAATGGATGGAGGTCTCAACGCCTGCATGTAGCTTAATCTCACAACATATGAAAAGTATAAAGCCATCAGCAAAACCATGCAGCACCAGAAGTCGCACTCAATCACTCAGTGTCAAGCCACTGCTCCTCTGCATCGAGAGAAGCCAGTTGAAGTGGCTGGGGCATCTGATCCGCATGCCTCCTGACGTCTCCCTGGTAAGTGCTCCAGGCATGTCCCACCAGAAAAAGACCTGGGGACAACCCAGGACATGCTGGAGAGACTATGTTTCTTGGCTGCCCTGGGAATGCCTCGGGGTCACTCTGGAGGAGCTGGAAGAAGTGGCGGGGGGAAAAGCTACTGATCAATGCAAGTAAAAACTAGCAGGCATTGAAATTGTTTTTTCCTCTGGCAATTAAGTCTTTAAATTTTTGATCAGCAAACCTACTATTTTCTTCCTTGTGCCATTGTTGGGACACACCCTCACATCCTACTGGTCCTATCAGTATTAGTATTAGTTGTTTTCTCTAGATCAGACAGGTTTTTGGGCTGTCGCTGAAAAACACGGAGTTTCAGCTTGCTCCAAATAATTAATGTGCAGAAAAACACCCCCAAAGCACAATCCTATCACACCCATGCTTCACAGTAGGGATGGTGTTCTTGGGATGAAACTCATCATTCGTCTTCCTCCAAACACGATTAGTAGAATTGTGACCAAAAAGTTCCATATTGGTCTCATCTGACTACAAAACCTTCTCCCATGACTCCTCTGTATCATCCAAATGGTCATTGCCAAACTTTTGATGGGCATTGACGTGTGCTGGTTTCAGCAGAGGAACCTCCTGTGCTATGCATGATTTCAAACCAGGATGTCATAGTGTATTATCAACAGTCACCTTGGAAATGGTGGTCCCAGTTCTTTTCAAGTTATTGACCAAGTCTTGTCGCGTAGTCCTGGGCTGATTCCTCCACTTTCTAAGGATCATTGAGAACCCACGAGGTGATATCTTGCATGGGGCTCCCCTCCGATTGAGATTGACCGTCAAGTTTAGCTTCTTCCATTTTCTCACGACTGCTCCAACAGGGGACCTTTTTTCACCAAACTGCTTGGCAATTTCTCCGTAGCCCTTTCCAGGTGTGTGGAGTTGTACAATTTTGTCTCTGGTGTCTTTGGAAAGCTCTTTGGTCTTGGCCATATTACAAGTTTGATATCTTACTCCAAATAAAATCATTTTTTCCCAGGATGTGAGAAGCGCCATACGTCTATAACTATAACCCGTTCCCCGATAAATGTTGTGCTTTTAAATCTCAATAATTGGAACGGTCTAACTCAGGGGTACCCAGACTTTTTTCCACAAGATCTTCTTTTCAAGCAGCCAGCCTCTCGTGATCGAATAGGGGGTTGGAAAAGAGCGCGGGGGGGGGATGACTTTTTATTTTTTTAGAACAACCAATAATGAAATGGATGACCAAGCCACAAGGATCTACCCACTACAAAAATCAAAAATGCAAAACTTTTATTTTAAAGTTGAGGATTCTTTATGTGTCAATGTATGTTTGTGTGCCTTGCATAACCGCATGAGACAATATTGCACAACACAACAAAGTGAACCATAAACATTTTTTGTAACTATCTGTGTTCTCGTTCATGATCACCATATGAATGAAAATGCACACCTGGGCTGTGTCACTCAGGTCAGTGGATTCATCCAACTGCAGGGAGAAACACTCACAATTTCCGATGTCCTTCCACACCAGCCATGGCTTCACAGCGCCATGTAACTGTACTCCTTTACAGCTGCTGAGAATTTCCATCGATCCATTTTCTTAGGCACTTATCCTCACGAGGGTCACGGGAGTGCTGGACCCTATCCCAGCTGTCAACGGGCAGGAGGCAGGGTAAACCCTGAAGTGGTTGCCCGCCAATTGCAGGGCACAGAGAGACAAACAACTGCTGAGATTTTATTGAAGATAATATTTCCGCCTTATTTTTAAAAGATCGGAACAACAAGTCAGCTATGCCTCTTTAACCATCTCTCCATTTGGAAGGACTTGTTGTTATTAACGATGATGTGATGAACCCGGAACGATGCTTCGGTGGCGGCTTTCGCTGATGAACTACAGTACATTGTGTGAAAAGTGACTGCTGTGCGGCAAATTGGGATTTTAGTTGGTTCACTTTTCTCATTCTCATCTTGCTTTTTGGTGAAATGTCAGTGTCGTATTTTCCATAAACAGTTTGAAAATGCTTCTCCACATTTCACTACACTGGCAGATGAGGCAAACAAAATTGTGAAAAAAAAGTCCACCTCACATTCTGAATGAAAGTGATACGTTTTTTTCTTCTTTACTCCAGCATCCATACTCATGTTTGATAAGATATCTTAAGCAAGGGGAACTTGCGGACTAGCATGTTTTCCTGTGATGCAGTTGTTTGCACATGCGCGGTAGCTAAAGGTCAGAAAAAACGGCTGATGTCTTTTCTTTTTTTCTTTTCTCGCCGTCAGAATCAACTAAAACAGCCTGGCAATCGACTGGTCAATCGCGATCGATGCATTGAGCACCCCTGGTCTAGCGAGTGTTCAATCTATAAAATCATCAGGAGTGTCATTTTAATCACCCCCAAGGATTAAGTGTTCCTTGTTATATTTTACTTTAAGTGATTCAAGTTTGTTGCATAACTGTATGCATATTTTTTGCCTTATTAGTACATAATTGTACAGATTACAAACTATGAAGAAGGTATAATCCAGTTTGACCACTAGTACGTCCATCTACCCACACCTGAAAAAAGAACTCGATAATGCAACCCTTAAAATTATTAAGAAGTGCTACCCCAGCTGACTGCTGTGACACGTGATCAAAATAACACTGATCACCCCATTTGTTTTCCAGAATTTCACATCACTGTCATATGAATGAGTCTTGTAAAAGAATCAAATCTGTCTTTTTTTTGTCTGCAGGACATAAAAATAGCTTTTCTTTTATGAGTCACGCATTCTTCTAACATTAAGAGATACAATTTTTGAAGAACTAAAATTTGAGCACAAAAAGATAAAGAATTTTGTTTGTTAACGATATCTAAAAACTTGCAAATCATGAAATACAAATACTTGGAGAGAAGAAACTCTCAGAAGAACTCTGATTCCGGAGTACCTAAAGCTTTATACTTTAAAAATTATTGGACTACTATGATTATTTTCCAACTTCAGAAGAGTTGTGTTGAACTATTGGGAATTCCATAACAATAAAATGTGATACTCAACATCAGAGAGGGGTTATATAAAGATATTTTTGAGACAACAACGCTGCCTGTGTTCTGGATTAAAGTCATAGCAGAATATCCGGAGATCCCCACCATGGCACTGAAAACCCTGTTTCCATTTCTGACATCTTATCTGTGTTAAGTGGAGTTTTCTGGAGTGACAGCAACAAAAACAAAACAACGGAATAAAGTGGATATAAGCAAAACATTTCGGGTCAGTGTCTCCCTTTACCCGTAGATGGGACCATCTCGTTGCAGAGAAATAAGCTCAAGTGTTAGCGTTATGGTGAGTTAAAATTTTCATGCACTTTAAATTCATTTTCGTGGCATGTCTATCTTCAGTCAGAGTGTTTTGGTTGCCAACAGAGTGAAATGAGGCAGAGGGGAGAGGAGAGGAGATGGTTCAAACCGAACAATTCATTTAATCTGTTGAAAAATTGAATGTTTAATCATTTTTAAAAAATTGACTGTTGTGTTGATATGTATAGATAAAAGAGAAAAATGTGGAATTGCTGGTTCTTGTTCTTTATTTTTCCATGTGTAAGTAAGTTTCTTTCGGCTTGTCCCTTTCGGGGTCGCCACAGCGTGTCATCTCAGATGAACGCATATATACGTTTGGCACAATTTTTACGCCGGATGCCCTTCCTGACGCAACCCTTCTCAGGGAGTGGAGGCCCCAGTGGGATACGAACCCACAACCCCTGGTTTATCAAACCAGTGCTCTAACCACATGTGTATTTTTACGTTTATTTTATTTATTTCATTATTATTATTTATGATTGTTTATTATGTTTGATTTTCAATACAAACGATATTCAATGCAAGCACCCCATCCCCGGTCCTTGCTAAAATTTCAGCATTGACCGGTCCGCAATGATAAAAAACTTGTGGGCTATTGATCTAAGGGATTACCTTCAAGACCTTGTTTATAAACTCTTCGTTCCCCTGCTCATGTAGATTTAGCACAAAGAGATTCCAACGTCGGCTATACTTTTCCACCTCTTCTTACTTCTCCCGAAATATGGTCAAACTAACGAACTAACTTACTAACTACATCGCTCCCAATGTATTCCTTTCACTTCTTCTCACTCCTCTCAGTGTCCCACTTCTTCTTCACTCGTCTCTTTCCTTTTATGACTTCTTGTATTTTGGGGTTCCACCACCAAGTCTCCTTCTCCCCTTTCCTACCAGAAGAGACACCCAATACTCTTCTGCTTGTCTCTCTGATCACCTTGGCTGTAGTAGTCAAGTCTTCCGGGACAGCCCCCTGTCCATAAAGAGTCTGTCTCACATCTTTCTGAAAGGCGCACACCATTCTTCCTTTCTCAGCTTCCACCACATGGTTCTCTGCTATACCTTTGTCTTCTTAATCTTCCTATCCGCTACCAGAGTAATCCTACACAGCACCATCCTAAGCTGTCGAGCGACACTCTGCCCGACCACTACCTTACATTCAGTAACCCACTTCAGATTACATCGTCTGCATAAAACATAATCACCTGGGTTCTTCTATGTCCGCTCTTGGAGGTAACCCTATGTTCCTGCCTCTTCTGGAAAAAAAAGTGTTCACTACTCCCATTTCCATTCTTTTTACAAAGTCCACCACCATCTGTCCCTCAAAGTTCATTTCCTGGATGCCGTACTTACCCATCACTTCTTCATCGTCCCTGTTTCCTTCACCAACATGTCCATTACAATCAGAACCAATCACAACTCTCTCTCTCTGTCTGGGATGCTCAGAACTACTTCATCTAGTTCATTTCAGAATTTGTCTTTCAACTTTCGGTCACATCCTATCTGTGGGGCCTTGGCGCTTATCACATTGTACATAACACCCTCAATTTCAAATTTCAGCCTCATCACGCGATCAAAGTGTTCTATTGGCCGGGAACTAAGAATGGGAAACCCAATGCTCTGTCATGAGTACATGATAGTGGGAAAACTGAATCTGACTCAGCGCCTATCCACCCGAAGCATGTTTCGTCTCGCTTTTTACCTGGGAATTAGAAACATTAAAGATGCAATAAAGGACTCTCGCAGTCCTGAAGGTGTCCCGATGATAGATTGTATGCCATTTCCCCTTTGAGTAATTGACTGAGGCCATACCAACCACACCGTTTGCCACTCGGGCATGCCCAAAACATAAACAGTCATCGAACAACGGTTTTGGTGGCCGAATATGAAAAAAGACGTGAAGGAGTACGTCAACTCGTGTCCAGTTTGTGCAGGGAACAAACCCTCCTGGCATCACATATCTCTCTCAACTTCGTGACAGGGCTACCGGCATCGAAGGGTCACACGATTTTCGATTTTCATAAGTGGTTCACTTCATTGTGGTGCCTGAACTCCCCTCCGTAAACAGACGGCCGAGGTTATGATGGAAAACATAATCAGGTTGGATGGCCTCCCCACCGGTTTGGTTTCCGACAGGGGACCGCAGTTTATATCTCGGTTCTGGAGGGAGTTTTGTTCCCAAATAGGGGCTACCGTCAGCCTTTCCTCAGGCCATCACCCAGAAACCAATGGCCAGACGGAGCGCATTAATCAAGAGGCAGGACTCTGGGGTCTCGCTTTGTATGACCCACGCTCATGGAGTCAACAGCTGATCAGGGTGCAGTACTCCCACAACTCACTTCCATCGGCATCCATTGGATTGTCTCCTTTTCACATTCTACACGGTTATCCACCCTCTCTTTTCCCCCCCATAGACTCAAACTCGTCTGTGCCACCCACGTTGGCCACTGTAAGGCGCTGCAAGAGAACCTGGGAGCAAGTCTGACAGATGTGTCTACGCAAGGGACACTCCTCTAAGACTGCGGCGGCTGTAGGAGGGCGCCGGCACCACTTTACAGGGTGAGACAGCCGGGTCTTGGTGGAGTTGCAGTGGTCTGATATTCCATTTCAATATGATTGCTTGCACAGTGCACCTTGAGATTTCTAAAGCTTTGGAAATCGTTTTGTATCCAAATCCGGCTTTAAACTTTTCCACAACAGTATCTCGGACCTGCCTGGTTTGTTCCTTGGTCTTCATGATGCTCTCTGCACTTTAAACAGAAACCTGAGACTATCACAGAGCAGGTGCATTTATACGGAGACTTGTTTACATACGGGTGGATTCTATTTATCATCATCAGTCAACATTGGATCATTCCGAGATCCTCACTGAACCTCTGGAGTGAGTTTGCTGCACTGTTGCTGTTGATTCTTGACAAAAAATGAAGATTTTAGATCTTTATGTTTGAAGCCCAACATGTGGCAAAAGGTTGAAAAGTTCAAAGGGACTTTCACAAGGCAATGTATATCTATCTATCTATCTATCTATCTATCTATCTATCTATCTATCTATCTATCTATCTATCTATCTATCTATCTATCTATCTATCTATCTATCTATCTATATATATATATATATATATATATATATATATATATAGAGATTGCATAGATAGATAACGTAACAAAAGAGGTATGACAGGCGTGCTAAATGTGTCGATGTGTGCCTTGGATGGAGTTGGGCTCGCCGGCGAACGGTGCTGTGACTGACGGACGGCGGAAGCTATGAACAACGCTGTGAAGCGCCCGAGCTCGGTGCCATGATGAGCCGCCTCAGTGCCGAAAATGAGCCACCCCAGCCGACAGGGCCAGCGGCTGGCTGCTACGAGCCACCCCAGCCAACGATCTTTGGAGCTAAATGGTCTGAGTCACCCTCAGTAAAAAGGTTGTAGGTGAGTGACCAGACAAAGCACGGCTCCTTAAACCGCTATGATGAGTAAAACCATTGGATTGCTCTATCTCTTGCCCGGACGCGGGTCACCGGGGGCCTCCTCTGGAGCCAGGCCTGGTGGTGGGCAACGAAGGTGAACGCCTGGTGGCCGGGCCTGCACCCGATGGTCTTGGCTGGGTAGAGACCGAAAGGGTAACGTGGGTGTTAGGTCCAAAGCACGGACTTCTCGCTCAATGTGGACTCAGAGGCTCCGGCACCAGGATAAAATGATGAGACAGAGGCAGAGTTGTTTTTTACCAAACTGCAGTTTGGGGAAAGCTCGGGAGGAGAAGAACATATCCTCCACGCCCGCCCGTAAGACTCTCTCCGAGCTTTCCCAAAACCACACATTTTATTGAGCTTCACACATAGGGTGGGGGAAAGCAGGTTTCACAAGACAAGTAAAGTTGTTTTGCAGAGACAGTTAATCTTCTCAAGGCCGGGTGTCCTCTGATTAGACACAGTTCTTCCTGTTACAAAAACCCACAAGAATGCAGCTATCATAAATTTGCAGTCACCTTGAGCTCTTAAGCTTCCCATAGACAAACAGTACACACACGCATCTTTGCACAGTAACAGAGTTATTAAAAGAGATTTATGACACATGAGGTGATACATTTCACAGGCCTCTGTGAAATGTGTAAGCTTATCTTACATTTCCCCCCTGTTGTGGATTTTTGGAACATCAATTGAGCTCAGTCCTATAACAGGTTTTAGAGCACAACATCATAATAATGCACAACATAGGTACCCAGTCAGGGGGAGGCGAAAACCCTCTTAATAGGGAAAAATTCCTCCCCTGCTCTCCGCTTGGAGCGACAGCCTCATGGCCTGGCTGAGAAGGGAATCAAATAAAAAATGGTAGAGAACACAGTAAACCTAAATAAAGAGGGAAAGAACATTTTGATGTTGGTCAGACTTTCTCTACTTGATGACATACTGATGGGCAGGCAACAGCACCGCCCATTGCCGCACACGGCTGCCTGCCAGAGATGGAATGCCCCTATGAAACCCAAAAATAAAGGTAAGTGGTCGATGGTCTGTCAGTCATGTGAATTTCCTGCCAAAAAGATTCAGATGAAATTCTTTAACTCCACACACAAACAAAGTGCAGGAAGCTCAATCTGAGTGTAATTACTTCCTACCTTACTCTGTGTCCTTGGTGGAAAGATGACTGGTCACTCTTCTCCAGATGCCATGATGTGTGACACAACTGCACCCACCTCATAAGATGAGGCATCACACTCACGTTATAGTGTGAGTTTTGGTCAAAATGGGCTGTCTTTACGTCCTTGAATGGAGCGTCGTATTTGTCAATCCATTTCCATTTTGTTGTTTTATTGAGCAGTACATGTAACGGTTTTAACTTGTGTAGGAATCATTGTAAATACGAAAGAAACTGCTTCTGTTTGCAATGAACAATGCTTTGCTCTGCTATACATTATGTGGCAAAACGCTTAACAGGAGAAAGCACAAGAACAAGAACATCGAATCAGCAGAACTTTTAGAACCAGGAGCACCTTTTGTCTGTTAAAGACATGATTGCAAACTTGACCACTGTTAGGTCCAAAGCACGGACTTCTCGCTCAATGTGGACCCAGAAGCTCACGGCACCGGGATAATATGATTGAGACAGAGGCAGAGTTATTTTTTACCAAACTGCAGTTTGGGGAGAACTCAGGGAAGAAGAACATATTCTTCAGCCCGCACTTAAGACTCTCTCCGAGTCTCCCCAAAACCACACATTTTATTGAGCTCCACACATAGGGTGGGGGAAAGCAGGTTTCACAAGACAAGTAAAGTTGTTATACAGAGACAGTTAATCTTCTCAAGGCCGGGTGTCCTCTGAGTAGACACAGTTCTGGAACCCATAGTAGCTGCTTTAAGTGACAGGATGGGCCTTTTTGGTGTGGGACTGGTGAATCCACGTCTCTCTCTCCGCGATTTTGACAGCTGTGGGTGTGGTCAGGAGCACTGTGAATGGGCCTTCCCACCTCGGGCTGGACCAGCACTTCCTCTTGATGACCTTTATCAGCACCTGGTCTCCTGGAGTCAGCGATTCCTGTGTGGAAGGGAGAGAAGGACCTGGCAGATCATTTGCTCTTTTCACATTGTCATTTTGGAAAAGTCTAAGCAGCCAGTCTGTCATGGGGTCAAGTTCCCCTTTTCCCTCCTGTACTCCTGACGCTTCCCATAATGGAAGATGAAAAGGTCTTCCTTTTACTGCTTCAAAAGGTGTGATGCCTGTTACTGTTGGAACTATTCTCATGTATGTTTTGACTAAGGGCAAACACTCTGGCCATGGTTTCCTTGTTTCTTCCATGGTCTTTTTGAGTCTAAGTTTGATAGTGCCATTAGTTCTCTCCCTAGATGTTGGGCCATTTCTCCAATAATTTGGTTAACAAAATGTGACAGATTGTCACTCCAAATAACTCTTGGAATACCGTGATCTGGGATGATGTTTTTACATATAGCTTTTGCTACTGTCAGTGCATCTGGCTTTTTTGCTGGGAAGATTTCTACCCATTTTGAGAATGAGTCCACTATTACTAAGCAGTATTTGTGTGGACCGGATCTGTTCTGTTCTATGAAATCCATGTGGATGATTTCAAATGGGTAAGACCCTTGTGGGCACTTCCCTCTTGTAGGTCTGACATTTCCCTGAGCATTGTGTTTGCAGCATGTGAGGCACAATCTGCAAAAATTTTTAAAATAGGTAATGAGGCCTTTGGTACAGCAGAAGTTATTTTCTACTATCCCCACCATCCCCCCTGTTGAGACATGGCTTGGGCCATGACTCAATTTAGCCACTGCTTGAAAAAGACTCAGAGGGAGGCAGGGTTTGTCCAAAACTCTGTAAATGCCCAGACCGTCCATTTTTGCTCCTGCTGCAGTCCACTGTTGCTTTTCATTCGGCGGGGCATTGTCCTGCATGTCCTTCAGAACTTGGAGAGGGATGATGTCTTGCTTCTGCGAAGGATGTGTCGTTCGTTCACACTTATCTTCATCTGTGCTGTCTGCTTCTTCTTGAACATGGGTGTGGCTGGTTCCCATTGCTGCTTGTTTTGCTGCTTGGTCAGCTTTAGCATTCCCTTGGGAGACTGGATCCGTGGCTTTCGTGTGGGCTTTGCACTTACAGACAGCAATTCTCCTTGGGAGTAGAACTGCTTGGAGTAAGGCTTTGAGCAGGTCAGCATGCTGGACTGGTTTTCCACTTGATGTTTGCATGCCTCTCCTGGCCCATTGTGCAGCAAAGACGTGGAGCGTTGAATAGGCATATTGGCTGTCCGTATATATCGTGACCTCTTGACCTTGGAAGAGTTTGCATGCTTCTGTGATTGCCACGATTTCTGCTGCCTGCGCTGACCAGTTGCCAGGGAGCTTTCCCGCTTTGAGTATTGCCTCTTCTGTTACCACTGCATAGCCTGTATTGTTCTTTCCATCAGGTGTCCTGGATGAGGACCCATCAACATAGACGACGTGACCTACTCCCAATGGAGTGTCTCTGAGATCTGGGCGTGGCTTGCAGCAGACTTCAGTTCTGTCTGTGCGGGTCTCCATCTTCTGGAGTTGGCAACAGGGTTGCAGGGTTGAGAGTGTTGCATCGCTGTATGGTCAGATGTGGTTGTGAGAGTAATGTAGCAGTAATGCTGAGGTGTCTAGCTGGTGACAGAAATGACATCTTGGACTGAGTGAGCAGGATGTCCACCGCGTGGCTGACTTTCAAAGTGAGTGGATGAAACAGGACTATTTCCGCTGAAGCTTGTACTGCCATTGCTGCTGCACAAACTGCTTGAACACATGGTGGCAGTGCAGAAGCGACGGGGTCTAGTCTCTTGGAATAGAATCCCACAGGGCGTGTTTTCCCACCATGATCTTGTAGCAGCACGGAGGTCATGAATCCTTCTCTGCAGTCTGCGGTTTGGATAAATGGTTTGTCATAGTTCGGGAGGGCTAACACCCCGGAACTGGTGATGTGCTGTTTGAGTTCACTGAAAGCTTCTTCTGCTTGTGGTGTCCACGTTATTGGAGCTTTGAGTTCCATCTCGTGAGCATAGATGAGGTCCTGAAGTGGTTGAGTCATTGATGCATAGTTTGGAATCCAACTTCGACAGTAATTGGTCAAACCGAGGAACATCATTATTTTGTCTCTTTGTGGTTGGTTTTGGAGCCTCTTGAACTGTTCTTCATCTGTCATCTGTGAGTCTCTTGCCATGTTTAGAAAGTCTGTGAGACAGAATTGGAGTTTTGGGAGCGATGCTTTGTTTCCAGTAGTTGCTAAATGTTTGAACAATGCCAGTGATTGCTGCTGGTTCTCTTCCGCTGTGGGGCTAGCAATGAGGATGTCATCCACATAGATAAGGATTTGAGTAGTTGGTGCGTGTGGATGCAAATTGACACATCTGGTGATTTCGGTGGAGAAGATCGTGGGGCTGTCACAAAATCCTTGTGGCAACCTGGTGTAAGTGTACTTCACCCCATCGAAAGTGAAGCCAAACCAGCCTCTAGCAGATGGATGCAGTGGGATTGAGAAGAATGCATTGCTGAGGTCAATAACTGTGAAGAACTCTTGATTTGGCTTTAGTTCGTTTAACAGGCTGTGTGGATCTGGCACACAAGGAGCCCTTGACTTGACAGCCGCATTCACTTGTCTTAGATCTTGGACCAGTCTCCATGATTGTGAGTCAGCCTTTTTCACAGGGAATATTGGTGTGTTGCACTCTGCTGTGTCGTCTTCAATCAAGATCCCTGCTGTCAACATATTCTGAATGACTGGTCTGATTCCTTCTTTAGCATCTGGTTTCAATGGATATTGTCTCACCCGTGGTCTGTAGGTCGTTTTTGGTTCTATCTTTGCTGGTATGGCAGTTGTCATCAAGCCAACATCAGTTTTGGATGAGGCCCACAATTGGGATGGCACTCCTGGGAAGTCCGTTGCGGCATAATTAGCCATCACTGCCTCCTGTCATGCATTGAGATGTTTGGTTGGAGTGGCCGTGGTTTGCCAGTAGAGCTTTCTTAGTCTCAATTCTCCCATGGGATAGGTCGTGCAAGTGAAATACCCTCCTCCATGATCCTTCCAATTCTGAAGGCCTGGGTATTGGAATGTGAGGGCCAGTCCCGCCATGCTTTTCCAGCTCATTCCTGTACTCGGAGATAGGGAGACATGGTACAACTTTCTGGGATTCAGGCTTTCAGCTTTTGGAGGAATTGAGACTACTGCCCATGCTTGTCCTTCATCCGTGGCTACTATGTGATTTATGATGATCTTGGTGGGTCCAAGTTGGTTGAACCTCTTGACCCAATCTGCACTTGGTTTTTTTCTCTTGAAATACTCGAGAGTAACATGGAGTGGCCATTTCACTTGTGGAATTCCCAGTTTTGACATGAGCATCTGTGTTGCAGTTCTTTCTAGGTCACGGACAACTGAGGTTGGACCAACGTTGTCAAGGTCCAGTGAATAAAATTCATCCGGTGGTCCGTTTCCTTGGCTGACACAGGCGTCCATCTGTTCCATAGTTTTGATTGGTTTGATCCCATCTTCCGTGGCAATCAGGTTTATTCTCAGTGCTGTCAATAGGTCTCTGCCCATTAGATTCACAGGGCAGGTGTTGCTCATAACAAACTTGGTTTCAATTTGTTGGCCACCTTCATCCTCTACCAACACCGGGTGAGACCATAGTTCGCGTTGTGCTAGGCCTCCAGCTCCTATCACTATGATTTGTCTTCTGGAAGCTTTTACTCCCTTAACTGGATCTATCAGGACTGAATGGTCTGCTCCAGTGTCACATAAAAATTTTGTTGGTTTTTTAAATGGCCCAACTTTGAGCCACCGAAATGGTTTGGGTCTTAAGCGGTCTTCCAGATTTAAGATGGAGAGGTCGAAAACTTGGATTGATGATGCTTCCTCCGGGTCTGGTGGTTCTTCTGGCTCATCACCCTCATCTTCTTCTCCCTCTAATAGTCATTGATCATATTTTGGATTGAATGTGGGGTCTCTTGGTGGTTCTCGGTTGCTCCCTCCCTTCCGGCTGTCCGGGAGGGGGCATTCACGTGCCATGTGTCCCTCTTTCTGGCAGTTGAAACACTTCTTGGGACTCCTCCATTCTCTAGTCAGGTGTCCTGGTTTCCCACAGTTGTAGCACTTCAGGCTTGGTCCCCCTTTTTGTTGACCTTGACCTCTTCTTTGACCTCTCCTTTCTCCTCCTCTTTGCATAGTGTACACCTCAGAGGACTCGTGTGTCTCAGTAGACGTCGCCATTCCTCTTATGGCTGCAGTCAGCGCTGCCATGGCTGTTGTGCTGTCCATTCCCTTCTTTCTTCTATGGTTCTCCTCTGCATGACTGGCCCAGTCCATCAATTGGTTGGTGTTCAAAGTTCTGTGAGTCACACAGTATTTTTGGATGAACCCGCTGATGTGTGGTTGGAAACCGCCCATAAGGCATTGTCTTAGCTGGCTGTGGTAGGGACCATTGTCGTTAGCATCTTCAGGCAGCCCACTGTTGGTTTTGAATATTCCTTCCAGTCTGATCTTGAAATCATGGACTGATTCTTCTGGTTTCTGGCGGCACTGTCTGATTTTGCTGTAATCTGGTGGCTTCTGGTAAACTGTCATTACTCGCTCCAGTACTTCATCCATCCTGGTAGTCAGGAGGGGGTCATCTGGGCGTAGGATTGGTCCATTGTTTCCTCCACGGGGGTTAAAATTTCCTCTCACTCTTCCCCATTGATGTTTCAGCGCTGTCTTGAATGCTGTCTCCACTTCAGTCCCATTAAGGTGAAAAGAGCTTTTTAGTTCTCTGAAATTAGAACACCAGGAAGTTGGGTCTGTCTCTGGATCCCCCAGGCCTGTACAGGCTTCAGAACATTCAGTTGCTGTCCATGGTCTTGGCACTAGGATGGTGGGTTCGTTATCTCCATCCATCCCATAATGAGGATTGGCAACAGCATACAGTGGGTACATCTCTGCAGCTCCACTTGTAGTTCCACTTGGCCCCGCTGGGTGGCGTTGTTTCCTTGCTGGGGTCTGCTCCTGCCAATCAGATAAGCTGGGGTAGATCTTCACTTTTGTCTCATCAGCCCTCCGGCGTCCCCCTCTGGTGGTGATCGGCGAGAATGCAGGGGCTGCAGGATCCGTTGCTTCTCTCCAATCTTCCTCTTCAGCCCCGCCTTCTGCTGGGCTCTGGCTCACTGCTCGGGTGGTTTCACTTCCTCTTGCGCTTGCAGCTTGTTGGTGTGTGTTTCCTGTTGCTGATCTTCTCTGTGGCGCGGTTGTTTCTTCATCTGGCTTGATGCCAAGGGTGGCAATCAACCCCCCTGTTTGTCTTTCTCGTCTCTCTCTTTTTCTCTGTTCTTTTTTTTATATCTCTCTGCCTTTTAACACACTGGTCTTCCCAAATTTTCAACTTACTTAATTTCATCTCAACTTTCCCTGTCTTCTTTCCCTTTCTCACCTTCTCTTCCCATCGAGTTTTCATGCATGCTTTTAATCTCTTAATTTCCTCCGGATCTTTAAGATCGGGTCGGAAATCATATTTATTGACCCATTTTCTCAAATACTCACAACTACCCGGATGATGTCTCTGCATAAATTTCACATCAGGAGGTTCAGCCACCTCTTTTGTCTCTGCTTGTCCCATTTTTTGTCCTTTGTTGCTCCTAAAGCGAGATTTATTTTAGAAAATTCAGAATTTTGACGGGTGTGGTTGGGGCTCACGAACCTCCTCCTCCTCTGCTCACTTGTGCAGCGTCCTGCAGCGTTTACTCTATTTTAGTTTCACCTAGAAACTTCGCGTATGCAGAAACCTATTCTGCTTGGTCTCACCTAGAGACTTCCACGTATTTTACTCTATTTTAGTTTCACCTAGAAACTTCGCGTATGCAGAAACCTATTCTGCTTGGTCTCACCTAGAGACTTACACGTATTTTACTCTTTACAGAAACCTATTCTGTCTGTGTCTCACTTAGAGACAAATTTTAAAAGGCAGGAAGTATCGGAGCGGTCCTCACACACCACTTTTAGTCTCCAATTTTAACGTAATTTTACTACTTGTTAAATCTGGGTTTATTTCCGCTCTATTTTATTTTTAGATGTTAAGTTATACCATATAACCATCCTATGAGACCAAATAAGTTTTATCCTACCTCAGTGCCGTGGCCCTGGTCCGTTGGGACCCGTCACCCGACGGTCCGGTCCGCCGCTGGATCAGCGATGCGACCGATCCTTCAATGGAGGACATTGGTACCAGATTCTTGGTCTCGTTGATCCCGCGTCGTTCCAGGCGTCAAGCTGTTGGGTCCCGGGTTTCGGCACCAGAGAAATGTTAGGTCCAAAGCACGGACTTCTCGCTCAATGTGGACTCAGAGGCTCCGGCACCAGGATAAAATGATGAGACAGAGGCAGAGTTGTTTTTTTACCAAACTGCAGTTTGGGGAAAGCTCGGGGGGAGAAGAACATATCCTCCACGCCCGCCCGTAAGACTCTCTCCGAGCTTTCCCAAAACCACACATTTTATTGAGCTTCACACATAGGGTGGGGGAGAGCAGGTTTCACAAGACAAGTAAAGTTGTTTTGCAGAGACGGTTAATCTTCTCAAGGCCGGGTGTCCTCTGATTAGACACAGTTCTTCCTGTTACAAAAACCCACAAGAATGCAGCTGTCATAAATTTGCAGTCACTTTGAGCTCTTAAGCTTACAAGAATGCAGCTATCATAAATTTGCAGTCACTTTAAGCTCTTAAGCTTCCCATAGACAAACAGTACACGCGCATCTTTGCACAGTAACAGAGTTATTAAAAGAGATTTATGACACATGAGGTGATACATTTCACAGGCCTCTGTGAAATGTGTAAGCTTATCTTACAGTGGGCCCCTTTTCCCATGGGCTCACCACCTGTGAAGGGGCCATCGGGGTCACTGTGAGCTGGGTGGTGGCCAAAGGCAGGGACCGTGGCGATCCGATTCCCGGCTACAGTAACTGTCTCTAGGGACGCGGAATGTGAACCCTCTGTCACAGAAGGAGCTTGAGATGGTGTGAGTTTAAGATGTTCCAACTAGATATAGTCAGGCTTGCCTCCACACATGTTGTGGGCTCTGGTACCACTCTTCTTGAGAGGGGTTGGACTCTGTTCCACTCTGGAGTTGCCTGAAAGGCGCCAAGCATGTTTGGGTAGACTTAATCCCCCGATCAGGTGCCTGTACGTTGGTATTCACCCAAGTGGACAAGAGAGGAGCCTCCCTCTACCTTCAGGTGAGAGGACACATCCTTACTGTTGTTTGTGGCAATGCACCAAATAACATTTCAGAGTTCCTACCCTTTTTGAATACTTAGAGGGAGCGCTAGAGAGCACTTCCATTGAGAACGCCATTGTTCTGCTGGGGGACTGCAATGCTCATGTGGGTCTGTCCTGGCCGTGAACCAGCTCTCTACTTTCGGCAGGGTCGTCGAGGGTGCATGGGAGTTCACCCAATCAGTCCACATGTGTTTTGTGGACTTGGAAAAAGTCTTCAACAATTTGCCCCTTGGTGTGATTGTGAGTGCGTCTCTTTGTGTCCAAGTGACCTGCGATTGGCTGGCAACAAGTTAAGCGCGTATCCTCCCTCCTGCCTGTTGACAGCTGGGATAGGCTGCAGCACTCCCGCGACCCTTGCTAAGATAAGCGGCTAAGAAAATGGATGGATGGACGGACGGACGTACGGATGGCCAATCTACGTTCCTATTCTCACCTATGGTGACCGAAAGAACAAGATCCCGGATACAAGCGGATGAAATTAGTTTTCTCTGCAGGGTGTCCAGACTCTCCTTTCGAGATAAGTTGAGAAGCTCGGTCATCCAGAGTCGAGCTGCTGCTCCTCTGCATTGAGAGAAGCCAGATGAGGTGTCTGGTCCATCTGATTCGAATGCCTCCTGGACGCCTCCCTCATGAGGTCTTTCAGGGTCGTCCCACTGGAAGGAGAGCCCGGGGATGACCTAGGATACACTGGAGAGACTATGTCTCTCGGCTGGCCAGAGAACACCTCGGGTTCCCCCCAGAAGACCTGGGGATAGGAAAGTCTTGGTGTCCCTGCTAAAGCGACTGCCCCCCGTGACCTGCCTCAGATAAGGGGTAGAAGATGAATGAAAGAATTAATGAAGGAAGGAATTAAATTAATTTGGAAGTGGGCATTCAAATTCATATTTCACAGTTGGCTTTTTTTGTAGTGTTAAAAGGACATACGTTTGTTAACATTTTCATTGTAAGTTTGCAAATACTCTTAAATAAAATTGGTCATTATAAAAGTGTTCTGATGAAAATGTAAATGCTGTAATCTGAATCTTTTAGTGCGCTATGTAACTTCAATGGATGACACTGACCTGACCACAGTCTGATGTTGTTCACATTGGTCAAAGGGACTGCTCAGGGGCTAAGTGTGTTTGCTCAGACACACACATGAAAAAAATGTGAGAACATTGGTGCTAACACTGGCAATTTAAAACTTGGGTGTAGATGGGTGGTATCTGATAACCTCTGGCTTCACTGCACTAAATTGCATCTGGTGCTTGGCAGTTTCTGAAAGTAAATTTTTTTAACCAACATTTTGGGTGGTTTGCAGGGCGTTGAACAGGTCTATCGTTGTAAAACAGTGTTGATGGCGTTTTAACTCCTCATTTTAAGTATTAAGTTCTTTTAACCCTTAGATGCACGAGTGAGTGGATCCTACACTCTTCCATAACTGGGTCAAAAATTACCCATAATACAATCAATGCGTTTTTATGAAATTTTTGTCATTTTGGTTAAGAATAATCACTTGTATTATATTTAGGACCATACAAGAATGATTTCAAGTTTGAAATATCTTTATATTTCACTTTTTAACAATTTTGAAAAAGAAAATTACCCAGAAGAGCAATAGAAAAATGTGAGCCTCCATTGTGTGTGTGTGCATGTGTGTGCGTGTGTCTGTCTGTATGTATGTATGTATTTATGTATGTATGTATGTATGTATGTATGTATGTATGTATGTATGTATGTATGTGTAGAAGTGTCCAGTCATGGATTGACAGTTATTCTCTCTTTTCCCTGTTTTGCCTTCTTCTCTCATCACTGTATGCAATTCAGACAAACTACCTGTTTCTGGCAGTGATCATTGCACACCGATAAATTGCATTTCCCACACCTATTGTTGACTTTGCAATCTTTGTTACTTGGACAGATATGACACCTTTTTCTCTTTGGTTGGCCTTGTGTATTTCTTTCCTGTCTGAATTGTGGCTTTTGTCACCCCGCACCTTTCCATTGCTTCAATAATCGGGGTTTGCAGTTGGGGGCACCTTTCCAGTCGACTCCTCGTGTGTGGTGTGACAAGCTCCTTTGACAGCTGTTTGAGGAATAGCCGTCATGCAATGGTGATCCTGCTCTTGAAATCTGGGTGTTGAGCCATGAAAAAAGTATAGGCATTCAGGGTGCCAATATCAATTATGTTGTACCACAGCACCATGGGCCACCTCTGTGTTTGGCGCTTGCACGTGTAGTTGCCAACCATCTGGTCAATGGTGTCCACACCTCCTTTTGTCTCGTTGTAAAATGTGATCACTTCTGTTTTTTTTCTTTCTGCTATGTTCATCCACTGCTTTGTTGTGGTGCGTCGTGCACAGGAGCATAACAGCTTTTCCTTTCTTTCTGGCATAGCTGACCAAGGTAAGGCTGTCGTTGAATCTAAACTCTGTGCTGTAAACCTCCGTGGACTTGGAAGGCTTCATCAGTGGAGGGATGTCTGGCTTGTTCTGATGTAGAGTTCCCACAATAGTGAGATCCTTCTCCAGGAGATGCTGCGGGAGTGGCACACTGGTGAAAAAGTTATCCATGGTGATGTTGCGACCTATGTTTCTAAATCTACTACAACACTGCTGGACAATGTTTTCTCTCAGATTGTTCTGAGCTTCTTCACCTGGTTGTCTCCCCATGTAAACTATACCATCTATTGAAAAGGGGATGCGTGCATCACAAACCCAGAAGATCTTTAGGCCGTACTTGGCAGGCTTACTTGGCATGTTTTGTAGAAACTTGCACCTAGCCCTGAATGTCACAAGCTGTTCGTCCGCAGTGACACAATCACTGGGGATGAATCGCTGTCTGCAGTTGACCAGGAACAGGTCCAATACATAGCGGAATGCCATATGATCTGTTTCCAGGCGGAAGGCTCTGGTCCTCTTATCATCAAAGCGCAGGGTACGGCGAATGTCTTCAAATCTTCCAACAGCCTAGTGGCCTTGTACATGGGATTATGTAGAGGATTTCCGAACAACTCACGGACAGATACATCCCAGTTCTTCTCACTCTCTGCAAGCAGGGTCAATCCAATGAAAGCCACGAATTCTTCTTTAGTCACATTTTTCCATTCTTTTCCTCTACCTGTTACTACCCTGCATCCTTCCAGGTTTGTACACTTCATCACCTCTTGGATTATATCATGAGTGATAAAGAGCTACCATGCATCTTTGGCTGAGACAGTGGTGCTAAGCCCATGTACAGGCCCTGACTGTCTTCTGAAGATGTTGTGGCTGTGTTCTACCCTGGGTTGGAGGAAACTGGCTCCAATAATAGCCCTTCTGACTTATTCTGTTGGACATGATTTGGACACTTTCTTCTTCAGAGGACACAAAAGGAATCTTCTGAGTCAGATTGTTCCTGTTGAGTTGGATTTCCAGATGGACGACTGCTGCTGCCACCTGGACAATAATCTGGGTCCTCATCAGAAATTTCAGATTCGGAGTCCAACCCCGTTACTCCCTCTTCATCATCCAGCATCTGTCGGACCATTTCACCTGTGTATATAGCAGCCATTACACCATGGATGAGGAAAGACAAGAGTAGTTTTTTCAATAGATCAATATGTAGCTATATAAATAAATGCACACACACACACGCACCCACACACTACAAATAGTAATGTTAGCTAACTAGTGTTAGCTAGTTATAATACATGAGCACCACCCGCTTTCTCAGCACGGAAAGAAAACAATTTTACATATACACTGGTTATGAAGTAGGCTAATTTGTTGATAAATAATAAAATACTCTTTCACAAAACAATCATGAATGACATGCGTATGACATGCGGGCACACACAATGCATACAGTAATGTTAGCTATCTTAGTTACCAAGCTAGTGTTAGCTAGTTATAAAGCAGGTCAATTTGTAGATAAGTAATAGTCATGAAAGACACACAAACAATATTATATGAAAAGGTATACTTAGATGTATCAGCTCTTACTATGTAAAATAATCTTCCTGAGGGGTGACACTTCTGATATAGTCTGCGTGGTCCACAGTTAATTTCTTGCTGACAGCCAAAGTTGATTAGAATCAGTGCTTCCCATTGGATTCCATAGAATATACACGCGGGTCATTTTTGAACCACTTATGGAAGCTTGGGGTAGTAATACAAAAACTGAATTTTTTAAAAATGTATAAAAGGTAAGTTAAAATTGTGAATGACATTATTAAAAAACATGTTTTTGGAGGAATACCTGGAATATGAAATTATAACAAATTTTCAGTCTGAAGATATTTAAAAACAACCTCACTGGGTCATTTTTGATCCACTTATGCATCTAAGGGTTAATTAAGTTAATTATGGCTTAAATCTAATAAAAAATAATCATTTTTTGATAATTTTCATGTAATTCAATCAAAAATGACAGAGACATGGCCTTAATGGCATGAATTTCCATCTATCCATTTTCTTAACCGTTTATCCTCACAAGGGTCACAGGGAGTGCTGGAGCCTATCCCAGCTGTCAATGGGTAGGAGGCGGGGTACACCCTGGACTGGTTGCCAGTGAATCACAGGGCACATAGAGACAAAGCCACACTCACAATCACACCTAGGGGTAATTTAGAGTGTCCACTTAATGTTGCATGGTTTTGGAATGTGGGAGGAAACCGGAGTGCCCGGAGGAAACCCACACAGGCGGGTCCGGGATTGAACCGAGCACCTCAGAACTGTGAGGCCAACACTCTACCAGCTGAGTCACTGTGCCGCCCGGAGAGAAATTGAGATTTTTTTTTTTTCACTGATTGATTGCTATGATTAATTTAATGAGTTGTTGGCAGTTGTTATCCATTAAAATGTCATATTTCTTCCTGAGAGAAAAAAAAAAGCATTTTAAAGTAATATTTTCAAACTTTTGTCTTTTCAGGTCAGGTTTTGGAAATGAAGTCTCATGATTTGCAACATTTTCTGAAGATTACATTTTGGATATACTGTACTATACAATAGAATCTTTTTCTCCTATTACTAAGGATGTCTTTTCCATGTAAACTAATGCAAATGTATCTTAGTGTCTTTTTTTTCCTCAAGAGAGAGCCTCATAATGTTGCTGCAATCCACCAGAGGGATCCGTGAGCTTGACATGCTAGGATGACAAAGCCATTTCGCATTCACACAAAACCTGAATGAAATAAATGGTGTTATTTCCAAGACATGAAAACATCTTTTTCTGTCAGCTTGTCCCGTTAGGGGTCGCCACACCGTGTCATCTTCTCGTTCTGTTTCCTGTTGTTTCTTCAGTGCCACTGTATCTAATCCGTACATCATGGCCGGCCTCATCACTGTTTTGAATACATGTATATATGAATTTGTGAGAGTGGTGTACCTTTTGCACGTCTTTACCCTTATTACAATTGTGCTATATAAGACAAGAGTGTAATGGATTCAACGAGGAGTTTGGATCAATTATATAGTTGCAGCTAGAGAGTTTGAATGGCAACATTTTTATCAAGCTGTTTATTTCTTTTCCTCTTGTCTTTATCTGTTATGCAGTAAGTATATTTCAGTGGTGCCCCATCACTTGCTCTGTAAGTAAAGATTGTCTTTGAAATGAAAATGGGACTTAAAGCATTGCTGTTTCAGCATAACAGACATTTACTCAAATATTTGTAAGACCAAAAAAGAATTTAAAAAAATTTGCTAAATTATGGATCTATCTATTTTCTGAACTGCTTATCCTCACAAGGGTTACAAGAGTTCCAGAACCTATCCCAGCTATCATCTGGCAGGAGGTGGAGTATACCCTGAACTGGTTGTCAGCCAATCGCAGGGCACATAAAGAACAGAAAACAGTCACACGTTCACACCTGAGGGCAATTTAGAGTCTCCACCTAATGCTCTACTGCATTAGATTTTTTTGTTAATTAGTGTTACTGTTATTGATCAAATTTGAAAATGACCCATATATTGTGAAAATGTTAATAATTGGAAACTACTAGTTTCACACCTCGCTGTCGAGTGTTGGCCTCACAGTTCTGAGGACCGGGGTTCAAATCCTGGCCTGCCTGTGTGGAATTTGTATGTTCTCCCGTACGTGCGTGGGATTTCTCTGAACACTCTGGTTTCCTCCTACATCCCAAAAACATGTATTAATTGGAGACTCTAAATTGCACCTAGGTGTGATTATAAATGTGACTGTTGTCTGTCTCCATCTGTCCTGTGATTGCCTGGCAACCAGTTCAGTGTGTGCTCTGCCTCCTGCCCAAAAACAGCTAGGATTGGCCCCAGCACTCCCGTGACCCCCGTGAGGACAAACGGCTCAGAAAATGGATGGATGGATGGGTATTTTTTGGGGTTGGGGGGGGGAGTGAGACACTCCTGGTCCAGCAGCAGTGTGAACAAACAAATCTTCCTGCCTTTGCTGCTCAGCCACTGTGCAGAGTGCATGACAAATGATTCTGGTGTGACATCAAGCATTTGGCCTCAGCACCAACAGCAGCAGCATCTGAAGGGAAAATGAAATCGATGCTCCATTGACTCTGTCAGCATACGATGGAAACCCAATTAAAGGCCCTCTAGGCAAAGCTGGTTGTTTTATGGAGCCACCATGTGTCTCAAATCAAGCCAGTAATAGCTACTATTGCCTTTCTCTCGGGAATTCTATATTACAGAACGGTACCAGACCATGATTATAATTTACAGGAGAGTTTTGCTTCTTTAAAAATTATTTTAAATGTGAAAAAATGGGGCAGCACGGTGGATCAGCTGGTAAAGCGTTGGACTCACAGTTCTGAGGTCCCGGGTTCAATCCCTGACCTGCGTGTGTGGAGTTTGCATGTTCTCCCCGTGCCTGCATGGATTTCCTCCAGGTACTCCGGTTTCCTTCCACATTCTCAAAAAACATGCAACATTAATTGGACACTCTAAATTGCCCTTCGCTGTGATTTTGAGTGCGGCTGTTTGTCTCAATGTCCCCTGCGATTGGCTGGCAACCAGTTCAGGGTGTACCCCGCCTCCTGTCCGTTAACAACTGGGATAGGCTCCAGCACTCTCTGCGCCCTGATCGTGAGGATAGTAGGAAGGAAAATAGATGTATGGTTGGATGAAAAAAATGTAAAAGTTGATTTGAAAAACTGAATTTCACTGAAGTGGTCATGAATAAAATGAAGGATTTTATATTTGTCATAAATACTTCATCATTCAAACTTTGTTGATCCTTTTACAGTACGCCCCCCCCCCCCCCCGGACCCCAGTCTGGTGGCCATCCAGGCCACCAAACGCGAGGCGTCCGGGTGGATAGGTCAGGAGGACAACCCGGACGCCAAGCACCAGGGTCCCCACGGGGCAATTCGGGCGGACGACCTCTGTGAGGAACCAAACGACGAAGCAGGAACCAGGCAGAGGCAGGCAACTGCTCCGGACGAGAACCTCCCACGCCGTGGTTGCGAGACGAACAGATACTGGTCGCCACCGAGGCTTGGTTAGGAGGCAGCCGTGGATTGGTCACCAACGAGGCCAGGTCCTGAAGCGGCTGTGCGCCCTCAGGAGCGAAGAGGATGATGGAGGGCAGGACCAGAGCCATGACCGCCACCATCCCGAAGTCTCTCCAGCTCCAGGGTGGCTCCACAGAACTCCCCAGCTCCTCCTGGAGAGGAACGTGAGAAGGCAGCGACACCATCGCTACCTCCTAGACAGGAACATGAGAAGTCGGCGACACCATCGCCACCTCCTAGACAGCAACGTGAGAAGGCGGCGACACCATCGCCACCTCCTGGACAGCAACGTGAGAAGGCGGCGACACTATCGCCACCTCCTGGACAGCAACGTGAGAAGGCGGCGACACCATCGCCACCTCCTGGACAGCAACGTGAGAAGGCGGCGACACCATCGCCACCTCCTGGAAAGCAACGTGAGAAGGCGGCGACACAATCGCCACCTCCTGGACAGCAACGTGAGAAGGCGGCGACACCATCCCCACCTCCTGGACAGCAACGTGAGAAGGCGGCGACACTATCGCCACCTCCTGGACAGCAACGTGAGAAGGCGGCGACACCATCGCCACCTCCTGGACAGCAACGTGAGAAGGCGGCGACACCATCGCCACCTCCTGGACAGCAACGTGAGAAGGCGGCGACACAATCGCCACCTCCTGGACAGCAACGTGAGAAGGCGGCGACACCATCCCCACCTCCTGGACAGCAACGTGAGAAAACGGAGGCAGCATCACCAACTCCACCTCCTCCTGGGCGGGAACATGAGGTGGCTAGGGAACCGTCGCCGCCTCCCGGACAGGAACGTGAGAAGGCAGCGTCAAGTGTCACCGTCGCCACCTCCTGGACGGGAACGTATGGGCGTGCTCGTCGCCGACAGAGCAGGAACGGGGAGCGACCGCAGGCCGGTCGCCGACGAAGCAGGAGTGTGCAGCGTCCGCGGGCCGGTCACCGACGAAGCAGGAGTGTGGAGCGTCCGGTGGCCGGTCGCCACTGGTACTCCAGAGCACGGACGAGAAGCGGCTGTGGAGACGTCGCCACCTCCTGGACAGCAACGTGAGGCGGCATCGGGTCGGTCCCCACTGCCATGTGAGCTTGCAATGAGTCCGTTGAAACAGCAACGTGGGCGTGGCGCGGTGGCGAAGCCGTTTCCACGGCAACGTGAATGAGAGTCGGCAGAGAGTCAGTCGAAACTGACACGTGGGCGTGTCACGGGAGCGGGTCAGTTCCAACTGCCGCGTGAACTCTGCTCGGAACAGCCAAAACCTCGACGTGAGATTAGCGAGGAGGCAGGTCAGTTTCCACAGCTTCGTGCACTTGGCGAGGTGGCGAGTCGGTACCCACTGCGCCGTGCGCTTGGCGAGGTGGCGAGTCCGTTCCCACTGCGACGTGCACTTGGCGAGGGGGCGGGTCGGTTTCCACGGCAACGTGAACGAGAGTAGGCAGAGAGTCAGTCGAAACTGACACGTGGGCGTGCCTCGGGAGCGGGTCAGTTCCAACTGCCACGTGAACCTGCATCAGCATCGAGTCTGTCGCAGTTGTGACGTCAGCGTAGCTCGGCTGGTTCGCCAATCCTTGCCGGACCTGGGCCGTGAGAGCCGCCAATTCGGTGCTCTGCCGCTCTATCTGCGCCCGCATTTCGCGGCAGAACGCCTCGTGATTTGTTGGGTCCTCCTCCCTCTGGGCTGGAAGCTTCGCCACCAGCTGCGGGTCTGCCGGTATCGCCGTTGCCGGCGAGGAGTGGGAGGACGATGTCTTAGTTGCCGCGCAGCGGGAGGCACCGGGGAGCGCCCGGACGGGGCGTCTCCTCTGGCCGCCACGCGGAGGTCCCGGGTTGATGGCCAAGCGGGTTCCCACAGACGGATTGGTGTACTTAAACCTACCGGGCGAAGACGTTCGGGTGCTGGAAACGCGGGGAGGTGAAACAAACTGACTGGGATGAAAGATCGGACGAGCAAATTCATAAACAGAATAATCGGAGTCGTACTCCGGCAGCCGGTCATACAAATCACGGTCCTCCTCATATTCCGAAAAGTCAGAGTCCAGAAGAATATGAGGAGCCGGACGGGTCGTGTTCGGGACGTATTCATACCTCGCTGGCGGAGCGTAAGACACGGAAGCGGAGGACATCAGGGAGCCTACCCGGATCGGACAGGCTTGGTCCTCCGGCAGACGGTCTACCTTGCGTCGGTCCCGGCGACGCCGGGTCTTTCCTGCTGGGTCCTGTGTTGGCCAGTTCATTCTGTCACGTCCCATCGGAACGAGAGTAGGACCCAAATGCAGGACTCGGAAGATGCCAGGTAGTTCAAGGAGAAACGTTTATTATATGCAGAGGTAGGGGATCGAGCAGGTAGTCCGGTGCAGCAGCGGTAGTTGGGACGTCGGGCGAAGAGAGCAGGTGAGCGGGCAGGCAGGAGTCGGTACACAGGAGAACAATCAAAGCAGGCCGAAGTAACGAAGGAGTCAGCCTTATAAGGTTGGTCGGAGAACGGGCGAAGGTCGCTACACACAGGTTCGATCAGGGATACCAAAGCAAACGAACGGGACATGAAGATCAACGAACTGGCGGGGACCAATCGTCATCGGGGTGATATAAATACACAGCCCGCATGAGACTCAGGTGTGCGCCTCAATCAGCGCACCCGCGCAGGCACCCGCACAGCTCGTGCTTGAGCGGCAGGATCATGACACAACCACCAGGTTCCACAAGGGGCCTCCCGGGTGGATGCTCGTGAGAGGATCCCAATGGCAAAGCAGGAACCAAACAGGAGCAGGTGACAACTGTGGACAAAGCACCACCGATGCTTGGTCAAGAGCGGGTGGCTGCTCACTCAAATGCTGGTCGAGCGCGGCCGAGGCATTTTGAAGAGGCGGCGTGTGCTGCTGCTCCACCAAGATATGATCAAGAGTGGCTGGGGATCTGGGCCAGAAGGTGCCTCCTCAGCCTACTGTCATCGAGGCTTGGGAGGAGTGAATCTGAGAGGGGCAGAGTGCACAGGGACTCGGCATGTTGATATAGAACGAGTTGTCTCACTCGTGGATTTTGCTTGGTGTGGCTTGAGTGGAGTGAAGCGGGAGCAATAAATCTCAGCTCTACTTCAACGCCTCTTCAGGCCACCACACGAGTGTCCTGGATAAATGGCCAAACGGGTGTCCCACAAAAGGTTGGAGGAAGAGGACTTGGGCTAATCAAGGAGGGGTCTGAAATTTTCATTGTAAGTGCATCTCCACTGTGAGAGAGATCATCTAAAAAGAAAACTCCAGAAATCACAACGTCTGATTTTTTTTAATGATTTACTTGTGTGATCCAGCTGCAAATAAGTATTTGAACACCTGAGAAAACCAATGTTAATGTTTGATACAGTAGCCTTTGTTTGCATTGACAGATGTCAAACATTTCCTGTAGTTGTTCACCAGGTTTGCACACACTGCAGGAGAGATTTTGGCCCACTCTTCCATACAGACCCTCTCTAGATCAGACAGGTTTTTAGGCTGTCGCTGAGAAACATGGAGTTTCAGCTCCCTCCAAATATTTTCTATTGGGTTTAGGTCAGGAGACTGGCTCGGCCTCGCCAGAACCTTGATATGCTTCTGACAGAGCCACTCCTTGGTTTTCTTGGCTATGTGCTTCGAGTCATGGTCATGTTGAAAGACCCAGCCGGGACTCATTTTCAATGCTCTGACTGAGGGAAAGAGGTTGTTCCCCAGAATTCATCCTCTCCTAAATACAGTGCAGTCGTCCTGTCCCATGTGCAGAAAAACACCCCCAAAGCATGATGCTACCACCCCCATGCTTCACAGTTGGGATGGTGTTCTTGAGATGGAACTCACCATTCGTCTTCCGCCAAACACAGTTCGTGGAATTATGACTAAAATCGTTCGTTTTGGTCTCATCTGACCACAAAGCTTTCTCCCATGACTTCTTTGTATCATCCAAATTGTCACCAACAGTCATCTTGGAAACGGTGGTCCCAGCTCTTTTCAGGTCATTGACCAAGCCCTGTCGTGATGTCCTGGGCTGATTCCTCACCTTTCTAATGACCATTTAGACCCCACGAGGTGATATCTTACATGGGGCTCCACTCCGATTGAGAATGACTGTCATGTTTAGCTTCTTTCATTTTCTAATGATTTCTCCATCAGTGGACCGTTTTTCACCAAGCTGCTTGGCAATTTCTTCGTAGCCCTTTCCAGCTTGTGGAATTGTACAATTTTGCCTCTGGTGTTTTTGGACAGCTCTTTGGGCTTGGCCATGTTACAAGTTTGAGTTTTACTGATTATATGGGGTCGACAGGTGTCTTTCGTCAGCTACCGACGTCACACAGGTGCATCTGATTCAGGATAATCCAGGGAGTGGAGGTGGACTTTTAAAGGCGGACTAACGTGTCTTTAAAGGTCAGAATTCTAGCTTATAGACAGGTGTTCAAATGCTTATTTGCAGCTGTATCACACAAATACATTTTTAAAAAAATCATACATTGTGATTTCTGGATTTTTCTTTTTAGATTATCTCTCTCACAGTAGACATACACCTACAATGAAAATTTCAGACCCCTCCAGGATTTCTAAGTGGGAGAACTTGCAATATTGCAGGGTGTTCAAATACTTATTTTCTTCAGTGTAAGTCAAGGTCCTCCTCAAAATCACAAAAATCAGTCCAATAAAACATGATAGCGAATGGGTTCGGTGTGGAGGATAATCATAACATGTGGGTGGCGCAGGTGACAAGGAAGCAGATGACAAAAAAAAAAAAAAAAAACTAGGACACTCTGAGAGGGGATGCCTGGTTGGTAGGCTGAGTATGCTGGGATGGAGACCAAGCAGTGTGACTGGTGACACTGCGTTTTTCCCGCTGGGTCCTGTTCAATCCAGTTTGTTTTGTCATGAGCAAGTGGCAAGGGGTTGGACCCAAATGCAGGACTCCAAGGTAGTGACATGATGTTGAGGGTGGTTTTATTCCAGGGCGGGAGGTCATAGGTAAGCAGTCAAAAAAAAGGCAAAGGTACATATACAGGTGGGAAAAAGGCAAGGTCCAAAACCATGAAATGAGGTTGGATAACTCCTAGACAAAAACAAGATTTGACTTAGCTTTGGCGGCCGGAGGCAACTGCGCACAGGGCAGTGGCCTTGCCACGCCCCTGACAGGTCAACATTTATAATAAGTGCAATCTTGCAGCCAATTAAAAGCACAGATTGGTGCAAATTTGTGTTAAATTAATGTGAACAACAAATCCTGTTACCCGTCTGGCCATTCCGTGCTTACTGACTGATCGTTATGTCACAACTCAGCTTCCTGAACCAATGTTAGCTACTTTAGTTTGTGTTGAATATTGTCTTATGTTGTATATTGATAGTCTTTGTTGTTGTTAGTTCCTATTAAAAGTCTATAAAATTCACTATATGCATCTTAATTTTTCTATTTGAGTGAGTAGAATCGATGAGCCACTGTAATGGATAACGTAAATAGATTTATTGAAGAAAACCTTCAAAGGTTATGAGATTGATCAACAAGTAATGAAAAGGAAAAGGTTTCTCATTATTATTATAATTATTATTATTATGCACAGAAAACAGGATTAGAGACGGTGGCACTGAAGAAACAACAGAAAGCAGAACTGGATGTAGCAGAAATGAAGATGCTGAGGTTCTTGCTTGGAGTGAACAGGTTGGATAGGATTAGAAATGAGCTCGTTAGAGGGACAGCCAAAGTTGGATGATTCGAGAAAGCAGACTTCGATGATTTGGACATGTTCAGAGAAGAGAGAGTGAGTATTTCGGTAGAAGGGTGCTGAGGATGGAGCTGCCAGGCAAAAGAGCGAGAGGAAGACCAAAGAAAAAATTGATGGATGTTGTGATGGAGGACATTGGGACAGTGGGTGTTAGAGAAGAAAATAAACGAGATAGGCTTAGATGGAAAAAGATGACACGCTGTGGCACCCCGTAACGCGACAAGCCGAAAAGCAAAGAAGAATTATTATACACAGAAAACAAGTGACATGGCGGCCCATGTATCAAAAATTAGGATTTAAAATGCGGGAATAAAAATTATGTCAAAACGGAAGGGCTGCGGGCAAATTTAATTTTATTTAATCTGGTAATCACGACAGCAGGATCAACAAATACTAAATAAATTCAAAAACTGATCTAATAAGAATGAAGGGCAGATAAAGACTAAGTCGCCACCACAAAGGAAGGACCTGAGCAATTCATCCATTCATTTTCTGAGCTGCTTATCCTCACAAGGGTCATATAAGCACGAGGCGGGGTACATCTTGAACCGGTTGCCACCAAATCACATAGAAACAAACAACCAATCGTGCTCACAATCACACCAAGAGCAATTTAGAGTCTCCAATTAATGCATGTTTGGGGATGCGGGAGGTAACTGGAGTGCCCGGAGAAAATGTATGCACGGAGAGAACATGGAAACTCCATACACGTCTGACCAGGATTTGAACCCCAGTCCTCAGAACTGTGGGGCTAAATCTGTAACCAGTCGCTCCACTGTGCAGTGACCTGTGCAATGTTCCCTCTAATTTTTCTGTCTGAGCAAACACACTAACCCTCTGAGTGGTCCCTTTGACCACTGTGAGTAACATCTGACGTGTGCACTGTGGTCAGGTCAGTGTCATTCATTGAAGTTACATGGCTCATAAAAAGAATCAGATCATGGCATTTAGATTCCCATCAGAACACTTTTATCCCCATCTGTTTTTCTTGGGATGGCACGGTGGGTGGCACAGCTGGAAAGCGTTGGCCTCACTGTAACTCCAGTTCAGTCACTCCGGACAAGTTGGTCTTTTTCACAGGCCTATATTAGCACATAAACGAGCTTATATGCCTACATGCCAAGATAGTTTGATGCCTAAATGTCAAAGACTCCATAGATGTCATAGATGCCGTAAGAACTATATACAAAACAAAATACATACACATCCGAATTCATACTACACAAATAAATGACAAAACACAAGCAATAAATACACCTCATTGACCTTCTGAGCAAATGGAGTTATTCTTCTTGTTTCTCTCTAACTAACTTCAATCTTTTCTTCTGAAGTACTGTTTGGACAGGAAGTCCCCCAAAATAAGCATCCTGACACCAAAAACATTGTTGAACAACATTGGTGAACAAGCTTCCGCTACATAAGTATGAACTGACAAAACAAAAATGTTTACTCTCAATAACATAAATTCTTCTTTACGGAGTAACAACTTCCTTTACTTGTGTTCAACATATATATCAAATTTCACTGGTCAGATGACCAGGCAACTGCTTGCAGGGTATTACTTGTCTCACAACAATCTTGTGGCTTGTTCCAATTGCATCACCATAGTCAACACAGGGATTTGCACAGCCCAGAATACTCCTGCCAAGGTCCGTTCTTTGAGCAAATGGTTCATTGTCTTTGCCGGCCACAACTTCTCTAGGTAGCAGGGCTTGAGAACAATTGCAACCCAATGCCACAAGGCCAATGTCACATTCAATTAAAGGAGCAATTTCTTCACCAAGGTGCTCCAAGTGAGGCCATGGTATTGCTGTCTTAGGTGTAGCAATGTGACTCAGATTGCTAGGAATAAATTCTCTTGTGTAAATTACTGGGAGCGGAATCTTCTTTGATGAATAAAAGCCTCTGACTTGGAATCCAGTGAACTTCTGACTGTAAACAACTGTGCTTCTGGAAGCCAGGGTGGATAGTTTCAAGTGTGCAAGCTCCTTCTGTGTGTCCAGAATATCCGCCTTTTCTTGCAAAACAGGTGGTGTCACTTTGATTGTCTAGAAGTACATGTAAGAGAACCTAATTTTCTGGATTACTTGTTGTCGATAACCATACTGCGTCAAATAGGTTGCCATGCCACGTATAGCAATGGAGCAAATTGATAGTAATTGGCTCGTGTGGCGAGGGTTCATGTGTTGAACTGAGCCCTAGAACCAACTGTCAATTTGACCACCAGATGTCGCCAAACCAAATACTCTCAATTTGAATACCAGATGTCACCAAACCTGATTATACTTTGATCGGATAGCCCATACGGCAAAGGTCTCTCTAATAAACCAAGCCTCCCACCGCATTACATACATATACCAAGGTCAGTAACCTTAAAAACCCAATTGTTTTCATATCTTTGTATTCACATTCTTATTTTTGACAAAGACAACAACAGGATGCATTTCAGCA
The DNA here is from genome assembly GCF_019802595.1 of Syngnathoides biaculeatus. NCBI lineage: Eukaryota > Metazoa > Chordata > Actinopteri > Syngnathiformes > Syngnathidae > Syngnathoides > Syngnathoides biaculeatus. The sequence continues at coordinate 760,877 of NC_084654.1, read as the reverse complement.
GCTGTTCACACCCTGCGGTTTACAACGGCGGAACACAGCTGCCTGCAAGTGACAAACAGGATGCTTGCAGCATTGCTGAGTTGGTGAACAGGAAGCCTTTGACACTCTTGAATGACCACAAAGGATGTTTGCAAGCACTGATCTTATTTTGGTATTTGACATTTTTCCATGTAGCTATTATTTAAGAAGATGATGCTTTGAAACTGCTTTGTGTCAAGAATATAACCTGTGTGTGATTGTCTCTCTGAGACAAGCAACACATGATGTGCGACCAACGAGAACAAGCCTGTTGAATACATGAGAAAATTGTACTCACAAGAATGTTGATACATTTATTGCTATTGCTTAAGAACTAGAGTGAAGCTAAAAGAAAGATAGTGGTTATAACTACCGGATACACCTGTTGTTTGTTGATGTTAAGGGAAGTGACAATTACATTTGCGGGCGCTTTGCCCTATTTTGAGTGAGCTAAGAGGGGCATGACATAACAACCCAGGGATGGTGAAAGGTACCTGACGGGATAACAAAGGAGGTATTTCCCACTGGGCGTGGGCAAAGCCAAAACATCCAGAATGTTCTACCCAAAAGCTATAAAAGCCTTGGATACGGAAGTCCGAGGCTCTTTGTTTGTTTTACACTGACAGGGAGACAAAAAGGCCTTTCTCTAGGGAGTAATATTCTTAGGACAAGCTGACGGGGAGCAGTCTTCGAGCAACTTAGGATGCTTATTTTTGACTTCTTCTTTTTCGATTGGGCACGAGTAAAACAACTACTATAATAAGGTAATTGCAGGGTAATACCATCGATATTACGTGGTTACCTAAGAAGGGCAAGTTGGCTTTACAATTAATCCTTAAACCTAAAATTCCTTATTACTAAATTAGGCTTCGAGCTTCATAGGGCTTGATTGACCCTGAAAGGCTCACTCAAAAATGTATACCTTCCTGATATACTAATGCTTTTGAATGCTTATGACCTCACTTCATTTTTATTGCTTTTTATTACTTTTATTATTGACTTCATCCTACTTACCATTAGTTTCATCATATAAATCATTTCTCCTTTTATTGATTTATGTTCATTTAACATCGAATTTTGCCTTACCATTGCATTTGTACCCCGCAACTGGCGGGAGTAACTGTCGAGTAATGAATGCTATCTGAACAATTTCCATCATTTTATTAAATACTTACATTTCGATTATCATTTATCATTGTCATTCTTATAATGAGTTGTCTCATCTTATACCATTCTGCTTCGCTAAAGATCGATCGTCAACGACATCAATAACATTTTGTTGTAAATTACATTTTAAAAAGTAACTCATTGATAAACTGCTGCTTAATATAAAAACGAATTCGTACGATCCTAACAATGATTGTTAAATTTATTAGGTCAATGACAAGTGCAATCGATTCATAAGAGATGAAGCTGCTGTAAAAGCGGAGCGATCACCTTGTCACCCTTTTACTCAATAAGGGTTGATAAGTGAGGGCAGACCGGATTGGCTCTGCAAAACTAAAGGCAGTTAGTTCACCTAGGCGATTTCATCTCCACACCAATTTAAGAAGCTCGCATCCCCCTCCACGTACGGCGTTAGAGTCGGCTGGGGTAAAGGGGGAGCTTAACCGGTCAGCAGATTTCTCCCGATTAGTCCTGTGGATAAGCGGAATCTGACAACTGGCATAACTGAGGAGGTATGGGTACTGTATGTATCTTGTATTACCCGATTAGTTGTTGCCACACTTAATGTTGCATCAGTTGGTTTAGACACTGTTCTCTCCTTTGGCCTTTCATTTTCATTTGAATAGCTCCCATTCGCTTCTCTTTCATACGCACAAGGTTTTTTTCTTTCTGTCCTCTTTGACTCGATCTTCGTGCAGACATGTTGGATGCTTTTGTTTGCATGTGTGGCAGAAATTCCTCTTTTCGCAGTTCTTTGAAAGGTGTTCTGGTTTCAGACATCCAAAACACATTTTCTTAGTTTGCACAAATTTGACTCTTTCTGAAATTGACTTGTCCATGAATTTTCAACATGTTTGCATGTTGGTATTTAGCTTCTCACAAAATGCACAACCCTGAACATCTGGTTTCTCTTCAGAACTGCTTGCCAGCACCTTTACACCTACACTTTCGGTCTGACATTTTCACCCTCACTAGACTTCAGAGCATACAGGGATGTCACAGGTTTACAAGCTATCTTGGCTTCCCTTGCGACAAATTCAACAATTCAGCTTGGAAATGGTTGGGCTTCTTCTTCGATCTTAATTGCGTTTTTGTTCCATCTGGCTGTTAGCCAATCAGGAAATTTAGTCAATATCCTCTGCTTTTCACCACAGTCATTCAAAATTTCCAGTCCTTTAATCTCACACATTGCTTCTTCACAACTTCAATGACAGTCTGAGAACTCTCATAGCTCAAGACTATCTTTATGTCCTATCTTTGGCCATGATGTGAGCTTATCTCGAATGGCTTTAGCAATTATGAATGAGCTTCCATATCTTTCTTCTAAAACGTTCCATGCTGAATGGTAAGCTGCATCAGTACCAATCAGAAAATAACTCAATTTTTAATTTTTTAATTTAGCCTTATCTTGGCGAGCAAAGGATAGTAATGAAATACAACTTTCCCTGCTAAAAAATGTCTATATAACATTTCAAAAGAATTTCTAAAGAACTATAGAACTTTAGGATCCAAGTCCTATAGAATTTCTATAGAAATATTATTGTTATTTAGAAATTCTATAGAAAACCCCAGCAAACATTCTACACAATAAGTTGTTCTGTACAAATTCTACAGAATTCCATAGATTTCTATAGAACTTCTATCGAAAATTTTTTGCAGGGTTCTGCTTAAAACTAGTGATGAAAGTCCTCTGGATTGTCCCGGAATTCTGAATTTTCTAATTTTCATGAAAAATTGCCCCAAATTAATCTGGATGCTAGTTGACAACATTGAAAGAACACACGTTTGAGTTCGTTGTTTTGCTATAATGTTTAGCCATGTTGAGGCACTAACACTTGTAACAGTAACGCACTTCCCCTCGCATTGTCATGACCTCGCCATATCTCGGAGATTTCGAAATTTCGGCGAGAACGGAAGCCACAAAGAGTGCACATGTGCACACAAAAGTCAGATTAATCATAGAATGTCAAGTATTTCAATAGCGTTTTGTGTAAACTAATTAATGCGTGATTGGCCAGGTACGGCCCCAGCTCAATGTTCAAACAGGTAGACAGGGAAGCAGACATGCGTGCAATAGACGCGAGTGTTAGGAACACATTGAAGTGGTCATGGCTTGAGGACTTTTTTTCCGACTACATTAGAAAGGTCGACAAACCTGGTAAGTTAGTATATATATTAAATGAAACTTATTATACTATAAGTATTACTCGATCTATATCTAAGATAGTGAGCAATCTGGTCCGGTGTTTCAGTACAATGCGACTTAACAAGTTTGAGACTTAAACGTTAATAGAATTGACCCCTCTGTGGATATTGGGCAATCCGTGTCACTGACCAATCAGAGCCAACCAAAGCCCGTTTTTGCTCCCCCCCATTTTCTCAGACAACATTGCATGGTCCAGTATAGGTTTAGTTAGCGTTTTATCGCGTATTTGGGTTATTTAACAAAAAATATGGTTAAGAGGTGTAGTCACGGACTTTGTAATAGTGACGACAGGTATCCTGAAAAGCTACTTGGTAAAGTTCCATTCGTACCCTTTCCAAAACCGAAGACCCAGTACGAAAAATGCCTTCGATGGATCAAACTTTGTGGAAGACCGCATCATCAACTAAATCCATCTAATATCAACTGGAACAGATATGTTTGCACAAAGGTATGCCTTATATTTGATTTTCAATACATGTCTCGTATAAATGATTTCGAAGTTCTTCGCTAGCATAACACTGCTGCGTGTGAACGATTGACACACTTATTCTTTGTTGAGCGATATTTAGTGATGATCGGACTGCACAAACGTATTGATTTCTTGCTGGCTCCCGACCGAAGCTTAACCAGACTGTGTTTGCACAAAGACGTGCCCTAAATTTGATTTTTAATACACGTCTCGTATAAATGAATGAGACGTTCTCCGCTAGCATAACACCGCTACGTGTGAACGATTGACACACTTATTCTTTGTTGAGCGATATTTACCGATGATCGGACTGCACAAACATATTGATTTCGTGCTGGCTCGTGACCGAAGCTTAACCAGACTGTGTTTGCACGAAGATATGCCCTAAATTTGATTTTTAATACACGTCTCATATAAATGAATGAGACGTTCTCCGCTAGCATAACACCGCTATGTGTGAACAATTGACACACTTATTCTTAGTTTAGCGATATTTAGCGATGATCGGACAGTACAAACATATTGATTTCGTGCTGGCTCGCGACCGAAGCTTAACAAGACTGTGTTTGCAGGAAAATATGCCCTAAATTTGATTTTTAATACACGTCTCGTATAAATGAATGAGACGTTCTCCGCTAGCATAACATTGCTACGTGTGAATGATTGAATGAAATCAGAAGCATGGCGTCTCTCTCAGTTAAGAATGTATTGTATTTAGAATCTATAATATATCGTTGATTTGAATGAAATCAGAAGCATGGAGTCTGTCTCAGTTCAGAATGTATTGTATTGTATTGTATTTGCCATTTTTACTGTTTGTCTTACGTCAGCGCACGTGGCGCGACGTCACTTCAGGAGGCGTGGGTACGTGCCCTATACGGAGGGGTCAATTAATACAGATCAATTTCTTTAACATGTTTTCCTGTACCGTGTAGAAATTCTAGGATATATTTTCCTGTATATTCTATATCTATACTATACTATGTATAATATGGGGAAGAGGACAATTTTAGATGTCTTTTATAGGAGAACGACATGTAAGAAATTGCCACGTGGCATAGAGACAGACTGAAAAAGTTTCAAAACCAAGTTATTTCTTGACAAACCACTGAATGTGAAACTATCATTTGTTCAGGACAGTTCTGCCAAGACTGGCTTAATACAGCAACATGTTAAACAATAAACATTTGCATATGCACATGTAGCGCCTCTCTAGTATAAAATACCTCAACGAGGTAGCCACCTGAGTTCTTTTCTTACTCCAAACTACAAAACTAATAAATTAACTCAACGTAATTACTCTAAAGGTCTATTGCAATTCTACTCTTTACTTGAGCATTTAATTCTCTATCAAAAGTCTCTGAAATAATATTTCCCCCAATGAGTTAATATTATACTAATTTAAATTATCAAGATACCAAATAAGCTCACAACTATTTTAACTGTCTTGCAGATAGTCAAATAATAAACCTGGTTTTGCAACAAAAAGTGTGAACATTTAATAACAAAATAAAGGATGGAAAAATCAAACATGTATACACAACAGTCACATAAACAAAGTCAATTTAACAGGTACACAATGCACACATGCTCAGGGCCCAAACAAATATGAATATAGCCGGCCAGCAAACCAAATTCAAACCCCAATGTCACTGCGTTGCTTCCCAAGGCAGGAGTGAAGAAAGGTGAAGGTGGTTTTTCCTCCAGCATCCTCACGGTACTCGTCCCTTTTTCTTCCTTGATGTCCAAACAGAGCCTCGCTAGCCGCGTTAGCTCGACGCTAGCGCCCTTGTCCTCTCCTTCGTGGTCCAGTGCACTGGCCTGCCTAGCTAGTGTTAGCTGGTTGCTAGCGCCCTTGTCCTCTCCTTCGTGCTCCAGTGCACTGGCCTTGCTAGCTAGCGTTAGCTGGTTGCTAGCGCCCAAGCCAAGTCCCATGCATGCACTTAGCCCCTGTGGTAGCTGCTAACTCCATCACGTTACGGCGTGATTTGATTAGTCCACTCAAACGACACACTATCCCAGTTGAACTTTCAACAGTCCTTGTCGAACACGTCGACTCAACTTTTGATATATGTCCACCGTTCACTTTCTTTGTCCTTTCGTTGCCTCCAACAACCACTCCTCCCTTCTACTTCGTCTCCCCTTTCTCTCTCTCTTTTGTGTCCCCTTAACACGTCACTTCCTGTCCTTCTTAAACAATGGTTTCAACAATAAAATGGCAAAACAAAAGTATTTCTTTTTCACAAATGAATCAAACACATTTAAATACAAATCCCTCCAAAAGAAAATACAGTCAGGACAAACAGTTTAACAGATATTCCACCACATTGCATAAAGAAAACCTATAACCTAATTGCTACTCTATTATACTGAAATTTTTCCTGTACCAACTTTTAACAGGGTTCCAAACATGCTCTAATATGATATTGTTTCATTCCATAAAATATCATTAGAAGCTGGAGAGTTCAAATCCACAGTATGCCACCTCACCTTGCTTTCACCATGAAGGTCATATGGACAGAGTTTCAGACAAGTTGAGAAAATGACTATTGAACAGACCAGACTAATGCATTATTTTAATGCGACTGGTTAATCAGCATGCGTCAAAAGTTTGCAACGTAAAACGTCTGCCACTGAAGTTCCATGAGGATAGAATTTAGTTTCAGTTTAACAAACAAGACACAGTTTTTAAGTTGGCTTCTTCAAATTCGTATTTTTTTTTTTAATTTTCACAACATTTCATTTCAACAGCTTTGATTTGAAAATCTTGAAAAATGATCCTGAATAGCCAAGTCTTTGCTTGGTTTTGTGTACTGGGTGCTGAGAGGTGGTGGTGCTAGGGAGTCAGCAGAGGAAGTCGTTAGGTCCGCATCCACATAGAGGGTCCGGAGCTCTTCTAACAGGCATTACACATACCCTGAAACATGGAAATGACATTACCTCATACATATGCAGATACTGTTGTCCTGGTTTACTCCTTCATCCTATAGGTTAAATGCGCAAGCGGCAAGGCTCATAGTGAAAGTCTTTCTGAAAACTAGTTCAAAGTAATTCTACTTCCGTGGACGAATCATTTGACGTAGTCAAATGTTCATCAAGCTGTTCGACTGGCCCTGACATAAAATTACGTCATAAATGTTTTACTTTACATTTTGACTGTCTTTTTTGTGACGTCAACGTCTGAGTTATAGCCTGAATTGAACCAGTTTAATATTATTGCAGAGTCATTATACTTACAATATTATACTCTGATAGGGTTATTCTGTCTCGTTCTGCTTTTTTTTTTGTTGTTTGGGGGGGGTTCGCCAAATGTACAATCCTGCATTATCTTCTTCGTGTGTGCCCTTGTTTTGCCTTTGGAAAGATTATGTTGAACATCAAACTGCCAGATTTGTCTTTTGCTTGAGCCTGTTGAGCATTCTCGTTGAAATGAAGTACTGCTAAGCGTAATCTATTAAACACAAAACTGAAACTTAACTGTCTTACAGACTAATTCTGTAATTGTCATTTACTGGTTTCTCATCCCATCATATCCAAAGTGATACATCTTGGGAGCAAAGAGGTCACAGCAATGTGGTATCCCTGGAATACTGGAGGTCTGTCCCAGTGAAGATAGCTTCATTACATCTTTACTCAAATAGGCACTTTCAATTATGTCTGCCATCTCTTCGTACTCACTTGACTCTACATCAGATACACAACTTCTGATAATGGGTTTAAACTGACAATTCTGGAAATGACCATGGCAGTAAGCAAGTGAATTATACATAAACTGTTTTTTTTTTTATTCTGAAAATCAAGCAAATAATCTAAACTTCAGGGAATTTGCCACTGCTAACATTTCAACATTTTGTGTTTCATAAGATCGTCTTTTAGGTTTAGGGTTACAATTCTGGCTGTCTGGTGAAAGGCACGAGTGGATAGTTGGACAAGCACACGGCAGTAATCTTGGCTTTCTGCAAAATAAAACAAAAAACATTTCTTTCATATTTTCAATTTGGAATATTTTGTCAGATCAGAGTAATGTCCATTGTTTATAGCGCATTCTTCGCGTTATTTACATGCATTTAGCCCGTATTATAATGCACCGAACACTTGAGAGCACACACTGCTGACATCAATTTGAGAAGACCTCTGCGTCAACAGTACACTAACTTTATACAGTGTAGAAATTTCGTCACCTCCTAAAAATCATATTCTACTTAAATTAAAATGAGGTAGATACTTGTCAATACTAAACAATTGAACACGGACACACTTACTTGCTAGCGAAGTCAAGTGAACGCTGTATGGGGTTTTCAAAGCAGTCCTTGTGAAATGCTTGGGACATAATACTGCCGACTTTAACTTGTACCTCTAATCCGCCCGCTTTGTCTTCACAAACTTGGTCCATATCTTGCCTATCCGTTCATTTTTTGACCATTCATGTAAGCTGACTCTTTCATTATTTGTCACCCAACACCCGTATGCAACAAACTTCCTCACCATCTTTGCTATCTTTTTCACTCTCTGGCTAAATGTTGCCTGGACGTGACGTACGATTCCGGAGAGAACCGGAACTTGGCGAATCTAAACGACATTTCAAACAAAATCTCGAGACTGACTTTGATGCTAATTTATTTCATTTATGTTGTGTTTAGAATTTTAAAAATATTTTTAAATGAAATTTTAGCCTCATTTGTATGACAGACAAATCAAATACATTTCCCCTGGATTAGACCTTTAAAAGTCTTAAATCTGCACTGAGTTCCAAAATCTGTAAATATTGCTGTGACTTTGATGAACTCTCTTCTTGAGAGACTGTGAGCATTTCGTACCAACACAGTGCTTACAGTGAAGAAAATAAGTATTTAAACACCCTGCTATAATGCAAGTTCTTGCACTAAGAAATCATGGAGGTGTCTGAAATTTTCAACATAGCAGCATGTCCACTGTGAGAGTGATAATCTGAAAAGAAAAATCCAGAAATCCCAATGTATGACTTTTTAACGATTTATTTGTGTGATACAGCCGCAATATGTATTTGAGCACCTGTCTATCAGCTAGAATGCTGACCCTCAAAGACCTGTTAGAACGTTTGACCTCTCTAATTGCAAACAAATGCTACTGAACCAACTATTAACATTGGTTTTCTCAGGTGTTCAAATACTTATTTGCAGCTGTATCACACAAATAAATCGTTAAAAAAAAAATCATACATTGTGATTTCTGGATTTTTCTTTTTAGATTATCTCTCTCACAGTGTACATGCACCTACGATGAAAATTTCAGACCACATCATGATTTCTAAGTGGGAGAACTTGCAATATAGCAGGGTGTTCAAACACTTATTTTCTTCACTGTAAGTTATTAAATTCTTCATCAGTGAACCTACTATTTTGTGCCTTGCGCAGGGTGTTCAAATATTTATTTTCTTTACTGTACGCCATATCCGCCATATGTTGCTGTGCATTTGTGGACTAGCAAGCCTCCAGAGTTTTCCTGCTGTGAAGGCAATAAATTAACATTTTCCACACATCACCTGAGGCGTCTGTCGCGAGTGGTGTAGGGAACGCACTAGAAAGCAGTGAGTGTGTTCACCTTCAGCCGGCTTTAACGGTTAGTTCCTTATCAGTCGCAAACATGGAATGTGCAGCTAGCCCGGCCTCGTGGTGCAACCATTACTGTAGGCGACAACCCGTAGTACTTTTTATCCATTTAAAACCTCTATCAAAACCTGCCAGTGAGTATATATTTTTTCCGAAGTACTTCATTTATGTTTCATTTGTACTTATAGATGCATAAGTGAAATATGAAGATGATATGATGCTCGCAAACATGGTCGCATTGCAAAATCGGTAAAATTGCTGGATTTGTTGCTGTGTATGCAATTATATGCAATTGCAATGAAATGGCAATAGTCAAGGTATCATCAATGAAATTTCATGAAAATTCGTTGAGAAACAAGAAAGTCATGACATTTTGTTATGACATTTTGAAGCTCTTAATTAACCGGGAAGGTTAACTTTTTGTTCTTTTCTATTGTTTTACCAATACCATAATTAGCCCATACTCCCAGTCTTTAAATGGGCATAACCTTAATGTTATTTGAGCGATTGAGATAATTTAAGTAAGATGTTAAGGGGTTTTCAAAGCTCTTTACAATGATAGTTTTTTTTCAATTCCATCCATCCATTTTCTTAGCTTCTTATCCTGACGAGGGTCGCAGGAGTGCCTATCCCAGCTGTGAACGGGCAGGAGGCAGGCTACACCCTGAATTTAAGGAGAACATATGTAATGAAAAATTTGGTACTTACATTAATATATTGAGCTATTTTGCAGGCAAAGCTACCTTGGCAAATCCTCTGAAGAATAAATATGTTCATCTTGAGAGTGATATGCAATTTTAGTATAATCTTGGTACTCAACCAAATATATTTTAAATAGGCTGAAAGACTGGCCTCCACCATTGAGGACATATATTCCGACTAATTAAGAGTGCCGGCTGTGCCAATTCCATTTATAATTAATCCAAAACATCTGTTCTTTTTTCAGCTAACACAAGTGGTTATGGTACCCGCCCAACTTCCTTGGAGCAGAATAAGACAGGTATAGTAAAAGTGACCAGTAAGTTATTTTTCCCAGTTGTGCATGGTGAAATCATAATTGGCATGTCTCATTTAAATCTCACACTGCATGCAAAGCAAGAGTGCCATTCATTGATGTATTTTTTTTATATAAATGTATAATTTGGGATGTTTTGTTTTAATTTTTCATGAAAAAGATATTTTTTCAAAGAGTCCAGGAATTCAATGAATTGATGTCATGTCATGTCAATTGATGTCACTTTTCATTGATGTGATATTGTAGGTCATGGTTTATTTTCTTTACAGCTCCAAAAAAAACCTCTAGAACACCTTAAGTGTAGGATTTGGAAAATGATTCCAATCCAGTAATTGCACTGCAAGACCATCAAAGTAAGTGCATGTTCTGTTTAAAGCACTTTATAAGAAGAAATCTGTCCCAAAAAGCACAATAAAAAAATTTGGTTACGATGATATTCTATTTTATTCAAACTGTTTTAGGCAGTGGAACAGGTGGTTCACCGTCACCATGAAGAACCTTGAGACATTCAAAACCAAGACATCTACCATCAAACTCGAGCCATCCACCACCAAACATGAGCCTCTCCCATTCCTCCAAAGAGAGTTGGCCCGTGTAAGAAGCAAGTAAGCCAAATGTCTACGAATAACTCGTCTTATGACCTTTTTGTCATATTTCTGCTTTTCCATTGTGCGTGTGTTGTTGTTCAGGGTTCCCAAAAAAAAAAAAAAAGAGCTGATGCTGCTAACTGAGATAAGGGACACCGTCAGGAATCAAGACCACGGGGCAGCACAAGAAGAGGACACTGACATTGTACAGATAAAATCTTTGGCTGACTTCATTGTTCTTGAACAGAACGGTGACAGAAGATCCTTCTACTTCTGCAGCACTGGTATGATTAAGTATGGAAAAAGTTGTTGAGTTTAATTTTAATAAACAAATTCCTAATTCTCCCATCCTCTTGTTGATTTGGAGAAATTCCAAATTTTGAAAGTTGGAGGGGTAACCCTCAGGGAAATTATCAAACGGATCCTGAACAGATAATTGAATATTACATGTTTTGTACAGACTGTATTTTTTTTTATACTCGTAATAGACAGTTGAGAATGAATATTTTGAACTTGTTTTAACATTCAAACAATATTACATTTATAATACAATTGAAAGTATTGTGTGTGCTGTTTGCAGACCTCTGAAGAATGAGGTCCTTCAAATACTCTTTCTAGAAACAAAATATGGATTCTTGGGTTTGAGAGATTCCTAATTGATAGGTATAGTGTTTGCCAGACATAATAAGAAGTCTCTAAATTTTGAACTGAGAATGTGTCTTGAGAAACCAGGAGACTGAGTGATGTACGAAGTGCGGTCACGTCATGCCTGAAATATGCACCTGACAGATGCGGTGGCAGTGGCAGGAAACAGGACAGGAGGAACTCAGATGGACAGTAAATATGAGAGACACATACTTAAAATTCACATAGTGGAATATTATATTTTATTTTGTTTGTAACATTATTTAAGCAAAACGTTATTTGTTCTAAATGACAGGAAAACGTTATTTGTTCTGAATGTTAAACATGCATGTACAGTATTACTGTGGGCTGAATAACCTAATTGTTTGTAATTGTTTGTACTTTGAAAAACAGTCTGGTTTCACACTGCATAATAACGGTTTCAATCAATAATATTTGAATTGCTCAATTTCCATGTATTTCCATGCAACATTGTTTCTATGTTCTAAGGCAACATTAATTGTATGTGGGTTTGTCACGTTCATGCAATTTACGAATATAATGTAGAAGCAATGTTCTTTACGTTCTTTAGAACAATTCTGTAGATGTTTCTAGGCTTAGCTTGTCCTTCTTCTTACAAAAATAAAAGTACAACTGTTTCTTACTGCCAAGCAAGTGCCACATTATGTTTAAGATAGCCTATGTTTTACCATTCCTCCACACCAATAATAGGGCGTACCTTATGTATGTGATTAAAAAACAGAAATAACACCCATATTTGAGGCTGCGACCCCGGTGATGTACATCCAGGAGGCTATTTACAGTCCAACCGGGACGTCTTCCAAGCACCAGGGAAGATGGAGGAGACAGCACGGGAGCTTGGTGGGTGAAGGTATGGAGGGGGGAACAGAGGAGTGGAAGAAACCGGCTTTATCTGGAAGACATTGGAAGATGGTTTGAACACAGAGCGTAAACACAGCCACAATTTGAAAGGGCCCAATAAAGTGGTTGGAAAGTTTTATTTGATTCAACCTTGAGCAGTTGATTCTTTCATCTGTTTGTCTGAGGGTGATAACTAGTGGGTAGACTGACACTTAAACCAAGTGGTGTGCAAAACACTCTCTAAACCTGCTAACGGAATTGTGGGCCCTGGTCGAAGAATGACCATTTTCAGTGAATGGGGAAAATGCAGAAACAAGGCGTAGGGCAATGTGTGACCAGGGACATCTAGGAATGGGAAGCGAACAAAGAGGGGTCAGGCACCACGGAAGCAGCACCGAGAGGTAGCTCAGGGTCAGGCTGCGCCTAGGAATTAGAAAGATGCAGCTCGGTGTAAGTCACTGCCAAGGCTGCCGCTGAAGCAAGAGAGAGGTCATCCAGAGCTTGGTTTAGGGGATCACCTTCAGGATCACCTTCCAACACCACATTCAATGCCAAGAACTACTGTCAGGTTCACCAATCAGACATACATTAAACGGGACAAAAAAGGAAGCAAAGACACCAGTTCAAGTCTCGCGAGGAGAAAGGAGAGGAACTGTCTCGTACAATTCACCACTGCACTCTCTGATTATTGATCCAGATTCTCTATTTATTTAGTTTTGAGACGCCCCTTATTTACATGGATATTACAAAAAGGAGAGGACAAGCATAACAGTTTGAAACAAGGTGTAAATGTTTGTTCATGTGCGTGTGCATGTGTGGAAGATTGCTGAATACATATGTGGTCATCATTTCTTTAACAGGCAGCAGTTCTAACAGTTCTGATGATTAGATGTTTTTGTTCTTGCTATCTCCTGCTAGGAGGCTGCCACGTTATCTAGGGCAGAGCAAAGCATTTCTTTATTGGAAGCAAATGTATGATAATTATGATCACAATTATTCCTACATTTCCCCCCTGTTTATCCTACATTTGCTACCACGTTTTCTAGAACAGAGCAAAGCATTCTTCATTGCAGGCAGAGACAGTAACTTAATTGGAGCAGAGCAAAGCATTTCTTTATTGGAAGCAAATGTATGATAATTATGATCACAATTATTCCTACATTTCCCCCCGTTTATCCTACATTTGCTACCGCGTTTTCTCGAGCAGAACAAAGCATTCTTCATTGCAGGCAGAGACAGTAACTGAATTGGAGCAGAGCAAAGCATTTCTTCATTGCAGGCAGAGACAGTAACTGAATTGGAGCAGAGCATTTCTTCATTGCAGGCAGAAACTAACTGAATTGGAGCAGAGCAAAGCATTTCTTCATTGCAGGCAGAAACAGTAACTGAATTGGAGCAAAGCATTTCTTCATTGCAGGCAGAAACAGTAACTGAATTAGAGCAGAGCAAAGCATTTCTTCATTGCAGGCAGAAACAGTAACTGAATTGGATCAGAGCAAGGCATTTCTTCATTGCAGGCAGAGCAGTAACTGAATTGGAGCAAAGCAAAGTATTTCTTCATTGCAGTCAGAAGCAGTTACTTAATACTATTTAGAATCATTTCTACATTAACCTCCTGTTTATCCTACATTTGCTCAAATCCTTAAATCATCGAATTGATCACACTTTTGGCTTACACTCGAAGGAAAATATAGCACTAATTACTTGTAATGTTCTGGATCTGAGAACAGGTCTGGAAGAGAAGTCATAACATCATCGTGGTCAACAATATCACTGTCATTACCCTGTTGTGCCAATAGTGGATATATTTCTGCCTATTTTGAATTTGTCGGGGCAATAGCAGTGGTTATAAGTTGGTTAAGTGATGCCTTTATGCAGGGAATACAACAACATCCACACAATGCAAGAATAGCTGCAAACAGCGATAGAAACTAGGACAGAGAACACCAAATTTCTAGATTTGCCAAAGTTTTTTTTTTTTTTCCTCCCACCACTCAGACCTGGCTGATGTGTTTACACCAGAGTGCTCCTTCATCTTGTGGTTCAGGGTGCGGAGGCCTTGAATGGCCCTTGTGCGTGACCCATCAGGTGCTGTGATATTTGGAATAAACAACACTGGTCACTGAACATTGAGCAGTCGCCACCCTTCTCGGCCGGGAGCAAGTCGACCGCTATGCGCTTCTGGAACGTCATGAGTGAGGTTGCAGCTGGTTGTTCCCTTATGGCAATAAAGCCTGCTTCCGTATAATTACCAAGTTTCTGTACATTGTAATGTAGGTAGTTGATTCTGTCAACGTTTTTATTCACAGTTATCCATAACAAGATGGATTCCCATCCTGCAGCAATCTCGTTAACCAATTTATACTCATCTGGTATGCAGTTGGGATGCCATTTGCATCAATGTATGTCAGATCTCCATCTTTCCAAGAGGACCTTCGCCTTCGGGAGAACCCAAGGGGAGGTCCAAAGATGGATGCGGCCAATTGTATATCTTCTGATTTTGATGGAAACACAGTCACAGATAAGAGCAGTGATACCAGTGCACACGTTCCTGCTGCATTTATCAGTGTGTCATACAACTTTTGACCAACACACCACCACAACAAATCGCTGCATGGGAGCAGTGGGAGCAGTGGGGCAGTTTGCAGATGGATATCATGACACCATGTTTTGTTGAGACTTCCCACCTTAAAATCTGTCCCTGTAAAGCTAACACAGGAGAAATTAGCCAATGCAACATTAGTAGAAAATATCAGTTTACCATTTACTGCCTTAGTTGTTGGATAAACACTTTTCCATTTCTGACAAGTGGTGTTGGGAATTGTTTTAGTCATTACTTTCAGGGTACATTGTGTTGGGATTTCTGTTGGAATGACACGCATTAGTGGCCTAGGGCCCATGCATGTGATGTAACTGTAGTTTACCTTGTTAGCTGCATTCTACATTAATAACAACCAGTTTTGTTTCCTATTTGTAAAAAAAAAAAAAAAAAGATAATCATAATAATGGAAAAATGTTCCTCAGGCTTTTTCGGTTAAAATACTCCCGCCATAGTAGACGTACACTTTTGTATGGCATTCCGGTTTAAGGTAGCACTGAATTGGCAAATGGTGAGAAGAAGGTGGGGGTTTCATTTAGCATAAGCCCAAAGATGGAATCCCCAGCAATTAGACTCTGCCAAGGAATTGAAAAAGTGCTGAACTGATTCACTGGGAGGCACACATGGAGTCCTCCTCTCATGCCTCCCGCATAGTTGTTTGCCAAAGTTATTTGAAATGAGGTTGTGCCTCTTTATCTTACGTGTGGTAGGCATAGTTGACCGAGTATAGTTATTGGTTCTGTTGTTATGTATTTTTGTCAGCTTTACAGGTGTCCAAAAGTAGCACATGAACAAAAATATCATTATGGTATCAATGTTGCAGCCCAACATGCTATCATATTATTTAGACATTTTGAAGTCATGTCGACCAAGTCACCCCTAAATGAGTCAAGTGTCTTCACCAGCCTTCAGGTATTTTCAGATACTATAAAACTGCACCCACTGTATGCTGGTCTTTGCTCAGCTTTCCCCTTGGGTGACTCAGCTGAGATGACCTTTTACAGTGTGTTAGGTGTATCCACGTGTTTTTTTCTGCTATTTTGTCCATGTCATTCAGCTCTTGCTCAGTCTATGCCAGTTTTCGGAAAAAAATGCATGGACAGTAGATGTTAATTCATAAACAGACATAGGATAAATACACAAATGGCAGTAAGAAGGTTATTAAAGCACAGTAACTTTTTACTTTTTTTTTTTTTTGATGGTGTAGTGCAGGGATGTCAAACTCATTTCTCTTGCGGGCCACGTTGTAGTTCGGGTTTGCCTCAGAGGGACATTTCGAGTGAAGGCAGCGTGGGATCGATTCCCGCTCAGTGATGGTGTCGACATCTGCACTGTGACTGGCTGGCGAGCAGTTTGGTGTGTAGTCTGCGGCTGCCCGGAGTTAGCTGGGATTGATTTCAGGTCTCTCTCCGAATAAATGCAGAAGTGTTGCGTCAGGAAAGGCATCCGGCGTAAAAAAAAAAATCAAAAAGACAGTTACTGCCGCACCGCCATGACAGTGGCACAAAAATGGCTTCACACATCAATGCTGATAAAATTCCCAATTTGTTTCTAGTCCTATCAAATTGATGCATGTGAAATTTCCGAGTTTAGTTTTTCAAAAGAAGTTAATGGATATACAGAATCCCCCAACTTTTTTTTTTTTGATTCATTATCAATTAATAGCATTGGAATTATCTCTGGATCTGTGCAAACACTACAATCTTTTGGACACGTTTTTTGTATGTAGTTATCCAATTTGTTTTGTTTTTATTTTATTTTATTTATTTTTTGGGGGTGGGACCTTGAGTGGTTCCCACAGGTACCACTTGAACAGAAAAATGAAAATAACAGGTTGCGTTTTCATCCAACACCCAAAAGCAAAATTTCACTGTTTAGTCACCATTATGACAGCAGTCTCACTCCCATGTGTAACCGGACTACAGCGACCTTGGCAGTGGGAATAAGAACAGCTATCTTACAAGTGGCCAATAAAAACAAATTAGTTTTGTTTGTGTTAACAATTGTTTCAAAAGCAATAACTTTCCTACAATCAACAAATTAATTCAAGTACACTTTTTTGCAATTTTTTAAGATGTTTGGGGTTCTTAATAACTCCTGAAAGGGACCCACTTGTGTTTTTTTTCCCCTTCATCATTCGTCTATCTCTCATTGTGTGGAAATTATTGGTAATTTGTATGGTTTCCCAAACACTGTTTTGAATGGAATGAGACCCTTACGTGCTTGTAATGTACGTATAGTTAGACTAAATCTATCATTGTGTCCAAATTGCCCCTACGTGTGATTGTGAGTGCGGCTGTTTGTCTCCATGTATGTGACTTGCAATTGGCTCGCAACCAGGTCAGGGTGTACCTTTCCTCCTGCCCGTTGACAGCTGGGATAGGCTCCAGCCCTCTGCGCGACCCTTGTGAGGATAAGCGGCAAAGAAAATGGATGGAGGGATGAATGGATGTGCATCTTGAAGAAACTGACCACGTTTTGGATGCACATTCCCTTGTGGATTATGTCGCACACAGATCAAACAAGCCCTACAAAAAAAGGTTTTTTTTTTTTTTCATACAAGTTAAATCCATGGATCATGTAATGCCTTTGTACCAGGGCTACCATTCCCCCTGTTGAGACCTGAGACTTCCCATGGCTCAAGATTGCCGCCCACTTAAAAAATGTTTTCGGTCGAATTTTTTTGGATCTCTGCTGACATAATTCCCATTTTGTAATGTAGTACCTTATTTTTTCCACATTTTAGTTCTGCTGGTAAGCTTTGTTGTTGCATTTTGTTTAACACATCATCTCAAAGTATGTCGTCATTTGTTACATGGTCAGCTAATCCCATAAAGGTTTTGGCTGCTACTTCTTTTGCTGTTTTATCTGTAAATCCATTTCCTAATGATACTTTCTCTGTATTTGATGTGTGTACTGCACATTTACATATGGCTATTTCTTTTGGTAATTGAACTGCTATGAGCAAATTTTGTAGTACCTCTGTATATGTCACTGTGTTCCCTGTAGTTGTCGCTATTCCTCTATTTTTCCAGTATTGTCTGTGTAGATTGTGATACCACCGTGAATACAGCAGTATCTGGTCTCAGATTGTTCAAGACTGTCCAATAATATATTGTCTGTACAGTTCATCATCCCAATCCAAATCTGGTTCTTTTTCTGTCCAATCAGGAACATTTCATACTACCAAAACAAATTGTCCCAAACTCTCCCACTCCTGTTGTAATGACGTGTGTGGTGGTGTCCATTCCTTGTGTAGTGCATTTAGTTTGTCAGTCAGTCTTGTTTCTGTCACCACGACTGATATACCATCTGAGTACAGATAATCATGATTTTGTCTGGTGTGGGCTGTTATAAGTTTATCTTATACAACATTGTCACATCAATGAGTTACTTCCTACATCATTTTGTGGTTGTTCAATCCAGTCTTGAGCTGTTTGCAGCAAGAAATCTCCTGTTCATGTGGGAGGTTTGTTTGGAATATGTAAGGTGTAATAATAGAGCGCTGGATTCCCATTTTGTAAGTTATTTAACTGTGCTCCCAGTTATTCCTTTTTTTCTTTTTACTTCTATTTTTCCTGTCAGAGAGGGAATTAAGCACAGTCCTAGTTTCAGCAAACCATCTCTTCCCAAAAAACGTATGGGACAAATTAAAAAGTTGCATTTTGGGAGCATTAGTTGTGACATTTTTGATGGGGAGATGGCTGCTCTCTTCCTCATCTGCGGCCACAATTATTAAATGTTTCGCATAAAGATCCATAAATTTCTCCTTTCTCTGTCAGAAAGGTGTCAATTTTCTTTTTGTCATTTTGTAGCACTCTTTCTGCGTGTAGTGCTTGGTTAATGTATTGTTACAGGCTGCCAGTCGGTTTGTCAACCCAATGTTTTTCAATATTTTGTTTTATAGGATTATTCGAATTCACATGAAAAGCATTTTTTTAATTGCCCTTGATACACACTCCCTGGTGTGTGATCTTCAGGAATGCCACTATTTGCTTTAAAACATGCATTTATTGCAATTCTATATTCTTCAAATGGTTCATTGTTGTTTTATATTGCTCTTCCAATGGCAGAAAAATTGCTTTTTTGGAAAATCTAGTAGAAGTGCGCGATATTAACCCTTGAACTGCCTGCTGCTGTGAGAAAGTACTTTGCTGTCATCCAAATTTGTTGTACTTCCACATCATTTAATTGGTAAGATTTTCTCAAGTCTTCCGTTCCCTGGGCGAATTATGTTACATCAACTTTATGAGATGTGATACCTTGTATGGCTGTTTTCACATCATCTTGAGTCCAGCTTTCTTGTTGTTGTTTTTTTTGTGTGTGTGTGTGTGTGTGTGTGTGTGTTTCTCTTATTTTATCCTGCAAGTTAACTATATATATTTTTTGTATGTTGAGCTGGCTAGCAAAGTCATATTGTGTTATCCACAAATTTAGATGTTTTGTTTTAGTAGGACATTTGCTTTCTACAAACTTCTAGTCCTTACACATTATTATTATTTTTTTTTTTTCAGATGTTGTGTTTCAACTATTTTGCTCTTTGTTTTTCCCCTGTTGGAGTCAGTGGTTCACCTCGGGTGACTATACTGACTTCCCCCTGAACAGGGTGACCATTACGTTCCGTTTGAGGTAATTCTGAAGCTTCTACCACAAGAGGCGAAGAATGTAGGAATAATTGTGATCATAATTATTCCTACAGCTACTTATCATCAGTCTCAAAACTTTTCTTAGCCTGAGAAAACTTGTGAGTAAAGAAGGTGTAAGATTGCAAGATAACGACACGGGATCACACTCCTCAGCTTCCCTGATATCACTTGGCAAGTACAGCTACCTTGGCTCAGTACATTTGAAGCTACCCCACAAGAATAACGTAACCCAGAAAGGTCATCTTTGGAACATGGAGCTTACATTTTTCCACTTGGATGAAGAGCTTGTTCTCAGAAAGTCTCTGAAGTACTTGGCATACATGTCATTTGTGAATTGGGCTGGAATAGGAGCAAATCAGGATGTCATCCAGGTACACACACACAGACACACGCGCACACACACACACGCACACACAGACACACACACACACACACACAAAACATCAATTATGTCATGCAGGATGTAATTTACCAAGGCTGGGAAGATGGTATGGATATTGGTCAAGCCAAAAGGCATAATGAAGTATGGTAGTGCCCTCTATGAGACAGGTCCTTCCATTTGAGGGCACCAAAGGTCTTAAAGGTCTATCATACAAATGTAGCTAAAATTTCATTAAAATCTTTTTTTAAATTCTTAAAACAACAGAGATGAATTAAATTAGCCCCAAAGTGCATGTTTTCTTTGTAATCCAATTGCCTCCGATGTCTGTTTCAAACCGAGGCTCTGTTGAAGCTGCTTCCGTGTGATGTCACTCCAAGACAACCCCAGTACAGAATTGGTTTCCTTCACAGACAATCATACAGGCTGTGAGTGGGATCTTGAGGAGAGAGACAGCAGCGATCAAGAAGTTTTTATGTGTAAATTCTATTGGCTTCTTGTGCGTGTATGAGATCACAAGGGTTTCCGAACCAATGAGTGTTTATTGAACGCCGAGGACATGGAACATGGTGAGTGGCTACACATAGACTGCCGCAGTTAAATAACGAGAACATAGATAAGGAACCCAACCCATAACACCAAGGAGAGGTTGTTGGAGGACGCTTTTTTCCTCCATGTGTTTGTTGGAGGATGCTTTTTTCCTCCACCTGTTTGTTTAATTTTGGGTAATGAGAATGTTGGTCATTCAAATAAAGGCTGGAGATGATGAACAGTTTCTTCGAAGAATTTACTTACAGAATATTCCAGGCATTTATGAGTTACAGACAATGGCTGTAGAGAGCAGATCACAAGTGCGAAGATACAGAAAAAGCACACATCCTTCATCTTGTCAGAAGGGGCGGACCATGAGCGGTATCAAACCTGTGGCGTGAGATCGGGGCTTTCCACTTAGACAAAGGGTTTCTGTCTCAACCGGTTCCAGCTGTCAATAATGGATTATTACAAAGTGTCCATTATGCAGTTCATTAAGGTTAGCCTACGTGCAGAGATGCACTCAAGGACACATCTGGCAACAGAACAGAGCCCCAGTGAGGACATGAGGAAATTATGGAGTCATGACTAAATATGGGCATAAGACATACTTCAATGTGTATGCCCCAACTTGGCATCGTGACAAACAAACAAAAATCTACAGAATGCTCTGTAGAAGAAGTAGAAACTGAAGAGGAGGAATTTTCTTATTCTTCCCACGTTCGAAAAACATCCCATGCAGGTGGAATTCAACCATATATGTTCGAACCGGTGTGACGGTCTAAGCGTCGAATGCAACACAGGGACAGGACCCAAAACACAGACTGGTAGGTGCTTCAAGAAATCTACATACACCTTGTTGACAAAATCTAATTCTAACATGTTTAAACGTCTGATGCTGCTTGCACACAACAGTGAGTCATTTGTTGTTGTTGTTCTCGCGACCAAGTCGGCCTAAGACAAAAATCAAAACCTTCTGCGTTTAAAGATTTAGCCCGTATTTTAAATAATGCACCAAACACTTAAGAACACACACTGCCGTCGTCAAATTTCTGGAAGACCTCAGCGTCAACAGTACACTAAATTTATACAGTATCCAAATTTCGTCACCTCCTAAACATCATATGGTTACGGATATTAGCTAGCATATATATCTGCGTCGGTATTGTACTTACATTTAAAATGAGGTAGATACTTGTCAATACAAAACAATTGAACACGTACGTATTTACTTGCTACCGAAGCCAAGTGAACGCTGTATCGGGTTTTCAAATCACTCCTCCATGAAATGCTTGGAATATACTACTAACATATTACTGTCCACTTTGATTTGGAACTCCAATCTGCCTGCTTTGTCTTCACAAACCTGGTCCATAACCTGCCCATCTGTTCACCTGTCGGTCATTCATGTAAGCTGACTCCATTCGCGTTTGACGCAGAACAGTCGTATACAATATACTTCCTCATTATCTTTGCTAGCTTTTCCACTCTCTGGCTAAATGTTGCCTTGGCAGGATGTCACATTCTGGGGAATTATGGAATTTGCCAAATCGAAGTGACATTTCGAACAAAATCTTGAGACTGACTTTGATGCTAATTTATTTCATTTTTGTTGTGTTGAGAATTTTTAAAATATTTTTTGATTAAATTTTAGCTACATTTGTATGATAGACAAATAAAATACATTTCCTCTGGATTAGACCTTTAACCCTTTCCATTCGAAATCAAGAATTGGTTATTGGTGAGTCAGCAAGTTTTAATTGACATTTGGGGCAGTTGGTAATGTAGTGGAATGCCTCTGCACAATACAAACACAGATTTTAGTTTCTCCTGCGTGTTTTCTACAAATCAAAGGGTTTAGTTCATCAGTTGCATTGCATGGATTCACCAATCAAGGGAGGTGGGGTTGGTAGCAAAATTTGTGGCGGACAGGAAAATTTGGGAGTGCAGTGCTGCGGAGAAGGAAGTGAGTTAGGCAGAGTCTGTAACCTTGAGATGCGTTCCATCCTGCGCTCTCGGAGATGACAAAGGAGTTGGATGGAAAGGTCAATGAGCTGATCTAGGGGCTTAACTCAGCCAGCAAGGTCAGCTCATCATAAAGCAACTCATTAAGTGCCCTCTCCTCGAGCCGTCACTTATCATGGTGGAGGGGTTTGTGTGTCCAGATGATCCTAGGAGCTAAGTTGTCTGGAGCTTTACGCCCCTGGTAGGGTAACCCAAGGCAAAATGGTCTTAGATGAGGGACCAGACAAAGTTTGACTCTAAAAGCCTGATGGTGAGTAAAAATACTGGATCTCAGTTTCTCTTGCCCAGACGCGGGTCACCGGGGCCACCCTCTGGACCCAGACCTGGAGGTTGGGCTCGAATGCAAGTGCCTGATGGCGGGACGTGCACCCATGGGGGTCGGCCAGGCACAGGTCGAAAGGGTACCTTTGGTCCCCCATCCCAAGGGCTCACCACCTGTGAGCGGGGCTATAGGGGTCAGGTGCGATGTGAGCTGGGCGGTGGCCAATGGCAGAAACCTTCGGGATCCGATCCCCCGGCAACAGAAAGTGGCTCTACGGACATAGAAAGTCACCCCTTTGGCAGGGAATGAGCCTGAGTTGGTGCGTGAGGTTGAGAATTACTGACTAGATATAGTCGGACTGTCGAAGACAAAGAAGAGGAGGAAACCGGATCCATCGTCAGAAGAAAAAGAGGAATGCACAGAGCCTACAACTGAGTGAAGGGACTTTGAATGTTGGGACTATGACAGGAAAAGCTCAGGAGTTGGTTGACATGATGATTAGGAGAAAGGTTGATATTCTGTGCATCCAAAAGAGCAGGTGGAAAGGTAAGGCTAGAAGTTTAGGAGCAGGGTTTAAATTATTCTACCACGGAGTAGATGGGAAGAGAAATGGAATAGGGGTTATTTTAAAGGAAGAGCTGGCTAAGAATGTCTTGGAGGTGAAAAGAGTATCAGATCGAGTGATGAGGCTAAAATTTGAAATTGAGGGCGTTATGTATGATGTGGTTAGCGGCTATGCCCCACAGGTCGGATGTGACCTAGAGTTGAAAGAGAAATTCTGTAAGGAACTAGATGAAGTCGTCCTGAGCATCCCAGACAGTGAGAGAGTTGTGATTGGTGCAGATTGTAATGAACATATTGGTAAAGGAAACAGGGGCGATGAAAAAGTGATGGGTAAGTACGGCATCCAGGAAAGGAACTTTGAGGGACAGATGGTGGTGGACTTTGCAAAAAGGATGGAGATGGCTGGAGTGAACACTTATTTCCAGAAGACGGAGGAACATATAGTGACCTACAAGAGCGGAGGTAGAAGCACGCAGGTGGATTATATTTTGCGCAGTCGATGTAATCTGAAGGAGGTTACTGACCGTAAAGTAGTGTTAGGGGAGAGTATAGCTTGACAGCATAGGATGGTAGTCTGTAGGATGACTCTAGTGGTGGGTAGAAAGATTAAGAAGACAAAGGTAGAGCAGAGAACCATGTGGTGGAAGCTGAGAAAGGAAGAATGTTGTGCGGCCTTTCGGAAAGAGGTAAGACAGGCTCTCGATGGACAGCAGAAGCTCCCAGAAGACTGGACAACGACAGCCAAGGTAATTAGAGAGACAGGCAGGAGAGTGACTACTTGTGTCTTTTGGTAGGAAAGGGGAGAAGGAGACTCGGTGGTGGAACACCAAAATACAGGGAGTCATACAAGGAAAGAGATTAGCGAAGAAGAAGTGGGATACTGAGATGACTGAGGAGAGGCGAAAGGAGTACATCGAGATGCAACGTAGGGCAAAGGTAGAGGTGGCAAAGGCTAAACAAGAGGCATATGAAGACATTTACACCAGGTTGGATACGAAAGAAGGAGAAAAGGAACTCTACAGGTTGGCCAGACAGAGGGATAGAGGTTGGGAAGGATGTGCAGCAGGTAGGGGTGATTAAGGATAGAGATGGAAATGTTTTGACTGGTGCCAGTAGTGTGCTAAATAGATGGAAAGAATACTTTGAGAAGTTGATGAATGAAGAAAATGAGAGAGAAGGAAGAGTTGAAGAGGCAAGTGTGAAGGACCAGGAAGTGGCAATGATTACTAAGGGGGAAGTCAAAAAGGCACTACAAAGGATGAAAAATGGAAAGGCAGTTGGTCGTGATGACATACCGGTAGAGGAATGGAAACAATTTGGAGATGCGGGCTGTCGAGTTTTTGGCCAACTTCTTCAACAGAATACTAGCGGGTGAAAAGATGCCTGAAGAATGGAGGAAACGTGTTCTAGTTCCCATTTTTAAGAACAAAGGTGATGTTCAGAGCTGTGGGAATTATAGAGGAACAAAGGTGATGAGCCACACAATGAAGTTATGGGAAAGAATAGTGGAGGCTAGACTCAGGACAGAAGTAAGTATCTGCAAGCAACAGTATGGTTTCATGCCTAGAAAGAGTACCACAGATGCATTATTTGCCTTGAGGATGTTAGTGGAAAAGTACAGAGAAGGTCGGAAAGAGCTACATTGTGTCTTTGTGGATCTAGAGAAAGCTTGTGACAGAGTACCAAGAGAGGAACTGTGGTACTGCATGCGTAAGTCTGGTGTGGCAGAGAAGTATGTTAAAATAGTACAGGACATGTATGATGGCTGCAGAACAATGGTGAGGTGTGCCTTAGGTGAGACAGAGGAATTTAAGGTGGAGGTGGGGCTGCATCAAGGATCAGCTCTGAGCCCCTTCCTGTTTGCAGTGGTAATTGATAGGCTGACAGATGAGGTTAGACTGGAATCCCCTTGGACCATGATGTTCGCAGATGACATTGTGATATGCAGTGAAAGCAGGGAGCATGCAGAGGAACAATTCGAAAGATGGAGACATGCACTGGAAAGGAGAGGAATGAAGATTAGCCTTAGTCAAACAGAATATATGTGCGTGTATGAGAAAATTGGAGGGGGAAGAGTGAGGCTCCAGGCAGAAGAGATAGCGAGGGTGGAGGGCTTCAAATATTTAGGGTCAACAATCCAGAGCGATTGTGAGTGTGGTAAGGAAGTGAAGAAACAAGCAGGTTGGAACAGCTGGCGGAAGGTGTCTCGTGTGTTATGTGACAGAAGAGTCTCTGCTAGGATGAAGGGCAAAGTTTACAAAACAGTGGTGAGTCCGGCCATGATATACGGATTAGAGACGGTGGCACTGAAGAAACAACAGGAAGCAGAACTGGAGGTGGCAGAAATGAAGATGTTAAGGTTCTCGCTCAGAGTGACCAGGTTGGATAGGATTAGAAATGAGCTCAGAGGGACAGCCAAAGTTGGATGTTTTGGAGACAAGATTCGAGAGAGCAGACTTCGATGGTTTGGACATGTTCAGAGGCGAGAGAGTGAGTATATTGGTAGAGGGATGCTGAGGATGGAGCTCCCAGCCAAAAGAGCGAGAGGAAGACCAAAGAGAAGGTTTATGGATGTGGTGAGGGAAGACATGAGGGCAGTTGGGGTTAGAGAGGAAGATGCAGGGGACCCCTAACGGGACAAGCCGAAAGGAAAAGAAGAAGATACAGTCGGACTCGCCTCTACGCACCGCTTGGGCTCTGGTACCAGTCCTCTTGGGGTTGGTTTCTGTTCTACTATGGAGTTGCCCATGGTGAGAGGCGTCGAGCAGGTGTGGGTATACTAATTGACCCCCGGCTTGCGACTTCGGGAGCCTCCCTCCACCATCATGTAGGGGGATAGGTCCTGAGTGTTGTGTGTGCCGATGTACCAAACGGAAGTTCAGAGTACTCGCCCTTTTTGCAGTCCTTAAAGGGAGTGCTGGAGAGCGCTTCCTCTGTGGATTCTATCATTCTGCTGGGGGACTTCAATGTCCACGTGGGCAATAATAGTGAGATCTGGAATGGCGTAATTGGATAGAATGGCCCCCGCGCTCCCTCCCCAACCAGAACCCGAGTAGTGTTCTGTTAATGGACTTCTCTGCTTATCACGGATTGTCCATAATTAACACCACGTTCAAGCATAAGGGTGTCCACATTTGCACTTGGCACCAGGACACCCTAGGTCGCAGTTCGACGTGGTCGACTGTGAGGTCTTGTCATTGCACTTGCGACTGCATGTCTTAGACACTCGGGTGAAGAGAGGGGCGAGCATGTCAACCGATCACCATCTGGTGATGAGTTGGCTCCGATGGTGGGGGAAGATGCCAGTCCGATGTGGCAAACCTATTGTGAGGGTCTGCTGGGAACAGCTGGCAGATTCCCCTGTCAGAAGGGATTTTAACTCCCACCTCCGAAATAATTTTGCTCATGTTCTGGGGAAGGCGGGGATTCCCCGCCTACATTGCTGAGGTGGCCGACTGGAGCTCTGGCCAAAAGGTGGTCGGTGCCTGTCGTGGTGGCAACCCTCTAACGCGTTGGTTGACACCAACAGTTAGAGATGCTGTCAAGGTGAAGAAGGAGTCCCATCAGGCATTTTTGGCCTGCAGGACCAAGAGGAATGCAGCTTCGGTGGTCACTGAGACAAAACCCCAGGCATGGGAGGAGTTCATTGAGGCCATAGAGAACAACTTCAAGACGGCTTCGAGGAAATTCTGGTCCACCATCTGGCATCTCAGGAGGGGGAAGCAGTGCACCATCAACACTGTGTATCGTGGGGATGGGGCACTGCTCACCTCAACTCGGGATGTTGTGAGTCGATGAGGAGAATACTTCAAAGGACCTCAGATGAAAGGCAGAATGCAGTGTGGCGTGTACTTGTGTACTTGTCCAATGCAGCGCTGATAAGTTGATAAGTACCATTGACGGTCCTTCTCATCCTTTTTTTTTTTTCGGCACTCCTATGAAGATTTCAGAATTCCACATCACAAAAGAACTGAATCATAATAACTCAAAAGTATGAAAGGAAAATAAAGAATAAAAATACACAGACAAAAACATAACTGTTATTGGTATGCATTATTTTATTATTATTACATCCACTTGGTTTTCATATAGTTAAAAATGGTTCACACTAAATGCATCTGATTGTTTGTGTCACTCCTAACTCTTACTTTAAAATCCTTGCAATTTTGCTGAAATTTGTTGAAATTATTACGAACATGTAAAATTTTGGTCCTGACAATCATGAAGCAGACACACATTATTTGCTCAAAGAACGAAATATTTAAAATTCACAGCAAAATAAAGAAAACTGCCAATGCAATGGTGTGGTGGTGAGATTGTGCTACAGTGGTGATTTTAATAGTTTCACTTTGGTGTTTTCTATTTACAAAAAGCACGCATTGCATCGTTGGTTAGGATTTAGAGCTTTGGTCTTTTTCATGATTGGTCAATATATATTTAAAAGTGTTATTTTGACTATTTTGCGACAATGTTGAAGTGTATTATCAATGTATATCGATCTCTTTTATTATTGATGTGTATCTTTTTATTGATGTGTATCTCTTTATTGATGCGTATCTTTTGCTCACACATGCCAAATCATCAGTTAACCTTACTGGAGAGACCAGGGCATAGCAATGTTCCAGTTATTACCAGCTTATTCATTATGATGAAGATAGTTTGTGATGCTCTTATTTTATGATACTAGCTTAGTCATTATGATGAAGATAGTTTGTGATGCTCTTATTTTATGATGCGGTTCTCTTGTGATGCTCTTTATTTGTGATGCTCTTTATTTTGTCAAAAGTACTCGATACCACACAAACAAAAGTACTTGAACCTTAATTTAGCAAAAGCACTTTATTTTTTTTTTCTCAAAAGTACTCTTAAAATCTTATTTTATTTGAAGAATTCTAGTTTCTAGGATTTTTGAAAGAACGAAACAATCTCTCCTAAAATAAAATTACAATTGCGCAATTCACTGTTCATCCGGGTAATTCTTCTCAACTTCTGTTCATCCGGGTTATTCTTCTCAACTTTTTATCGTGCACACTTTGTCCTTTGATTTCAAATAAGGAATTCTAGTCTCTAGGATTCTCCGAAAAGAACGAGACAACCTCCCGGTTCAGAAAGTTTTGGACTGGTTTCAATCCACTGGTCTGTCTGCCACTCACGGGATTTACAACCTTTTTGTCTGCACAACCTCCGATCACAGGGCACTTCTAAACCCTTTTTAGAGTGGTACACCCACACACTCTACGGCTTTTCAACCATTAAGGTGGGACGCGACGGTGTACCACCAGGGCCTCTAACCCAGGACTATACCACCCACAATTTCCCCACTGTTCAACCAGCCAGAAACTAATTTCACACTGACACAAATTCAAACGTGACACGGACCTCAACATCAGTTAACAAACAGAAGATCACTTTTGGAGGATAAATGTCCTCTCACCTTGTCAATTGTTGGCCGGGCGATGTTCTGTCTGTCAACCAACACCTCAGTCCGAAATCACGTCGGGGTCACCAATTGTTGGACGCTTTTTTCCTCCCCACGTGTTTGTTTAATTTCGGGTAGTGAGAATGTTGGTTATCCAAATACAGGCTGGAGATGATGAACAGTTTCTTCGAAGCTTTTACTTACAGAATATTCTGGGCACAAATGAGTGACAGACAATGGCTGTACCAGATTAGAAGTACCAAGATACAGAGGACTTACTGCATTCCCCTACTATTCAGCAGGGTCCGGAACACAAACATATGAAAGGAAACAAAAGAGCATCACAAATAAAGAGCATCACAAAGAGGATATCACAAGAGAACCGCATCATAAAATGAGAGCGTCACAAACTATCTTCATCATAATGACTAAGCCGGTATCATAAAATAAGAGCGTCACAAACTATCTTGATCATAATGACTAAGCTGGTAATAACTGGGACATTCCTCTGCCCTGGTCTCTCCAGTAAGGTTAACTGATGATTTGGCATGTGTGATAAGATACGCATCAATAAAGAGATACACATCAATAATAAAAGAGATACACATCGATAATACACTTCAATTCTCCGAACAGCAGTCGGCTGCAGGGTACACTGCACTGGCTGCCGCTACGCTCTCCATCCATGAATTGCTACCAATCGTTTTCACCCCTGACGCTACCCCCAGGGCGTCTGCTACAGACATTTCTTGAGTGAACTGAGCACGGACTCCTGCTCCTTGGCCTTCAACCAACTGCCCTCGTCTATGCTCTTGAGCACCCTGTAGGAATCTCTGACAAACACGAACAGGGTTAAAGTCCACATTCGAAGCATATGGGGTTAGCAAGAAATCTATACAACCTGAGGCAGTGGGGATATGATGGGGGGCGGCGTGCGGAGTCGCAGTTGTCAAGAGAGAAGAGATGTTCAGTGAGCGAAGATCCACTGATAAACTCAAATGAGCATGTCCTGCACCAGGGGGCCTACTCGTACTAAACTGAGGTGCTCAGCTATCTGCACACATTCGACAGGGTGGGGATGATAGACACAGGATATCTGCCAATCAGACCCAGAGTACGCTACAGTGGTATAGACCAAGATACAGAAGACAGATAATACTAATAATTGGGAGCCCAAGAACAAGGGTAAAATTTGCATGCATTGAATTCGAATGTAACTTGAATATTTCCTGGAACCATTGGGCATTCTCCTTTGCTGGTCACAGTGGTGGTGGACATTACATAGAACCCCCCTGTAATATGATGCGTGCAAATTGGGATGGGACATCCTGAGGTTGCTTCTGCAATGACCCCAGACCGCACCAGGATGGCTACGACCCAGACGATGGCCATCCCTGCCAATGTCAGTGTCGAAGAGGGACTCATGTTGAATATCACGGAGAGGGGACCTTTTCCTCTGGGATGAGTCGAGCTGGGGCGCAGTCGGCTTCTTCAGGACCTTGGGGTGAGACTACCTGGTCCCAGGTTGATTCACCGGAATTATTGTGCCCGTGTACCGTAAAATCAACCCTTGAAGAATGATGTCATCAAATGGTGCCAGCCGGCACTGTAGACACCCTTTTCCGGTTGTCGTCAGGTGGAGGGATTGCTGAGCCTGAGGCGGACCTGGCGGGTCGTGTAGACGAGATGTGGAACCACGTGTCCCCCTTTCCTTCAAGATGTACTGCTGTGGCTGTCTGCTCAGTAACTTAAAGGGACCAGTCCACCTAGGTTCAGACCATTGTCGTTTAATCACTTTTAACCACACAGATTTGCAAATGTTCATTTTGAGGGGACCGTCTGGTAGTCTTTCTGTCAAATGGGAGAAATTAATGGTTAGTTCCCTGAGCCCAGGTGGGCCTGTGGGTCTGTTAGTATGACACTCGAATGGAGTCCACCCTTTAGAAGAATTTAATGACATCCAAATGTTCATCAATGCCAATGGAAGAGCTTGCAACCAATTGAGTGTGGATGAAGCTAAAGCCTTAGCTATCTTTTCCTTAATGTTCCTGTTCATGGGCTCAACCTGACCTTGCGAGTGTGGATGATACACAGAACCAAAATGATGTTTCAAATCTGTTTTTTCTACAGCCTGGAGATTTTTGAAACGAGTTCCATTGTCTGATCTAATTTTCCTTGGGAACCCGTGCGTTGGAATGTAATGATTAACCAAATGTTTTACCACTACACTCGCTGTTTCAGATTTGCAGGGATATGCTTTTGGCCATCCTGAAAAGGAATCTACTATAACTAGCAAATACCGGTAACCTGACACTGTTTTAATCATGTCAGTAAAATCCATTGAAATCACCTGACCAGGAGCGTCCACGTCCGGATCGTGGACTCCCTGTGGTGGTTTTGTTGTAGGAATACTGTTATACCAACTGCAAACGCTGCAGTCCTGCAGTTCACTTTTAACAATTTGTGTCATAAAAGGATGCCACCAGGCATGGAGTCGTCCCAATGTTTCATCCACACCTACATGGCATGTTCCATGGGCTTCAGAAATTAGATTTTTCAATTGTGTCTGAGATGGAATGCATTTACCTTCTTTTCGCCATATGCCATCCTCATCTTTGACACCCGCTTTCGACTTCCACACATTCTTCTGGACTTGTCTTTTCCTGCCGCACCTTCACTGTTTCTACTGTCACCTCCTGTTGATTTTCACATTCAGACTCACTTACATTTGTTGTAGTTGGAGTGTTGGTCGGTACCCTGCAGCCTTTTTTGCTGCTTGATCTGCTGATTCGTTTCCTGCTGATACAAAATCATTAGTTCGAGAGTGACCTTTGCATTTTGTTACTGCTACCGCTGTTGGGAGCAGTAAAGCGTCTTGCAATTTGAGAATATCGTCCTGATGTTTAATGGGTGTACCGGTTGCAGTTTGGAAATTGTTTCGCTGCCATTCTTCGTTTTATGTTAACCTGAGAGCTGCTGTCAATGCCAAAATTTCTGCTCTTTGTGATGCCTGTGAGCCTAAAATTCTTACACCTTAGACTTCTTCAAAACCTGTTTCTGTGGGTTGGGTTACTGCAAATCCAGACTGTAGGCCATCATTACCCTTGAAGCAACATCCACCTGTGAAAAGAAAGAAGTCCAGGTTCTCAAGCGGTGTCTCAGAGTTCAGTCCGAAGTGAGTCTTCTTCCTTAGTTCTTCGTACACAACAATGCTGTTCTCCTTCGAGCAGACCTTTATTCATGTTTACTCCTTCATGAGTAAAGAGAATATGTGGTTGTGACCAGGGCATAGGAATGTGCCAGTTATTACCAGCTTAGTCATTATGATGAAGATAGTTTGTGATGCTCCTATTTTATGATGCGGTTCTCTTGTGATGCTCTTTTTGATGCTCATTTTTTGTGATGCTCTTTATTTTCCTTTCACACGTTTGTGATGCGGACCCTGCTGAATAGTAGGGGAATGCTGTAAGTCCTCAGTATCTTGGCACTTCTGATCTGCTACAGCCATTGTCTGTCACTCATTTGTGCCCAGAATATTCTGTAAGTAAAAGCTTCGAAGAAACTGTTCATCATCTCCAGCCTGTATTTGGATAACCAACATTCTCACTACCCGAAATTAAACGAACACGTGGGGAGAAAAAAAGCATCCTCCAACAATGTCTACAATCAAATCAATTTAAAAAAAAAAGGTAACTGAGTGTAGGACCGATAAGAACACTATCTTCTTGGACAGATTGCTGTAATTGATAAAAGTTCTAACTATGTCAATGTGCAGGTTATTACAAGAGGAGCCTTCTTTTTGCATGTCAAAGATGAACCATCAATAAACATCACAACTCTCTGTCAGAGAGGGTGATATTGATGGGATTTGTTGAAGTTGGCACTGCTGGCGTGGGAGGTGGGAGGGGGATGGGTATATTGCCCCATTGTCGAGATGTAATCAATGCACACATCCTGTGAGCTCAGCATGAAACAGGGAATAGCACTGCCAGCCTACAGTTTGCCAGCACAAACAGATGCACAGTTCTTAGGGAGAATATTGTGGATTATAACTACAGAAATTGACCTCCATGGGGTAGTCATACAGATGCAGTGGATTACAAGTATATTTAAATGATCATCATGAAGTACAACAAGTGGCAAAAAAGATCCTATAGATTTGTAAGTATCACATATAAATGATTCATAACAACTGTCTACTGTGAAGTCACAGAGGTGTGATTTTACATCTATTCGTTTGATAATTATTAAATGTAGCATTATTTCAACCCTTAAGACAAATTGAATACCAATTAAAAATGTTTATTGTAGTTTGAAAATACTGACATTCTGACAAAAAAAAATGCTTTGCATTTTTGTTACTTTGGAAAAATAAAATCTCAAAAGTTAAAATAAATTCCTTTGTTCAAGAGCAAAACTTTGATAATGCCCATCACAGTCAAGGACCCATGGAGACAATTTGGTAGTTAGAATGGAGAACATGTATGTTAAAATCCAGATTGTGTGGCGTTTTTGCTAAGATCGAAGAATGAAACCTTAAATAACCATATTGTTAAAACAATACCAGAGTTTTGTTGTTGTTGATGTTTATGTCGAGTGCAAAACCCCGACCTCCAAATGACAGGATTTCAGAAAAAAAATATGAAGAAACTGCATAAATGGTGTGGAAAAAGTAAAGAAACATTGTCAAATGACAGACCTCGATCCGGATGCAGACCAAATCAAGGTGTCATGCGCACTGACAATCATTCTACGTTAAATATACAGACACTTTCCTCAAAACTTGCACATCAGGAAAAGTTAATTTCTATAATTTCATTAAAAATGAAACTTTCATAGATTATAGATTCAAGATCAATAATTTAAACATTTTCAAGTATTTATTTTATTTAGAGAATAGGCTTGATTTGCCTGTTCAGTGTTACTTTAAATTTAAGCTTGAGATACCTATGGTGGTTTCAAAATGTTTACCAGCCTATTTTAAGTTGCATCACAATACAATTATTACTACAGAAGTGTTTTAAATCATAGTGGTCCAATGAGACTAAGCATATTAATCCACATTTTCAGTATATTTTTATTGTTAAATGTCAAACAAGTTACCAGTAGGTGCAGGAGATTCTCAGAAAACCAACAAGACCCAGAATTCATGATATACACAGTCTTGAGGCTGTGCAATTGGGCAATTTATCGAAAAGGGTGAAAATCATTAGAAATGAGCACATTAGAGGGACAGCCAAAATTGGATGCTTTGGAGACAAGGTTAGAGAGAGCAGACTTAGATGGTTTGGACATATTCATAGACGAGAGAGTGAGTATGTTGGTAGAGTGTTGAGGATGGAGCTGCCAGGCAAAAGAACGAAAGGAAGACCAAAGAAAAGGTTGATGGATGTTGTGAAGGGGGACATGAGGACAGTGGTTGTTAGAGATGATGCACGAGATGGGCTTGAATGGAAAAAGATGACACACTGTGGCGACCCCTTACGGGACAAGCTGAAAGGAAAAGAAGATTCAAAGGGGTGTGTGGAAAAAATTGCAGTCTGCCAATGACTTTACAAACTCAAAATTATTTTTGACAAACTTTTTTATTTGTAGGATTTTGATTCAATAAACTAATATTTTGTTATATGGCCAGTTATTTATAAATGCTTCACATGTGTGCTGTCACGATTATGGGACAAGGGGTTGGACCCAAATGCAGAACTATGGGGTAGTAAAATGATATCGAGGGTGGTTTTATTGGACGCAGAGGTCATACGCAGACAGGTAAGCAGTCCATAAAAGGCAAAAGCACAAAAACATGTGGAAAAAGGCAAAAACATTAAAAGATGGTTGGATAAATACTTGCCAAAAACAAGACTTGACTGTACTTGGCTATGGGGGCACAGGAACACTGGGAAATGACAACGAGGCAAATATACAACAATGCAGTGTCATACAATGAACTGGCAACCAGCAATACAGAACACAAGTCTTTAAACACTTGGCATAATTAGAGACAATGAGGCGCAGGGGAGGAGCTGCTGCTCGAGCAAGCAAGGACCTTGGCTGAGCAGTTCAGTAGGTTGGCTAAAACAGCAAGCACCAGGGACCCTAAGGGGTTACTGAAGTAGATGTCTACGAGGAGGATACCAATGGAAAAGCGAGAACCAAACGGACCAGGTGACAGCTGCCGACAAAGCGCTGCCAAGGCAGGAGCAAGAGGCAGTGGCCGCTGCTGGTCAATCACCGCCGAGGCATGACCGAGAGGCGGCAGCTGCTGCTCTTGTTGCTGGTCGAGTATCACCGAGGCATGGTTGAGAGGTGGCGGCAAATGCTGCTGGTCGAGCACTGCCAAGGCATAATCAAGAGGTGGTGGCTGATGCTGTTGATCATGCACCGCTGGGGCAGGAGCTAGAGGGGGCTTGGGCTCATGCACCGAAGAGGCAGGAGCAAGAGGTGGCTCGGGGTCATCCACCACTGAGGCAGGAGTGAGAGGCTGCTCAGGGTCATGTACCGCTGAGACAGAAGCGAGAGGCAGTTCGGGGTCATGCACCGCCAAGGTAGGAACGAGAGATGGCTAGGGGTCAGCTACCGCCAAGGTAGGAGTGAGAAGTGACTGGGGGTAAGGCTCTTCTGAGGCATAAGCAAGAGGTGGGTTGGGGTCAGTCTCTGCCAAGGCATAAGCAAGAAAGGCTCAGGGTCAGTTTCCACCGAGGCCGCCACTGAAGCAAGAGCGAGGAAGCGCCTGCTGGTCAGAAACCACTGAAACAGAAGTGAGAGGTGGTGGCCATAAGTCGCGCGCCACTGCTGGAGAGCATGGCGGTGGCCGCGGTTGAACACTGAGGCTGAAGCGCACGAGTAAAGGTTGGTCTCCGTGGACCTTGCCCCTATGTAAAGAGAGAGGTGAACAGCATGGGCTAGGTGTCGCCGGAAAAAAAAACAAGAGGCGGCGAACGGTCAATTAATCCCCTCTCCTGAGCCCGGTCCATAAGAACCACAAGTAGCAAGGCTAAATGATTCATTGTCAAACTCCACTGCGCTGATTGATCCTTGAAACAGAGGCAGAAGTC
Source organism: Syngnathoides biaculeatus (assembly GCF_019802595.1). NCBI lineage: Eukaryota > Metazoa > Chordata > Actinopteri > Syngnathiformes > Syngnathidae > Syngnathoides > Syngnathoides biaculeatus. The sequence goes on along the minus strand of NC_084654.1, from coordinate 724,844 downwards.
AGGAAATTCTTCAACCCACTGCACTTGATGGATAGCAAATTCTTCAACTCTCTGCGCTTGAATTTAGTGTTTACAGGGTCTGGGTCCACTGGATCCATGTACGGCCGATTTGTTCTGTATGAACATGGGACACGGGGTTGTAGCTTGATGTCATGTTCCTGCAGTTCCATGCTTATGTCTTTGATCCTTTGTGTACCGAACGTTACTTTGTTGACAACCTTGCCTCTTCACCAGGCGATTCTGACATTGTTGCCTGTTCAGACTGCCTGCTTGTGTATCGACCTTGGATCGAATAAATAGGCTCCCCAAACTGTACCTTGTTATGTGAATCTGGGTCCAACCCCGTGATCTGTTCCTGAGATGTGCTGCCTGCAGGCTACCAACTTGTGGCACCTTTCAGCTGTTATTCCACTCCAAGATTCCTTAACGTCATTCCACAATTCATTTAAATTTCTTGGTTTTGCTCCAGAAACAGGATTTTTTTTTATGTCAGCCCACAAATTCTTGGTTGGATTAATTTCCAGGGATTGGGTTGGCAACATTAAATTTGTTGGTTTGGAACCAAGACTTTGCATGCTCGTCTGTCTGGGGCCATTGTCTGGTTAAAACATCCATTTCATGGACATGTCGTCTTCAGCATAAGGCCTATAAAAGTATTTTGACATATGCAAACCAATCCATAGTATCTGGTATGCGATAAATAGGTCCGACATCATTGTTGGAGAAACATGTCCATATTATGATGCTTGGACCACCATGCTTCACAGTCTTCACTGTGTACTGCGCCCTGAATTCAGAGTTTGTTGTTCGTCTCATAAAGTGTGGGTAGCCCCTGGTCCCAAAAAGAAAAACCTTACTCTCATTAGTCTACAAAGTGTTCCACCATTTCTCTTTCGGCCAGTTGATATGTTCTTTGGCAAATTGCCTTTTCTGCACATGCCTTTTTTTTATAACAAAGGGACTTTGCAGGGGATTCTTGTAAATAGACTAGCTTTACACATACGTCCTCTCACTGTCACAGTTCTTCCAGAAAACTCCAGAATGTTTTAGATCATTGACTGACCCTTTGTCATTCTGGTTATTCTGTGATCCATTTTGATGTTAGTCTTCGGTTTCTGCCACATGTCACTGGTTTTACTCTCCATTTTAAGGCATTAGAGAATATTTTAACTTAACAGGCTATATATATTTTTTTTTTTTACCTCTTTAGGAGGTTTTCCCTCTCCACTAAAACGTGGTTCTTCTAAACAATGTGTTGAATGACCCATTTTCTTCAGGCTTTCAAGAAAATTGATGTTGAACAGGTGCTGGTTTTATCCAAAAATAGGGACCACTTGATTCACACCTGTTTTTCACAAAATTGATGACCTCATTGTTGAATGCCACACTGCTATTATTTTTTTTTTGAACACACCCCTTTCAACAAATTGCCCATTTACGCAGGCTTAGGAGTGTGTATATCATGAATGCTGGGTCTTTTTGGTTTTATTACAATCTACTGCAGGTACTGTTAAGTTGTTTGATATGTAGCAATACAAAAATATATTGAATACCTTAATCAGGTTTGTAACATTGGACTGCTATTATTTTGACCACTACTGTAAATACTGTGTACCTGACGCGCCTGTCCTTGTTTAATTGCTATTTAAGTTATTGCTGTTCTTTGTTTTTATATGGGAACTCTCCTAATAATTTAGCTGTTTTTAAAAAAATCATTTGTATTTCTGTGTTTTGGGGAACACATTTATTTATATTAATAACTGTTGTTGAACTCCAGTAGGATCAGAATATTCATTTATGTTAAAGGAACATATTTTTTTCAATGTAACACAAAACATAGTAACTGCAAAAGCACAAAGGTTATACAAAGGAAAACAAACGTGCCATCTTGATTATGTTAGACAGGTGGGCTATGTACGAGCACCCCTTTCAACAAATTGCCCATTTACGCAGGCTTAGGAGTGTGTATATCATGAATGCTGGGTCTTTTTGGTTTTATTACAATCTACTGCAGGTACTGTTAAGTTGTTTGATATGTAGCAATACAAAAATATATTGAATACCTTAATCAGATTTGTAACATTGGACTGCTATTATTTTGACCACTACTGTAAATACTGTGTACCTGACGCGCCTGTCCTTGTTTAATTGCTATTTAAGTTATTGCTGTTCTTTGTTTTTATATGGGAAATCTTCTAATAATTTAGCTGTTTTTAAAAAAATCATTTGTATTTCTGTGTTTTGGTGAACACATTTATTTATATTAATAACTGTTGTTGAACTCCAGTAGGATCAGAATATTCATTAATGTTAAAGGAACATATTTTTTTCAATGTAACACAAAACATAGTAACTGCAAAAGCACAAAGGTTATACAAAGGAAAACAAACGTGCCATCTTGATTATGTTAGACAGGTGGGCTATGTACGAGCACAGCGACCGACTGGTTGGCGCAAGCAGCTCACATTTTAGTGGTTGTGCCTAAAATCCGGGCTGTGGCCTTCGGTTATAGTGTGTATTATGTCCAGGTGCCTATATCAGATTTGTGCAGCTTTTCTGGTTTCATTCTATAGTCCAAAACCATAAATGGTAGGTTAATTGAAAACACAAAATAAGTTTGTTTAAATGTCACTCTGATGTGAACAGTGTTGAAAAACTTCATTTTTGATGCAAACTAGTTTTAAGGCGAACTAATTCAGTTCATAATTCAAAATTAGGAACCAAGTTCACCATTCAAAAATGAACTAATTCATGTCACCCACCCCCCTCATTATTTTGCGATTACCCTCAAAGTACTGGGATTTAATTTTCACATTTTTGTCACACATTCAGTCCATAGTGGGAGCTAGCTGCAGCTTACAATCTCAAAAACACGAGGAAACACTTGGTGTTTGACTGATCTGTAAAAGAAAAAAATCACTTGAAAAAAAGTTTTTTTTTTTCCTTAATGTGCAGAAAACAACACGCAACACAGAAAGATGGTGAAAGGACAGTAATTATTACATGAGACCATGAGATGTCCATTCACTTCCCCAAGCCAAGCAAACCGTACAATTGCCCTCGCTCTCTAACATGAACACAAGAGCTTTAGCACCCCACAATCATGTTGAATTTTGTAATAAAAATGCTCATTTATTACATGGTCATTGATTGAAATGGTAGAATAAAGTCAGATGAACAAATGCAGCCCTATGGGGGCACAAGCCAGTGCAATCTGTAGGCCGGTCCCAAGCCTGGATAAATGCATTGTATCAGGAAGGGCATTTGGCGTAAAACTGTGAGCGTTCATCTAAATAATACCATACCGGATCGGTCGTGGGCTGGGTTAACAACCCCCGCCCCCGGCACCATTAACCTGCAGGGCATTGGTGGAAATTCAGCTACTGTGGATCAAAGACAATAACAGGAGGAAAGCAGATTCATCAAGAAGAAGAGCAATGCACAGAGCCTACAACTGAGTGTAGGGACATTGATTGTTGGAACTATGACAGGAAAAGCTCAGGGGTTGGTTGACATGATGATTAGGAGAAAGGTTGAAATATTGTGCAGCCAAGAGAGCAGGTGGAAAGGTAGTAAGCCTCAAAGTTTAGGAGCAGGGTTTCAATTATCTTACTATGGGGTAGATGGGAAAAGAAATGGAGTAGGCATTATTTTAAAGGAAGAGCTGGCTAAGAATGTCTCGGAGGTGAAAAGAGAATCATATGAAGTTATCAAGCTGATATTTGAAATTGAGGGTGTTATGTATAATGTGATAAGTGGCTATGCCCCACAGGTAGGGTGTGACCTAGAGTTGAAAGAGAATTTCTGGAAGGAACTAGATGAAGTAGTTGTGAGCATAGAGGCAGAGAGATAGTTGTGATTGTTGCAAATTGTAATGGACATGTTGGTGAAGGAAAGAGGAGCGACGAAGAAGTGGTGGGTACGTACGGCATCCAGGAAAGGAACTTTGAGGGACAGATGGTGGTGGACTTTGCAAAAAGGATGAAAATGGCGGTAGTGAACACTTTTTCCAGAAGAGTCAGGAACATATAGTGACCTACAAGAGCGGAGATAGAACCATGCAGGTGGATTATATTTTGTGGTGGAAGCTGAGACAGGAAAGAGATGAGACAGGCTCTCGGTGGACAGGAAGAGCTCCTAGAAGACTGGACTACTACAGAGTACTTCGTGTGACTACTGGTAGGAAAGGGGAGAAGGAGACCTGGTGGTGGAACCCCAAAATACTGGAAGTCATACAAGGAAAAATATTAGCAAAGAAGTGAGACACTGAGAGGACTGAGGAGAGGCGAAAGGAATTCAGTGAGATGCGACGTAGGGCAAAGATAGAGGTAGCGAAGGCTAAACAAGAGGCATATTTACACCAAGTTTGACATGAAAGAAGGAGAAAAGGAACTCTAAAGGTTGGCCAGACAGAGGGATAGAGATGGAAAGGATGTGCAGCAGGTAAGGGTGATTAAGAATAAAGATGGAAATGTGTTGACTTGTGCCAGTAGTGTGCTATCTGGATTGAAAGAATACTTTGAGAACTTGAATGAAGAAAATGAGAGAGAAGGAAGAGTAGAAGAGGCAAGTGTGAAGGACCAGGAAGTGGCAATGATGCGTAAGGGGGAAGTTAGAAAGGCACTAAAGAAGATGAAAAATGTAAAGTCAGCTGGTCCTGATACCATACCTGTGCAGGTATGGAAGCAATTTGGAGAGGTGGCTGTGGAGTTTTTGACCAACCTATTCAACAGAAAATCAGCAGGTGAGAAGATGCCTGAAGAATTGAGGAAAAGTGTATTACTTCCCATTTTTAAGAACAAAGGTGATGTGCAGAGCTGTGGGAACTATAGAGGAATAAAGTTGACGAGCCACACAATGGCGTTATGGGAAAGAGTAGTGGAAGCTAGACTCAGGAAAGAACCAAATATCCGCGAGCAATAGTATGGTTTCATGCCTAGAAAGAGTACCACAGATGCAGTATTTGCACCGAGGATGGTCGTGGAAAAGTACAGCAGCAGGTTAGGGGGATTAAGGATAGCAATGGGAATGTGTTGACATGTGCCAGTAGTGTGGTAAACAGATGGAAAGTATACTTTGACAAGTTGATGAATGAAGATAATGAGAGAGAAGGAAGAGTAAAAGAGGCAAGTGTTGAAGGACCAGGGAGTGAAAATGATTAGTAAGGGGGAAGTTAGAAAGGCACTCCAAATGATGAAAAATGGAAAGTCAGTTGGTCCAGATGATATAGCTGTGGAGATATGGAAGCAATTTGGAGATGCGGCTTGTCCAACTTCTTCAACAGAATACTAACAGGTGAGAAAATGCCCGAAGAGTGGAGGAAAAGTGTGCTGGTCCCCAGTTTTTACAACAAAGGACATTTGCAGAGCTGTGGGAACTATAGAGGAATAAAGTTAATGAGCCACACAATGAAGTTCGGGGAATGAGTAGTGGAGGCTAGACTCAGGACAGAAGTAAGTATCTGTGAGCAACAATATGGTTTCATGCCTAGAAAGAGTCCTACAGATGCATTATTTGCCTAGAGGATACTTGTAGAAAAGTACGGAGAAGGTCAGAAGGAGCTACATTGTGTCTTTGTGGATCGAGAGAAAGCCTATGACAGAGTATCAAAGGAGGAACTGTGGTACTGCATGCGTAAGTCTGGTGTGGCGGGGAAATATGTTAGAATAGTACAGGGCGTGTATGAGGGCAGCAGAACAGCAGTGAGATGTGCCGTTGGTGTGACAGAAGAATTTAAGGTGGAGGTGGGACTGCATCCGGGATCAGCTCTAGGCCCCATCCTGTTTGCTGTGGTAATGAATAAGCTGAAAGATGAGGTTAGAATGGAATCCCCTTGGAACATGATGTTCGCAGACGATATCGTGATATGGAGTGAAAGCAGGGAGCAGATGGAGGAACAATTAGAAAGATGGAAGCATGCACTAGAAAGGAGCGGAATGAAGATTGGTCAACAATCCAGAGCAATGGTGAGTGTGGTAAGGAAGTGAAGAAACGGGTCCAAGCAGGTTGGAACAGCTGGCGGAAGGTGTCTGGTGTGTTATGTGACAGAAGAGTCTCTGCTATGATGAAGGGCAAAGTTTATAAAACAGTGGTGAGGTAAGTACGGCATCTAGGAAAGGAACTCCATTCATGATGTATGGATTAGAGACAGTGGCTATGAAGAAACAACATGAAGCAGAACTTGAGATCGCAGAAATGAAGATGTTGAGGTCCTCTCTAGGGGTAGGGCAGGATGGATAATATTAGAAATGAGCTCATTAGAGGGACAGCCAAAGTTGGATGTTTTGGAGACAAGGTTCGAGAGAGCAGACTTTGATGGTTTGGACATGTCCAGAGGCGAGAGACTGAGTATATTGGTTGAAGGGTGCTGCTAGGGAAGAGAGTGAGAGGAAGACCAAAGAGAAGTTTGATGGATGTTGTGAGGGAAGACATGAGGGAACTTTGTGTGAGACAGGAAGATGCAGGAGATGGGCTTAGATGGAAAAAGATGCCTGACTGTTGCGACCCCTAACGGGAAAGCTGAAAGGAAAAGAAGAAGAGTGAGATGAACATCTATGCATAAAAGTCCCCAAGGTGTGCAACCACAAGTCACAGTCAGCCAAGCCCCATGATCATATAAAAAGTCTTTATGTGACAATACAACTATGGACCCTACACAAATGAATGTGCCACACACACACACACACACACCACACACACACACACACACACACACACACACACACACACACACGCACGCACGCACGCACGCACACACACACACACACACCACACACACACACACACACACACACACACACACAAAAACATCCAGACATTTACAAATTACACCCTAGAAAACATACAATGAGTAAATGTCCATGTCCTGAACCTTATATATCATTGTGACTCACACGATCATGCAACAAGGTGTTGGACCAAAATACAGGACTTAGAGGCAGTGACATGATGTTGGGGGTGGATTTATTCCAGGAAGAGGTCAAACACAGTTAAGCAGTCCAAGAAGGAAGAGGCACAAAAACACATGGCAACAGGCAATGTGAAAAAAAAAAACATAAAAACAAGGTCGGATTACTTCTAGGCAAAAAGAAAGAATTGACTTAGGTGTGGTGGCACAGGAACGCTGGCCGTGACGATGAGACAAATCCACAACAAGAGGCTGATATACTCATGCAGACTCCTGCAGACTCAAACACAACGAACTGGCAAATGACAATGAAAAGCACAAGGCTTGCCTGCCCTAATTAGCGCCAATAAGGTGCAGGTGTTGCAGCTGCTGCAGGAGGGAGCTACGCCCAGGGCAGTGGCCTGGTCACGCCCCTGAGAGAGCCCCCTCCCAAGGGGCGGATCCCAGATGTGACTAAAAGAAAAAAATGACCAGGGGCGGGCGGAAAGGGGGCCCAGAAGAGGGAACAACCCCGGTCCTCATAACCAGTCCGCAATCATGAAGCAAAATTCCAATACTCGGAAGAAAAATTATTTTATTTTTCAAATTAAATGAAAAAGTATGTATGTGGGTGGCACAGTGGAACAACGGGTGAGATCGTTGGGCTCATGGTTCTGAGGACTGTGGTTCAAATCCCAGGCCCGGCTGTGTGGAGTTTGCATGATCTCCCCATGCCTTCATGAGTTTTCTTCGGGCCTTGTGACCCCTGTGAGAATAAGTGGCTCAGAAAATAGATGGATTGTATGGATGTAAAGAATTTCTTTGATTGGCTATACATTAAATCAGGGGTTCCCATTTTTGGGGGGCCCAGGAGCTACTGTTCAAGCAGCCAACTTCTCACAATCTACCTTTTTTGGGGGGCGGGGGGTGTTGGTTGGGCTTGTGACTATCTATTCACTTTAAGAGTGCAGAGAACTACCAATGACACAGCTCACCACCAATGCATTTTGATGTAGCTTGCGTCAACATTTTTCAGAACACAACATCAGAATCAGCTTTAATGGAATGGAACAACACACAAGGAATTTGTCTCCGCAAGTTGGTTCTGTCCAGGTAAAACATTCAGAACAAAGGACAAACAAACAAACAAACAAGAACGAAAAACAGGGGACTTTCAGTTGATGGGAACTATTCCTTGGAAGAGTCACAGATGTCAGATGACAGTCAAGATGCACATCTTTTTCATTTAGAGTAGTTAAGAGTATGTCAACGCCCCACATTATGTGAAACTTATACCGAGTCCCCTTACTTGTTCGCTGTTCACCGTTATAGAGCAGTGGAATGACAATTGACCCCTCCGTACAGGGCACTTAACCACGCCTCCTGAAGTGACGTCATGCCACGTGCGCCTACGTCAGACAAACAATTGGGAAAAAGGGCGGCGCAGCAAAAAAAGAATAGAGCAAAACTGTTCGATTTACCGTCTGATTTCTCACTCGCATTCTAAAGTGAAATATCGTTGAAAAGCAGACAGCAGGGCTTCGAGTATTTCAGCAAGGGGTATTTCAATGGTATTTACATGCATATCGATGGAGAAACCATTATTAGCTCGAGATCTTTCCAGAGTCAGAGGAAGACCGAGAGGCCACATAATATAATATATTATAACCCAAAGATGAATTCGTCATTGACAGTTTCCTATTTTCGGTTTTCATATCACACTTGTGTGCAGAATCTGTATATGTATCTGTATAGCTGTTTGTGAACTGCCGTATGAAGGAAAAGAAGAAGGCGAGGCTTGATTTACGAGTTGTTTCTCTCGTTTTCTTTGTGTAACGTCACGCGCTCCCCTCAATAATTATTCTTGAATTAGTGCCGAACCTACGTAAGTCCCGACCGAGTACGACAATCACTACTTTAGTGTCCTCAAACATCCTTCCTTCAGTCTTGGTGTCTCGGTGCACATCAAAGGCTTTTAGGACTGCTAGTCCGGTTTAGCTTAGCTAATTAGCCGCGAACAAAGGGACACGTTTGTGCAGTCAGATCATCGCAAAATATCGCTCAACACAGATCAAGTGTGTCAATCATTCACACTTAGCTATGTTATGCAAGCGAAGAACTACTAATTCATTTATATGAGACATGTATTGAAAATCAAATATCGGGCACACCTTCATGCAAACAAATAAAGTCCGGTTTAGCTTAGCTCATTAGCCGCGAACAAAGGCACACGTCTGTCCAGTCAGATCATTGCAAAATATCGCTAAAGACAGATCAAGTGTGTCAATCATTCACATTTAGCTATGTTATGCAAGCGAAGAACTGCTAATTCATTTATATGAGACATGTATTGAAAATCAAATATAGGGCTTACCTTGGTGCAAACATATCTGTTCCGGTTGATGGATTCAGTTGATCATGCGGTCTTCCACAAAGTTTGATCCATCGAAGACATTTTTTGTACTCGGTCTTCTGTTCCGGTTGATTTTAGATGGATTCAGTTGATGATGCGGTTTTCCACAAAGTTTGATCCATCGAAGACATTTTTCGTACTGGGTCTTCGGTTTTGGAAAGGGTACGAATTGAACTGAATTGAACTCCACCAACTAGCCTTTCAAGATACCTGTCGTCACTATTATAAGTCTGTGACTACACCTCTTAACCATATCTCTTGCGGATGACGCAATTTCTACAGAGGGGTCAATTGTGCAAAGGGAGTAGTTTAAAGTGATGAATCGCGTGATATTCTACAGTATATATAACTACAACAAATACTGACTGGACATGCAGGATGTGAGGGTGTGTCCCAACAACGGCGCAAGGCACAAAATAGTAGGTTCACAGATGAAGAATTTAATAACTTACAGTGTAGAAAATAAGTGTTTGAACACCCTGCTATATTGCAAGTTCTCCCACTTAGAAATCATGGAGGGGTCTGAAATTTTCATCATAGGTGCATGTCCACTTTGAGAGAGCTAATCTAAAAAGAAAAATCCAGGAATCACAATCTATGTTTTTTTTAACGATTTATTTGTGTGATACAGTTGCAGTCCAGACCTAAACCCAATAGAAAATCTTTGGAGGGAGCTGAAACTCTGTGTTTCTCAGCAACAGCCCTGTTAGATCGAGAGAAGATCTGTGTGGAGTAGGGGGCCAAAATCCCTCCTGCAGTGTGTGCAAACCAGGTGAACAACTACAGGAAACGTTTGACCTCTGTAATTACACACAAAGGCTACTGTAGCAAATATTCACATCTAATTTTTCCTTCCTGTCATTGATGGAGCTACATCAGTTGTTATTCCAACAAACCTCTTACATGGCAAACCGCCATTCTCAATGGCATGCCACAGGTGGTGGAATATCTCCTGAACAGTGGTCTGACCATGCATTGGAATTACAGTGAGCAACTCCTCCATTGCTTCAAAATTATCAACACTACTGACATATATCGCAAGCTGGGCAGTGTCAGTGATATCTGTGGTTCATCAAGAGCGACTGAATATAAACTGAAACATTTTGCTTTCTCACACAATTTTTCATAAAGATCACTTGACACGTCAGAAATGGACTGCCACAATGTTGGCAGAAAGGCTGATGTTGCTAAACTGAACTTTCTTTTCTGGGTCGACAGTATGTGCAACCTGTAACATGCACTTTTTGACAAATTCACCTTCTGTGAATGGTTTTCCTGCTTTAGCAATCATCTCAGTGACAACATAGCTAGTTTCAACTGCTGCATTATTCTCTTTGGTTGCTTTCCTAAAGAAAACTTTTTGCCTCAGTAGACCTGTTTTAAGATTGGCAACCCGATTGACTCTCATCTCCCTGGTATTTTTCATACTCCTCAGCATGTTTACTTGTGTAATGATCTTTCAAATTGTACTCTTTGTCGACCACAAGTTTCTCAGTGCAAACAAGACCTGTGAGGGTGCTCTGTGGTCAACAAATATTGCACTTCCCACTTTTCCTGAAATTGTCTGTGCTCATCACTGCCTTTCTCTTCACTGTGGGCTTTGAAAAAGATATGTTTGGGACTGTGTAATAATTACACCTGGAGTAAGTGTTGCGTTCAAATTTCAGTGTTCGCAGGCGTCCAAAGTGATGATCATTATGATCAGAGTCAGCGGCTTCACAGCTCCTCCTCCGCCTAGTTGATTGGAGGAATGAATGAGCGAGTAAGTGCGTGAAGGCTGTGAGGCATTAGACGTACGCATCTTTACGTGTCTCGAGCTCTCGTCTCATGTCACAAGAACGCAATAAGTACGGCAGATGTCATGCCCTTGAGAGCCAAATATATCACAGTGATTGGTTCGCTGAGCTTCACATACAAGTGTCTTTCATATGAAACTTGTGGGCCGCAATAAAATTTATCTTTCATATTAATACATGGCCGCGGTCATCGTGTCGTTAATACAGTGCAGTCGTCCTGTCCCATGTGCAGAAAAACACCCCCAAAGCATGATGCTACCACCCCCATGCTTCACAGTAGGGATGGTGTTCTTGAGATGGAACTCATCATTCGTCTTCCTCCAAACAGGGTTAGTGGAATTATGACCAAAACGTTCCATTTTGGTCTCATCTGACCACAAAATGTTTTCCCATGACTCCTCTGTATCACGCAAATGTTCATTGGCAAACTGAAGACGGGCCTTGATGTGTGCTGGTTTATGCTCGGGAACCTTCCGTGCCATGCATGATTTCAAACCATGACATCTTAGTATATTACCAACAGTCACCTTGGAAACGGTGGTCCCAGCTCTTTTACGGTCATTGAGCAAGTCCTGTGGTGTAGTCCTGGGCTGATTCCTTACTTTTCTAAAGATCATTGAGACCCCAAGAGGTGATATCTTGCATGGGGCTCCACTCTGATTGAGATTGACCGTCATGTTTAGCTTCTTCCATTTTTTAATGATTGCCCCAACAGTGGACATTTTTTCACCAAGCTGCTTGGTAATTTCTCCGTAGCCCTTTCCAGGGTGCATCTGATTCAGGATAATACATGGAGTGGAGGTGGACTTTTAAAGGCAAACTAACAGGTCTTTGAGGATAAGATATCTTGCTGATAGACTAGTGTTCAAATACTTATTTGCAGCTGTATCACACAAATAAATCGTTAAAAAAATTATACATTGTGATTTCTGGATTTTTTTTCTTTAGATTATATCTCTCACAGTGGACATGCACCTACGATGAAAATTTCAGACCCCCTCCATGATTTCTAAGTGGGAGAACTTGCAATGTAGCAGGGTGTTTAAATGCTTATTTTCGTCACTGTATTCACCACATCATGTAATCCTTTTCCGTGTAAGCCTATCTTGCTACGTCCTGCATCACACCAATTGCCTTCATCTCTTCCCTCACTCTACTTTCTCTTTGGTATTCCACAAGCTCTCTTGCCCGGCAGCTCCATCCTCATCCCCCTTCTACAGATATACTCTCTCACCTCTGCGTGTGTCCAAAAAATTGATTGATTGATTGATCTTGCTTTCTCTAACTTCGTCTCCAAAACATTTAACCTTGGCTGTACCACTGATAATCTCATATCTAATTCTATCCAACCTTGACATTCCTTGAGAGAACCTCAACATATTCATATCTGCCACTTCCAACTCTGCTGTCTGTTGACTCTTCAGTGCCATTGTCTCTCATCTGTATGTCATGGCTTGCCTCGCCACTGTCTTACAAATGTTGCCCTTCATGCTAACAGAGACTCTTCTATTCACATAACACAGTAGACAATTTCCTAATGGTATTCCAACCTCCTCAGACTGGTTTATTCACTTCGTTACCACACTCACCATTGTGCTGAACTGTTGAACACAATGAGTTCAAGTTTTTCACCCACCCAATCAATCCTCCCTGTGGGCCTCAGTACAGGTGCAATATCTGGGTTAAACACACATCAGGAGCACCATATTTTCGGGCGCGGGTATGGTAAAACGTTCACTCATGCTCACTTAAAACAGACTGTGTCGCTCACGAGGCAGTGAGAAACAATTGCAGTTTTTAAAGCAGAAGAACAAGCTTTCTAACAACAGTCAGGTCGTGGCCCGGAGTTCCTCCTCCCGCACCCGTTAATCTACACGGCGTAGGTAGCAATTCGGATAATGTAGGTTGAAGACAAAAAAAGAGGTAACTGACTTAGTCGGAAGAAGAAGATGAGGAATGCACAAACAGTACAGCTGTGTGAAGGCACTTTGAAGGTTGGGACTATGACAGGAAAAGCTCAGGAGTTAGATGACATGATGACGAGGGGAAAAGTTGATGTATTGCGTATCCAAGAGAGCAAGTGGAAAGGGAGTAAGGCTAGAAGTTTAGGTGCAGGGTTTAAATTATTTTACCATGGAGACGATGGGGAGAGGAATGGATGAGAGGTTATTTTAAAAGAAGAGCTGGCTAAGAATGTCTTGGAGGTGAAAAGTCCATCAGATCGAGTGCTGAGACTAAAATTTGAAATTGAGGGTATTGTGTATAATGAAGCAATGAAGAAGTGATGGTTAAGTAAGGCATTCAGCAAAGGAATTTTGAGGGGCAGATGCACAAAAAGGATGGAATTGGCAGTGATGAACACTTATTTCCAGAAGAGAGTGGAACATAGGGTGACCTACAAGAGCGGAGGTAGAAGCACGCAGGGATATTATATTTTGTGCAGACGGTGGAATCTGAAGGAGGTTACCGACTGTAAAGTTGTGGTGGGGTAGAGTGTAGCTCGACAGCATAGGATGGTGGTGTGTAGGCTGACTCTGGTAGTGGGTAGGAAGACTAAGAAGACAAAGGCAGAGCAAAGAATCAGGTGTGGGAAGTTGAGAAAGGAAGAATGTTGTGTGGCCTTCGGGAAAGAGGTGAGACAGGCTCTAGATGGACAGGAAGAGCTCGCAGAAGACTGGAATACTACTGCCAAGGTATTCAGAGAGGCAGACAGGAGAGTACTTGGGGTGTCTTCTGGTAGGAAAAGGGAGAAGGAGACTTGGTGGTGGAACCCCAAAATACAAGTCATCCAAGGTAAGAGATTAGCGAAGAAGTGGGACACGGAGAGGACTCAGGAGAGGCGTAAGGAATACATTGAGATGTGTCATAGGGCAAAGGGAGAGGTGGCGAAGGCTAAACAAGACGATATGATGACATGTATTTCAGGTTGGATATGGACAAAAGAAGATCTACAGGTTGGCCAGACAGAGGGATAGGGATGGGAAGGATGTGCAGCAAGTAAATGTGGCTAAGGATAGCGATGGAAATATGTTGGCTGGTGCCAGTCGTGTGCTAAGTAGATGGAAAGAGTACTTCGAGAAGTTAATGAATGAAGAAAATGGGAGAGAAGGTAGAGTAGAAGAGGCAAGCGTGAATGACCGGGAAGTGGTATTGATTAGTAAGGGAGACGTTAGAAAGCCACTGAACAGAATGAAAAATGGAAAGACAGTTGGCCCCGGTGACATATCTGTGGAGGTATGGAAGCAATTTGGTGAGTTGGCTGTGGAGATTTTTTATTCAATAGAATACGAGAGGGAGAGATGATGCCTGAAGAATTGAGGAAAAGTGTGCTCGTCCCCATTTTTAAGAACAAAGGCGATGTTCAGAACTGTGGAAACTATAGAGGCATCAAGATGATGAGCCACACAATGGCATTATGGGAAAGAGTAGTGGAGACAAGACTCAGCATAAAAGTAAATATCCGCAAGCAACAGTATGGTTTCATGCCAAGAAAGAGTACCACAGATGCACTATTTGCCTTCAGAATGCTAGTGGAAAAGTACAGAGAAGGTCAGAAGGAGCTACATTGTATCTTTGTAGACCTAGAAAAAGCCTATGATAGAGTACCAAGAGAGGAACTGTGGTACGGCATGCGCAAGTCTGGTGTGGTGGAGAAATATATTAGAATAGTACAGGGTGTGTATGAGGGCAGCAGAACAGCGGTGAGATGTGCTGTTGGTGTGTCAGAAGAATTTAAGATGGAGGTGGGACTGCATCAGGGTTCTGCGTTGAGCCCCTTCCTGTTTGCGGCAGTAATAGCTAGGCTGACAGATGAGGTTAGAGTAGATTCCCTTTGGACCATGATGTGCAGATGATATTGTGATATGCAGTGAAAGCAGGGAACAGGTGGAGGAACAATTCTAAAGATGGAGGCAGGCGCTGGAAAGGAGAGGACTGAAGATTAGCCGAAGTAAAACAGAATATATGTGCATGAATGAGAAAGGTGGAGGGGGAAGAGCGAAGCTCCAGGGAGAAGACATAGCGAAGGTGGACGACTTCAAATACTCGGGTCAACAAAACAAAGCAAAGGAGAGTGTGGTAAGGAAGTGAAGAAACGGGTCAAAGCGGGGTGGAACAGTTGGCGGAAGGTGTCTGGTGTTCTTTGTGACAGAAGAGTATCCACAAGGATTAATGGCAAAGTTGATAAAACAGTAGTGAAGCAGGCCATGATGTATGGATTAGAGACCGAGGCTCTGAAGAAACAACAGGAAGCAGAACTTGAGGTAGCAGAAATGAAGTTTCTGAGGTTCTCGCTTGGTGTGAACAGGTTGGATAGGATTAGAAATGAGCTCATTAGAGGGACAGCCAATGTTGGATGTTTTGTTTTGTTTTGTTTTGGGTGCTGAGGATGGAGCTGCCAGGCAAAAGAGCGAGAGGAAGACCAAGGAAAAGGTAGATGAATGTTGTGAGGGAGGACATGAGGACAGTGGGTGTTAGAGAAGAGGATGTACGAGATAGGCTTAGATGGAAAAAGATGACACACTGTGGTGACCTCTCACGGGATAAGCCAAAAGAAAAAAGAAAGCAGAAGAACAAGCTTACCCTTCCTACACATGACAGGTCCAGGCAAGTCACCAGTCAACAATTCATGCACAATCACGGTGTCATAGCAAACCAAAACCATCCCACCAAACCACAAGCACCAATAGCAAAACAATAAACGAAGAAATAACTGACACAGGTCCTTGATATGCTATTCATGTAAATGTTTGCAAAGCATGCTGGGAGTCCTTGCAGCCTCACCAGATTAAAACATAGAGTCACATGCATGCATGATATTTAAAAAGGCAGCGGGATTAAAACAGGTTGTTTGTACTTTTCTGAAGTATTTAACAATTTAAACAGCGAGTTTGGTTGTGCTTTACTCATTTGTACTGTACTTGTTTTTCAACATCATTTGACACCATAAACAGCTGCAAAAAAACACGTTTTAGCAGGGGATGTATGCTTATGTGGGGACCAGAACGTTTAAAATATGGAACAGTATTTGTACTTTGCATATTCAAGACAAAAGAAGAATTTTGTTAAATCTTTCAATATAAAACCTGATAAAATATACAGTATTATAAATTCATAATGTAAATATAAATTTAAAAACACTATTATATTACTGGATTGTTACCATTCAACACTCGGAGACTCTTCTTTTTTACCTTTAAAATAGGGAGTTGTCTGTGTGTATGTGTGTTTGCATGTTTATTTGGGTACCTAATGTTTAAAATATGTCAACAGGACAGTATTTATACTTTGCATACTTGAGACAAAAATTACAAAAGTACAAGTGTCTATGTAAACAACAATAAAACAATTAAATTTTTATTGCAATACGATATTAACTTTCTCCACTCAGAGAATCTTCTGCTCGGGGCGCTGGCAGTGTAACTGAGGTTTTTATCGTTCAGAAAAATATGGTGTTGTCTTTGTTTTTCCTTCTGCTTCAAAATCCATTTTAGAAGGACATAACCCTGTCAACACAATTGCTAAACTCGACAGCTCGAACCATATTGTTGTCGATATCTTGTACAAATTCTTCCTCCTTCATCCCCTTTGAGATGCGGAGTTGGGTTTTCTTGTGTGTATGTTGGTTCCAAAATGTTTAAAATACGTCAACAGTACAGTACGTATTTATACTTTGTATATTTGAGACAAACATTTTCAACAGTACAAGTGTCTAGTCAAATTATTTATTAATATCTTGTGCTGCACATTAACATTTTTATTGCAGTACTTACATAACTACATACAAACATTTTTCACTCGGGGTATCTTCTGCTGGAGGTGCTGACGGTGGGACTGAGGGTTTAATCTTTGAGAAAACAGTTGTGTCTTTTATTTGGAGGCCCCATAGCTGAATGGTTAGAGCATTGGTTTGGGAAACCAGGAGTCATGAGTTTGTATTTCACTGGGGCCTCTACTCCTAAGAGGGGCTGCATCAAGAAGGGTATCCAACGTAAAAACTATGCCATACAAATGTAAGCGTTCTTCTGAGATGTCACGCTGTGGCGCCCCCTAACAAGACAAGCCCAAAGAATTTACGAGTGTTGTCTTTGTTTTTCCTTCTGCTTCAAAATTCCCCTGTACAAGGAAATAACTCTGTCAACAAAATTGCGAAACTTGATAGCTCGAACCATATTGTTGTTGATGCCTTGTGCAAATTCTTCCTCTACATAATGACGAGCAGCGCCGTTGTTGACGAAGGAAGCCTCATGTGACAGAGGCACGTTTCTGAGGCCGTCACACTCTTGAAACTTTTGAAATAAACCTTTGCTTACCAAAAAGCCTCGTCCTTGAGGGGGTGAATCCCTCCTTGCAGCTTGAGGTTTGTGAGCAATTTCTTCACCCTGTTCATCATCATCATTGTGCCATTTTTCTGCAGTCCGGTATACACAAAGCTCACACAGCTTCCATTTGAAGAATACACTTCTTTCAAGGAGTCACCACACGTTTCACTTTCTTGTTAAAAGTTATTGAAGCAGTTTTGATGGTTAACAGATTCTTTTTTATGTAGCGCACCGTGGATTCATTCACAACATAATGGCGAACCACAAAAGTGTAACTTCTACCATCTTTGATCAGACGCAAAACTTTTACCTTTTCGTTGAATGTCATCATCTTCTTTCTCTTTCTGTTGGGTGCTTTTGCATCAGTACAGTGCTTTGGCAGCACTGTGACCACAAGAGGTTATGCGAGGTTATTGCTCAGTCAACAGCAAAGAAGATGGCGGAATGGAAGGACAACGGAAAGGGTGGAACGGAGATTGCTGGGTGAGGCTTTGAGCCAATCAGCTCATGAGATAAATCCACACATGCTCTGATTGGTCGATGTCATGCTGGGGACCTATCACGCGCCTTGTATCAATGCATCTTCCCACAATATATCAATAGGGCTGTATTTTTCCAAGGTTTTTTTTTTTTTTGGGGGGGGGGTGCGGGGTGAAAAAAAACACAAAGTACTGAAACCATAAAAAGTGATGCACGACGTAGCGAGAAAACCCTGATTGGGCCCCCTGATTGGGAAGAACGGCTGTCAGATTCCCCTGTCAGAAGGGATTTCAACTCCCACCCTGAAAGAACTTTCCTCATGTTCCGAGGATGGCGAGGGACATTGAGTCCGAGTGGACGATGTTTCGCGCCTCCATATCTGAGGCGGCCGACCGGAGCTGTGGCCATAAGCCTGTCGTGGCGGCAACTTCCAAACAAGTTAGTGGACACCAACAGTGAAGGAGGCTGTCATGCTAAAGAAGGAGTCTTTTTTGTGATTTTTGTGATGACTTTTGTGATTGCATTTTTGGCCTGTGGGATTCCCGAGGCAGCTGACATGTACCGGCTGGCCAAACAGAATGCAGCTACAGTGGTCACTGAGGCAAAAACCTGGGTATGGGAGGAGTTCGGTGAGGCCATGGTGAAAGACTTAAATATGGCTTTGAGGAAATTCTGATCCACTGTCTGGCGTATCAGGAGGGGGAACCAATGCACTGTCAACACTGTCTAGAGAGGGGATGAAGCACTGCTGACCTCAACTCGGAATGTTGTGAGCCAATGGAGAAAATACTTCGAAGACCACCTCAATTCCACCAACATGCTTTTCCATGGGGAAGATGAGTCTGGGTTATCTGAGTTGGGCTCTTCTATCTCTGGGGTTGAGGTCACCGAGGTGGTAAAAAAGCTCCTGGTGGCAGCGCCGCTGGGGTGGATGAGATTCGCCCGGATTTCCTAAAGGCTCTGGATGTTGTCAGGCTGTTTTGGTTGGCACGCCTCTGCAACATCACATGGACATCAACGACAGTTCCTCTGGATTGGCAGACTGGGGTGGTGGACCCCCTTTATAAAAAGGGGGACCAGAGGGTGTGTTCCGACTCAAGGGAGATCACACTCTTCAGCCTCCCTGGTAAGGTCTATTCAGGGGTGCTGGAGAAAAAGATCCATCGGGAAGTCGAATCTCAGATTCAGGAGGAGTAAAGTGGTTTACGTCCTGGCTGTGGAACAGTGGACCAGCTCTACACCCTTGGCAAGGTCTTCAAGGGTGCATGGGAGTTCGCCCCACCGGTCGACTTATGGATTTGGAGAAGGGATTCGACCGTGTCCCTTGAGGAGTCCTTTGGGAGGTTCTTAGGGAGTGTGGTGCACCCTGATACCAGCTGTTCAGTCCCTGTTCGACTGGGTCAGAGTTTGGTCCTCATTGCCGGCATTGATTCGGACTTCTTTCTGGTGAGAGCTGGACTCCACCAAGGATGCCCTTTGTCACCAATTTTGTTCATAAATTCTATGGATAGAATCTCTAGGTGCAGCCAAGGTGTAGAGGGTGTCCGGTTTGGTGGCCTCAAGATTGCATCTCTGCTCTTTGAAGATGATGTGGTTCTGTTGGCTTCATCAAGCTGTGATCTCTAACGCTCAGTGAAGCAGTTTGCACCCGAGTGTGAAGTGGCTGGGATGAGAATCAGCACCTCCAAATCTGACACCATGGTCCTCAGTCGGAAAAGGGTGGCGTGCCCTCTCCAGGTTAGGGATGAGATCCTGCCCCATGTAGAGGAGTATCTTGGGGTCTTGTTCACGATTGAGGGGAGAATGGAGCAGGACCTCGACAGGCAGATTGGTGCAGAGTCTGCTGTGACTTTGTATTGATCCATTGTGGTAAAGAAGGAGCTAAATCGGAAGGCAAAGCTCTCAATTTACCAGTCAATCTACGTTTCTACACTGACCTATGGCCACGAGGTGTTGGCCGTGACCGGAAGAACAATTCTTCTTCTTCTTTTCCTTTCGGCTGGTCAAACGGTGTCAGGGCTCTCCCTTTGACATCAGGTAAGAAGCTCGGTCATCTGGGAGGGGCTCAGTGTCAGTTACTTTAATAAAGTAATTTTTATTGCGAGTAAACATAAGCCCGGATAAATGCAGATTGTTGCATCATGAAGGGCATCCGGCGTAAAACTGTGCCAAAACACATGAATGTTCATCAAACGAATCCCATACCGGATCGATCGTGGCCCGGGTTAACAATGCCAGCCCCCGGCACCGTTAACCTGCAGGGCATCGGAGGAAATTCAGCTACTGTGGGTCAAAGGCAAAGAAGAGGGGGAAAGCGGCTTTGTCGGCAGAAGAATAAGAGGAAGGCACAGAACCTACAATTGAATGGAGACACTTTGAATGTTGGGACTACAACAGGAAAAGATCAGGAGTAGGGTGACATGGTTACGAGAAAGCTTGATATATTGTGCATCCAAGAGACTGGGTGGAAAGGTAGTAAAGCTAAGGGTTTAGGAGAAGGGTTTAAATTATTTTACCATGGAGTAGATGGGAAGAGAAATGGAATTGGGGTCATTTTAACAGAATGTGATATGTGAATGTGATTAGTGGCTAAGCCCCAGAGGTAGGATGTGACCGAGAGTTGAAAGAGAAATTTTGGAAGGAACTAGATGAAGTACTTGTGAGCATCCCAGACAGAGAGAGAGTTGTGATTGTTGCAAATTGTAATGGACATGTTGGTGAAGGAAACAAGGGCGAAGAAGAAGTGATGGGTAAGTCTGGCATCCAGGAAAGGAACTTTGAAGGACAGATGGTGGTGGACTTTGTAAAAAGGATGGAAATGGCAGTAGTCAACACTTTTCCAGAAGAGTCAGGAACATATAGTGACCTACAAGAGCAGAGGCAAAAACACGCAGGTGGATTATTCTGTGCAGACTATGTAATCTGAAGGAGGTTACTGACTGTAAAGTAGTGGTCGGAGAGAGTGTAGCTCAACAACACAGGATTGTGGTGTGTAGGACGGCTTTGGTGGTGGGAAAATTGAGAGGACAAAGGTAAAGCAGAGAACCAGGTGGTGGAAGCTGAGAAATGAAGAAAGCTGTGCAGCCTTCTGGAAAGAGGTGAGACAAGCTCTTGATGGACAGGAGGAGCTCCCGGAAGACTGGACTACGACAGCCAAGGTGATCAGAGAGTCAGGAAGGAGAGTACTTGGTGTGTCTTCTGGTAGGAAAGGGGAGAAGAAGACCTGGTAGTGGAACCCCAAAATAGAGGAAGTCATACAAGGAAAGAGATCAGCGAAGAAGTGGGACAGTGAAATTATTTAGGAGAGGTGAAAGGAATACATTGAGATGTGACATAGGGCAAAGGTAGAGGTGGCAAAAGCTAAACAAGAGGCATATGATGACATCTACACCTGGTTGGACACGAAAGAAGGGGTAAAGGATCTCTACAGGTTGGCCAGACAGAGGGATAGAGATGCGAAGGATATGCAGCAGGTAAGGGTGACAAAAGGATAGAGATGGAAATGCGTTGAATATTGCCAGTAGTGCGCTGAATCGATGGAAAGAACAATTTGAGAAGTTGATGAATGAAGAAAATGAGAGAGAAGGAAGAGTTGAAGAGGCAATGATTAGGAAGGGGGAAATTCAAAAGGCACTACAAAGGATGAAAAATCAAAAGGCAGTTGGTCCTGATGACATAGAGGTATGGATGGAAGTATCGAAGCAATTTGGAGAGGTCGCTGTGGGGTTTTTGACCAACTCATTTAAGAGAATACTAGCGGGCGAGAAGATACCTGAAAAATGGAGGAAAAGTGTGCTAGTTCCCATTTTTTAAGAACAAAGGGGACTTGAAGAGCTGTGGCAACTATAGAGAAGTAGTTGATGAGCCACACAATGGGAAAGAGTCGTGGAGGGTAGACTCAGGTCAGAAGTCAGTATCTGTGAGCAACAGTATGGTTTCATGCATAGAAAGAATACCACAGATACATTATTTGCCTTGAGGATGCTAATTGAAAAGTATAGAGAAGGTCAGAAGGGGCTAAATTGTGTCTTTGTGGACCGAGAGAAAGCCTCTGGCAACGTAGCAAGAGAGGAACTGTAGTATTGGATGTATAAGTCCGTTAGAATAGAATATTTTAAAATAGTACAGGACATGTATGAGGGCAGCAGAACAGTGGTGAGGTGTGCTGTAGGCGTACAGAAGAATTTAAGGTGAAGGTGGGATTGCATCAGGGATCAGCTCTGAGCCCCTTCCTGTTCGCTGTGGTCATGGATGAGCTGACAGATGAGGTTAGAGTGGAATCACCGCAGATAGTAAGTTTCTTTCGGCTTGTCCCTTTCGGGGTCGCCACAGCGTGTCATCTCAGATGAACGCACATATGTTTGGCACAATTTTTACACCGGATGCCCTTCCTGACGCAACCCTTCTCAGGGAGTGGAGGCCCCAGTGGGATACGAACCCACAACCCCTGGTTTATCAAACCAGTGCTCTAACCACTGAGCTACAGGGCCTCCCACTGAGCTACAGGGCCTCTGTGGAATCACCGCAGATGATATTGTGATATGCAGTGAAAGCAGGGAACAGGTGGAGGAACAATTCTAAAGATGGAGGCAGGCACTGGAAAGGAGAGGAATGAAGATTTGCCGAAGTAAAACAGAATATGTGCGTGAATGAGAGGGGTGGAGGGAGAAGAGTGAAGCTCCAGGGAGAATTGATAGCGAGGGTGGCTGACTTCAAATACTTGGAGTCAACAGTCCAGAGCAATGGTGAGTGTGGTAAGGAAGTGAAGAAAGGGGCCCAAGCAGGTTGGAACACGTGGCGGAAGGAGTCTGGTGTGTTATGTGATAGAAGAGTCTCTGCTAGGATGAAGGACAAAGTTTATAAAACAGTGTGAGGCCAGCCATGATGTATGGATTAAAGACAGTGGCACTGAAGAGACAACAGGAAGCAGAATTGGAGGTGGCAGAAATGAAGACGTTGAGGCTCTCGCTCGGAGTGAGTAGGTTGGATAGGATTAGAAAGGAGCTCATTAGAGGGACAGCCAAAGTTGGATGTTTTGGAGACAAGGTTCAATCGAGTGAGTATCTTGGTAAAAGGGTGCTGAGGATGGAGCTATCAGGCCAAAGAGCCTGAGGAAGACCAAAGAAAGGTTGATGGATGTTGTGAGGGAAGACATGAGGACAGAGGGTGTTATGCTATCTCTCTCGCTTCTCATAGAGTGCAGACGCTTTTTTCTTTGCTCTTGCTCTGCTTGCTTTGCCTCTGTTGACACTTTTTTTTTCTTGCTGATAAGCTCGTTTTCTTCTAAAATATTTTTTTTAAGAAGCAACGACTCTTGGATATTTTTACATCTATGGGACTATATTTTTCTTTTTTGTGGATATTCAATTGTTTCATCATTACGTGAGCGTGGCCTGGTAATTAGCACAAGCCTAGTGTGAGCAACAAGACCAGCCGTCAAGATGCCTCTCTTCTCTACTGAGGACTATCATGGACCATTGAAAATCTGCTGTCTTTAAGTCTATATAGAGTCAGGAAATGAAAACACTCTACAGATGTCTCAAAATGGTGAGCAGAGGTATGCTAACAGACAGGCACCTAGCTCAACAATGAGGACTGATGTGAACTGTGGAAAGGATAATGGACAGTTCTCGCTGGAATTTACTGGGAGCAAAGCTTAAACATATGGGACATTTAAAAAGGAAGACACAACAGCACCAGGAGATGACTGAATAATCTGGCTGGTCTGCGCTGCGGGCCGCCTCAAGACCAAGTGAGCGGCTATGGACGGTCGTTACAGCAAAGAGCAAGATAAAAGAATGTGTGTCAGTGCAAAATATTGATGTCAGACTTACAAATAGATTTGATACAATGACCCAGGCCATGAATGCTCATCCTCCACCACCACTGAAAGGTATGAAAGTAAATCATCCAAGAAAAAATTGGGACCCCAAACATTAATTGTTGGTGATGGAGCCATCAAAAATGTGAAACCCTTTTGCAGTGAGAAGAACACCAAAGTACTGTGTTTACTCATGACACGGTGTCTGAGATCACTCAAAAAATCCTGGAGATCACTGATCAGCACCCAACTGTGAAATCTGTCATATACACAGGAGCACTCGATATTCTCAAACAGCAATCAGAGGCAATGAAGCGAGATTTCATTGCTCTAACAAAGTGCAATGGATGGATCCTGAGGTTTATATAAGAGGACTTCTCACACTTATACGATCTGGAGATGAACATTTCTCGAGCCTCCGTCAATTGAATAGGTGGTTAGGCAAGGTGTGCACTGCACTACCTTTGAGTTGCATTGACAATTTTTACCTTTTTTGGGAGAGTAAAAATCTTTACAAAGCAGATGTTTTTTGTCTAAATACACAAGGAGTTAAGTTATGAGCTGCCAACATTTTCTACTGTGTGCGTCATTCACCACCCTGTTAAGAAAATGTTGACAAAAACCAAGGACAAAAGGATCCAGTTGTTCCCAAACAATTGGAGGAACAACAGATAAGGCGACACGCACACAGATGCATTTGCGTCATCCAAACAATCTGATGAGCAAATGACAAATGGAATGTGCCAGCTCTTTAAATCTCCCACACCTCTTCCTGCCCCATTGGAGCCATCCACACCTCAGATTCTCCCCTCTAAGACTACAACAACCATACAATCTGCAGTGAATGTTGGCTCCCCCTCTTCCAGCCTTAATGCAATGTTGGGTATGATGGATAGGATGAAGACTATTGTCAACGATGGAGTCCAGCCCATACCACGCCAAGATCCTCCTCCCATCCACCCTTGCCTGAAACCCCCGTCCACTAAGAAGCGAAAGGCCCCTCCTCCACCCATGGAAACTCTCTGTAAATCTGACTGATATTTGCTGCGTCTTTTCCAGAATAACTCAGACCCCTAAGGAGATCAGGCATTTTTCATCCCTGTAATTACAAGGGACAGAAAGTTGGTCAAAAAGATATGGCGCCAAAAAAGAAGAACTTCTTACTTAGTGAGGATTAAATGTGAGTCTATCAAACCATTCTCTCCAACCATCTCTGCGAGACTAGGTTTTTTTTTATATCAGGTCATTGGGTAAGAAATCAATGTTGATCAATGACATCATTACAACATATGGTCTGGACTTTTTATTAAATGAAACATGGTTAACAGAAAGTCGCTGTAATACCATTTTAAATGAGGCAACACCAGCATATTTTAATTTTATGAACAACTGTCATACAGGGGAAAAAAGGTGGTGGTATTGCTGTTATTTTTAAATCATCATTTCAATGTAAAGAAATGAAACTGGGTGATTTTAGCTCTTTTGAATATCTGTGTTTTTAAGCTAAGGGTGACCCAAAGGTTTGAATTTTAATCATTTATAGACCTCCGAGACACAATGGAAAATTTATGGAGGATTTTTCTGAACGGTTATCAGTTATTTGTACTGAGTACAACTATTTTGTCATAACAGGGGACTTTAACATTCATGTTGACAATAACAGAAAAAACATCCAAAGAACTTTCTGCAATACTCGACACGTTTGACCTCTCTCAACATATTAAGAGTCCAACTCACACTGAAGGTCACATCTTAGACCTGGTCATCTCTAAAGATGTTGAAGTTATATCGATTGACATTAAGGATATGGCTATTTCTAACCATTTTTGTGTATTTTTTGAATTACAGATTCTTCCAAAAGTTCAGAAAAACTCTATCTCTATTGGAAAAAGATACATAAATGAGAGTACTGCCACAAAGTTTATGGAGACTCTGGCTGTGCCACAGACTGTGAATGCTGAGACAGTTGATGAACTTTTGGATAATTTCACCTTGAAAATCACAAATGCCATGAATGCTGTCACTCCTGTTAAAACTAAGACCATCCTGAGGCAACCGAAAACACCGTGGAGGAGCACAATGATGGTCAAGAGATCAAAATCGGAGTATAGGAAAGCGGAACGCACGTGCAGAAAAAATAAACTCCAAATTGACTATGACCTCTACAGACACAGTCTTTGTAATTTTAACCAATAGTTAGAGCTAGACAGCAACACTTTTCTGAAACCATCAGTAAGAACCTCAACAATACTTGTGCTCTATTTGCTGTGGTTGACAAGCTTACCCCCCCCCGAATCGGCTAGATCAACTGACAAATGCAATGACTTTGCCTGTTATTTTTGTAAAAAAAAAAAAAACAATGCATCAGGTCAAATGTCAACACAAATCAGCAAAAAGATAGAATGATCTCAAATTTGAAGCCACCCAGAGAAAACTTTATTGTCAGAATTTGATAGCTGACCAAAAAACTGAGAGAAAACTGTTCAGTAGATGAAACCATCAACGAGCTTTCTCAACTCAATGCCATCTGACTTTTCCAAAACTATTGTGAAGTCAGTGCTACCTGATTTGCAGCAAATAGTCAATTGCTCACTTCAGTCTGGCGAGTTTCCCAAAGCTCTTAAAGTAGGTGCTGTTAAGCCTCTTTTAAAAAACAGAGCACTGGAAGATTCCAGGTTAGCAAGCTACCTATCTCAAATCTCCCGTTCATAGCCAAGACTCTTGAGAAAGTTATTTTTAATCAACTCAGCAATTTCTTGAATTTAAATGGACTTTTTGACAAGTTTCACTCGGGTTTCTGAGCTCATCACAGTACAGAATCTGCTCTTATCAAAGTGTTAAATGATGTAAGGTTGAATACTGACTCAGGAAATGTGTCAATTTTGGTCTTGTTGGATCTCAGCATGACCTTTGATACGGTAGATCACAATATACTTCTAAACAGGTTAGAAACATGGGTAAGTTAAATAGTTTAGGTCCTACCTGGAGGAAAGGAGCTACTTTGTGACCATTGGCAGTGCTCGGTCTCAACAAATGGCAACAACCTATGGGGTCCCTCAAGGGTCACTTCTTGGACCTCTCCTGTTCAACCTGTATATGCTACCCTTGGGTCAAATTCTTCAAAACTTTAATTTTGACTACCAAAGCTATGCAGATGACACACAGTTATATTTAGCAGTGTCTCCAGATGACTACAATTCAATTGAGGTATTGTGCCACTGTCTAAATCAGATAAACTGGATGAGCCAAAATGTTCTTCAACTGAATCACAACAAAACAGACAATTGTTTTTGGTAATAAAGAAAAGAGAATTCCTGTTAGTAAATACCTGGACTCTCTATCTTTAAAAACCAAAGACCAAGTCCGAAACCTTGGTGTTCTGATTGATTCCGACCTGACTTTCAACAATCATATCAAATCAATCACAAAAATTGCTTTCTACCATCTGAAAAACACATCTCAAGTCAAGTCTTGTATGTATCAAGCAGTCCAAGAAAAGCTCATCCATGCTTTTATCTCAAGTAGACCTGACTACTGTAATGGTCTTTGAATGGACTCCTCAAAAAGAGTATTAAACAGCTGCAGCTCATTCAGAATGCTGCAGCTCGTGTTCTGAACAAAACTACTGGAAATGTTTTATGTCTTTGTTTTCAAATGCCTTCAATCATGTAAAACACATTGAGTTACCTTGTGTATGAAATGTGCTATACAAATAAATTTGCTTTGCTTTGCTAAGAGTTGTTGATGCACGAGATAGGCTTACATGGAAAAATATGACACGCTGTGGCTACCCCAAACGAGACAAGCCGAAAGAAAAAGAAGAAGATGGAGAGTAAACATAAGCAGCATGTCTTGGTCACCTTTGCCTTACGTTGTCCAGACTGCATTGCAAACTAAAACACAAGTGGTGGGCAACGCATAAGGTTGCTGTTATTGTAAACCACATTGATGGACTGCATAAATACTCAATCTGTAATTATGAGCATCCTCTGGCATAGAGTAAACTAGGTGGAAGAGTGTGTGGCCGAGCAGCAGCTCGTTGTTACAGAAATTTTGGTGTGCTCCTGAACTGTTCAATAAAAAGAGACTAAAAGAACCCAGTGGTGACTCATTTTCCTTTTTTTACAGAACGTATGTGAATTGTGTCATAAAATGTCGGAACCAGTCAATCTTCACTCATTGAATCACCTTGCAAAATGCCACAAACTCAATACAGTTGTAGCTCTACTTACGAAATTATTCCATTACGTTAAGTCGTTTTGTAACTTGAATTTTTCGTAAGTAGAAAGCCACTTTACATGTAAATAGCATAATCCGTTCAAAGCCCTCCGTCCTTAGTAGAGACGTTAATAAGTACGACTGTAGTGTTGTGTTACACTTTCAATTTGGTTGGGATTTTTTTTTGTACGCAACGCAGAATTTCTGTGCACAGGGATCACATCAGCAATGTGGAATTGCACATGCATGCAACCTAAAGCGAACATTGCGCAGGCCTGATCCCTAATGCAGTCCCACTTCCACCTTAAATTGCTCTGTCACACATACAGCACAGCTCATCGTTGTTTTTGCTGCCCTCATACATGTCCTGTACTATTTAAACATACTTCTCTGTCATTCTATAGTTGCACACGTAGTTCCTCTCTAGATACTCTGTTGTAGGATTCCTCTAAATCACAGGTGTTAAAGTCAATGCCCAGATCTGACCCGATACATGATTTTATGTTGCCTGTGGAGGCAAATCATGTGTCAACTTCCATGTTTTTGGTGAAAATCTGTGCCAAAATTTCAAATTGTCATTAATCATAAATTATAAGGTTGAGATATTATACACATTTTTGTGGAACCAAACATGAACAATTGTGGAATAACCCTTTAACCTTCATTTCTGATTCCAAAACTAGTTCATAAAGTGCGTGTGTAAATATGATGAGGCGATTATAGATTTTTATGGTTTCATAGTCATAACGGCCCTCTGAGGGAAACCGTAACAACAATGCGGCCCATGACAAAATTGAGTTTGACACTACTGCTCTACATCTACAAAGACGGAATGCTGCTCCTTCTGACCTTCTCTGTACATCTCGACAAACACCCTCAAGGAAAATAATGTATTTGTGGTACTCTTTCTATGCATGAAAGCACACTGTTGCTCGTAAATACTCAATTCTGTCCTGATTCTAGCCTCCAGGACTTTTGTCCACTTTATGGTGCCTCTCATCAACTTTATTCCTCTATTGTAACCACAGCTTTGGACATCACCATTCTTAAAATGGGCACCAGGAGATTTTTCCTACATTCTTCAGGCATTCTCTCACTTGTTAGAATTCTTTTGAAAAGCAAGTCAAAACATCCACAGCCACCTCTCCTTGAGAGTTCAATACCTCCAATTGAATGTCAGGACCAACTCTTTCCATTTTTCATCCTCTTTAGTTCCTTTCCTATTTCCCCCTACTCATCACTGAATTCACCTGTTCCACCACACTTGCCTTTTCTACTATGTTTTTCTCTCTGATTTTCCCCATTTATCAACTCTTCAAAGTATTCTTTCCATCTATCCATCACACAACTGGCACCAGTCAACACATTTCCATCTCTGTCTTCAAGTCACCCTTACCGAATTTGTCTCTATCCCTTGGTCTGGCCAAACTGTAGGGATATGTTTCTCCTTCTTTTGTGTCTAACCTGCCATACATGTCATCATGTTCCTCTAGTTTGTCTTTTGCCACCTCTACCTTTGTCCCATGTCGTGCCTCCATGTATTGCTTTCTCCTCACCTCGGTCCTTTCAGTACCCTACCTCTTTTTAGCAATCCTCTTGTATGATTTCCTGTACTTTGAGCTTCTACTGCTTCTTCTTCTTCTTTTCCTTTTGGCTTGTCCCGTAGGGGTCGCCACAGTGTATCATCTTTTTCCATCGAAGCCTGTTTCGTGCATCTTCCTCTCTAACACCCACTGTCCTCATGTCTTCCCTAACAACATCAATCAACCTTCTCTTTGGTCTTCCTCTCGCTTATTTGCCTGGCAGCTGCATCCTCAGCACTCTTCTACCAATATACTCACTCTCTTGCCTCTGAACACGTCCAAACCATCTTGGTCTGCTCTCTCTAACCTTGTGTCCAAAACATCCAACTTTGGCTGTCCCTCTAATGAGCTCCTTTCTAATCCTATCCAACCTGTTCACTCCAAGCGAGAACCTCAGGATCTTCATTTCTGCAACATCCAGTTCTAATTCATGTTGTTTATTCAGTGCCACCATCTCTAATCCGTACATCAAGGTTGGCGTCAACACTGTTTTATAAACTTTGCGCTTCATCCTAGCAGAGACTCTTCTTTCACATAGAACACCAGACACCTTTTGCCAGCTGTTCCAACCTGCTTGGACCCGTTTCTTCACTTCCTTCCCACACTCACCATTGCTCTGTATTGTTGACCCCAAGTATTTGAAGTCGTTCACCCTCGCTATCTCTTCTCCCGGGAGCTTTACTCTTCCTCCTCTGCCCCTCACATTCATGCACATATATTCTGTTTTACTTCGGCTAACCTTCATTCTTCTTCTTTCCAGTGCGTGCCTCCATCTTTCTAATTGTTCCTCCGCCTGCTTCCTGCTTTCACTGCAGGTCACAATATGACCTGCAAACATCATAGTCCAAGGGGATTCCAGTCTCACCTCATCTGTCAACTTATCCATTACTACCGCAAAAAGGAAGGGGATCAGCACGGATCCCTGATGCAGTCCCACCTCCACCTTAAATTCT
Source organism: Syngnathoides biaculeatus (assembly GCF_019802595.1). Classification (NCBI taxonomy): domain Eukaryota; kingdom Metazoa; phylum Chordata; class Actinopteri; order Syngnathiformes; family Syngnathidae; genus Syngnathoides; species Syngnathoides biaculeatus. The sequence continues at coordinate 694,374 of NC_084654.1, read as the reverse complement.
TATGACACACCTACGGCACGTGTCACCACTGTTCTGCTTCCCTCACACACGCCCTGTACTATTCTAACATATTTCTCTGCCACACCAAACTTGCGCATGCAGTACCACAGTTCCTCTCTTGGTAATCTATCATAGGCTTTAGGTCTACAAAGACAGAATGTAGCTCCTTCTGACCTTCTCTGTACTTTTCCACGAGCATCCTCAAGGAAAATAACGCGTCTGTGGTACTCTTTCTAGGCATGAAACCATAATATTGCTTGCGGATATTTACTTCTCTCCTGAGTCTCGTCTCCACTACTCTTTCCCATAGCGCCACTGTGTGGCTCATCATCTTTATTTCTCGATAGTTTCCACAGCACTGAACATCGCCTTTGCTCTTAAAAATGGGGACTAGAACACTTTTCCTCCATTCTTCTATCTATTCTCCCGCGAGTATTCTATTGAATAAGTTGGCCAAATAAATAAATAAATAAATTAATAAATAAATGTCAAACCGCCAAAGGAAAAAAAAAAATATATATATATATATCAATTTTCTTTGCCGCTTATCCTCACGAGGGTCACGGAGAGTGCTGGAGCCTCTTCCAGCTGTCAACGGGGAGGAGGCGGGGTACACCCTAAACTGGTTGCCAGCCAATCGTAGGGCACATTGAGACAAACAGCCACGCTCACAATCACACCTAAGGGCAATTTAGAGTGTCCAATTAATGTTGCATGTTTTTGGAATGTGGGAGGAAACCGGAGTGCCCGGAGGAAACCCACGCAGGCACAGGGAGAACATGCAAACTCCTTGTTACCTTTTCCACGCTGATGGATTCCAATCACTTTTTTCCCTGATTTTTTTTTTTTTATATCTTTAGATCATTGCATGATGTATTTGTTCAGGAGATCATGTAGCCTACTTCATGTTCCTGGACAGATTAGATTTTTTAATTTCTATTATTGATTTTTTGATTCAACAAGTATGGTGGTCATCAGGTTTGGGTGTGGCTAGTGAAATTGAACTCAGCTTTGCCAAATTTGTAGTTAGTCACAGTGGATTTGTGATTTAACAGAGGGGAGCAAAATACTTTTTCAGGGCACTGGACATCAGAACCTTAATTTTAGGTTTCAGCCTCATCACTCGATCTGATACGTTTTTCACCTCCAAGACATTCTTTGCTTACGCTCATATTTTGCGGCTTCAGTGCTTCATGTTTTTTTCACCCCCCACCCAAAAAAAAAGGAAAAATACAGCCATATTTACATCTTGAGGGATCATGCATTTATACAAGGGGTGTGATTGGTCCCTTGTCCGACGTCAATCAATGAGAGCATGTGTGGATTGATCTCATGAGGTGAATGGCTGCACATCATTGAAGCTTCACCCAGCAACCTCCGTTCCTCCCTTTGCTTTGTCCTTCCTTTCCGACATTTTCTATGCTGTTGCCTGTCTGCCCGATAACTTTTCGTGTTCACAATGCCACTGAAGCACTGTGCTGATGTGCTGGAGAGCACCCAAGAGGAAGAGGAAGATGACGACGATCAGCAAAAAAGCAAAACATTTAAATATTATCAAAGAAGGCAGAAGTTACGCATTATGACGTGAATGAATCCATGGTGCGCTACATAAAGAAGGATGATGCAAACATCAGTAAAACCGCTTTAATAACTTTTAATAAGGAAATGAAACGTGTCATGACTCTGCGAAATAAGAAGATTGTTCATATGGAGTTACAAAAAAACGCAGTGAGTTTGGACACCAACATGATCAGGACAAAGGCTAAAGTCATCAATAATCAAATCCTGCACAGTGACGATGATGAAGAGGCTGAAGAAAATGCTGCAAGGAGCGATTCACCCCTTCAAGGACGAGGCTTTTCGGCAAGCAAAGGTTGGTTTTGAAAAAACTCAAAAGTGTTGTGGCCTCAAAAGTGTGCCTCTGTCTGGTGAGGCTTCCTCTGCCGACAACAATGCTGCTCCTCATTATGTGGAAGAAGAATTTGCACAAGACAATGAAAACAATATGGTACAAGCCGTCGAGTTGAGCAATTGTGTTGACGGGGTTATGTCCTTGTCCAGGGGAATTTTGAAGCAGAAGAAAAAGAGACAACTCCCATCACCATGTTTTTCTCAAAGATGAAAACCTCAGTTACACCGTCAGCACCTCCAGCAGAAGATTCTTCGAGTGAGAAATGCCAATTACTTACATACTGCAACAAAAATGTTGTTGTGCAGCACAAAGTTTTCATAAATAAAGATTTAACTCGACATTTGTACTGTTGAAAATGTTTGTCTCAAATATGCAAAGTATGAATACCTACTGTACTGTTGACATATTTTAAACATTTTAGTAACCACACACACACACACAAAAACTCCTCATCTCAAAAAACTCAACTTTGTACAACACAACCGCCTCCAGCAGAAGATTCTCCAAGTGAGGAATCCGAATCAGAATCAGCTTTATTAGCCAAGTGTGTAACAACACAAGGAATTTGTCTCTGACAGTCGGTGCAGCCCTGGTACACCATTCAGAACAAAGAAAAAACTAACAAGAACAAGGAACAATTCCGTATACAGAGTGCCCTTACTCGTTCGCGGTTCCTGTCATTGACCAATACAAGTGTAATGCCAATTGTGCAAAGGGAGCAGTTTAAAGTGACAAGTCGTGCGAGTCTACAGAATATATTACTAATACTAATACTGATTGGACCAGCAGGATATGAGGGTGTGTCCCAACACCGGCACAAAGCGCATATGTTATTGTGCATCATATGAGCGAGAGGAAGACCAAAGAAAAGGTTGATGACTGTTGTGAGGGAGGACATGAAGACTGTGGGTTATAGAGAGGAAGATGGACGAAATAGGCTTAGATTGAAAAAGATCATACGCTGTGGCGACCCCTAATCGGGACAAGCTGAAAGGGAAAGAAGATGTATAAAGTTAGAGATTTAACTACACACTCGTATTGTTGTATTTTTTTCTCAAGCATGCAAAGTATAAATACTGTATTGTTGACATATTTTAAAAATGATGGTACACACAAACACACACAAAGAGACACACACACACACACATACACAACTCAGCTCCATCACCAGCGCCTCCACAGTAGAGTCTGAGTGATGAATGTAAGTGCAGTACAGTAAGTGTTTTATCTTTTATATTTATATTATGAATGTATAATACTGCATATTTTATATTTAGAAGGTTTTAGAATTAAAGATTAAACAAAATACATTTTTTGTCTCAAATATCCAAAGTACAAATACTGATTACATATTTTAAACATTGTGGTACCCACATAAACATATATGTATCCCTACTTCGTGGGTTTTCACTTTTCACGGATTATTTTGGTCCCAATTAACTGCAAAATGAGGGATTACTGTATTTATGTTAATATTTATTATTGCAATAGCTGTTAGTATGTTTTTGTATTGCTTTAGTCTGATCTGTTTTTATTAAGAGTTTTTGAGTTATTCACACAAACCAGAATCAGAATAACCTTTATTTTGCCAAGTATTTCAAAAAACACACAAGGAATTTTTCTCTGGTAGTTGGAACTGCTCCAGGACGGCAACAGACAAGACAGTTGACAGAACACGTGTGTCATAAAGACATTGTGAGAACAGTCACTGAGAAAGAAAAGGCTACCAACAATCTAACAGTGATAGTACAATTTATTTTGGACGATTTGACAAAGATAATAACAATACTATATTAAGTCGCTAAGTAAACAAAAATAATTCTAAATGTATCAGTGTAAATTAGCTGTTAAGAAGTTAATTGTAAGAGGGAAGAAGCTCTTGGAATGACTGTTAGTTTTAGTTTTCATTCTTCGGTTGCCCCTACCTGAGGGAAGGAGCTGGAAGACTGGTGACCAGTGGTGTGGTGTGGAGTGTCAAAGAGGATTTTAGATGCTTGTCTTAATTCTGACAGTGTGCAAGTCCTCGAGGCTGGGTAGGAGGGTATTGACAATCTTTTCAGCAGTTCTAATTGTCTGTTGCAATTGCAGTTTGTCCTTTGATTGAATCAGCACCGAATGAGACCGTGTTGGAGATCGACAATACTGATTCAATCACGGCTCTATAGAACACTCTCAACAGGTCCCTTGCCAGGCCATGCTTCTTCAGAAGCCGCAGGGAGTTCAACCTCTGCTGTGCCTTATTGAGGATGGAGTTGATCTTGATCTCCCACTTCAGGTTTTGTGAGATTTTAATCCCAAGAAACTGAAAAGTCTTGGCGGTTGACACAGTACTGTTGGTCAATGTGAGGGTCAGATGTGGTCAAAGATGCCTTCTGAAGTTGACCATCATCTTTTAAGTCTTTTGTGTTGGCCTCATCACAGCTTCTCCACTTCACTGTCTTTGATGAGGCTGATGACTGTGGTGTCATTTCCAAACTTTAGGATTTTGACAGCCGGGTATGTTGTGGTGCTGTCATTTGGGTAGAGAGAAGAACAGTGGGGAGAGGACAGCCTTGGGGTGCCCCGGTGCTGATGGTGTGTGTGGATGAAGTAGTGTCCCCCACCCTCAACTGCTGTGTCCTGTCCATCAGGAAGCTGTAAATCCACTGGCAGGACAAAATGCTGAGCTGGAGAAGCTTGTATGTGTGTAATTCTTTCCAGTGTACAGGTTGCATGCTGTTTTTTTTTGTTCGTTTGTTTTTTACAGCATATGAATGTGCATTGTGTTCGCCATCTTGAATCGCTCATTGTGTTCTGCATTCCGATTGGCTAAGGGACTATCAATCTTCTCCATGCCAAGTGTCCTCTATAATCATGTAATAATAATAATAATAATACCAAATTTATAAAATTGTTCAATGCAACAGTGTGGCTTTTAACTCTGTATGTTTGCAAGTTTTCTCACCAAGAAACTCACAATGTTGACGAAGCGCTCTTTACCAATAATGCAATTGCACACAAAAGACAGAGGAAGATGTTAACCATTGCATTCCTTCATCAGAGTTCTTGAATATAATCAAAGGTGGCATGTCTGTTTAGTATTCTCTCTCAAAACAAACAGCATCTACAACCACCCACAACTATGTTCTTCACTGGCAAAAAGACACCTGCACCAAGGGCTTCAATGGAAAAAGACGCTTCAGCACAACTGAACCAAGATGAAGAGGCATGGATAGAGGAACTATACAATATGCAATTCGCTATTATAATAATAATGATTTCTTATGTGTCCAACCTCAGAGATTGACCATGAAAATTACATTTATTTCAATAAGCTATCATGTTTTTCTTTTTATAGGGAAACGTTTAAAGGATAAAGCTAACGAAAATGGATGTTTGAACATTTGTATATTTCTCAAATAAATGTTTTGGCCAAAAACAAGTCTTGATATTTGTTTCATTCTAGAATAGACTATTTTTTTTAATGTACAAAGGTTTGAATTTTGAGACTTTAAATGAGAGAAATGTGAGAAAATGTTAATGCCTGGCTGGGAAAAGTTTAAGTATGTGCTTTGGGGTTTTACAGCCTCAAAACATATAGAAGACATGGAAAAAATAACATATTGTAAATGAAAAATACTGTATGCCGTAAACGAAAAAAAACTGTAACTGAAAAAACACACAGCAAATATAAAAATAATCTTGAAAATGAAAAAAACATCCTGTAAATGAAAAAATATATATTATGCCAAAAAACAAAGCAGATAAAAAATTGCGGCACAGTGATTCAGCATTGGTTTCACAGTTCTGAGGTCATGGGTTCAAATCCCGGTCCCCCCAGTGTGGAGTTTGAACCCACTAAGGTTCAGATCAGGGGGGAGTAACTCCCAATCACACCCTTCCATGTCTCACAATCATTGCTCACGTGAACATTGAAGTCCCCCAGCAGAACGATCGAGTCCCCAGTAGGAGAGCTCCTGAGCACCCCCTCTAAGGACGCTAAAAAAATGTAGGTACAAACAACAGTCAGTATCTGGTCGCCCACCCGAAAGTGGAGGGACTCTAGCCTCTCATCCACCGGGGTGAACGCCACCATACAGGCCTGAGTCGTGGAGCAATAAGTATATCCACACCTGCTCGGCACCTCTCACCATGGGGAACTCCAGACTCAAAGCCCTTTCAAGAGGACTGGTACAAGAACCTAAGCAGTGTGTCAAGGAGAGTCTGAATATATCTAGTGAGAACTTTTTGATCTCGCACAAAAGCTCGGGCTACTTCCCTGTCAAAGGGGTGACATTATTTCATATCCCTAGAGCCAGTTTCTGTAGCTGGGGATCCCATCCCCAAGGTCACTGCCTTCAGCCACCGCCCTTCACATACTTCAACTAACCCCTATGGCCACTCCCACAGGTGGGGACCCCATTGGAAGGGTGACCCATATTACCCTTTCAGGCCCAGCTGAGCCCCAGGGGTGCAGGCCTGGCCACCAGGTGCTTGCATTCGAGTCCTACATTCCAGGTCTGGCCTCATTGGTTGACTCCTGTAACCCACGTCCAGGCAAGAGAAACCTTGATCCATTGATCCAAAGGAGTCTAACAGCCATGCTTGTCTGGTCCCTCACCCAGGACCTGTTTGTTTTGGGTGACCCTAGCAGGGCCGTGAAGCACCTGAAAACTTAGTTTCCAGGAACATTGCGAGACAAACCCCTCCACCACGTTAAGGTGACTGCATCCAGGAGTGGGCACCTAATTGCATTTCCATTAATTTCAATGGACAAAGATGGTTATAAAAAGAAGTCTTTTAAGTCCCATGCACCGTCAACGAAAAAAATCAAACTCGTATCTCAAGGCACCACTGTATTGACTTGTACAGGTAGTTCTGAGTCTCATATATATATATATATATATATAGCGTATCCATGACTTTGGTTACAAACAGCAATGTGGTAAATGTTTGATAAGATTGCTAAATAGTATGTCTAAACATACATGGCGTTTAGAGGTCACTGTGTACAGGTATAGAGACTTTTCATGATATCGCTCATTTGTCTTTTCAGCTTGAGAACAGATGGCAATAAAGTGGTGAGACCCTGACGATGGGTGACTGGAACCTGCTGGGCAGCATCCTGGAAGAGGTCCACATTCATTCAACTATCGTGGGCAAGATCTGGCTTACCATTCTCTTCATTTTTCGCATGTTGATCCTGGGTGCGGCTGCTGAGGATGTATGGGATGATGAACAGTCTGAATTTGTGTGCAACACTGACCAACCAGGTTGCAAGGCAGTCTGCTATGATCGTGCCTTCCCCATCTCTCTCATTCGCTTCTGGGTCTTGCAGGTAATCTTCGTCTCTGCACCCTCATTGGTTTACATGGGCCATGCCCTCTACTGCATCCAAGCCCTGGAGAAGGAGCGGCTTAGGAAACGGATAGAGCTGAAGGAGGAGATGGATGAGGCAGAACTGGCATTGGATGAGCATAAACGACTAGAGAAGGAGCTGAGGAAGCTGGATGAACAGCGAAAGGTAAAAAAGGCACCTCTTCAAGGGTCCCTCTTGAGAACCTACATCATTCATATCCTTACGCGCTCAGTAGTGGAGGTGTTTTTCATCCTTGGACAATACGTTTTCTACGGTGTCCAAATTCTGCCGCTGTATAAATGTGAGAGTATGCCTTGCCCCAACAGTGTAGACTGTTACATCTCTCGGCCAACAGAGAAGACTATCTTCATGGTTTTCATGATAGCCATTGCTGGTGTTTCACTTTTCCTCAACATTCTGGAAATATCCCACCTAGGCATCAGGAAAATCAAAAAGGCTCTCTTTGGACAGAGATACATTGAAAATGATGGTTTAATTTTCAAGTCAAAGAGGAAGGTATCATTCCCACATCATTGTGTGATGAGTCATGTGTCACCGTACAATGGACCTTTGAGTCAGACTTTCAAAGTAATACCAGAAGAAGATGTGAAGCCTCCTTATTATCCTGGGCTCAAAACGAGCCATGAGTCTCCGAGGAACAACAGTATGGCCTATGTGAGGGACATTCACACTAACTACATCTGCCCACAACCAAGAATACCACACCAGTCGGCCCAGAATTATGCCATTTCTCAAACTCATCAAGGTCCAGAGGTACTGCCAGCAGTAGTAGACCACCATCTGGATTTGGAATCTGTAGTGTCCAAAGCAGAAGCAAATGTATCAAGGCCACACAAGGATACCAATCAGAAACAACATAGTGATGCCAGCCATTTAGAGGTTCTTCTATGCAATAGCGCTAAAAGACCATCTTCTAACAAGTGTGAGGATGATTGCAGGGACTCAGTGGGAAGTGAGGTGCTTGAACCAAAACCTCGAAAAACAAGCTTTATGTTCAGGCCACCATCTGAAAGTTTGTCATCAGTCAGTCGTTCAACAAGTTCTTCCTTACATTCCTCTGAAGAATCAGATGAACTGGGGTCGCTGCAGGGGGACATGCTCATGATGCCGCCTGCCACAGGGCGAAGAATGTCAATGGCAAGTAAAGACCACAAATCATATAAAAGTTTAACTCAAATATTTAAAATCTAAATGTCATGCATCATTATTAGAAAGGGTTTTATATAATGTTTACAATATTAAGTACATGAAGCTTTTTTCCTAAAACTACATATAATATGATTTCAAGTCCCATGAACATCATGCAATTTCAAAATTAACAGTGCTTGAATACAGAAATTATTATTAACCAAATTTATTTATAAGTTACATTTAACTAAAATGTGGTAGACATAAAAGTTAAAAGAAAAAATTTTTAAATAACATTTAACGTAGATGTTCAATACAATTGAACTTCAACTTAAATTGAGATAGTTACCATTTTAACTCAATGGTGTTACTAAATGTGATGAAATGGCTATTTTTTCTTTTACAAACTGTGTTTGTATACAATGTGCCTGTACAGCAATAACATTTTTTTTTTTTTACTCCATAGAGTGTGTTTCTGGACATTTCATCTATCATGAAGAAGTAAAGAGACGGTCAACATCCTGACCACAGAAATTGTGTTCCACATCTCACCAACAACACTAGCTAGGTATCAAAGATTTATCTGTCGACATTGATGCACAAGGGGCAGTCAAAAAGTAATGCACCCAATTTAATTTAACCTGATTTAATAATATCTTTTATTTTTCCAAATTCATCATAGTTTGTAGTTTAAATGCTTGTTTGAAAGTTTATTTAAAGTATTCATTGGTAGATGTCCGTCAGAAGGAGAGAGCTGTGATTGAATTTATTTCGTGGAAGTGGTCCTGCCACAAAAAATTTTTAAAAGGTTGACAAAGTATAAATGTGTTTAGAGTTATATGATTAATGATGACACTCTATAGGGATGTTTTCACTGATGACCGCGATCTTGCAAGTGATCAACCTCTGAAGATGGTCTGCTCCTCCTATCTTTGTCACAGAGCTCACTCAAAGCTGGCTCTTATTCTTTGCCTTTGATCCTGGACACCCACTTTTTACTGTAATCTAAACAGCTTACCCATACAAGTTTTGCGACCTTGGAAAATATTTAGTGGTGGTTCCCCTTAGAAAGCAAAGAATTCAATCACAACTCTCCACTTCTGACAAGTTTCCAACAAGCTTGGAAAAAAATATTTATATTGTAAAACCTCCACACAAGTATTTATAATACAAAATGAAAATTTCACAAAATAACCCTCAATTATTAGGAGGTTAAATTTAATTGGATTAATTATTTTTTTGACTGCTCCTCGTACTACTCAAGTCGCCTTGGTCTCAAACCATACAACTGTCAGTTAGGTTGGGGCTACCCATTTGACATTTGATAGTTTGGATAAGAAGCACCTTAATCTGGTACACATGGGCAAGAAGCAGCATTGTATTTTTTTTTCTCTCCTGGGGATTCTTGCTCTGTTGGAATTTTGAAGAAATAACATGTTGTGGATTATGAACCATTTTCTTAAAATGAATTTAGATTGCGTCTGTAAAATGGACTTTCTTTTCTCAATAAGACTGACCTTTATTCCCTTTGTATTCTGCATAACCATTTACATACAGTCTTTTGATAGTAAGTTATTAACACAAATGCTTTTAATGGCGTTCAAATGGTAAAGCCAATGCGACATGAAATCAAAATACACAACACCATAATTATCATGTTTTTTGTTTTATTTCTCAACAAAATTTGCCTTGACAAAAAAGTTGGTTCGTCTTCAAAACAGTTTCATATTAAAAGAATGTGACACATATTTACAAAAAAATATCTAAACGTGTCATTTGAACATTCAGAAGTACAAAAGCAAAACATTAATGGTGAATCTGCATATAACAGTCATGTTGTTGGTACTTAAAAAAGGATGTAAAAATGTACCACCAAAATCTACAAATAGATTAATGTTGGAACTATAAAAAGTTAGAAACAACATCACACAAACTATGTCTATCATACAGTTCTTACTCACAAAAAGAGGTATGCTAAATTATCCAGGTAGATATGTTTTAAGCTTAGTTCAAGTGAGGTTTTGAGAAATCTCCAAAGCCACAATCAGAGAAATAGGCAAAGCTGTTTATAACAGGAATGGCTCCAGGTTCATGGCCATTGTAAACGAATCAGTTTAATAAGTACTTAATTTGTATTCTATCCTGGTTTGGTAACCAGCAAGAGAAAGGCATGAGAAAGCAAGCAATTGAATAGTGTAAAATTTATTGTGCGTGGTGCATTCAGAGATTGTGGACACTTGAATATCCTTTGCTGAAAACTACAATGCTCATCATAATTATGTTCAGCAATTTCCACTAAAATTTGTTCTATAGTCTAATATTACAGCAATAAGAATTTGGTACACCACAGTATAAATAAAATACTGCAGTCTTTAAATACTGAGTCTCAAATTAATCGCAAATCAACATTTGTTTTTAGGGCTTGTCTTAGAATAATTAACTCTTGGTACACTCAGTGCCATGGAAGATTCATTGAAACACAAATTGAATATTAACACGCACAGAGGGCAATGCAAGGTGTGTTTTACTGTGGGACTTAAATTTTTATAATTCTGTCCCAGCAGTTACTATTTCCTGATTCATTAATATATTCAGAATACGTAGCAAAACATGGGTCTTATTTTTTTGTACCAGCAGGAGAAAAACACACTTTATATCACAATGTTTCCTTCTCTATCAACACCTCTGATTGCATCATCAATTCACTACATCAAAATAATATAATGCGAAATTCAGAGCACGTGGCAATTAATTTCATGACATTTTCAGACTGCAGAAACAGTACAAGAATGTGAACCTTATTATTTTATAAGTACTAAATTTTGACACTTTATTTTGATATCACGTGCTGCATTTTCCAAACACCCATTTTCATAAGCTCAGTAGTATCTGGAGTAGTATTTCAATTATCATCTATAAGGAGGAACACAATAATCAAAAAAAGTCTAAATGAAAACAGTCGTTCTGATTATTATTAAAGCTATTTTTAGATTTTGCGTAAAATTTGTTATTGGTAATGTTTATCTCATATATTAATCAATTATTTATCATGGGCAAGAGGCTTGCTAAAACCTGGACAGATCACTCACTACTCTAATTGTAATTTGAAGGCGAGAAGTACAACTACTTTATTTGGATTGACTGATTATTTATTTATTACTGAACAATTTTCTTCTCCATATTTACATGATATATTTACAATATATATACAATTGTAGTTTCCCCTTTTGTGGTGGCCTCAGCTGAGGTAACCAAGTGCTTAACGAGTATGATGTGACAATTTACAAGACATAAAATCCTAACCTTCCCGGTTAACCTAGCCTTTGTTGAAGTAAAATAACACTTTTAAGACTTGTAATTGTTCTTACAAATTAATTAACATTTAGCGAGTTTACTTTTCGTAAAACAAAACGGTTTTGTATTTAAATAATGGGGTCTTAGCAGTATTGTCACAAAAAAAAAAAAAACTGCAACACGTTAAAATTGTTCCCGCGACCCTTGAGAGGACAAGGGGTTCAGAAAATGGATGGATGGATGGATGGACATTAAAATTGTAAACATGCTCACTCATCTTGAGGAAACAATTTCAACATCAGTACACGTGTGACTAGCAAATTAAGATGTGTAATTCCATGAAATTGTGAAATATAACTATATAGTAAACACTCTGAGAATCAACCCCCCCATCTATTTAATTTGACCTACACCCTACCCAAACCCCAAATTAATCAAGTTGACGTTTAAAAAGTACACAATATGACGATGATCATTATTTATTCTACTCTGATAAACAAGCCAAAATTTCAAATAAGAAAACCATTAGCTATGCAAGGTTTTCCCAGGGTCTGGGTAACAGTCAATTTAGTTTGTAGGGTAAAGTAGAATACTTTTAGTGAATAACTACAACTGCATTATACAGTATGTGGCATTAAAACGGAACCCATTCAATATGGAGTAAACATGCTCCTCTACAAAGCTGTCCGACCAGCAGCAAAGTGGTGACTAATGCATGAAAGCAGATGGCAGCAATATTCACCCTTGCCATGTGCCTCTCTATTGACTTAACACCATCAGATGAATTTGGCATGACTTTAAGTCAGTAATGTACTGTGTGTATTTTTGAACTTCACAAGATATGTTATTTGGCAAAGAGATACCTATGCTGACAAAAATATTTTTGTTTTGTGTCCCCATAGATGTACGATGTGTGAATGGGACAAGATATAGCTCTGTCATCCAGATCTGGTTTCAATTTCGCTATTTGTGAAAATCACAAATTGGACTGGTACAAATTTGAAATTGTTAACTGAGATGCAACTAACTTCAAATTTGAAAGTGTTTTGATTTGTATTAAACAAATCATATTTCGTTTTTGCATTTTCAAAGCAGCATAAAAACAACTGTCCATCTCCAAAATATGGGGGAAGATATTTAGGAATTTGAAGAAATTGTGTTGGAGACACTTATGAAACATGATATTTTCATCAACTGTTACATTTCGTGATTGATATGCATGATTTTATCAGACAAGTTTGAGAATGTAAAATCTTTTCTAACATTATTGGCTACCTTACCGCTCTTTATACTATAAATTCCACATATGATATTCCTGAATTAGAAAGAGGGTTGAATAGTTTTAGACATGGAATGTTTCGTGTAAATAAAAAACTATGAAGGCAGCAAGGTGGACCAGGTGTAGAGCTTTGGCATAGAGAGTCTCCAGTTAATGTATGTTTTTGGGATGTGGGAGGAAACCGGAGAGCCTGGAGAAAACCCATGCAGGCATGGGAGAAGATGCAAACTCCACACAGGCAGGGCTGGGATCTAAACCCCAGTCCTCAGAACTGTGAGCCAGACTCTCTAACCACCCTCACCGTGCCACCTACTGCACTAATTGTCACTTTAAATGATACACAATTTGTTAAGAGTGAGTAGGTTTGGGGGTGCTCTTTTGAAGAAAAAAGGAAATATATATATATATATATATACATATATAAACAGAAATAGAATAACTATGCATGTGTACCATTTGTTTTAGTCCATTGATGGTGGAAACAGTACACTCATTCTTAACCTTAGTGAACTAGAAAGCACTCAAGGCAAACCCCAAATGTTTTTTTCAAGAACACTCATCAATAAACCCTTCAGATCAAGATGCATAGTGAATACCACTAATTTTTTCAACAAATTGGGACTCTTGTGTAAACTTGGGATTTTCAAATTGTGGTATAGCGTCACATAATAAAATAGTTTGGGCCTCCCCATATATACACAATCTATGGCCCTAGTTTACTGAAGGTTTGTGTTAAACACACAAATTTCATTTCATGAAAACCAGATCCACATTTACAGTACATACTAACTGAATACACCCAGGATTGCATCTGCTAAAAGCATAACATTGGCATGCAATTTATTTTACGCATTCTGGGAGGAGTATATTCAAATACTGTAGTTAAAAATAACAGAGTAAGATAAGTAATAAGAGTAAAACCCAGTGTTATGCATGATGGGCACTTGCATACAATTACAATGCATTTGTTGCAAAATACATCAAACAAAAAATGTTTTTTGTTGCCATTTTTCACAAATTGTAGGTGTGATACATTTGTGTAATTCAGTCATGTCACAGTCTCTCACTAACACTTCCAATTCCATCACTTCAAACTTGATTTTTCCCTTACGGTTCTCCTAAATATTCCATGGTGAAAACATTCAAAACTCCCTTAAGAACAAAACTCTCTTATAAAAATAGCTACCTCCAACACTTTTACGCATGTTGCAACCAGCATGCAAAACCTCTTGAGTGAGTGAATACAAAATTTGGCAATGGATATTTGAAAACTTTGTAAAAAATTTCAACCTTAGTACATTATATTGCACGCAACAAGAGCACCAATCGTCTGTGCAATCTCTTAACGCGAACGTGCAATGTCATTGTTGTGACATTTGTTTCAACAATTCATTTGACAAAATATTCAAACACTGAAATTGCTGACTTTGTTGACTTCTTGATTACCTCATTTAACAAGCACAGTAACACTGATCTTACAGAAGAAACTAAAAATCATTACAATTTGCCTTTTTTTTTGGTTTTTAAATAAAACTGAAGTTAAGTGGGATATGTCAGATTAGCCTCTTTAAAGCCATTATATCCCGGATATACACAAAAATCTGAAAGGAAAATAAAGAGGACTAAGTATGTTTTATATGTTAACTGTCTCTTAATTAACAAGTGAAAACAATGACATTCAGTGGGACTAGGACAATGCTATTACTGCTGTACCTCTTAAACAATAGGACCAACAAATAATTATTTCCACCATTCACCACAACACTGTCAATTAGGCTTAATTTGATATTGTACGCAATGTTTTATGCATCTATTGTTGATGGAATAAACTTTTACCAGTAAATCCCTGCCAATTCATCACCCTTTTAAGAGTGTACTGACCGGTGACATATACATAAAGAGTCTCTTCTCTACCAAAGTTAATTTTCGTGTTACAAACTACAACCAAACTGCAACCAAAATGCTTTATGTTCTTCTCTGTTTACATTCCACTATTAATGTGGATTTGTAAATTCAGTTGAAGATCAGAGACCAAAAGAGATTCAGATGGCCAATAAATGACAAAACGTAATTGTAGGTTTAATGAGTCTGCAAGGCTGAGCTGTTTTTCCCTGCAATGAGTTTGCCAGATTTGCTGTAAAAATGCAGACAAAAGATAAAGATCATGTTAAACATAAAAAAAGAAATTGGGTGAGCATTTATAGACATTCCTGAGTTTAACATCCCGCGATGGACGCAGGAGGGATGGTTGCTGACAGGAGATACAAATGTCAAGATGAGACCAACAAAGAGATAGATAGCTGCCAGTTTTTTTTTTTTTAACCAGTCCAGAAAATACCTGTGGAGCACTATTGCTTTAAGGAAAATTTCTGTCCATTATGAAACATTTTTAAATATTACATAATATTGTAACAGACAGGTATGAAAATGTCACGGGGGAAATCTTCACAACTGAACTTTAAGTACCGTCATGTCTCTTCTGTTCTTCTGTTGTGCATTTCATAATCATTTCCTGACAGAAATCCACAGTTACTGTGGGACTGAATACTTCCTCTGTTGAATCAAACACGAGTGGGTTCCCCTGACCAGAGACCGCGACTCCCAGCTGCTCATCCTTCAGCTTCCCTGCATTAGGAACGATCTCTGACAGACTTCCAACTTTGTTTCCTTGAAGTGATTTTGTTTGGTATGACTCATCTGCAGGTGGTAATGGCAGGTTCGATATGAGGTCAATACTGGTGGAAATGGGAGGAGAATGGCTGACGTGCCCATCTCTGCAGACTTGATGGGAGAGGAAGGAGAGGTTCTGCCATAACTCAGACATACACACCTTCAGTTGATTGCGCTCACTCAGCAGTTTTTCTTTCTCACACACCTATGGATGTACAACACAGTTAATGAGTTGGACATTGTCCAGAACCTCCAGGCCCAACATTTGGCGCAAAGAAAGATGATGTTTATTCAATTATATATTATTGCCCTTTCATCATTCAAAGTATCTCATCAAAAAGGTGATGGTTCATACAATGTCATCAAAAACAGCTTCCTTTTGAAAATCAATTAATTTGACTGGTATGACTATTTGAATTACTGCAATTTGTTACCCATCAGGTCACAGTTGCTTTTCAGAAAAAAAATTATCCTAAAGTAATGTTTTTTTCCGAGTTTTGATGCCAAAATATTTTTGACATTGTGTGTCTGCAATAATGTTTAAAAATTTTGTATCATTTATTTTCTGATGATGCAAAATACATTTATGAATAGATTAGAATTTTCTCCGATTGCATGCGTTTTCTTTTCCATAAATGGTAACAAATGGACCTCAGTGTCTTCAGATTTACTTTTTTGGGTTCTTTATCAGAATGGTGGAGGAGCTGTGGAGCGTTGACCTCACATTTCTGAGGACTCAGGTTCAAATCCCGGCTCCCACTGTGTGGCGTTTGCATGTACTCCCTGTGCCTGCAAGGGTTTTCTCCGGGAACTCCGGTTTCCTCCCATGTCCCAAAAACATCCATTAATGGAAGAGTCTAAACTGCTCCTCGGTGTGATTGTGGGTGCGACTGTTGTCTGTCTCCATGTGCCCTGGCATTGGCTGGCAACCCGTTCAGGCTATACCTTGCCTCCTGCTCAATGACAGATGGGTTTGGCTCCAGCTCTCCAGCCATACTCGTGAGGATAAGCGGCTCAGAAAATGGATGGATGGATAGTTCAGGGTGTACCCTGCCTCCTGCCTGATGACAACTAAGATAGGCTCCAGTACTTATATGACCCTCGTGGGGCTCAGAAAATGGATGGATGGTTCTTTAATAAGAAAACTCTATTTACCGATGCCACCAGACTTAGTCTGATTATGTTCTTGGGAAATAACTGGTATTACTTGTGTGATATGAATGAATATGTATACATATGTCACAACTATTGAATGCCTTACCTGTTTAGTATATACTGATAACGTATGCGTTTATTTAGTTCTCATTCATTATCATTTGTTTATTATGATTGTATAAAGACGAGTATGAAGGTTTAATGAGTAGCTAGGATTCTTTATGCACTTTTAGCCACAGAGTTTGAAGCGCAACGTGTAAATTGTACAACTTACCTGATTTTTATGAAGCTGTTTGTCTTGACTGTTGTGCACATTTGTCTTTTTATAAAAGAAGTACAGTATTTCAATAGGCTGCCACTATTTGCTGTGTCAGTCCAGGTTGACTTTATTACAAATACCTAAAATTTTAAATCAATTAGTTTTTGATAACAGGACAATACGCTGTATCAGCATGGGAGACAAAAAAAAGTTATTAAAAGGTAGGTTATAGATCGCTGCAATATGAGTGGCTGCAGGACACACACGCCTCGAAAATGAGTGGCTGCTGCATTCTGATATGACACGTTAAACTGCTTCCAGACAGGAAAAGATTTTACATCAGTATGGGGCCGTTATGATTAGTCCCACTTACCCACCCTTAGCCTTGTTCTTGACCTTTTAAGTTTTGGTTTTAGGTTTTAAGTTTTAAGTGCTGTTCCTCCTCTACTTCTTTTAATGTTGTAATGTAATGGATGAAAAATGCAATATAAATACATTTGATTTAATTCAAAACCTTAAAAGTTTTTTTGCTTTTTTGGCATTTGTCAAAGCTGAATATTTGGCATCTTGGCATCAAATTCATTTACATACAGTATATTTGGAGTAAGGTTTTGTGTTTGCATGCTGGACAGCGAGTATTCACCACTGAGGAGACCTCTGTGTCATTTTGTTACTGTTCTTCACAGAAAGAGTATCCTTGCAATGTTTCATTTTGCCTGCACTCCACGAGCACCATTATGCAAATGATTCACAATTGCATATTAGACGCACTACTTAAAGACAAAAAAATCATCCAATGCAATTAATCTCAGGTTTAATAAATCAAACTAAACGTAGTTAATTCATCTGGGCATATATAATTTGCGCAAAATATACTGTGCAACAATTGGCAGTCACAGTTCTGTTTGCCCTTAGTTACTGCAATTTATCGTGTATAATACCCTCCGTCACATATGGTGAGAATCTCCAAGAGCACGTGGAGGCAGATAAATGGTCACGTTCACTGATTGGTCAAAAGGGTGTTGTCAATCATTCTCACGGATCCATCCATTAGGGCAACTCTGGGTGTATAATGAGCGGAACCTAGAATGGAGGCAGCGATGGTCATACAGAAGGAAGAGCTAGAGAGAATGTTGGTTAAGGCTCACCACAATCCTCTCAGGCTATGTTAAAGTGTTTTTTTTTTATTTGGTCTTGGGAAAGTGGCAATGAAATGACCTGACTGACCACAATAAATGCACAGATGCCAGATGACATGACGCTGACCTTCCCAGGGATCTAACCAGGTGTGACCAATATGCATGGGTTCCTCAGGTGCAGTGAAGGGCGACAAAAGGGCAGTCAAAGGTACAGAAGATGGGGTGAGATGATGACAGCGTGGAGGGAGTGCTCTTATGGACTCAGACGCCCCTCTCTCCTTTTCTCTCTTGCAGCCTGTAATCCAGACGAATGGTATGTGTGATGAGATCCTCAAGAGAGGAGGGGTAATACAGGCCAGAGAGCTCATTTTTAAGATGTTCTGAAAGGACATTAATGAAATCCCCCTAACTCCACGATCATTCCACCTGCATTCACCCGCAAGTATTCTCCACTCGATGTGGCATATGCAGCGATGAAACGAGCTCCTTGCGTGAGCTTAAGAGTTGTGGGTGATCTCTCTGCCCTGAATGGTGTGCGCAAACACTTTTTTAAGTTGAGCTGAAAACGAATCAAATGACTGGTGTACAATGGAGGAGTTGTAACATAACATAGTTGACCATTTGGCTGCTTGGTGTGGAGGAGGTTAGTGGCAAATCCATCCTTGGATTGTTTGGTGGGTTAACTGTACGGTTGCAGGTTGAAAACTAGTAAAAAAAAAAAAAAGAGGAAACTGGCTACATGCACCTAGGTCCCCGAAGTAGGGCTCGGGCCTAGGGACATGAGGTTCTTTTTCTGGAAGGCAGCCTGGCTCTTATGCTGAAGGCCTGAAGTAGAACTTACTGTTAGGTGTTCGGGTTGCATCTTTGAAGAAAAGGAGTCAAACTTGTTGCATAAGGGAGTGTAAGGATTCCATGATTTCTTGTAATGTCTTGTCTTCTCTCGCTACGTGGGCGCAGCGGGGATGCTGGGTGCATTCTGGCCAGAGTATTCAGTCATGTTCATTCAGACCCCAGAGCAGGCGGAGGCTGGTGGAGGCAGGACAGTGTTAATACTCTAGCAACTTTCTGGAATCTGGAAGGTTTTGATGCAGGTGATGATGAAGGCTGACTGATGACAGATGTGCAGCGGAGGTGGTGCTGATTACTGTGAATAGAAAGAGGGAGGAAGAGAGAGAGCACGAGGAGAACAATGGGCCAGCCAGATTCCAACAAAAAAGATTGCAGGGCACAGCTCATGACAAAGCCTCTAATCTTTTAATTTGAAATGAAGATATTTCATTTCAAGAGAAGGAAGTTTGTCAGATTATCCATTGATATCTGTATTCTGATAGAGAAGACTTTATTTTTTAAATTAAAATTTTTTCAATACTCTAATAGATTGGCAGAGGGATATGTTGTAACGGGGCGTTGGAATTATTATTCTGTCTCAATGTTTTTCGATGCACAACTTTCAAATTGAGAAAAAAACTCACTACTATGCCGTTAAAGAACACCACTGTAACAATATACAATAGTAATTTAAAAAAACAATAAAATAATGGTGGATCATCTTTGGGTGACCCCCAACATACAGGCACTGAGCTGGTGGGCAATAAGTATACCCAGATCTGCTCGGCACCTCTCAACGTGGGCAACTCCAGAGTGGAACAGAGTCTAATCCCTCTCAAGAGGACGTGACCACGGTTGACGAGAGAGTAGCCTAACACCCCCCCCCTCCCCCCATCAGATGGGGTAACAGGTCCTGACTGTTGTTTGTGCATATGCACCAAAGTTAAGAGTACCCACCCTTTTAGGAGTCTTAAGAGCACATGTGCCAATTTCAAGGCCTGGGGGCCAGATCCGGCCCACCACATCATTTTATGTGGTCCGTGAAAATCATCTGTCAACTTCCATGATTCTTGTGAAAATCTGTGCCAAAATTTCCAATTCAGTGCTTAAGTGGGCAATGACAGTCAGACCTTGAAGTGCGTGATCTGAAGGAACGCCCTTCTGATTAGAACCTGAGCAGTGTTCTGTTATTGGATTTCTGTGCTCATCACCGGTTGTATTGAGGATTGTGCATCGGTGCACCTCTTCTCTTTTGGAGTTGACATAATCAGTGCTTGCATCCTTGGAGGTTTCCAAAGTTTTAAAAAAGGGTTCTCCGAGGCATCCTAACCATATTTTAATCTTAATCAAGGTGCTTAACTTGTTTCAGTCCAACAACATACACTGGGGAAAAATATTTGCTTCAGAAGTGGAGAAACTACATTTGAAAATACAAAACACAAATGGCATGATGGACATTTTTCTATCGTCCACATATGTATCCCAGACCTGCCTGTGTGGAGTTTGCATGTTCTTCCCGCGCCTGCGTGGGTTCTCTCTGGGCACACCGGTTTCCTCCCACATCCCAAAAACATGCAACATTAATTGGACACACTAAATTTCCCCTGGGTGTGATTGTGACTGTTGCTGTTTGTCTCCATGTGCCCTGCGATTGGCTGGCAAGTAGTTCACGGTATACCCTGCCTCCTGCCCATTGACAGCTGTGATAGGATCCAGCACTCCCCGCAACCCTTGTGAGGATAAGTGGTTAAGAAGATGGATGGATACATACTGTATGACCTTTTGATGGAAAATTCCTCCCAAGATGTTAATACTCATATCAGTAAAAGTAACCGAGGCCATACCTTAACTGTAATTGACCAAATCATATGAAAGTGAACCATAAATATAGGTGTCAGTGATAAACAACTATCAGAATCGATCCAACACAGGAATAAAAATGAACTTTTTGCCAAGAAAAGATGCAGAGGATCCAGCTTTGACAAAATGGCATCAGAACAAGGTACAGAGTTTTGATTCATTACGTTTTTTTAAACTCCCCTCATGGAAGACATCACCTGATCGTTGTCCGTATGTCCCAGTGGTCCCAGGAGTTATGTTGTCTGGGGGTTCATGCCTCAGGTAGGGTCACCCCTGCCAAACAGGTCTTAAGTGATGGACCACACAAAGGATGGCAAAAAGACCCATATGATAGAAAACATATATGGATACAGGTTTCCCTTCCCAGGTCATTGGAGGCCCCCCTCTGGAGCCGGACCTGGAGGTGGGGCTCAAAGGCCAGCGCCTGGTGGTCGGGCCTGCACCCATGGAGGTCAGTCGGGCAAAGCTCAAAAGAATAACGTCTGTCCCCATTCACATTGGTTCACCACCGGTGGGAGGGGCCATAGATGTTTGATGCAGTGTCAGCTGGGGGTTGGTGGTCGATCTCTGGCTACAAAAAGCTTGCACTAAGGATCTGGAACGTCATCTTTCTGACTGAGAAGGAGGCCGAGCTGTTGTGTGAGGTAGAGAAGTTCCAACAAGATATTGTTGTGCTCGCCTCCACACTCTGTTTAGGCTTTTGTACCAGTCCTCTTGAGAGGGCTTTGACTCTGAAGTTCCCCATGGTTAGAGGCGCCAAGCAGGCGTGGTGATACTTATTGCCTCCTGGCTTGGGCCTGATGTTGGCGTTCATCCTGCTGGACAAAAGGTTAGCCACCCTCTGCTTTCGAGTGGTGGGTGGGCAAGTCCTGACTGTTGTTTGTGCATACGCTGAGGCCATGGAAAAAGACTTCCAGAGGGCTTCAAATACATTTTCGTCTGCCATCTGGTGTCTCAGGAGGAGGAAACTTTACACCATCAATACAGTTTATAGTGGGGATGGGGCACTGCTAACCTCGACTCAGGTTGCTGTGAGGTGGTGCGGAGAATACTTTGAAGACTTCCTCAATCCTACTGACATGCCTTCTGATGAGGAAGCAGCCTCTGGGATCTCTAACGTGGCCTCTCGTATCTCTGGGGTTGAGGTCACTGCGGTGGTTTGAAAGCTCCTTGGTGGCAAGGCCCCAGGGGTGGATGAGATTCATCCAGAGTTCCTAAAGGGTCTGGGTGTTGTGGGGCTGTCTTGGTTGACACGGCTCTGGAACATCGCATGGACATTGGAGACACTGCTGCTGGATTGGCAGACTGAGGTAAGAGGGACTGGAGGGTGTGTTGCAACTACAGGGGTATCACACTGCTCAGCCTCCCTGGTAAGGTCTATTATAGGTGCTGGAATGGAGGCATTTCAACACAGATTCTGTTCATTACTTTTATGGACATAATTTAAAGGTGCAGCCAAGGCATAGACGGGGTTCGGTTTGTTAGCCAGAGAATTGCATCCATGCTTTTTGCAGAAGATGTGTTATCTTTTGGCTTCATCAAGCCGTGATCTGGAACTCTTACTGGAGCAGTTTGCAGGCAATCGTGTCGCACCTGGAATATGAATCAGCACCCCCAAATCTTAGACCGTGGGGTGGCATGCCATCTCCAGGTCGGGGATGAGATCCTGCCTCAAGTAGAGGAGTTCAAGTATCTTGGGGTCTTGTTTACGAGTGAGGGAAGAATGTAATGGGAGGTTGAGAGATCCACATTCATGGTAACGGTATTTATGACAATACTTATTTCAGTGTAAAAATGATAATGGAAGTGTTTCTGAAAGTTTTTTTTTTAAACGTAAAATATAAATATATCTAATTGTGGGTAGAAACTTGCTAAATTTACACCTTGATTTTACTCAAGTAACATTTTGGGGAAAAATAGTAGGTAGGTACTCATTTGAATAATTTATATGCATCATACTTATTTATTTACTTAGTTATTATGTCAAGAATAAATGATACTTTTACTCAATTACAATGATATCAACAATTGTGTGTGCGATCTATTTTTTGACTTGCATTTTGGACTTCAGCATTGGGTGCCGTTGCTCTAGACCAGGGGTCGGCAACCCGCGGCTCAGTAGCCGCATACGGATCTTTCATCCTTGTGTTGAGGCTCTGCAAGGCTTGGGAAAATAAATTTGTCTGCTTGAAGTGCATGTAATTTGTCTCAAAAATGTGTTTCATGTCTTCTTATGAAGTCAATGTTTTTAACTTGTTTCTTCAAAATTTTTAGCGATCACCATTCACCTTTTTCAGAGTCATTTGACAGCACTTGACATGCCAGCAGGCAGATTTGACAGCCGGCATGCGCGGTAAGCCCAGCGACACCAAAACTGCACAATATCTGAACAAAGTAGCTTACAGTCCTGGGTAAAGATGAAAAGGATTTACTACAGCCTTGATTAGTAGATTCTGTGCGCTGAAGTTCAGGAACAGGTAAAATAAATATTCAGGCAGTTATTTAGCAAATATTTATTTTAGTTGTTCAGTAAAATAGTGCTCTTGTTTCCATTGTCCTGTAATACCCTCGAAAATGGCACAATGATGAAAAGGAGTCACCGCTGTGTTTGTTGATTTTTATAATTAACACTCCGGCGGCACAGCGAACTCCCCAACATCAATAAGCTGTTTAGTTCAACTCACTCTTCCCCTTGTTTATCTTAAGCCCCCCCCCCTCTCGTGCTCTTAAAGGGTTACACACATAATTACAGCTCTTACAGTATTTTTAAATTCATTTCAAGGCTCTGCTTCATGCTACGAAAGCCCAAAGGATGTTAGCTTGATGCCAGATCGATAATTTAAGTACAGCTTTTTAATTAATTTGAAGGAGACCTTCAACTCTGATTTTTTTTTTTTTTTTTGTAAGAGTGAAAAATGTGTTTGTGTTGAAAGAATAAAATTGTATTTTCTGAAACATGAATGACTATGGATTTCACATGCAACACTATTTTACTCGTGTAAAAATATATTTACATATACATACATTCTTTAGAGCAGGGGTAGGGAACCTTTTCGACTGAGAGAGCCATAAAGGCCAAATATTTTTAAGTGCAATTTAATAAGAGCCATACAGTATTTTAAAAACTAAATACAGGTGTATTTGCGCACTTATGTAAGACCAACACTTTTAGAGTACAATAAGTCTCTGACTTATTTTAATAACGTTACGCTGTTGCTCACCAATGATGACAAAAGTACTTCTTACCATGAATGCGAGACCTAGATCACCACCGTTTTCCTGATGGCTTTGGAGTTCATACATCGTCACATTAAGCTCCACGCAGGCGTTGAGACTTGCATCCGTTCATGGTGAACGTAATTAAATTTAATTTGCCATCATGATGGTCCGATGGTGAATGTTTCTTGTCGACATAGGCATGTCTTTTAGTCGTTTGATTATCTTGTCCCCCTCCTCGAGCTGTCCCCCTTTTCAACAAGGGTGACCGCAGGGTGTGTTCCAACTATAGAGGGATCAAGCTCCTCAGCCTCAGGGGTACTGGAGAGGAGGGTCCATCGGAAAGTTGAGTCTCGGATTCAGGAGGAGCAATGTGATTTTCGTCCTGGCCGTGGAACAGTGGACCAGCTGTGGGTGCATGGGAGTTCGCACAACCACTCTACATGTATTTTGTGGACTTGAAGAAGGCATTCGACCATGTCCCTCGGGGAGTCATGTGGGGGGTTCTTCATGAGTATGGGGTAGCGAACCCCCTCATACGAGCTGTTCGGTCCCTGTATGACCGCTGTCAGAGTTTGGTCCACATTGCCAGTAATTAGGCAAACCGGTTTCCGGTGAGACTTGGACTCACCAAAGCTGCCCTTTGTCACCCAATTTCTTCATAACTTTTATGGACGGAATTTCTAGGCGCAAAGGGTGTCCGGTTTGGTGGCCTCAGCATCGCATCTCTGCTCTTTGCAGATGATGTGGTTCTCTTGGCTTCATCAAGCCATGATCTCCAGCTCTCACTGGAGCGATTAGCAGCTGAGTGTGAAGCGGGTGGGATGGGAATTAGCACCTCAAAATCCGAGATTATGGTCCTCAGTCGGAAAAGGGTGGCATGCCATCTCCAGGTCGGGGATGAGATCCTTCCCTAAGTGGAGGAGTTCATGTATCTTGGGGTCTTGTTCACGAGTGAGGGAAGAATGGAGAGGGAGATCGACACATGGATCGGTGCAGCGTCTGCAGTGATGCGGACTTTGTTTCGTTCCACTGTGGTAAAGAGGGAGCTAAGTTGAAAGGCTAAGTTCTCAATTCACCAGTTGATCTATATTCTTACCCTCAACTATGGACATGAGTTGTGGGTCGTGACCAAAAGACCAAGATCGCGGATGCAAGCGGGTGAAATGAGTTTCCTCCCCAGAGTGTCCAGGCTCTCCCGTAGAGGCAGGGTGAGAAGCTCGGTCATCCAGGAGGGGCTCAGTGTTGAGCCGCTAGTCTTCCGCATTGAGAGGAGCCAGATGAGGTGGCTGGGGCATGTAATTCGGATGCCTCCTGGACACCTCCCTGGTGAGCTGTTCCGGGTATGTCCCACCAGTTAGAGACCCCGAGGACGACCCAGGACACGCTGGAGAGACTATGTCTCTCGGCTGGCCTGGAACACCTCGGGATCCCTCCGGAAGAGCTGGAAAAATTGGCTGGGGAAAGGGAAGTCTAGGTATCCCTGCTAAAACTACTTCCCCCGCGACCCGACCCAAAAAAGCGTTAGATTAATGAATGGATGGATTATCTTGTCTTTACGCGAAGTTGGCAAAATGTTTATTGGCAACTTCGAGTATGAATGCTTTGTCATACTCCCCTTCTGTGAATTTAAAATCAGCAGAACCCTCCATCTCCATAAAGGCTGTACATTCTTGTTGAAAACTTCGGTCCTCCTCATATTTTTTTTCTTTGAGCGACCTTTGTCAAAAGCGTTTCCATAGTTAGTTGTTCCGACACGATCGACGTTAGACCCTTATGCACCTGTGGACATCAACTACCACACCAAACTATGGCAACCCTACTAGGATAAACCTTCTCTGCACGACAGAAATCACATGTTCATTATGTCGTTATGAGGGCTCAGCGAGCCATATGCAACCACCAAAAGAGGTAGGTATGGTTCGCGAGCAATAGGTTTCCGACTACTGCTTGAGAGGGTGTATGATCACAAAACATCTTTGTAAGCTAACATCTTTTGATTCTTTTCACAACATTTCAGACATCAAGAAGTATTTGCGGCTCCCAGTGTTGTCTTTTCTGTGGAAACCGGGTCGAAATGGCTCTTTGAGTGTTAAAGGTTTCCGGTTCCTCTCTAATCCAACATTACCACAGAAAAACACAAGAAAGTTACACAAACCATTCACACCATCTTTGGCAGTAAAATTAGTTGTTGTGGTTGGGGTACCCTGAAATTGACATCTTTCACAGAAAGGGAGCACACTTATTACTTTTTGGGACCGAGAAAAAGTTCAGGTTAATGTTGAAACACAAGAATTAGCCTGAATAAGAAAAGTACTGTGAAGAAATTAAGTATTTGAATGCCCTACTATATTGCAAGTTCTCCCATTTCAAAATCTTGGAGGGGTCTGAAATGTTCACCGTAGGTGCATGTCCACTGTGAGTAAGCGTGAGTAAGTATTTGAACACCTGACTATCAGCTAGAATTCTGACCCTGTTAGTCCGCCTTTAAAAGTCCACCTCCACTCCATGTATTATCCTGAATCAGATGCACCTGTGTGAGGTTGTTAGCTGCATAAAGACACCTGTCCACCTCATACAATCAGTTAGCCTCAAACTTGTAACATGGCCAAGACCAAAGAGCTGTCCAAAGACACCAGAGACAAAATTGTACAACTCCACACGGCTGGAAAGGGCTACAGAGAAATTGCCAAGCTTGGTGAAGCTTGGTGAAAAAAGGTCTACTGTTGGAGCAATCATTAGAAAATGGAAGAAGCTAAACATGACGGTCAATCT